>NC_139354.1:106148065-106748065 GCF_055883805.1 Amblyomma maculatum
GTCATTGTGGGAGCAAATGCACACTCCTTTTTAGCAGGTAAAGGTTACCCTCGCAAGTGGTAAAGGTAGACTTAAATCCACTTGAAGGTATCAATCGACAGCACATGATGCGGGCCATCATATTAAACCGCAATCCAACTAAACCACATGAATGTGCTTCTTTGGCCTGAGGGTAATGTGACAGCAATGCCCTGGTAGGCTAATTTTGATCTCATCCTCTCCCTATAAAAGGAGAGCCAAATGTTGGCAGCTCCTGTCTAACAGTGTCGTGCAACTCAACACAACCTCAAACTGCCCGGCATATCAGACGCCATTACCACCTACCAACGACATGCCCGTGATTTTAAACTCCCATAGCCATTGACGCCTGACTTTCTATGAACGGGGCTTTTAACGCTACCACTTTAAAATTCTCAAAACATTCGGAGCATATTCAGATTATTGTATATATTGTTACGTGGTGGCGTGACAAGCGATGAAACACGGCGACACAGCAGGAACAGAACGACGTGCTGACATGACGATGAAGTATGCTTTAATGGCCAGCGGGCCTAGCGCGAGCACTCTGCCCCGCTCCACTGCCCGCTTCGTCATCTTCGTAGCAATATTGTTACTTATATAAAGGACATTGAACCGGTAATCCTTACCCCTAGAGGTAGCACAGTGGTCACGGCGTTACACAGCTGTGCTGGGCGTATGCACGGGATAATAACCCGGCCTCGAGGGTTGCAGCCCAGGTTGGAGAATGGCTGCGAAAACGCCCGTGTGCTATAAGGGTACACGTAATGGCTAAGCTTCTGTAGGACTCCACTATGGAACATTAACGAAATAAATATCATTAGCCTCCAGGGTGGCGCAGTGACCAGGGCGCTTGCGACTGCGTTGGGCGTATGCACAGGCTAATTACCTGGCCTTGGAGGATGTACCCAGGTTGGGGAATGGGCGCGAAAACGCCCGTGTGCTATAGGGGTACACGTAGCGGGTAAGCTTCTACAGGACTCCACTATAGACAAATAACAAAACAAATATCATTGGCCTCCAGGGTGGCGCAGTGGCTAGGGCGTTTGCGACTGCGTTGGGCGTATGCACAGGCTAATTACCTGGCCTTGGAGGACGCACCCATGTTGGGGAAAGGGTACAAAAGCGCTCGTGTACTATAAGGGTTAACGTAAACACATCTACCGCTGGATGCCGCTGTATATTCCTGGGGAGGCACTATATATCTCGTCTAGCGGTGGTGGAGGGGGGTGGGCATGTTGGCAAAATATTTAAACTTACTGTAAAATTTATTTATAGTGTTCTGTGCAAAAATAAACTTTTTTGCTGCTGCTGCTGCTGCTGCTGCTGCTGCTGCTGCTGCTGCTGCTGCTGCTGCTGCTGCTGCTGCTGCTGCTGCTGCTGCTGCTGCTGCTGCTGCTGCTGCTGCTGCTGCTGCTGCTGCTGCTGCTGCTGCTGCTGCTGCTGCTGCTGCTGCTGCTGCTGCTGCTGCTGCTGCTGCTGCTGCTGCTGCTGCTGCTGCTGCTGCTGCTGCTGCTGCTGCTGCTGCTGCTGCTGCTGCTGCTGCTGCTGCTGCTGCTGCTGCTGCTGCTGCTGCTGCTGCTGCTGCTGCTGCTGCTGCTGCTGCTGCTGCTGCTGCTGCTGCTGCTGCTGCTGCTGCTGCTGCTGCTGCTGCTGCTGCTGCTGCTGCTGCTGCTGCTGCTGCTGCTGCTGCTGCTGCTGCTGCTGCTGCTGCTGCTGCTGCTGCTGCTGCTGCTGCTGCTGCTGCTGCTGCTGCTGCTGCTGCTGCTGCTGCTGCTGCTGCTGCTGCTGCTGCTGCTGCTGCTGCTGCTGCTGCTGCTGCTGCTGCTGCTGCTGCTGCTGCTGCTGCTGCTGCTGCTGCTGCTGCTGCTGCTGCTGCTGCTGCTGCTGCTGCTGCTGCTGCTGCTGCTGCTGCTGCTGCTGCTGCTGCTGCTGCTGCTGCTGCTGCTGCTGCTGCTGCTGCTGCTGCTGCTGCTGCTGCTGCTGCTGCTGCTGCTGCTGCTGCTGCTGCTGCTGCTGCTGCTGCTGCTGCTGCTGCTGCTGCTGCTGCTGCTGCTGCTGCTGCTGCTGCTGCTGCTGCTGCTGCTGCTGCTGCTGCTGCTGCTGCTGCTGCTGCTGCTGCTGCTGCTGCTGCTGCTGCTGCTGCTGCTGCTGCTGCTGCTGCTGCTGCTTCTTCTTCTTCTTCTTCTTCTTCTTCTTCTTCTTCTTCTTCTTCTTCTTCTTCTTCTTCTTCTTCTTCTTCTTCTTCTTCTTCTTCTTCTTCTTCTCTCTCTTCTTCTTCTTCTTCTTCTTCTTCTTCTTCTTCTTCTTCTTCTTCTTCTTCCCGTTGGTCCGATGTACTGCTTACCGCATGAAAGTGGAATGGAATAGATGGGAGCTACTTGATGTGCGACAAAATGAGTCTCATGTTCATTGGTTTCCTTCTGTAGCTATACTTAGGCTTTATCTAGTATGGACGATTTCGGAAGTTTTGCGGGGGGGCTGAAAAACTGCTCAGACAACGGTCCGATTGCCTATCTTCAATATTGTATGGAAAATTTGAAGGATGTAGAGAAAACCTGTTGCCTTTTCTTCTATGTTGGCAGATTCTGTCCGCTCCTACGCTTTTCTTTCGCTTACACTGTCGGGCTTTATTTCTGATGCAGGCAGGAGGAGCTATCTGGTGTAGCCTGCCTTCGTTGGGCAATAGGTTTGGTGACTGAAACTACATTCAGTGAAGTGCAAGAATGATTTATTTAGAGCATTTTGTAGCACTACTAAAGCTCGGCTTCTTTCCAGCTTCCAATGCGACAACTCAAACGAAAGTGCCTTTATGCTTCGCTGATGAAAAGACCAACAGGTATGATTTGCAATAGAGCTCATTTTGGGAAAAAGAAACCTAATCGCGCCATTTTAAGGAACATCAAGAGCAAACATGAGCGAATCATGGCACTGAGAAAAATGCCTCAAATCTGGTGCATGGTTGAGTAAAAACCATTGATATCGGTCACTGAGAAAACAAGAAAATGATCAACCATACTGAAACATTGCAAGTCTTTCTGACCTTTTAATCTTTCTGTGAGACTTCTGTCATTGTGGGAGCAAATGCACACTCCTTTTTAGCAGGTAAAGGTTACCCTCGCAAGTGGTAAAGGTAGACTTTAAATCCACTTGAAGGTATCAATCGACAGCACATGATGCGGGCCATCATATTAAACCGCAATCCAACTAAACCACATGAATGTGCTTCTTTGGCCTGAGGGTAATGTGACAGCAATGCCCTGGTAGGCTAATTTTGATCTCATCCTCTCCCTATAAAAGGAGAGCCAAATGTTGGCAGCTCCTGTCTAACAGTGTCGTGCAACTCAACACAACCTCAAACTGCCCGGCAGATCAGACGCCATTACCACCTACCAACGACATGCTCGTGATTTTAAACTCCCATAGCCATTGACGCCTGACTTTCTATGAACGGGGCCTTTAACGCTACCACTTTAAAATTCTCAAAACATTCGGAGCATATTCAGATTATTGTATATATTGTTACGTGGTGGCGTGACAAGCGATGAAACACGGCGACACAGCAGGAACAGAACGACGTGCTGACATGACGATGAAGTATGCTTTAATGGCCAGCGGGCCTAGCGCGAGCACTCTGCCCCGCTCCACTGCCCGCTTCGTCATCTTCGTAGCAATATTGTTACTTATATAAAGGACATTGAACCGGTAATCCTTACCCCTAGAGGTAGCACAGTGGTCACGGCGTTACACAGCTGTGCTGGGCGTATGCACGGGATAATAACCCGGCCTCGAGGGTTGCAGCCCAGGTTGGAGAATGGCTGCGAAAACGCCCGTGTGCTATAAGGGTACACGTAATGGCTAAGCTTCTGTAGGACTCCACTATGGAACATTAACGAAATAAATATCATTAGCCTCCAGGGTGGCGCAGTGACCAGGGCGCTTGCGACTGCGTTGGGCGTATGCACAGGCTAATTACCTGGCCTTGGAGGATGTACCCAGGTTGGGGAATGGGCGCGAAAACGCCCGTGTGCTATAGGGGTACACGTAGCGGGTAAGCTTCTACAGGACTCCACTATAGACAAATAACAAAACAAATATCATTGGCCTCCAGGGTGGCGCAGTGGCTAGGGCGTTTGCGACTGCGTTGGGCGTATGCACAGGCTAATTACCTGGCCTTGGAGGACGCACCCATGTTGGGGAAAGGGTACAAAAGCGCTCGTGTACTATAAGGGTTAACGTAAAGACATCTACCGCTGGATGCCGCTGTATATTCCTGGGGAGGCACTATATATCACGTCTAGCGGTGGTGGAGGGGGGTGGGCATGTTGGCAAAATATTTAAACTTACTGTAAAATTTATTTATAGTGTTCTGTGCAAAAATAAACTTTTTTGCTGCTGCTTCTTCTTCTTCTTCTTCTTCTTCTTCTTCTTCTTCTTCCCGTTGGTCCGATGTACTGCTTACCGCATGACAGTGGAATGGAATAGATGGGAGCTACTTGATGTGCGACAAAATGAGTCTCATGTTCATTGGTTTCCTTCTGTAGCTATACTTAGGCTTTATCTAGTATGGACGATTTCGGAAGTTTTGCGGGGGGGCTGAAAAACTGCTCAGACAACGGTCCGATTGCCTATCTTCAATATTGTATGGAAAATTTGAAGGATGTAGAGAAAACCTGTTGCCTTTTCTTCTATGTTGGCAGATTCTGTCCGCTCCTACGCTTTTCTTTCGCTTACACTGTCGGGCTTTATTTCTGATGCAGGCAGGAGGAGCTATCTGGTGTAGCCTGCCTTCGTTGGGCAATAGGTTTGGTGACTGAAACTACATTCAGTGAAGTGCAAGAATGATTTATTTAGAGCATTTTGTAGCACTACTAAAGCTCGGCTTCTTTCCAGCTTCCAATGCGACAACTCAAACGAAAGTGCCTTTATGCTTCGCTGATGAAAAGACCAACAGGTATGATTTGCAATAGAGCTCATTTTGGGAAAAAGAAACCTAATCGCGCCATTTTAAGGAACATCAAGAGCAAACATGAGCGAATCATGGCACTGAGAAAAATGCCTCAAATCTGGTGCATGGTTGAGTAAAAACCATTGATATCGGTCACTGAGAAAACAAGAAAATGATCAACCATACTGAAACATTGCAAGTCTTTCTGACCTTTTAATCTTTCTGTGAGACTTCTGTCATTGTGGGAGCAAATGCACACTCCTTTTTAGCAGGTAAAGGTTACCCTCGCAAGTGGTAAAGGTAGACTTTAAATCCACTTGAAGGTATCAATCGACAGCACATGATGCGGGCCATCATATTAAACCGCAATCCAACTAAACCACATGAATGTGCTTCTTTGGCCTGAGGGTAATGTGACAGCAATGCCCTGGTAGGCTAATTTTCATCTCATCCTCTCCCTATAAAAGGAGAGCCAAATGTTGGCAGCTCCTGTCTAACAGTGTCGTGCAACTCAACACAACCTCAAACTGCCCGGCATATCAGACGCCATTACCACCTACCAACGACATGCCCGTGATTTTAAACTCCCATAGCCATTGACGCCTGACTTTCTATGAACGGGGCTTTTAACGCTACCACTTTAAAATTCTCAAAACATTCGGAGCATATTCAGATTATTGTATATATTGTTACGTGGTGGCGTGACAAGCGATGAAACACGGCGACACAGCAGGAACAGAACGACGTGCTGACATGACGATGAAGTATGCTTTAATGGCCAGCGGGCCTAGCGCGAGCACTCTGCCCCGCTCCACTGCCCGCTTCGTCATCTTCGTAGCAATATTGTTATTTATATAAAGGACATTGAACCGGTAATCCTTACCCCTAGAGGTAGCACAGTGGTCACGGCGTTACACAGCTGTGCTGGGCGTATGCACGGGATAATAACCCGGCCTCGAGGGTTGCAGCCCAGGTTGGAGAATGGCTGCGAAAACGCCCGTGTGCTATAAGGGTACACGTAATGGCTAAGCTTCTGTAGGACTCCACTATGGAACATTAACGAAATAAATATCATTAGCCTCCAGGGTGGCGCAGTGACCAGGGCGCTTGCGACTGCGTTGGGCGTATGCACAGGCTAATTACCTGGCCTTGGAGGATGTACCCAGGTTGGGGAATGGGCGCGAAAACGCCCGTGTGCTATAGGGGTACACGTAGCGGGTAAGCTTCTACAGGACTCCACTATAGACAAATAACAAAACAAATATCATTGGCCTCCAGGGTGGCGCAGTGGCTAGGGCGTTTGCGACTGCGTTGGGCGTATGCACAGGCTAATTACCTGGCCTTGGAGGACGCACCCATGTTGGGGAAAGGGTACAAAAGCGCTCGTGTACTATAAGGGTTAACGTAAAGACATCTACCGCTGGATGCCGCTGTATATTCCTGGGGAGGCACTATATATCTCGTCTAGCGGTGGTGGAGGGGGGTGGGCATGTTGGCAAAATATTTAAACTTACTGTAAAATTTATTTATAGTGTTCTGTGCAAAAATAAACTTTTTTGCTGCTGCTGCTGCTGCTGCTGCTGCTGCTGCTGCTGCTGCTGCTGCTGCTGCTGCTGCTGCTGCTGCTGCTGCTGCTGCTGCTGCTGCTGCTGCTGCTGCTGCTGCTGCTGCTGCTGCTGCTGCTGCTGCTGCTGCTGCTGCTGCTGCTGCTGCTGCTGCTGCTGCTGCTGCTGCTGCTGCTGCTGCTGCTGCTGCTGCTGCTGCTGCTGCTGCTGCTGCTGCTGCTGCTGCTGCTGCTGCTGCTGCTGCTGCTGCTGCTGCTGCTGCTGCTGCTGCTGCTGCTGCTGCTGCTGCTGCTGCTGCTGCTGCTGCTGCTGCTGCTGCTGCTGCTGCTGCTGCTGCTGCTGCTGCTGCTGCTGCTGCTGCTGCTGCTGCTGCTGCTGCTGCTGCTGCTGCTGCTGCTGCTGCTGCTGCTGCTGCTGCTGCTGCTGCTGCTGCTGCTGCTGCTGCTGCTGCTGCTGCTGCTGCTGCTGCTGCTGCTGCTGCTGCTGCTGCTGCTGCTGCTGCTGCTGCTGCTGCTGCTGCTGCTGCTGCTGCTGCTGCTGCTGCTGCTGCTGCTGCTGCTGCTGCTGCTGCTGCTGCTGCTGCTGCTGCTGCTGCTGCTGCTGCTGCTGCTGCTGCTGCTGCTGCTGCTGCTGCTGCTGCTGCTGCTGCTGCTGCTGCTGCTGCTGCTGCTGCTGCTGCTGCTGCTGCTGCTGCTGCTGCTGCTGCTGCTGCTGCTGCTGCTGCTGCTGCTGCTGCTGCTGCTGCTGCTGCTGCTGCTGCTGCTGCTGCTGCTGCTGCTGCTGCTGCTGCTGCTGCTGCTGCTGCTGCTGCTGCTGCTGCTGCTGCTGCTGCTGCTGCTGCTGCTGCTGCTGCTGCTGCTGCTGCTGCTGCTGCTTCTTCTTCTTCTTCTTCTTCTTCTTCTTCTTCTTCTTCTTCTTCTTCTTCTTCTTCTTCTTCTTCTTCTTCTTCTTCTTCTTCTTCTTCTTCTTCTTCTTCTTCTCCTTCTTCTTCTTCTTCTTCTTCTTCCCGTTGGTCCGATGTACTGCTTACCGCATGACAGTGGAATGGAATAGATGGGAGCTACTTGATGTGCGACAAAATGAGTCTCATGTTCATTGGTTTCCTTCTGTAGCTATACTTAGGCTTTATCTAGTATGGACGATTTCGGAAGTTTTGCGGGGGGGCTGAAAAACTGCTCAGACAACGGTCCGATTGCCTATCTTCAATATTGTATGGAAAATTTGAAGGATGTAGAGAAAACCTGTTGCCTTTTCTTCTATGTTGGCAGATTCTGTCCGCTCCTACGCTTTTCTTTCGCTTACACTGTCGGGCTTTATTTCTGATGCAGGCAGGAGGAGCTATCTGGTGTAGCCTGCCTTCGTTGGGCAATAGGTTTGGTGACTGAAACTACATTCAGTGAAGTGCAAGAATGATTTATTTAGAGCATTTTGTAGCACTACTAAAGCTCGGCTTCTTTCCAGCTTCCAATGCGACAACTCAAACGAAAGTGCCTTTATGCTTCGCTGATGAAAAGACCAACAGGTATGATTTGCAATAGAGCTCATTTTGGGAAAAAGAAACCTAATCGCGCCATTTTAAGGAACATCAAGAGCAAACATGAGCGAATCATGGCACTGAGAAAAATGCCTCAAATCTGGTGCGTGGTTGAGTAAAAACCATTGATATCGGTCACTGAGAAAACAAGAAAATGATCAACCATACTGAAACATTGCAAGTCTTTCTGACCTTTTAATCTTTCTGTGAGACTTCTGTCATTGTGGGAGCAAATGCACACTCCCTTTTAGCAGGTAAAGGTTACCCTCGCAAGTGGTAAAGGTAGACTTTAAATCCACTTGAAGGTATCATTCGACAGCACATGATGCGGGCCGTCATATTAAACCGCAATCCAACTAAACCACATGAATGTGCTTCTTTGGCCTGAGGGTAATGTGACAGCAATGCCCTGGTAGGCTAATTTTGATCTCATCCTCTCCCTATAAAAGGAGAGCCAAATGTTGGCAGCTCCTGTCTAACAGTGTCGTGCAACTCAACACAACCTCAAACTGCCCGGCATATCAGACGCCATTACCACCTACCAACGACATGCTCGTGATTTTAAACTCCCATAGCCATTGACGCCTGACTTTCTATGAACGGGGCCTTTAACGCTACCACTTTAAAATTCTCAAAACATTCGGAGCATATTCAGATTATTGTATATATTGTTACGTGGTGGCGTGACAAGCGATGAAACACGGCGACACAGCAGGAACAGAACGACGTGCTGACATGACGATGAAGTATGCTTTAATGGCCAGCGGGCCTAGCGCGAGCACTCTGCCCCGCTCCACTGCCCGCTTCGTCATCTTCGTAGCAATATTGTTACTTATATAAAGGACATTGAACCGGTAATCCTTACCCCTAGAGGTAGCACAGTGGTCACGGCGTTACACAGCTGTGCTGGGCGTATGCACGGGATAATAACCCGGCCTCGAGGGTTGCAGCCCAGGTTGGAGAATGGCTGCGAAAACGCCCGTGTGCTATAAGGGTACACGTAATGGCTAAGCTTCTGTAGGACTCCACTATGGAACATTAACGAAATAAATATCATTAGCCTCCAGGGTGGCGCAGTGACCAGGGCGCTTGCGACTGCGTTGGGCGTATGCACAGGCTAATTACCTGGCCTTGGAGGATGTACCCAGGTTGGGGAATGGGCGCGAAAACGCCCGTGTGCTATAGGGGTACACGTAGCGGGTAAGCTTCTACAGGACTCCACTATAGACAAATAACAAAACAAATATCATTGGCCTCCAGGGTGGCGCAGTGGCTAGGGCGTTTGCGACTGCGTTGGGCGTATGCACAGGCTAATTACCTGGCCTTGGAGGACGCACCCATGTTGGGGAAAGGGTACAAAAGCGCTCGTGTACTATAAGGGTTAACGTAAAGACATCTACCGCTGGATGCCGCTGTATATTCCTGGGGAGGCACTATATATCACGTCTAGCGGTGGTGGAGGGGGGTGGGCATGTTGGCAAAATATTTAAACTTACTGTAAAATTTATTTATAGTGTTCTGTGCAAAAATAAACTTTTTTGCTGCTTCTTCTTCTTCTTCTTCTTCTTCTTCTTCTTCTTCTTCTTCTTCTTCTTCTTCTTCTTCTTCTTCTTCTTCTTCTTCTTCTTCTTCTTCTTCTTCTTCTTCTTCTTCTTCTTCTTCTTCTTCTTCTTCTTCTTCCCGTTGGTCCGATGTACTGCTTACCGCATGACAGTGGAATGGAATAGATGGGAGCTACTTGATGTGCGACAAAATGAGTCTCATGTTCATTGGTTTCCTTCTGTAGCTATACTTAGGCTTTATCTAGTATGGACGATTTCGGAAGTTTTGCGGGGGGGCTGAAAAACTGCTCAGACAACGGTCCGATTGCCTATCTTCAATATTGTATGGAAAATTTGAAGGATGTAAAGAAAACCTGTTGCCTTTTCTTCTATGTTGGCAGATTCTGTCCGCTCCTACGCTTTTCTTTCGCTTACACTGTCGGGCTTTATTTCTGATGCAGGCAGGAGGAGCTATCTGGTGTAGCCTGCCTTCGTTGGGCAATAGGTTTGGTGACTGAAACTACATTCAGTGAAGTGCAAGAATGATTTATTTAGAGCATTTTGTAGCACTACTAAAGCTCGGCTTCTTTCCAGCTTCCAATGCGACAACTCAAACGAAAGTGCCTTTATGCTTCGCTGATGAAAAGACCAACAGGTATGATCTGCAATAGAGCTCATTTTGGGAAAAAGAAACCTAATCGCGCCATTTTAAGGAACATCAAGAGCAAACATGAGCGAATCATGGCACTGAGAAAAATGCCTCAAATCTGGTGCATGGTTGAGTAAAAACCATTGATATCGGTCACTGAGAAAACAAGAAAATGATCAACCATACTGAAACATTGCAAGTCTTTCTGACCTTTTAATCTTTCTGTGAGACTTCTGTCATTGTGGGAGCAAATGCACACTCCTTTTTAGCAGGTAAAGGTTACCCTCGCAAGTGGTAAAGGTAGACTTTAAATCCACTTGAAGGTATCAATCGACAGCACATGATGCGGGCCATCATATTAAACCGCAATCCAACTAAACCACATGAATGTGCTTCTTTGGCCTGAGGGTAATGTGACAGCAATGCCCTGGTAGGCTAATTTTGATCTCATCCTCTCCCTATAAAAGGAGAGCCAAATGTTGGCAGCTCCTGTCTAACAGTGTCGTGCAACTCAACACAACCTCAAACTGCCCGGCATATCAGACGCCATTACCACCTACCAACGACATGCCCGTGATTTTAAACTCCCATAGCCATTGACGCCTGACTTTCTATGAACGGGGCTTTTAACGCTACCACTTTAAAATTCTCAAAACATTCGGAGCATATTCAGAATATTGTATATATTGTTACGTGGTGGCGTGACAAGCGATGAAACACGGCGACACAGCAGGAACAGAACGACGTGCTGACATGACGATGAAGTATGCTTTAATGGCCAGCGGGCCTAGCGCGAGCACTCTGCCCCGCTCCACTGCCCGCTTCGTCATCTTCGTAGCAATATTGTTATTTATATAAAGGACATTGAACCGGTAATCCTTACCCCTAGAGGTAGCACAGTGGTCACGGCGTTACACAGCTGTGCTGGGCGTATGCACGGGATAATAACCCGGCCTCGAGGGTTGCAGCCCAGGTTGGAGAATGGCTGCGAAAACGCCCGTGTGCTATAAGGGTACACGTAATGGCTAAGCTTCTGTAGGACTCCACTATGGAACATTAACGAAATAAATATCATTAGCCTCCAGGGTGGCGCAGTGACCAGGGCGCTTGCGACTGCGTTGGGCGTATGCACAGGCTAATTACCTGGCCTTGGAGGATGTACCCAGGTTGGGGAATGGGCGCGAAAACGCCCGTGTGCTATAGGGGTACACGTAGCGGGTAAGCTTCTACAGGACTCCACTATAGACAAATAACAAAACAAATATCATTGGCCTCCAGGGTGGCGCAGTGGCTAGGGCGTTTGCGACTGCGTTGGGCGTATGCACAGGCTAATTACCTGGCCTTGGAGGACGCACCCATGTTGGGGAAAGGGTACAAAAGCGCTCGTGTACTATAAGGGTTAACGTAAACACATCTACCGCTGGATGCCGCTGTATATTCCTGGGGAGGCACTATATATCTCGTCTAGCGGTGGTGGAGGGGGGTGGGCATGTTGGCAAAATATTTAAACTTACTGTAAAATTTATTTATAGTGTTCTGTGCAAAAATAAACTTTTTTGCTGCTGCTGCTGCTGCTGCTGCTGCTGCTGCTGCTGCTGCTGCTGCTGCTGCTGCTGCTGCTGCTGCTGCTGCTGCTGCTGCTGCTGCTGCTGCTGCTGCTGCTGCTGCTGCTGCTGCTGCTGCTGCTGCTGCTGCTGCTGCTGCTGCTGCTGCTGCTGCTGCTGCTGCTGCTGCTGCTGCTGCTGCTGCTGCTGCTGCTGCTGCTGCTGCTGCTGCTGCTGCTGCTGCTGCTGCTGCTGCTGCTGCTGCTGCTGCTGCTGCTGCTGCTGCTGCTGCTGCTGCTGCTGCTGCTGCTGCTGCTGCTGCTGCTGCTGCTGCTGCTGCTGCTGCTGCTGCTGCTGCTGCTGCTGCTGCTGCTGCTGCTGCTGCTGCTGCTGCTGCTGCTGCTGCTGCTGCTGCTGCTGCTGCTGCTGCTGCTGCTGCTGCTGCTGCTGCTGCTGCTGCTGCTGCTGCTGCTGCTGCTGCTGCTGCTGCTGCTGCTGCTGCTGCTGCTGCTGCTGCTGCTGCTGCTGCTGCTGCTGCTGCTGCTGCTGCTGCTGCTGCTGCTGCTGCTGCTGCTGCTGCTGCTGCTGCTGCTGCTGCTGCTGCTGCTGCTGCTGCTGCTGCTGCTGCTGCTGCTGCTGCTGCTGCTGCTGCTGCTGCTGCTGCTGCTGCTGCTGCTGCTGCTGCTGCTGCTGCTGCTGCTGCTGCTGCTGCTGCTGCTGCTGCTGCTGCTGCTGCTGCTGCTGCTGCTGCTGCTGCTGCTGCTGCTGCTGCTGCTGCTGCTGCTGCTGCTGCTGCTGCTGCTGCTGCTGCTGCTGCTGCTGCTGCTGCTGCTGCTGCTGCTGCTGCTGCTGCTGCTGCTGCTGCTGCTGCTGCTGCTGCTGCTGCTGCTGCTGCTGCTGCTGCTGCTGCTGCTGCTGCTGCTGCTGCTGCTGCTGCTGCTGCTGCTGCTGCTGCTGCTGCTGCTGCTGCTGCTGCTGCTGCTGCTGCTGCTGCTGCTGCTGCTGCTGCTGCTGCTGCTGCTGCTGCTGCTGCTGCTTCTTCTTCTTCTTCTTCTTCTTCTTCTTCTTCTTCTTCTTCTTCTTCTTCTTCTTCTCCTTCTTCTTCTTCTTCTTCTTCTTCTTCCCGTTGGTCCGATGTACTGCTTACCGCATGACAGTGGAATGGAATAGATGGGAGCTACTTGATGTGCGACAAAATGAGTCTCATGTTCATTGGTTTCCTTCTGCAGCTATACTTATGCTTTATCTAGTATGGACGATTTCGGAAGTTTTGCGGGGGGGCTGAAAAACTGCTCAGACAACGGTCCGATTGCCTATCTTCAATATTGTATGGAAAATTTGAAGGATGTAGAGAAAACCTGTTGCCTTTTCTTCTATGTTGGCAGATTCTGTCCGCTCCTACGCTTTTCTTTCGCTTACACTGTCGGGCTTTATTTCTGATGCAGGCAGGAGGAGCTATCTGGTGTAGCCTGCCTTCGTTGGGCAATAGGTTTGGTGACTGAAACTACATTCAGTGAAGTGCAAGAATGATTTATTTAGAGCATTTTGTAGCACTACTAAAGCTCGGCTTCTTTCCAGCTTCCAATGCGACAACTCAAACGAAAGTGCCTTTATGCTTCGCTGATGAAAAGACCAACAGGTATGATTTGCAATAGAGCTCATTTTGGGAAAAAGAAACCTAATCGCGCCATTTTAAGGAACATCAAGAGCAAACATGAGCGAATCATGGCACTGAGAAAAATGCCTCAAATCTGGTGCGTGGTTGAGTAAAAACCATTGATATCGGTCACTGAGAAAACAAGAAAATGATCAACCATACTGAAACATTGCAAGTCTTTCTGACCTTTTAATCTTTCTGTGAGACTTCTGTCATTGTGGGAGCAAATGCACACTCCTTTTTAGCAGGTAAAGGTTACCCTCGCAAGTGGTAAAGGTAGACTTTAAATCCACTTGAAGGTATCATTCGACAGCACATGATGCGGGCCGTCATATTAAACCGCAATCCAACTAAACCACATGAATGTGCTTCTTTGGCCTGAGGGTAATGTGACAGCAATGCCCTGGTAGGCTAATTTTGATCTCATCCTCTCCCTATAAAAGGAGAGCCAAATGTTGGCAGCTCCTGTCTAACAGTGTCGTGCAACTCAACACAACCTCAAACTGCCCGGCATATCAGACGCCATTACCACCTACCAACGACATGCTCGTGATTTTAAACTCCCATAGCCATTGACGCCTGACTTTCTATGAACGGGGCCTTTAACGCTACCACTTTAAAATTCTCAAAACATTCGGAGCATATTCAGATTATTGTATATATTGTTACGTGGTGGCGTGACAAGCGATGAAACACGGCGACACAGCAGGAACAGAACGACGTGCTGACATGACGATGAAGTATGCTTTAATGGCCAGCGGGCCTAGCGCGAGCACTCTGCCCCGCTCCACTGCCCGCTTCGTCATCTTCGTAGCAATATTGTTACTTATATAAAGGACATTGAACCGGTAATCCTTACCCCTAGAGGTAGCACAGTGGTCACGGCGTTACACAGCTGTGCTGGGCGTATGCACGGGATAATAACCCGGCCTCGAGGGTTGCAGCCCAGGTTGGAGAATGGCTGCGAAAACGCCCGTGTGCTATAAGGGTACACGTAATGGCTAAGCTTCTGTAGGACTCCACTATGGAACATTAACGAAATAAATATCATTAGCCTCCAGGGTGGCGCAGTGACCAGGGCGCTTGCGACTGCGTTGGGCGTATGCACAGGCTAATTACCTGGCCTTGGAGGATGTACCCAGGTTGGGGAATGGGCGCGAAAACGCCCGTGTGCTATAGGGGTACACGTAGCGGGTAAGCTTCTACAGGACTCCACTATAGACAAATAACAAAACAAATATCATTGGCCTCCAGGGTGGCGCAGTGGCTAGGGCGTTTGCGACTGCGTTGGGCGTATGCACAGGCTAATTACCTGGCCTTGGAGGACGCACCCATGTTGGGGAAAGGGTACAAAAGCGCTCGTGTACTATAAGGGTTAACGTAAAGACATCTACCGCTGGATGCCGCTGTATATTCCTGGGGAGGCACTATATATCACGTCTAGCGGTGGTGGAGGGGGGTGGGCATGTTGGCAAAATATTTAAACTTACTGTAAAATTTATTTATAGTGTTCTGTGCAAAAATAAACTTTTTTGCTTCTTCTTCTTCTTCTTCTTCTTCTTCTTCTTCTTCTTCTTCTTCTTCTTCTTCTTCTTCTTCTTCTTCTTCTTCTTCTTCTTCTTCTTCCCGTTGGTCCGATGTACTGCTTACCGCATGACAGTGGAATGGAATAGATGGGAGCTACTTGATGTGCGACAAAATGAGTCTCATGTTCATTGGTTTCCTTCTGTAGCTATACTTAGGCTTTATCTAGTATGGACGATTTCGGAAGTTTTGCGGGGGGGCTGAAAAACTGCTCAGACAACGGTCCGATTGCCTATCTTCAATATTGTATGGAAAATTTGAAGGATGTAGAGAAAACCTGTTGCCTTTTCTTCTATGTTGGCAGATTCTGTCCGCTCCTACGCTTTTCTTTCGCTTACACTGTCGGGCTTTATTTCTGATGCAGGCAGGAGGAGCTATCTGGTGTAGCCTGCCTTCGTTGGGCAATAGGTTTGGTGACTGAAACTACATTCAGTGAAGTGCAAGAATGATTTATTTAGAGCATTTTGTAGCACTACTAAAGCTCGGCTTCTTTCCAGCTTCCAATGCGACAACTCAAACGAAAGTGCCTTTATGCTTCGCTGATGAAAAGACCAACAGGTATGATTTGCAATAGAGCTCATTTTGGGAAAACGAAACCTAATCGCGCCATTTTAAGGAACATCAAGAGCAAACATGAGCGAATCATGGCACTGAGAAAAATGCCTCAAATCTGGTGCATGGTTGAGTAAAAACCATTGATATCGGTCACTGAGAAAACAAGAAAATGATCAACCATACTGAAACATTGCAAGTCTTTCTGACCTTTTAATCTTTCTGTGAGACTTCTGTCATTGTGGGAGCAAATGCACACTCCTTTTTAGCAGGTAAAGGTTACCCTCGCAAGTGGTAAAGGTAGACTTTAAATCCACTTGAAGGTATCAATCGACAGCACATGATGCGGGCCATCATATTAAACCGCAATCCAACTAAACCACATGAATGTGCTTCTTTGGCCTGAGGGTAATGTGACAGCAATGCCCTGGTAGGCTAATTTTGATCTCATCCTCTCCCTATAAAAGGAGAGCCAAATGTTGGCAGCTCCTGTCTAACAGTGTCGTGCAACTCAACACAACCTCAAACTGCCCGGCATATCAGACGCCATTACCACCTACCAACGACATGCCCGTGATTTTAAACTCCCATAGCCATTGACGCCTGACTTTCTATGAACGGGGCTTTTAACGCTACCACTTTAAAATTCTCAAAACATTCGGAGCATATTCAGATTATTGTATATATTGTTACGTGGTGGCGTGACAAGCGATGAAACACGGCGACACAGCAGGAACAGAACGACGTGCTGACATGACGATGAAGTATGCTTTAATGGCCAGCGGGCCTAGCGCGAGCACTCTGCCCCGCTCCACTGCCCGCTTCGTCATCTTCGTAGCAATATTGTTACTTATATAAAGGACATTGAACCGGTAATCCTTACCCCTAGAGGTAGCACAGTGGTCACGGCGTTACACAGCTGTGCTGGGCGTATGCACGGGATAATAACCCGGCCTCGAGGGTTGCAGCCCAGGTTGGAGAATGGCTGCGAAAACGCCCGTGTGCTATAAGGGTACACGTAATGGCTAAGCTTCTGTAGGACTCCACTATGGAACATTAACGAAATAAATATCATTAGCCTCCAGGGTGGCGCAGTGACCAGGGCGCTTGCGACTGCGTTGGGCGTATGCACAGGCTAATTACCTGGCCTTGGAGGATGTACCCAGGTTGGGGAATGGGCGCGAAAACGCCCGTGTGCTATAGGGGTACACGTAGCGGGTAAGCTTCTACAGGACTCCACTATAGACAAATAACAAAACAAATATCATTGGCCTCCAGGGTGGCGCAGTGGCTAGGGCGTTTGCGACTGCGTTGGGCGTATGCACAGGCTAATTACCTGGCCTTGGAGGACGCACCCATGTTGGGGAAAGGGTACAAAAGCGCTCGTGTACTATAAGGGTTAACGTAAAGACATCTACCGCTGGATGCCGCTGTATATTCCTGGGGAGGCACTATATATCACGTCTAGCGGTGGTGGAGGGGGGTGGGCATGTTGGCAAAATATTTAAACTTACTGTAAAATTTATTTATAGTGTTCTGTGCAAAAATAAACTTTTTTGCTGCTGCTTCTTCTTCTTCTTCTTCTTCTTCTTCTTCTTCTTCTTCTTCTTCTTCTTCTTCTACTTCTTCTTCTTCTTCTTCTTCTTCCCGTTGGTCCGATGTACTGCTTACCGCATGACAGTGGAATGGAATAGATGGGAGCTACTTGATGTGCGACAAAATGAGTCTCATGTTCATTGGTTTCCTTCTGTAGCTATACTTAGGCTTTATCTAGTATGGACGATTTCGGAAGTTTTGCGGGGGGGCTGAAAAACTGCTCAGACAACGGTCCGATTGCCTATCTTCAATATTGTATGGAAAATTTGAAGGATGTAGAGAAAACCTGTTGCCTTTTCTTCTATGTTGGCAGATTCTGTCCGCTCCTACGCTTTTCTTTCGCTTACACTGTCGGGCTTTATTTCTGATGCAGGCAGGAGGAGCTATCTGGTGTAGCCTGCCTTCGTTGGGCAATAGGTTTGGTGACTGAAACTACATTCAGTGAAGTGCAAGAATGATTTATTTAGAGCATTTTGTAGCACTACTAAAGCTCGGCTTCTTTCCAGCTTCCAATGCGACAACTCAAACGAAAGTGCCTTTATGCTTCGCTGATGAAAAGACCAACAGGTATGATTTGCAATAGAGCTCATTTTGGGAAAACGAAACCTAATCGCGCCATTTTAAGGAACATCAAGAGCAAACATGAGCGAATCATGGCACTGAGAAAAATGCCTCAAATCTGGTGCATGGTTGAGTAAAAACCATTGATATCGGTCACTGAGAAAACAAGAAAATGATCAACCATACTGAAACATTGCAAGTCTTTCTGACCTTTTAATCTTTCTGTGAGACTTCTGTCATTGTGGGAGCAAATGCACACTCCTTTTTAGCAGGTAAAGGTTACCCTCGCAAGTGGTAAAGGTAGACTTTAAATCCACTTGAAGGTATCAATCGACAGCACATGATGCGGGCCATCATATTAAACCGCAATCCAACTAAACCACATGAATGTGCTTCTTTGGCCTGAGGGTAATGTGACAGCAATGCCCTGGTAGGCTAATTTTGATCTCATCCTCTCCCTATAAAAGGAGAGCCAAATGTTGGCAGCTCCTGTCTAACAGTGTCGTGCAACTCAACACAACCTCAAACTGCCCGGCATATCAGACGCCATTACCACCTACCAACGACATGCCCGTGATTTTAAACTCCCATAGCCATTGACGCCTGACTTTCTATGAACGGGGCTTTTAACGCTACCACTTTAAAATTCTCAAAACATTCGGAGCATATTCAGATTATTGTATATATTGTTACGTGGTGGCGTGACAAGCGATGAAACACGGCGACACAGCAGGAACAGAACGACGTGCTGACATGACGATGAAGTATGCTTTAATGGCCAGCGGGCCTAGCGCGAGCACTCTGCCCCGCTCCACTGCCCGCTTCGTCATCTTCGTAGCAATATTGTTACTTATATAAAGGACATTGAACCGGTAATCCTTACCCCTAGAGGTAGCACAGTGGTCACGGCGTTACACAGCTGTGCTGGGCGTATGCACGGGATAATAACCCGGCCTCGAGGGTTGCAGCCCAGGTTGGAGAATGGCTGCGAAAACGCCCGTGTGCTATAAGGGTACACGTAATGGCTAAGCTTCTGTAGGACTCCACTATGGAACATTAACGAAATAAATATCATTAGCCTCCAGGGTGGCGCAGTGACCAGGGCGCTTGCGACTGCGTTGGGCGTATGCACAGGCTAATTACCTGGCCTTGGAGGATGTACCCAGGTTGGGGAATGGGCGCGAAAACGCCCGTGTGCTATAGGGGTACACGTAGCGGGTAAGCTTCTACAGGACTCCACTATAGACAAATAACAAAACAAATATCATTGGCCTCCAGGGTGGCGCAGTGGCTAGGGCGTTTGCGACTGCGTTGGGCGTATGCACAGGCTAATTACCTGGCCTTGGAGGACGCACCCATGTTGGGGAAAGGGTACAAAAGCGCTCGTGTACTATAAGGGTTAACGTAAAGACATCTACCGCTGGATGCCGCTGTATATTCCTGGGGAGGCACTATATATCACGTCTAGCGGTGGTGGAGGGGGGTGGGCATGTTGGCAAAATATTTAAACTTACTGTAAAATTTATTTATAGTGTTCTGTGCAAAAATAAACTTTTTTGCTGCTTCTTCTTCTTCTTCTTCTTCTTCTTCTTCTTCTTCTTCTTCTTCTTCTTCTTCTTCTTCTTCTTCTTCTACTTCTTCTTCTTCTTCTTCTTCTTCTTCTTCCCGTTGGTCCGATGTACTGCTTACCGCATGACAGTGGAATGGAATAGATGGGAGCTACTTGATGTGCGACAAAATGAGTCTCATGTTCATTGGTTTCCTTCTGTAGCTATACTTAGGCTTTATCTAGTATGGACGATTTCGGAAGTTTTGCGGGGGGGCTGAAAAACTGCTCAGACAACGGTCCGATTGCCTATCTTCAATATTGTATGGAAAATTTGAAGGATGTAGAGAAAACCTGTTGCCTTTTCTTCTATGTTGGCAGATTCTGTCCGCTCCTACGCTTTTCTTTCGCTTACACTGTCGGGCTTTATTTCTGATGCAGGCAGGAGGAGCTATCTGGTGTAGCCTGCCTTCGTTGGGCAATAGGTTTGGTGACTGAAACTACATTCAGTGAAGTGCAAGAATGATTTATTTAGAGCATTTTGTAGCACTACTAAAGCTCGGCTTCTTTCCAGCTTCCAATGCGACAACTCAAACGAAAGTGCCTTTATGCTTCGCTGATGAAAAGACCAACAGGTATGATTTGCAATAGAGCTCATTTTGGGAAAACGAAACCTAATCGCGCCATTTTAAGGAACATCAAGAGCAAACATGAGCGAATCATGGCACTGAGAAAAATGCCTCAAATCTGGTGCATGGTTGAGTAAAAACCATTGATATCGGTCACTGAGAAAACAAGAAAATGATCAACCATACTGAAACATTGCAAGTCTTTCTGACCTTTTAATCTTTCTGTGAGACTTCTGTCATTGTGGGAGCAAATGCACACTCCTTTTTAGCAGGTAAAGGTTACCCTCGCAAGTGGTAAAGGTAGACTTTAAATCCACTTGAAGGTATCAATCGACAGCACATGATGCGGGCCATCATATTAAACCGCAATCCAACTAAACCACATGAATGTGCTTCTTTGGCCTGAGGGTAATGTGACAGCAATGCCCTGGTAGGCTAATTTTGATCTCATCCTCTCCCTATAAAAGGAGAGCCAAATGTTGGCAGCTCCTGTCTAACAGTGTCGTGCAACTCAACACAACCTCAAACTGCCCGGCATATCAGACGCCATTACCACCTACCAACGACATGCCCGTGATTTTAAACTCCCATAGCCATTGACGCCTGACTTTCTATGAACGGGGCTTTTAACGCTACCACTTTAAAATTCTCAAAACATTCGGAGCATATTCAGATTATTGTATATATTGTTACGTGGTGGCGTGACAAGCGATGAAACACGGCGACACAGCAGGAACAGAACGACGTGCTGACATGACGATGAAGTATGCTTTAATGGCCAGCGGGCCTAGCGCGAGCACTCTGCCCCGCTCCACTGCCCGCTTCGTCATCTTCGTAGCAATATTGTTACTTATATAAAGGACATTGAACCGGTAATCCTTACCCCTAGAGGTAGCACAGTGGTCACGGCGTTACACAGCTGTGCTGGGCGTATGCACGGGATAATAACCCGGCCTCGAGGGTTGCAGCCCAGGTTGGAGAATGGCTGCGAAAACGCCCGTGTGCTATAAGGGTACACGTAATGGCTAAGCTTCTGTAGGACTCCACTATGGAACATTAACGAAATAAATATCATTAGCCTCCAGGGTGGCGCAGTGACCAGGGCGCTTGCGACTGCGTTGGGCGTATGCACAGGCTAATTACCTGGCCTTGGAGGATGTACCCAGGTTGGGGAATGGGCGCGAAAACGCCCGTGTGCTATAGGGGTACACGTAGCGGGTAAGCTTCTACAGGACTCCACTATAGACAAATAACAAAACAAATATCATTGGCCTCCAGGGTGGCGCAGTGGCTAGGGCGTTTGCGACTGCGTTGGGCGTATGCACAGGCTAATTACCTGGCCTTGGAGGACGCACCCATGTTGGGGAAAGGGTACAAAAGCGCTCGTGTACTATAAGGGTTAACGTAAACACATCTACCGCTGGATGCCGCTGTATATTCCTGGGGAGGCACTATATATCTCGTCTAGCGGTGGTGGAGGGGGGTGGGCATGTTGGCAAAATATTTAAACTTACTGTAAAATTTATTTATAGTGTTCTGTGCAAAAATAAACTTTTTTGCTGCTGCTGCTGCTGCTGCTGCTGCTGCTGCTGCTGCTGCTGCTGCTGCTGCTGCTGCTGCTGCTGCTGCTGCTGCTGCTGCTGCTGCTGCTGCTGCTGCTGCTGCTGCTGCTGCTGCTGCTGCTGCTGCTGCTGCTGCTGCTGCTGCTGCTGCTGCTGCTGCTGCTGCTGCTGCTGCTGCTGCTGCTGCTGCTGCTGCTGCTGCTGCTGCTGCTGCTGCTGCTGCTGCTGCTGCTGCTGCTGCTGCTGCTGCTGCTGCTGCTGCTGCTGCTGCTGCTGCTGCTGCTGCTGCTGCTGCTGCTGCTGCTGCTGCTGCTGCTGCTGCTGCTGCTGCTGCTGCTGCTGCTGCTGCTGCTGCTGCTGCTGCTGCTGCTGCTGCTGCTGCTGCTGCTGCTGCTGCTGCTGCTGCTGCTGCTGCTGCTGCTGCTGCTGCTGCTTCTTCTTCTTCTTCTTCTTCTTCTTCTTCTTCTTCTTCTTCTTCTTCTTCTTCTTCTTCTTCTTCTTCTTCTTCTTCTGCTGCTGCTGCTGCTGCTGCTGCTGCTGCTGCTGCTGCTGCTGCTTCTTCTTCTTCTTCTTCTTCTTCTTCTTCTTCTTCTTCTTCTTCTTCTTCTTCTTCTTCTTCTTCTTCTTCTTCTTCTTCTTCTTCTTCTTCTTCTTCTTCTTCTTCTTCTTCTTCTCCTTCTTCTTCTTCTTCTTCTTCTTCTTCCCGTTGGTCCGATGTACTGCTTACCGCATGACAGTGGAATGGAATAGATGGGAGCTACTTGATGTGCGACAAAATGAGTCTCATGTTCATTGGTTTCCTTCTGTAGCTATACTTAGGCTTTATCTAGTATGGACGATTTCGGAAGTTTTGCGGGGGGGCTGAAAAACTGCTCAGACAACGGTCCGATTGCCTATCTTCAATATTGTATGGAAAATTTGAAGGATGTAGAGAAAACCTGTTGCCTTTTCTTCTATGTTGGCAGATTCTGTCCGCTCCTACGCTTTTCTTTCGCTTACACTGTCGGGCTTTATTTCTGATGCAGGCAGGAGGAGCTATCTGGTGTAGCCTGCCTTCGTTGGGCAATAGGTTTGGTGACTGAAACTACATTCAGTGAAGTGCAAGAATGATTTATTTAGAGCATTTTGTAGCACTACTAAAGCTCGGCTTCTTTCCAGCTTCCAATGCGACAACTCAAACGAAAGTGCCTTTATGCTTCGCTGATGAAAAGACCAACAGGTATGATTTGCAATAGAGCTCATTTTGGGAAAAAGAAACCTAATCGCGCCATTTTAAGGAACATCAAGAGCAAACATGAGCGAATCATGGCACTGAGAAAAATGCCTCAAATCTGGTGCATGGTTGAGTAAAAACCATTGATATCGGTCACTGAGAAAACAAGAAAATGATCAACCATACTGAAACATTGCAAGTCTTTCTGACCTTTTAATCTTTCTGTGAGACTTCTGTCATTGTGGGAGCAAATGCACACTCCTTTTTAGCAGGTAAAGGTTACCCTCGCAAGTGGTAAAGGTAGACTTTAAATCCACTTGAAGGTATTATTCGACAGCACATGATGCGGGCCGTCATATTAAACCGCAATCCAACTAAACCACATGAATGTGCTTCTTTGGCCTGAGGGTAATGTGACAGCAATGCCCTGGTAGGCTAATTTTGATCTCATCCTCTCCCTATAAAAGGAGAGCCAAATGTTGGCAGCTCCTGTCTAACAGTGTCGTGCAACTCAACACAACCTCAAACTGCCCGGCATATCAGACGCCATTACCACCTACCAACGACATGCTCGTGATTTTAAACTCCCATAGCCATTGACGCCTGACTTTCTATGAACGGGGCCTTTAACGCTACCACTTTAAAATTCTCAAAACATTCGGAGCATATTCAGATTATTGTATATATTGTTACGTGGTGGCGTGACAAGCGATGAAACACGGCGACACAGCAGGAACAGAACGACGTGCTGACATGACGATGAAGTATGCTTTAATGGCCAGCGGGCCTAGCGCGAGCACTCTGCCCCGCTCCACTGCCCGCTTCGTCATCTTCGTAGCAATATTGTTACTTATATAAAGGACATTGAACCGGTAATCCTTACCCCTAGAGGTAGCACAGTGGTCACGGCGTTACACAGCTGTGCTGGGCGTATGCACGGGATAATAACCCGGCCTCGAGGGTTGCAGCCCAGGTTGGAGAATGGCTGCGAAAACGCCCGTGTGCTATAAGGGTACACGTAATGGCTAAGCTTCTGTAGGACTCCACTATGGAACATTAACGAAATAAATATCATTAGCCTCCAGGGTGGCGCAGTGACCAGGGCGCTTGCGACTGCGTTGGGCGTATTCACAGGCTAATTACCTGGCCTTGGAGGATGTACCCAGGTTGGGGAATGGGCGCGAAAACGCCCGTGTGCTATAGGGGTACACGTAGCGGGTAAGCTTCTACAGGACTCCACTATAGACAAATAACAAAACAAATATCATTGGCCTCCAGGGTGGCGCAGTGGCTAGGGCGTTTGCGACTGCGTTGGGCGTATGCACAGGCTAATTACCTGGCCTTGGAGGACGCACCCATGTTGGGGAAAGGGTACAAAAGCGCTCGTGTACTATAAGGGTTAACGTAAAGACATCTACCGCTGGATGCCGCTGTATATTCCTGGGGAGGCACTATATATCACGTCTAGCGGTGGTGGAGGGGGGTGGGCATGTTGGCAAAATATTTAAACTTACTGTAAAATTTATTTATAGTGTTCTGTGCAAAAATAAACTTTTTTGCTGCTGCTCCTTCTTCTTCTTCTTCTTCTTCTTCTTCTTCTTCTTCTTCTTCTTCTTCTTCTTCTTCTTCTTCTTCTTCTTCTTCTTCTTCTTCTTCTTCTTCTTCTTCTTCTTCTTCTTCTTCTTCTTCTTCTTCTTCTTCTTCTTCCCGTTGGTCCGATGTACTGCTTACCGCATGACAGTGGAATGGAATAGATGGGAGCTACTTGATGTGCGACAAAATGAGTCTCATGTTCATTGGTTTCCTTCTGTAGCTATACTTAGGCTTTATCTAGTATGGACGATTTCGGAAGTTTTGCGGGGGGGCTGAAAAACTGCTCAGACAACGGTCCGATTGCCTATCTTCAATATTGTATGGAAAATTTGAAGGATGTAGAGAAAACCTGTTGCCTTTTCTTCTATGTTGGCAGATTCTGTCCGCTCCTACGCTTTTCTTTCGCTTACACTGTCGGGCTTTATTTCTGATGCAGGCAGGAGGAGCTATCTGGTGTAGCCTGCCTTCGTTGGGCAATAGGTTTGGTGACTGAAACTACATTCAGTGAAGTGCAAGAATGATTTATTTAGAGCATTTTGTAGCACTACTAAAGCTCGGCTTCTTTCCAGCTTCCAATGCGACAACTCAAACGAAAGTGCCTTTATGCTTCGCTGATGAAAAGACCAACAGGTATGATTTGCAATAGAGCTCATTTTGGGAAAAAGAAACCTAATCGCGCCATTTTAAGGAACATCAAGAGCAAACATGAGCGAATCATGGCACTGAGAAAAATGCCTCAAATCTGGTGCATGGTTGAGTAAAAACCATTGATATCGGTCACTGAGAAAACAAGAAAATGATCAACCATACTGAAACATTGCAAGTCTTTCTGACCTTTTAATCTTTCTGTGAGACTTCTGTCATTGTGGGAGCAAATGCACACTCCTTTTTAGCAGGTAAAGGTTACCCTCGCAAGTGGTAAAGGTAGACTTTAAATCCACTTGAAGGTATCAATCGACAGCACATGATGCGGGCCATCATATTAAACCGCAATCCAACTAAACCACATGAATGTGCTTCTTTGGCCTGAGGGTAATGTGACAGCAATGCCCTGGTAGGCTAATTTTGATCTCATCCTCTCCCTATAAAAGGAGAGCCAAATGTTGGCAGCTCCTGTCTAACAGTGTCGTGCAACTCAACACAACCTCAAACTGCCCGGCATATCAGACGCCATTACCACCTACCAACGACATGCCCGTGATTTTAACCTCCCATAGCCATTGACGCCTGACTTTCTATGAACGGGGCTTTTAACGCTACCACTTTAAAATTCTCAAAACATTCGGAGCATATTCAGATTATTGTATATATTGTTACGTGGTGGCGTGACAAGCGATGAAACACGGCGACACAGCAGGAACAGAACGACGTGCTGACATGACGATGAAGTATGCTTTAATGGCCAGCGGGCCTAGCGCGAGCACTCTGCCCCGCTCCACTGCCCGCTTCGTCATCTTCGTAGCAATATTGTTACTTATATAAAGGACATTGAACCGGTAATCCTTACCCCTAGAGGTAGCACAGTGGTCACGGCGTTACACAGCTGTGCTGGGCGTATGCACGGGATAATAACCCGGCCTCGAGGGTTGCAGCCCAGGTTGGAGAATGGCTGCGAAAACGCCCGTGTGCTATAAGGGTACACGTAATGGCTAAGCTTCTGTAGGACTCCACTATGGAACATTAACGAAATAAATATCATTAGCCTCCAGGGTGGCGCAGTGACCAGGGCGCTTGCGACTGCGTTGGGCGTATGCACAGGCTAATTACCTGGCCTTGGAGGATGTACCCAGGTTGGGGAATGGGCGCGAAAACGCCCGTGTGCTATAGGGGTACACGTAGCGGGTAAGCTTCTACAGGACTACACTATAGACAAATAACAAAACAAATATCATTGGCCTCCAGGGTGGCGCAGTGGCTAGGGCGTTTGCGACTGCGTTGGGCGTATGCACAGGCTAATTACCTGGCCTTGGAGGACGCACCCATGTTGGGGAAAGGGTACAAAAGCGCTCGTGTACTATAAGGGTTAACGTAAAGACATCTACCGCTGGATGCCGCTGTATATTCCTGGGGAGGCACTATATATCACGTCTAGCGGTGGTGGAGGGGGGTGGGCATGTTGGCAAAATATTTAAACTTACTGTAAAATTTATTTATAGTGTTCTGTGCAAAAATAAACTTTTTTGCTGCTGCTTCTTCTTCTTCTTCTTCTTCTTCTTCTTCTTCTTCTTCTTCTTCTTCTTCCCGTTGGTCCGATGTACTGCTTACCGCATGGCAGTGGAATGGAATAGATGGGAGCTACTTGATGTGCGACAAAATGAGTCTCATGTTCATTGGTTTCCTTCTGTAGCTATACTTAGGCTTTATCTAGTATGGACGATTTCGGAAGTTTTGCGGGGGGGCTGAAAAACTGCTCAGACAACGGTCCGATTGCCTATCTTCAATATTGTATGGAAAATTTGAAGGATGTAGAGAAAACCTGTTGCCTTTTCTTCTATGTTGGCAGATTCTGTCCGCTCCTACGCTTTTCTTTCGCTTACACTGTCGGGCTTTATTTCTGATGCAGGCAGGAGGAGCTATCTGGTGTAGCCTGCCTTCGTTGGGCAATAGGTTTGGTGACTGAAACTACATTCAGTGAAGTGCAAGAATGATTTATTTAGAGCATTTTGTAGCACTACTAAAGCTCGGCTTCTTTCCAGCTTCCAATGCGACAACTCAAACGAAAGTGCCTTTATGCTTCGCTGATGAAAAGACCAACAGGTATGATTTGCAATAGAGCTCATTTTGGGAAAAAGAAACCTAATCGCGCCATTTTAAGGAACATCAAGAGCAAACATGAGCGAATCATGGCACTGAGAAAAATGCCTCAAATCTGGTGCATGGTTGAGTAAAAACCATTGATATCGGTCACTGAGAAAACAAGAAAATGATCAACCATACTGAAACATTGCAAGTCTTTCTGACCTTTTAATCTTTCTGTGAGACTTCTGTCATTGTGGGAGCAAATGCACACTCCTTTTTAGCAGGTAAAGGTTACCCTCGCAAGTGGTAAAGGTAGACTTTAAATCCACTTGAAGGTATTATTCGACAGCACATGATGCGGGCCGTCATATTAAACCGCAATCCAACTAAACCACATGAATGTGCTTCTTTGGCCTGAGGGTAATGTGACAGCAATGCCCTGGTAGGCTAATTTTGATCTCATCCTCTCCCTATAAAAGGAGAGCCAAATGTTGGCAGCTCCTGTCTAACAGTGTCGTGCAACTCAACACAACCTCAAACTGCCCGGCATATCAGACGCCATTACCACCTACCAACGACATGCTCGTGATTTTAAACTCCCATAGCCATTGACGCCTGACTTTCTATGAACGGGGCCTTTAACGCTACCACTTTAAAATTCTCAAAACATTCGGAGCATATTCAGATTATTGTATATATTGTTACGTGGTGGCGTGACAAGCGATGAAACACGGCGACACAGCAGGAACAGAACGACGTGCTGACATGACGATGAAGTATGCTTTAATGGCCAGCGGGCCTAGCGCGAGCACTCTGCCCCGCTCCACTGCCCGCTTCGTCATCTTCGTAGCAATATTGTTACTTATATAAAGGACATTGAACCGGTAATCCTTACCCCTAGAGGTAGCACAGTGGTCACGGCGTTACACAGCTGTGCTGGGCGTATGCACGGGATAATAACCCGGCCTCGAGGTTTGCAGCCCAGGTTGGAGAATGGCTGCGAAAACGCCCGTGTGCTATAAGGGTACACGTAATGGCTAAGCTTCTGTAGGACTCCACTATGGAACATTAACGAAATAAATATCATTAGCCTCCAGGGTGGCGCAGTGACCAGGGCGCTTGCGACTGCGTTGGGCGTATGCACAGGCTAATTACCTGGCCTTGGAGGATGTACCCAGGTTGGGGAATGGGCGCGAAAACGCCCGTGTGCTATAGCTTACCCGCTACGTGTATACACGTAGCGGGTAAGCTTCTACAGGACTCCACTATAGACAAATAACAAAACAAATATCATTGGCCTCCAGGGTGGCGCAGTGGCTAGGGCGTTTGCGACTGCGTTGGGCGTATGCACAGGCTAATTACCTGGCCTTGGAGGACGCACCCATGTTGGGGAAAGGGTACAAAAGCGCTCGTGTACTATAAGGGTTAACGTAAAGACATCTACCGCTGGATGCCGCTGTATATTCCTGGGGAGGCACTATATATCACGTCTAGCGGTGGTGGAGGGGGGTGGGCATGTTGGCAAAATATTTAAACTTACTGTAAAATTTATTTATAGTGTTCTGTGCAAAAATAAACTTTTTTGCTGCTGCTTCTTCTTCTTCTTCTTCTTCTTCTTCTTCTTCTTCTTCTTCTTCTTCTTCCCGTTGGTCCGATGTACTGCTTACCGCATGACAGTGGAATGGAATAGATGGGAGCTACTTGATGTGCGACAAAATGAGTCTCATGTTCATTGGTTTCCTTCTGTAGCTATACTTAGGCTTTATCTAGTATGGACGATTTCGGAAGTTTTGCGGGGGGGCTGAAAAACTGCTCAGACAACGGTCCGATTGCCTATCTTCAATATTGTATGGAAAATTTGAAGGATGTAGAGAAAACCTGTTGCCTTTTCTTCTATGTTGGCAGATTCTGTCCGCTCCTACGCTTTTCTTTCGCTTACACTGTCGGGCTTTATTTCTGATGCAGGCAGGAGGAGCTATCTGGTGTAGCCTGCCTTCGTTGGGCAATAGGTTTGGTGACTGAAACTACATTCAGTGAAGTGCAAGAATGATTTATTTAGAGCATTTTGTAGCACTACTAAAGCTCGGCTTCTTTCCAGCTTCCAATGCGACAACTCAAACGAAAGTGCCTTTATGCTTCGCTGATGAAAAGACCAACAGGTATGATTTGCAATAGAGCTCATTTTGGGAAAAAGAAACCTAATCGCGCCATTTTAAGGAACATCAAGAGCAAACATGAGCGAATCATGGCACTGAGAAAAATGCCTCAAATCTGGTGCATGGTTGAGTAAAAACCATTGATATCGGTCACTGAGAAAACAAGAAAATGATCAACCATACTGAAACATTGCAAGTCTTTCTGACCTTTTAATCTTTCTGTGAGACTTCTGTCATTGTGGGAGCAAATGCACACTCCTTTTTAGCAGGTAAAGGTTACCCTCGCAAGTGGTAAAGGTAGACTTTAAATCCACTTGAAGGTATTATTCGACAGCACATGATGCGGGCCGTCATATTAAACCGCAATCCAACTAAACCCCATGAATGTGCTTCTTTGGCCTGAGGGTAATGTGACAGCAATGCCCTGGTAGGCTAATTTTGATCTCATCCTCTCCCTATAAAAGGAGAGCCAAATGTTGGCAGCTCCTGTCTAACAGTGTCGTGCAACTCAACACAACCTCAAACTGCCCGGCATATCAGACGCCATTACCACCTACCAACGACATGCTCGTGATTTTAAACTCCCATAGCCATTGACGCCTGACTTTCTATGAACGGGGCCTTTAACGCTACCACTTTAAAATTCTCAAAACATTCGGAGCATATTCAGATTATTGTATATATTGTTACGTGGTGGCGTGACAAGCGATGAAACACGGCGACACAGCAGGAACAGAACGACGTGCTGACATGACGATGAAGTATGCTTTAATGGCCAGCGGGCCTAGCGCGAGCACTCTGCCCCGCTCCACTGCCCGCTTCGTCATCTTCGTAGCAATATTGTTACTTATATAAAGGACATTGAACCGGTAATCCTTACCCCTAGAGGTAGCACAGTGGTCACGGCGTTACACAGCTGTGCTGGGCGTATGCACGGGATAATAACCCGGCCTCGAGGGTTGCAGCCCAGGTTGGAGAATGGCTGCGAAAACGCCCGTGTGCTATAAGGGTACACGTAATGGCTAAGCTTCTGTAGGACTCCACTATGGAACATTAACGAAATAAATATCATTAGCCTCCAGGGTGGCGCAGTGACCAGGGCGCTTGCGACTGCGTTGGGCGTATGCACAGGCTAATTACCTGGCCTTGGAGGATGTACCCAGGTTGGGGAATGGGCGCGAAAACGCCCGTGTGCTATAGGGGTACACGTAGCGGGTAAGCTTCTACAGGACTCCACTATAGACAAATAACAAAACAAATATCATTGGCCTCCAGGGTGGCGCAGTGGCTAGGGCGTTTGCGACTGCGTTGGGCGTATGCACAGGCTAATTACCTGGCCTTGGAGGACGCACCCATGTTGGGGAAAGGGTACAAAAGCGCTCGTGTACTATAAGGGTTAACGTAAAGACATCTACCGCTGGATGCCGCTGTATATTCCTGGGGAGGCACTATATATCACGTCTAGCGGTGGGGGAGGGGGGTGGGCATGTTGGCAAAATATTTAAACTTACTGTAAAATTTATTTATAGTGTTCTGTGCAAAAATAAACTTTTTTGCTGCTTCTTCTTCTTCTTCTTCTTCTTCTTCTTCTTCTTCTTCTTCTTCTTCTTCTTCTTCTTCTTCTTCTTCTTCTTCTTCTTCTTCTTCTTCTTCTTCTTCTTCTTCTTCTTCTTCTTCTTCCCGTTGGTCCGATGTACTGCTTACCGCATGACAGTGGAATGGAATAGATGGGAGCTACTTGATGTGCGACAAAATGAGTCTCATGTTCATTGGTTTCCTTCTGTAGCTATACTTAGGCTTTATCTAGTATGGACGATTTCGGAAGTTTTGCGGGGGGGCTGAAAAACTGCTCAGACAACGGTCCGATTGCCTATCTTCAATATTGTATGGAAAATTTGAAGGATGTAGAGAAAACCTGTTGCCTTTTCTTCTATGTTGGCAGATTCTGTCCGCTCCTACGCTTTTCTTTCGCTTACACTGTCGGGCTTTATTTCTGATGCAGGCAGGAGGAGCTATCTGGTGTAGCCTGCCTTCGTTGGGCAATAGGTTTGGTGACTGAAACTACATTCAGTGAAGTGCAAGAATGATTTATTTAGAGCATTTTGTAGCACTACTAAAGCTCGGCTTCTTTCCAGCTTCCAATGCGACAACTCAAACGAAAGTGCCTTTATGCTTCGCTGATGAAAAGACCAACAGGTATGATTTGCAATAGAGCTCATTTTGGGAAAAAGAAACCTAATCGCGCCATTTTAAGGAACATCAAGAGCAAACATGAGCGAATCATGGCACTGAGAAAAATGCCTCAAATCTGGTGCATGGTTGAGTAAAAACCATTGATATCGGTCACTGAGAAAACAAGAAAATGATCAACCATACTGAAACATTGCAAGTCTTTCTGACCTTTTAATCTTTCTGTGAGACTTCTGTCATTGTGGGAGCAAATGCACACTCCTTTTTAGCAGGTAAAGGTTACCCTCGCAAGTGGTAAAGGTAGACTTTAAATCCACTTGAAGGTATCAATCGACAGCACATGATGCGGGCCATCATATTAAACCGCAATCCAACTAAACCACATGAATGTGCTTCTTTGGCCTGAGGGTAATGTGACAGCAATGCCCTGGTAGGCTAATTTTGATCTCATCCTCTCCCTATAAAAGGAGAGCCAAATGTTGGCAGCTCCTGTCTAACAGTGTCGTGCAACTCAACACAACCTCAAACTGCCCGGCATATCAGACGCCATTACCACCTACCAACGACATGCCCGTGATTTTAAACTCCCATAGCCATTGACGCCTGACTTTCTATGAACGGGGCTTTTAACGCTACCACTTTAAAATTCTCAAAACATTCGGAGCATATTCAGATTATTGTATATATTGTTACGTGGTGGCGTGACAAGCGATGAAACACGGCGACACAGCAGGAACAGAACGACGTGCTGACATGACGATGAAGTATGCTTTAATGGCCAGCGGGCCTAGCGCGAGCACTCTGCCCCGCTCCACTGCCCGCTTCGTCATCTTCGTAGCAATATTGTTACTTATATAAAGGACATTGAACCGGTAATCCTTACCCCTAGAGGTAGCACAGTGGTCACGGCGTTACACAGCTGTGCTGGGCGTATGCACGGGATAATAACCCGGCCTCGAGGGTTGCAGCCCAGGTTGGAGAATGGCTGCGAAAACGCCCGTGTGCTATAAGGGTACACGTAATGGCTAAGCTTCTGTAGGACTCCACTATGGAACATTAACGAAATAAATATCATTAGCCTCCAGGGTGGCGCAGTGACCAGGGCGCTTGCGACTGCGTTGGGCGTATGCACAGGCTAATTACCTGGCCTTGGAGGATGTACCCAGGTTGGGGAATGGGCGCGAAAACGCCCGTGTGCTATAGGGGTACACGTAGCGGGTAAGCTTCTACAGGACTCCACTATAGACAAATAACAAAACAAATATCATTGGCCTCCAGGGTGGCGCAGTGGCTAGGGCGTTTGCGACTGCGTTGGGCGTATGCACAGGCTAATTACCTGGCCTTGGAGGACGCACCCATGTTGGGGAAAGGGTACAAAAGCGCTCGTGTACTATAAGGGTTAACGTAAAGACATCTACCGCTGGATGCCGCTGTATATTCCTGGGGAGGCACTATATATCACGTCTAGCGGTGGTGGAGGGGGGTGGGCATGTTGGCAAAATATTTAAACTTACTGTAAAATTTATTTATAGTGTTCTGTGCAAAAATAAACTTTTTTGCTGCTTCTTCTTCTTCTTCTTCTTCTTCTTCTTCTTCTTCTTCTTCTTCTTCTTCTTCTTCTTCTTCTTCTTCTTCTTCTTCTTCTTCTTCTTCTTCTTCTTCTTCTTCTTCTTCTTCTTCTTCTTCTTCCCGTTGGTCCGATGTACTGCTTACCGCATGACAGTGGAATGGAATAGATGGGAGCTACTTGATGTGCGACAAAATGAGTCTCATGTTCATTGGTTTCCTTCTGTAGCTATACTTAGGCTTTATCTAGTATGGACGATTTCGGAAGTTTTGCGGGGGGGCTGAAAAACTGCTCAGACAACGGTCCGATTGCCTATCTTCAATATTGTATGGAAAATTTGAAGGATGTAGAGAAAACCTGTTGCCTTTTCTTCTATGTTGGCAGATTCTGTCCGCTCCTACGCTTTTCTTTCGCTTACACTGTCGGGCTTTATTTCTGATGCAGGCAGGAGGAGCTATCTGGTGTAGCCTGCCTTCGTTGGGCAATAGGTTTGGTGACTGAAACTACATTCAGTGAAGTGCAAGAATGATTTATTTAGAGCATTTTGTAGCACTACTAAAGCTCGGCTTCTTTCCAGCTTCCAATGCGACAACTCAAACGAAAGTGCCTTTATGCTTCGCTGATGAAAAGACCAACAGGTATGATTTGCAATAGAGCTCATTTTGGGAAAAAGAAACCTAATCGCGCCATTTTAAGGAACATCAAGAGCAAACATGAGCGAATCATGGCACTGAGAAAAATGCCTCAAATCTGGTGCATGGTTGAGTAAAAACCATTGATATCGGTCACTGAGAAAACAAGAAAATGATCAACCATACTGAAACATTGCAAGTCTTTCTGACCTTTTAATCTTTCTGTGAGACTTCTGTCATTGTGGGAGCAAATGCACACTCCTTTTTAGCAGGTAAAGGTTACCCTCGCAAGTGGTAAAGGTAGACTTTAAATCCACTTGAAGGTATCAATCGACAGCACATGATGCGGGCCATCATATTAAACCGCAATCCAACTAAACCACATGAATGTGCTTCTTTGGCCTGAGGGTAATGTGACAGCAATGCCCTGGTAGGCTAATTTTGATCTCATCCTCTCCCTATAAAAGGAGAGCCAAATGTTGGCAGCTCCTGTCTAACAGTGTCGTGCAACTCAACACAACCTCAAACTGCCCGGCATATCAGACGCCATTACCACCTACCAACGACATGCCCGTGATTTTAAACTCCCATAGCCATTGACGCCTGACTTTCTATGAACGGGGCTTTTAACGCTACCACTTTAAAATTCTCAAAACATTCGGAGCATATTCAGATTATTGTATATATTGTTACGTGGTGGCGTGACAAGCGATGAAACACGGCGACACAGCAGGAACAGAACGACGTGCTGACATGACGATGAAGTATGCTTTAATGGCCAGCGGGCCTAGCGCGAGCACTCTGCCCCGCTCCACTGCCCGCTTCGTCATCTTCGTAGCAATATTGTTACTTATATAAAGGACATTGAACCGGTAATCCTTACCCCTAGAGGTAGCACAGTGGTCACGGCGGTACACAGCTGTGCTGGGCGTATGCACGGGATAATAACCCGGCCTCGAGGGTTGCAGCCCAGGTTGGAGAATGGCTGCGAAAACGCCCGTGTGCTATAAGGGTACACGTAATGGCTAAGCTTCTGTAGGACTCCACTATGGAACATTAACGAAATAAATATCATTAGCCTCCAGGGTGGCGCAGTGACCAGGGCGCTTGCGACTGCGTTGGGCGTATGCACAGGCTAATTACCTGGCCTTGGAGGATGTACCCAGGTTGGGGAATGGGCGCGAAAACGCCCGTGTGCTATAGGGGTACACGTAGCGGGTAAGCTTCTACAGGACTCCACTATAGACAAATAACAAAACAAATATCATTGGCCTCCAGGGTGGCGCAGTGGCTAGGGCGTTTGCGACTGCGTTGGGCGTATGCACAGGCTAATTACCTGGCCTTGGAGGACGCACCCATGTTGGGGAAAGGGTACAAAAGCGCTCGTGTACTATAAGGGTTAACGTAAAGACATCTACCGCTGGATGCCGCTGTATATTCCTGGGGAGGCACTATATATCACGTCTAGCGGTGGTGGAGGGGGGTGGGCATGTTGGCAAAATATTTAAACTTACTGTAAAATTTATTTATAGTGTTCTGTGCAAAAATAAACTTTTTTGCTGCTTCTTCTTCTTCTTCTTCTTCTTCTTCTTCTTCTTCTTCTTCTTCTTCTTCTTCTTCTTCTTCTTCTTCTTCTTCTTCCCGTTGGTCCGATGTACTGCTTACCGCATGACAGTGGAATGGAATAGATGGGAGCTACTTGATGTGCGACAAAATGAGTCTCATGTTCATTGGTTTCCTTCTGTAGCTATACTTAGGCTTTATCTAGTATGGACGATTTCGGAAGTTTTGCGGGGGGGCTGAAAAACTGCTCAGACAACGGTCCGATTGCCTATCTTCAATATTGTATGGAAAATTTGAAGGATGTAGAGAAAACCTGTTGCCTTTTCTTCTATGTTGGCAGATTCTGTCCGCTCCTACGCTTTTCTTTCGCTTACACTGTCGGGCTTTATTTCTGATGCAGGCAGGAGGAGCTATCTGGTGTAGCCTGCCTTCGTTGGGCAATAGGTTTGGTGACTGAAACTACATTCAGTGAAGTGCAAGAATGATTTATTTAGAGCATTTTGTAGCACTACTAAAGCTCGGCTTCTTTCCAGCTTCCAATGCGACAACTCAAACGAAAGTGCCTTTATGCTTCGCTGATGAAAAGACCAACAGGTATGATTTGCAATAGAGCTCATTTTGGGAAAAAGAAACCTAATCGCGCCATTTTAAGGAACATCAAGAGCAAACATGAGCGAATCATGGCACTGAGAAAAATGCCTCAAATCTGGTGCATGGTTGAGTAAAAACCATTGATATCGGTCACTGAGAAAACAAGAAAATGATCAACCATACTGAAACATTGCAAGTCTTTCTGACCTTTTAATCTTTCTGTGAGACTTCTGTCATTGTGGGAGCAAATGCACACTCCTTTTTAGCAGGTAAAGGTTACCCTCGCAAGTGGTAAAGGTAGACTTTAAATCCACTTGAAGGTATCAATCGACAGCACATGATGCGGGCCATCATATTAAACCGCAATCCAACTAAACCACATGAATGTGCTTCTTTGGCCTGAGGGTAATGTGACAGCAATGCCCTGGTAGGCTAATTTTGATCTCATCCTCTCCCTATAAAAGGAGAGCCAAATGTTGGCAGCTCCTGTCTAACAGTGTCGTGCAACTCAACACAACCTCAAACTGCCCGGCATATCAGACGCCATTACCACCTACCAACGACATGCCCGTGATTTTAAACTCCCATAGCCATTGACGCCTGACTTTCTATGAACGGGGCTTTTAACGCTACCACTTTAAAATTCTCAAAACATTCGGAGCATATTCAGATTATTGTATATATTGTTACGTGGTGGCGTGACAAGCGATGAAACACGGCGACACAGCAGGAACAGAACGACGTGCTGACATGACGATGAAGTATGCTTTAATGGCCAGCGGGCCTAGCGCGAGCACTCTGCCCCGCTCCACTGCCCGCTTCGTCATCTTCGTAGCAATATTGTTACTTATATAAAGGACATTGAACCGGTAATCCTTACCCCTAGAGGTAGCACAGTGGTCACGGCGTTACACAGCTGTGCTGGGCGTATGCACGGGATAATAACCCGGCCTCGAGGGTTGCAGCCCAGGTTGGAGAATGGCTGCGAAAACGCCCGTGTGCTATAAGGGTACACGTAATGGCTAAGCTTCTGTAGGACTCCACTATGGAACATTAACGAAATAAATATCATTAGCCTCCAGGGTGGCGCAGTGACCAGGGCGCTTGCGACTGCGTTGGGCGTATGCACAGGCTAATTACCTGGCCTTGGAGGATGTACCCAGGTTGGGGAATGGGCGCGAAAACGCCCGTGTGCTATAGGGGTACACGTAGCGGGTAAGCTTCTACAGGACTCCACTATAGACAAATAACAAAACAAATATCATTGGCCTCCAGGGTGGCGCAGTGGCTAGGGCGTTTGCGACTGCGTTGGGCGTATGCACAGGCTAATTACCTGGCCTTGGAGGACGCACCCATGTTGGGGAAAGGGTACAAAAGCGCTCGTGTACTATAAGGGTTAACGTAAGCACATCTACCGCTGGATGCCGCTGTATATTCCTGGGGAGGCACTATATATCTCGTCTAGCGGTGGTGGAGGGGGGTGGGCATGTTGGCAAAATATTTAAACTTACTGTAAAATTTATTTATAGTGTTCTGTGCAAAAATAAACTTTTTTGCTGCTGCTTCTTCTTCTTCTTCTTCTTCTTCTTCTTCTTCTTCTTCTTCCCGTTGGTCCGATGTACTGCTTACCGCATGACAGTGGAATGGAATAGATGGGAGCTACTTGATGTGCGACAAAATGAGTCTCATGTTCATTGGTTTCCTTCTGTAGCTATACTTAGGCTTTATCTAGTATGGACGATTTCGGAAGTTTTGCGGGGGGGCTGAAAAACTGCTCAGACAACGGTCCGATTGCCTATCTTCAATATTGTATGGAAAATTTGAAGGATGTAGAGAAAACCTGTTGCCTTTTCTTCTATGTTGGCAGATTCTGTCCGCTCCTACGCTTTTCTTTCGCTTACACTGTCGGGCTTTATTTCTGATGCAGGCAGGAGGAGCTATCTGGTGTAGCCTGCCTTCGTTGGGCAATAGGTTTGGTGACTGAAACTACATTCAGTGAAGTGCAAGAATGATTTATTTAGAGCATTTTGTAGCACTACTAAAGCTCGGCTTCTTTCCAGCTTCCAATGCGACAACTCAAACGAAAGTGCCTTTATGCTTCGCTGATGAAAAGACCAACAGGTATGATTTGCAATAGAGCTCATTTTGGGAAAAAGAAACCTAATCGCGCCATTTTAAGGAACATCAAGAGCAAACATGAGCGAATCATGGCACTGAGAAAAATGCCTCAAATCTGGTGCATGGTTGAGTAAAAACCATTGATATCGGTCACTGAGAAAACAAGAAAATGATCAACCATACTGAAACATTGCAAGTCTTTCTGACCTTTTAATCTTTCTGTGAGACTTCTGTCATTGTGGGAGCAAATGCACACTCCTTTTTAGCAGGTAAAGGTTACCCTCGCAAGTGGTAAAGGTAGACTTTAAATCCACTTGAAGGTATCAATCGACAGCACATGATGCGGGCCATCATATTAAACCGCAATCCAACTAAACCACATGAATGTGCTTCTTTGGCCTGAGGGTAATGTGACAGCAATGCCCTGGTAGGCTAATTTTGATCTCATCCTCTCCCTATAAAAGGAGAGCCAAATGTTGGCAGCTCCTGTCTAACAGTGTCGTGCAACTCAACACAACCTCAAACTGCCCGGCATATCAGACGCCATTACCACCTACCAACGACATGCCCGTGATTTTAAACTCCCATAGCCATTGACGCCTGACTTTCTATGAACGGGGCTTTTAACGCTACCACTTTAAAATTCTCAAAACATTCGGAGCATATTCAGATTATTGTATATATTGTTACGTGGTGGCGTGACAAGCGATGAAACACGGCGACACAGCAGGAACAGAACGACGTGCTGACATGACGATGAAGTATGCTTTAATGGCCAGCGGGCCTAGCGCGAGCACTCTGCCCCGCTCCACTGCCCGCTTCGTCATCTTCGTAGCAATATTGTTACTTATATAAAGGACATTGAACCGGTAATCCTTACCCCTAGAGGTAGCACAGTGGTCACGGCGTTACACAGCTGTGCTGGGCGTATGCACGGGATAATAACCCGGCCTCGAGGGTTGCAGCCCAGGTTGGAGAATGGCTGCGAAAACGCCCGTGTGCTATAAGGGTACACGTAATGGCTAAGCTTCTGTAGGACTCCACTATGGAACATTAACGAAATAAATATCATTAGCCTCCAGGGTGGCGCAGTGACCAGGGCGCTTGCGACTGCGTTGGGCGTATGCACAGGCTAATTACCTGGCCTTGGAGGATGTACCCAGGTTGGGGAATGGGCGCGAAAACGCCCGTGTGCTATAGGGGTACACGTAGCGGGTAAGCTTCTACAGGACTCCACTATAGACAAATAACAAAACAAATATCATTGGCCTCCAGGGTGGCGCAGTGGCTAGGGCGTTTGCGACTGCGTTGGGCGTATGCACAGGCTAATTACCTGGCCTTGGAGGACGCACCCATGTTGGGGAAAGGGTACAAAAGCGCTCGTGTACTATAAGGGTTAACGTAAAGACATCTACCGCTGGATGCCGCTGTATATTCCTGGGGAGGCACTATATATCACGTCTAGCGGTGGTGGAGGGGGGTGGGCATGTTGGCAAAATATTTAAACTTACTGTAAAATTTATTTATAGTGTTCTGTGCAAAAATAAACTTTTTTGCTGCTTCTTCTTCTTCTTCTTCTTCTTCTTCTTCTTCTTCTTCTTCTTCTTCTTCTTCTTCTTCTTCTTCTTCTTCTTCTTCTTCTTCTTCTTCTTCTTCTTCTTCTTCTTCTTCTTCTTCTTCCCGTTGGTCCGATGTACTGCTTACCGCATGACAGTGGAATGGAATAGATGGGAGCTACTTGATGTGCGACAAAATGAGTCTCATGTTCATTGGTTTCCTTCTGTAGCTATACTTAGGCTTTATCTAGTATGGACGATTTCGGAAGTTTTGCGGGGGGGCTGAAAAACTGCTCAGACAACGGTCCGATTGCCTATCTTCAATATTGTATGGAAAATTTGAAGGATGTAGAGAAAACCTGTTGCCTTTTCTTCTATGTTGGCAGATTCTGTCCGCTCCTACGCTTTTCTTTCGCTTACACTGTCGGGCTTTATTTCTGATGCAGGCAGGAGGAGCTATCTGGTGTAGCCTGCCTTCGTTGGGCAATAGGTTTGGTGACTGAAACTACATTCAGTGAAGTGCAAGAATGATTTATTTAGAGCATTTTGTAGCACTACTAAAGCTCGGCTTCTTTCCAGCTTCCGATGCGACAACTCAAACGAAAGTGCCTTTATGCTTCGCTGATGAAAAGACCAACAGGTATGATTTGCAATAGAGCTCATTTTGGGAAAAAGAAACCTAATCGCGCCATTTTAAGGAACATCAAGAGCAAACATGAGCGAATCATGGCACTGAGAAAAATGCCTCAAATCTGGTGCATGGTTGAGTAAAAACCATTGATATCGGTCACTGAGAAAACAAGAAAATGATCAACCATACTGAAACATTGCAAGTCTTTCTGACCTTTTAATCTTTCTGTGAGACTTCTGTCATTGTGGGAGCAAATGCACACTCCTTTTTAGCAGGTAAAGGTTACCCTCGCAAGTGGTAAAGGTAGACTTTAAATCCACTTGAAGGTATCAATCGACAGCACATGATGCGGGCCATCATATTAAACCGCAATCCAACTAAACCACATGAATGTGCTTCTTTGGCCTGAGGGTAATGTGACAGCAATGCCCTGGTAGGCTAATTTTGATCTCATCCTCTCCCTATAAAAGGAGAGCCAAATGTTGGCAGCTCCTGTCTAACAGTGTCGTGCAACTCAACACAACCTCAAACTGCCCGGCATATCAGACGCCATTACCACCTACCAACGACATGCCCGTGATTTTAAACTCCCATAGCCATTGACGCCTGACTTTCTATGAACGGGGCTTTTAACGCTACCACTTTAAAATTCTCAAAACATTCGGAGCATATTCAGATTATTGTATATATTGTTACGTGGTGGCGTGACAAGCGATGAAACACGGCGACACAGCAGGAACAGAACGACGTGCTGACATGACGATGAAGTATGCTTTAATGGCCAGCGGGCCTAGCGCGAGCACTCTGCCCCGCTCCACTGCCCGCTTCGTCATCTTCGTAGCAATATTGTTACTTATATAAAGGACATTGAACCGGTAATCCTTACCCCTAGAGGTAGCACAGTGGTCACGGCGTTACACAGCTGTGCTGGGCGTATGCACGGGATAATAACCCGGCCTCGAGGGTTGCAGCCCAGGTTGGAGAATGGCTGCGAAAACGCCCGTGTGCTATAAGGGTACACGTAATGGCTAAGCTTCTGTAGGACTCCACTATGGAACATTAACGAAATAAATATCATTAGCCTCCAGGGTGGCGCAGTGACCAGGGCGCTTGCGACTGCGTTGGGCGTATGCACAGGCTAATTACCTGGCCTTGGAGGATGTACCCAGGTTGGGGAATGGGCGCGAAAACGCCCGTGTGCTATAGGGGTACACGTAGCGGGTAAGCTTCTACAGGACTCCACTATAGACAAATAACAAAACAAATATCATTGGCCTCCAGGGTGGCGCAGTGGCTAGGGCGTTTGCGACTGCGTTGGGCGTATGCACAGGCTAATTACCTGGCCTTGGAGGACGCACCCATGTTGGGGAAAGGGTACAAAAGCGCTCGTGTACTATAAGGGTTAACGTAAAGACATCTACCGCTGGATGCCGCTGTATATTCCTGGGGAGGCACTATATATCACGTCTAGCGGTGGTGGAGGGGGGTGGGCATGTTGGCAAAATATTTAAACTTACTGTAAAATTTATTTATAGTGTTCTGTGCAAAAATAAACTTTTTTGCTGCTGCTTCTTCTTCTTCTTCTTCTTCTTCTTCTTCTTCTTCTTCTTCTTCTTCTTCTTCCCGTTGGTCCGATGTACTGCTTACCGCATGACAGTGGAATGGAATAGATGGGAGCTACTTGATGTGCGACAAAATGAGTCTCATGTTCATTGGTTTCCTTCTGTAGCTATACTTAGGCTTTATCTAGTATGGACGATTTCGGAAGTTTTGCGGGGGGGGCTGAAAAACTGCTCAGACAACGGTCCGATTGCCTATCTTCAATATTGTATGGAAAATTTGAAGGATGTAGAGAAAACCTGTTGCCTTTTCTTCTATGTTGGCAGATTCTGTCCGCTCCTACGCTTTTCTTTCGCTTACACTGTCGGGCTTTATTTCTGATGCAGGCAGGAGGAGCTATCTGGTGTAGCCTGCCTTCGTTGGGCAATAGGTTTGGTGACTGAAACTACATTCAGTGAAGTGCAAGAATGATTTATTTAGAGCATTTTGTAGCACTACTAAAGCTCGGCTTCTTTCCAGCTTCCAATGCGACAACTCAAACGAAAGTGCCTTTATGCTTCGCTGATGAAAAGACCAACAGGTATGATTTGCAATAGAGCTCATTTTGGGAAAAAGAAACCTAATCGCGCCATTTTAAGGAACATCAAGAGCAAACATGAGCGAATCATGGCACTGAGAAAAATGCCTCAAATCTGGTGCATGGTTGAGTAAAAACCATTGATATCGGTCACTGAGAAAACAAGAAAATGATCAACCATACTGAAACATTGCAAGTCTTTCTGACCTTTTAATCTTTCTGTGAGACTTCTGTCATTGTGGGAGCAAATGCACACTCCTTTTTAGCAGGTAAAGGTTACCCTCGCAAGTGGTAAAGGTAGACTTTAAATCCACTTGAAGGTATCAATCGACAGCACATGATGCGGGCCATCATATTAAACCGCAATCCAACTAAACCACATGAATGTGCTTCTTTGGCCTGAGGGTAATGTGACAGCAATGCCCTGGTAGGCTAATTTTGATCTCATCCTCTCCCTATAAAAGGAGAGCCAAATGTTGGCAGCTCCTGTCTAACAGTGTCGTGCAACTCAACACAACCTCAAACTGCCCGGCATATCAGACGCCATTACCACCTACCAACGACATGCCCGTGATTTTAACCTCCCATAGCCATTGACGCCTGACTTTCTATGAACGGGGCTTTTAACGCTACCACTTTAAAATTCTCAAAACATTCGGAGCATATTCAGATTATTGTATATATTGTTACGTGGTGGCGTGACAAGCGATGAAACACGGCGACACAGCAGGAACAGAACGACGTGCTGACATGACGATGAAGTATGCTTTAATGGCCAGCGGGCCTAGCGCGAGCACTCTGCCCCGCTCCACTGCCCGCTTCGTCATCTTCGTAGCAATATTGTTACTTATATAAAGGACATTGAACCGGTAATCCTTACCCCTAGAGGTAGCACAGTGGTCACGGCGTTACACAGCTGTGCTGGGCGTATGCACGGGATAATAACCCGGCCTCGAGGGTTGCAGCCCAGGTTGGAGAATGGCTGCGAAAACGCCCGTGTGCTATAAGGGTACACGTAATGGCTAAGCTTCTGTAGGACTCCACTATGGAACATTAACGAAATAAATATCATTAGCCTCCAGGGTGGCGCAGTGACCAGGGCGCTTGCGACTGCGTTGGGCGTATGCACAGGCTAATTACCTGGCCTTGGAGGATGTACCCAGGTTGGGGAATGGGCGCGAAAACGCCCGTGTGCTATAGGGGTACACGTAGCGGGTAAGCTTCTACAGGACTACACTATAGACAAATAACAAAACAAATATCATTGGCCTCCAGGGTGGCGCAGTGGCTAGGGCGTTTGCGACTGCGTTGGGCGTATGCACAGGCTAATTACCTGGCCTTGGAGGACGCACCCATGTTGGGGAAAGGGTACAAAAGCGCTCGTGTACTATAAGGGTTAACGTAAAGACATCTACCGCTGGATGCCGCTGTATATTCCTGGGGAGGCACTATATATCACGTCTAGCGGTGGTGGAGGGGGGTGGGCATGTTGGCAAAATATTTAAACTTACTGTAAAATTTATTTATAGTGTTCTGTGCAAAAATAAACTTTTTTGCTGCTGCTTCTTCTTCTTCTTCTTCTTCTTCTTCTTCTTCTTCTTCTTCTTCTTCTTCTTCCCGTTGGTCCGATGTACTGCTTACCGCATGGCAGTGGAATGGAATAGATGGGAGCTACTTGATGTGCGACAAAATGAGTCTCATGTTCATTGGTTTCCTTCTGTAGCTATACTTAGGCTTTATCTAGTATGGACGATTTCGGAAGTTTTGCGGGGGGGCTGAAAAACTGCTCAGACAACGGTCCGATTGCCTATCTTCAATATTGTATGGAAAATTTGAAGGATGTAGAGAAAACCTGTTGCCTTTTCTTCTATGTTGGCAGATTCTGTCCGCTCCTACGCTTTTCTTTCGCTTACACTGTCGGGCTTTATTTCTGATGCAGGCAGGAGGAGCTATCTGGTGTAGCCTGCCTTCGTTGGGCAATAGGTTTGGTGACTGAAACTACATTCAGTGAAGTGCAAGAATGATTTATTTAGAGCATTTTGTAGCACTACTAAAGCTCGGCTTCTTTCCAGCTTCCAATGCGACAACTCAAACGAAAGTGCCTTTATGCTTCGCTGATGAAAAGACCAACAGGTATGATTTGCAATAGAGCTCATTTTGGGAAAAAGAAACCTAATCGCGCCATTTTAAGGAACATCAAGAGCAAACATGAGCGAATCATGGCACTGAGAAAAATGCCTCAAATCTGGTGCATGGTTGAGTAAAAACCATTGATATCGGTCACTGAGAAAACAAGAAAATGATCAACCATACTGAAACATTGCAAGTCTTTCTGACCTTTTAATCTTTCTGTGAGACTTCTGTCATTGTGGGAGCAAATGCACACTCCTTTTTAGCAGGTAAAGGTTACCCTCGCAAGTGGTAAAGGTAGACTTTAAATCCACTTGAAGGTATTATTCGACAGCACATGATGCGGGCCGTCATATTAAACCGCAATCCAACTAAACCACATGAATGTGCTTCTTTGGCCTGAGGGTAATGTGACAGCAATGCCCTGGTAGGCTAATTTTGATCTCATCCTCTCCCTATAAAAGGAGAGCCAAATGTTGGCAGCTCCTGTCTAACAGTGTCGTGCAACTCAACACAACCTCAAACTGCCCGGCATATCAGACGCCATTACCACCTACCAACGACATGCTCGTGATTTTAAACTCCCATAGCCATTGACGCCTGACTTTCTATGAACGGGGCCTTTAACGCTACCACTTTAAAATTCTCAAAACATTCGGAGCATATTCAGATTATTGTATATATTGTTACGTGGTGGCGTGACAAGCGATGAAACACGGCGACACAGCAGGAACAGAACGACGTGCTGACATGACGATGAAGTATGCTTTAATGGCCAGCGGGCCTAGCGCGAGCACTCTGCCCCGCTCCACTGCCCGCTTCGTCATCTTCGTAGCAATATTGTTACTTATATAAAGGACATTGAACCGGTAATCCTTACCCCTAGAGGTAGCACAGTGGTCACGGCGTTACACAGCTGTGCTGGGCGTATGCACGGGATAATAACCCGGCCTCGAGGTTTGCAGCCCAGGTTGGAGAATGGCTGCGAAAACGCCCGTGTGCTATAAGGGTACACGTAATGGCTAAGCTTCTGTAGGACTCCACTATGGAACATTAACGAAATAAATATCATTAGCCTCCAGGGTGGCGCAGTGACCAGGGCGCTTGCGACTGCGTTGGGCGTATGCACAGGCTAATTACCTGGCCTTGGAGGATGTACCCAGGTTGGGGAATGGGCGCGAAAACGCCCGTGTGCTATAGCTTACCCGCTACGTGTATACACGTAGCGGGTAAGCTTCTACAGGACTCCACTATAGACAAATAACAAAACAAATATCATTGGCCTCCAGGGTGGCGCAGTGGCTAGGGCGTTTGCGACTGCGTTGGGCGTATGCACAGGCTAATTACCTGGCCTTGGAGGACGCACCCATGTTGGGGAAAGGGTACAAAAGCGCTCGTGTACTATAAGGGTTAACGTAAAGACATCTACCGCTGGATGCCGCTGTATATTCCTGGGGAGGCACTATATATCACGTCTAGCGGTGGTGGAGGGGGGTGGGCATGTTGGCAAAATATTTAAACTTACTGTAAAATTTATTTATAGTGTTCTGTGCAAAAATAAACTTTTTTGCTGCTGCTTCTTCTTCTTCTTCTTCTTCTTCTTCTTCTTCTTCTTCTTCTTCTTCTTCCCGTTGGTCCGATGTACTGCTTACCGCATGACAGTGGAATGGAATAGATGGGAGCTACTTGATGTGCGACAAAATGAGTCTCATGTTCATTGGTTTCCTTCTGTAGCTATACTTAGGCTTTATCTAGTATGGACGATTTCGGAAGTTTTGCGGGGGGGCTGAAAAACTGCTCAGACAACGGTCCGATTGCCTATCTTCAATATTGTATGGAAAATTTGAAGGATGTAGAGAAAACCTGTTGCCTTTTCTTCTATGTTGGCAGATTCTGTCCGCTCCTACGCTTTTCTTTCGCTTACACTGTCGGGCTTTATTTCTGATGCAGGCAGGAGGAGCTATCTGGTGTAGCCTGCCTTCGTTGGGCAATAGGTTTGGTGACTGAAACTACATTCAGTGAAGTGCAAGAATGATTTATTTAGAGCATTTTGTAGCACTACTAAAGCTCGGCTTCTTTCCAGCTTCCAATGCGACAACTCAAACGAAAGTGCCTTTATGCTTCGCTGATGAAAAGACCAACAGGTATGATTTGCAATAGAGCTCATTTTGGGAAAAAGAAACCTAATCGCGCCATTTTAAGGAACATCAAGAGCAAACATGAGCGAATCATGGCACTGAGAAAAATGCCTCAAATCTGGTGCATGGTTGAGTAAAAACCATTGATATCGGTCACTGAGAAAACAAGAAAATGATCAACCATACTGAAACATTGCAAGTCTTTCTGACCTTTTAATCTTTCTGTGAGACTTCTGTCATTGTGGGAGCAAATGCACACTCCTTTTTAGCAGGTAAAGGTTACCCTCGCAAGTGGTAAAGGTAGACTTTAAATCCACTTGAAGGTATTATTCGACAGCACATGATGCGGGCCGTCATATTAAACCGCAATCCAACTAAACCCCATGAATGTGCTTCTTTGGCCTGAGGGTAATGTGACAGCAATGCCCTGGTAGGCTAATTTTGATCTCATCCTCTCCCTATAAAAGGAGAGCCAAATGTTGGCAGCTCCTGTCTAACAGTGTCGTGCAACTCAACACAACCTCAAACTGCCCGGCATATCAGACGCCATTACCACCTACCAACGACATGCTCGTGATTTTAAACTCCCATAGCCATTGACGCCTGACTTTCTATGAACGGGGCCTTTAACGCTACCACTTTAAAATTCTCAAAACATTCGGAGCATATTCAGATTATTGTATATATTGTTACGTGGTGGCGTGACAAGCGATGAAACACGGCGACACAGCAGGAACAGAACGACGTGCTGACATGACGATGAAGTATGCTTTAATGGCCAGCGGGCCTAGCGCGAGCACTCTGCCCCGCTCCACTGCCCGCTTCGTCATCTTCGTAGCAATATTGTTACTTATATAAAGGACATTGAACCGGTAATCCTTACCCCTAGAGGTAGCACAGTGGTCACGGCGTTACACAGCTGTGCTGGGCGTATGCACGGGATAATAACCCGGCCTCGAGGGTTGCAGCCCAGGTTGGAGAATGGCTGCGAAAACGCCCGTGTGCTATAAGGGTACACGTAATGGCTAAGCTTCTGTAGGACTCCACTATGGAACATTAACGAAATAAATATCATTAGCCTCCAGGGTGGCGCAGTGACCAGGGCGCTTGCGACTGCGTTGGGCGTATGCACAGGCTAATTACCTGGCCTTGGAGGATGTACCCAGGTTGGGGAATGGGCGCGAAAACGCCCGTGTGCTATAGGGGTACACGTAGCGGGTAAGCTTCTACAGGACTCCACTATAGACAAATAACAAAACAAATATCATTGGCCTCCAGGGTGGCGCAGTGGCTAGGGCGTTTGCGACTGCGTTGGGCGTATGCACAGGCTAATTACCTGGCCTTGGAGGACGCACCCATGTTGGGGAAAGGGTACAAAAGCGCTCGTGTACTATAAGGGTTAACGTAAAGACATCTACCGCTGGATGCCGCTGTATATTCCTGGGGAGGCACTATATATCACGTCTAGCGGTGGGGGAGGGGGGTGGGCATGTTGGCAAAATATTTAAACTTACTGTAAAATTTATTTATAGTGTTCTGTGCAAAAATAAACTTTTTTGCTGCTTCTTCTTCTTCTTCTTCTTCTTCTTCTTCTTCTTCTTCTTCTTCTTCTTCTTCTTCTTCTTCTTCTTCTTCTTCTTCTTCTTCTTCTTCTTCTTCTTCTTCTTCTTCTTCTTCTTCTTCCCGTTGGTCCGATGTACTGCTTACCGCATGACAGTGGAATGGAATAGATGGGAGCTACTTGATGTGCGACAAAATGAGTCTCATGTTCATTGGTTTCCTTCTGTAGCTATACTTAGGCTTTATCTAGTATGGACGATTTCGGAAGTTTTGCGGGGGGGCTGAAAAACTGCTCAGACAACGGTCCGATTGCCTATCTTCAATATTGTATGGAAAATTTGAAGGATGTAGAGAAAACCTGTTGCCTTTTCTTCTATGTTGGCAGATTCTGTCCGCTCCTACGCTTTTCTTTCGCTTACACTGTCGGGCTTTATTTCTGATGCAGGCAGGAGGAGCTATCTGGTGTAGCCTGCCTTCGTTGGGCAATAGGTTTGGTGACTGAAACTACATTCAGTGAAGTGCAAGAATGATTTATTTAGAGCATTTTGTAGCACTACTAAAGCTCGGCTTCTTTCCAGCTTCCAATGCGACAACTCAAACGAAAGTGCCTTTATGCTTCGCTGATGAAAAGACCAACAGGTATGATTTGCAATAGAGCTCATTTTGGGAAAAAGAAACCTAATCGCGCCATTTTAAGGAACATCAAGAGCAAACATGAGCGAATCATGGCACTGAGAAAAATGCCTCAAATCTGGTGCATGGTTGAGTAAAAACCATTGATATCGGTCACTGAGAAAACAAGAAAATGATCAACCATACTGAAACATTGCAAGTCTTTCTGACCTTTTAATCTTTCTGTGAGACTTCTGTCATTGTGGGAGCAAATGCACACTCCTTTTTAGCAGGTAAAGGTTACCCTCGCAAGTGGTAAAGGTAGACTTTAAATCCACTTGAAGGTATCAATCGACAGCACATGATGCGGGCCATCATATTAAACCGCAATCCAACTAAACCACATGAATGTGCTTCTTTGGCCTGAGGGTAATGTGACAGCAATGCCCTGGTAGGCTAATTTTGATCTCATCCTCTCCCTATAAAAGGAGAGCCAAATGTTGGCAGCTCCTGTCTAACAGTGTCGTGCAACTCAACACAACCTCAAACTGCCCGGCATATCAGACGCCATTACCACCTACCAACGACATGCCCGTGATTTTAAACTCCCATAGCCATTGACGCCTGACTTTCTATGAACGGGGCTTTTAACGCTACCACTTTAAAATTCTCAAAACATTCGGAGCATATTCAGATTATTGTATATATTGTTACGTGGTGGCGTGACAAGCGATGAAACACGGCGACACAGCAGGAACAGAACGACGTGCTGACATGACGATGAAGTATGCTTTAATGGCCAGCGGGCCTAGCGCGAGCACTCTGCCCCGCTCCACTGCCCGCTTCGTCATCTTCGTAGCAATATTGTTACTTATATAAAGGACATTGAACCGGTAATCCTTACCCCTAGAGGTAGCACAGTGGTCACGGCGTTACACAGCTGTGCTGGGCGTATGCACGGGATAATAACCCGGCCTCGAGGGTTGCAGCCCAGGTTGGAGAATGGCTGCGAAAACGCCCGTGTGCTATAAGGGTACACGTAATGGCTAAGCTTCTGTAGGACTCCACTATAAAACATTAACGAAATAAATATCATTAGCCTCCAGGGTGGCGCAGTGACCAGGGCGCTTGCGACTGCGTTGGGCGTATGCACAGGCTAATTACCTGGCCTTGGAGGATGTACCCAGGTTGGGGAATGGGCGCGAAAACGCCCGTGTGCTATAGGGGTACACGTAGCGGGTAAGCTTCTACAGGACTCCACTATAGACAAATAACAAAACAAATATCATTGGCCTCCAGGGTGGCGCAGTGGCTAGGGCGTTTGCGACTGCGTTGGGCGTATGCACAGGCTAATTACCTGGCCTTGGAGGACGCACCCATGTTGGGGAAAGGGTACAAAAGCGCTCGTGTACTATAAGGGTTAACGTAAAGACATCTACCGCTGGATGCCGCTGTATATTCCTGGGGAGGCACTATATATCACGTCTAGCGGTGGTGGAGGGGGGTGGGCATGTTGGCAAAATATTTAAACTTACTGTAAAATTTATTTATAGTGTTCTGTGCAAAAATAAACTTTTTTGCTGCTTCTTCTTCTTCTTCTTCTTCTTCTTCTTCTTCTTCTTCTTCTTCTTCTTCTTCTTCTTCTTCTTCTTCTTCTTCTTCTTCTTCTTCTTCTTCTTCTTCTTCTTCTTCTTCTTCTTCTTCTTCTTCTTCTTCTTCTTCTTCTTCTTCTTCTTCTTCTTCTTCTTCCCGTTGGTCCGATGTACTGCTTACCGCATGACAGTGGAATGGAATAGATGGGAGCTACTTGATGTGCGACAAAATGAGTCTCATGTTCATTGGTTTCCTTCTGTAGCTATACTTAGGCTTTATCTAGTATGGACGATTTCGGAAGTTTTGCGGGGGGGCTGAAAAACTGCTCAGACAACGGTCCGATTGCCTATCTTCAATATTGTATGGAAAATTTGAAGGATGTAGAGAAAACCTGTTGCCTTTTCTTCTATGTTGGCAGATTCTGTCCGCTCCTACGCTTTTCTTTCGCTTACACTGTCGGGCTTTATTTCTGATGCAGGCAGGAGGAGCTATCTGGTGTAGCCTGCCTTCGTTGGGCAATAGGTTTGGTGACTGAAACTACATTCAGTGAAGTGCAAGAATGATTTATTTAGAGCATTTTGTAGCACTACTAAAGCTCGGCTTCTTTCCAGCTTCCAATGCGACAACTCAAACGAAAGTGCCTTTATGCTTCGCTGATGAAAAGACCAACAGGTATGATTTGCAATAGAGCTCATTTTGGGAAAAAGAAACCTAATCGCGCCATTTTAAGGAACATCAAGAGCAAACATGAGCGAATCATGGCACTGAGAAAAATGCCTCAAATCTGGTGCATGGTTGAGTAAAAACCATTGATATCGGTCACTGAGAAAACAAGAAAATGATCAACCATACTGAAACATTGCAAGTCTTTCTGACCTTTTAATCTTTCTGTGAGACTTCTGTCATTGTGGGAGCAAATGCACACTCCTTTTTAGCAGGTAAAGGTTACCCTCGCAAGTGGTAAAGGTAGACTTTAAATCCACTTGAAGGTATCAATCGACAGCACATGATGCGGGCCATCATATTAAACCGCAATCCAACTAAACCACATGAATGTGCTTCTTTGGCCTGAGGGTAATGTGACAGCAATGCCCTGGTAGGCTAATTTTGATCTCATCCTCTCCCTATAAAAGGAGAGCCAAATGTTGGCAGCTCCTGTCTAACAGTGTCGTGCAACTCAACACAACCTCAAACTGCCCGGCATATCAGACGCCATTACCACCTACCAACGACATGCCCGTGATTTTAAACTCCCATAGCCATTGACGCCTGACTTTCTATGAACGGGGCTTTTAACGCTACCACTTTAAAATTCTCAAAACATTCGGAGCATATTCAGATTATTGTATATATTGTTACGTGGTGGCGTGACAAGCGATGAAACACGGCGACACAGCAGGAACAGAACGACGTGCTGACATGACGATGAAGTATGCTTTAATGGCCAGCGGGCCTAGCGCGAGCACTCTGCCCCGCTCCACTGCCCGCTTCGTCATCTTCGTAGCAATATTGTTACTTATATAAAGGACATTGAACCGGTAATCCTTACCCCTAGAGGTAGCACAGTGGTCACGGCGGTACACAGCTGTGCTGGGCGTATGCACGGGATAATAACCCGGCCTCGAGGGTTGCAGCCCAGGTTGGAGAATGGCTGCGAAAACGCCCGTGTGCTATAAGGGTACACGTAATGGCTAAGCTTCTGTAGGACTCCACTATGGAACATTAACGAAATAAATATCATTAGCCTCCAGGGTGGCGCAGTGACCAGGGCGCTTGCGACTGCGTTGGGCGTATGCACAGGCTAATTACCTGGCCTTGGAGGATGTACCCAGGTTGGGGAATGGGCGCGAAAACGCCCGTGTGCTATAGGGGTACACGTAGCGGGTAAGCTTCTACAGGACTCCACTATAGACAAATAACAAAACAAATATCATTGGCCTCCAGGGTGGCGCAGTGGCTAGGGCGTTTGCGACTGCGTTGGGCGTATGCACAGGCTAATTACCTGGCCTTGGAGGACGCACCCATGTTGGGGAAAGGGTACAAAAGCGCTCGTGTACTATAAGGGTTAACGTAAAGACATCTACCGCTGGATGCCGCTGTATATTCCTGGGGAGGCACTATATATCACGTCTAGCGGTGGTGGAGGGGGGTGGGCATGTTGGCAAAATATTTAAACTTACTGTAAAATTTATTTATAGTGTTCTGTGCAAAAATAAACTTTTTTGCTGCTGCTTCTTCTTCTTCTTCTTCTTCTTCTTCTTCTTCTTCTTCTTCTTCTTCTTCTTCTTCTTCTTCTTCTTCTTCTTCCCGTTGGTCCGATGTACTGCTTACCGCATGACAGTGGAATGGAATAGATGGGAGCTACTTGATGTGCGACAAAATGAGTCTCATGTTCATTGGTTTCCTTCTGTAGCTATACTTAGGCTTTATCTAGTATGGACGATTTCGGAAGTTTTGCGGGGGGGCTGAAAAACTGCTCAGACAACGGTCCGATTGCCTATCTTCAATATTGTATGGAAAATTTGAAGGATGTAGAGAAAACCTGTTGCCTTTTCTTCTATGTTGGCAGATTCTGTCCGCTCCTACGCTTTTCTTTCGCTTACACTGTCGGGCTTTATTTCTGATGCAGGCAGGAGGAGCTATCTGGTGTAGCCTGCCTTCGTTGGGCAATAGGTTTGGTGACTGAAACTACATTCAGTGAAGTGCAAGAATGATTTATTTAGAGCATTTTGTAGCACTACTAAAGCTCGGCTTCTTTCCAGCTTCCAATGCGACAACTCAAACGAAAGTGCCTTTATGCTTCGCTGATGAAAAGACCAACAGGTATGATTTGCAATAGAGCTCATTTTGGGAAAAAGAAACCTAATCGCGCCATTTTAAGGAACATCAAGAGCAAACATGAGCGAATCATGGCACTGAGAAAAATGCCTCAAATCTGGTGCATGGTTGAGTAAAAACCATTGATATCGGTCACTGAGAAAACAAGAAAATGATCAACCATACTGAAACATTGCAAGTCTTTCTGACCTTTTAATCTTTCTGTGAGACTTCTGTCATTGTGGGAGCAAATGCACACTCCTTTTTAGCAGGTAAAGGTTACCCTCGCAAGTGGTAAAGGTAGACTTTAAATCCACTTGAAGGTATCAATCGACAGCACATGATGCGGGCCATCATATTAAACCGCAATCCAACTAAACCACATGAATGTGCTTCTTTGGCCTGAGGGTAATGTGACAGCAATGCCCTGGTAGGCTAATTTTGATCTCATCCTCTCCCTATAAAAGGAGAGCCAAATGTTGGCAGCTCCTGTCTAACAGTGTCGTGCAACTCAACACAACCTCAAACTGCCCGGCATATCAGACGCCATTACCACCTACCAACGACATGCCCGTGATTTTAAACTCCCATAGCCATTGACGCCTGACTTTCTATGAACGGGGCTTTTAACGCTACCACTTTAAAATTCTCAAAACATTCGGAGCATATTCAGATTATTGTATATATTGTTACGTGGTGGCGTGACAAGCGATGAAACACGGCGACACAGCAGGAACAGAACGACGTGCTGACATGACGATGAAGTATGCTTTAATGGCCAGCGGGCCTAGCGCGAGCACTCTGCCCCGCTCCACTGCCCGCTTCGTCATCTTCGTAGCAATATTGTTACTTATATAAAGGACATTGAACCGGTAATCCTTACCCCTAGAGGTAGCACAGTGGTCACGGCGTTACACAGCTGTGCTGGGCGTATGCACGGGATAATAACCCGGCCTCGAGGGTTGCAGCCCAGGTTGGAGAATGGCTGCGAAAACGCCCGTGTGCTATAAGGGTACACGTAATGGCTAAGCTTCTGTAGGACTCCACTATGGAACATTAACGAAATAAATATCATTAGCCTCCAGGGTGGCGCAGTGACCAGGGCGCTTGCGACTGCGTTGGGCGTATGCACAGGCTAATTACCTGGCCTTGGAGGATGTACCCAGGTTGGGGAATGGGCGCGAAAACGCCCGTGTGCTATAGGGGTACACGTAGCGGGTAAGCTTCTACAGGACTCCACTATAGACAAATAACAAAACAAATATCATTGGCCTCCAGGGTGGCGCAGTGGCTAGGGCGTTTGCGACTGCGTTGGGCGTATGCACAGGCTAATTACCTGGCCTTGGAGGACGCACCCATGTTGGGGAAAGGGTACAAAAGCGCTCGTGTACTATAAGGGTTAACGTAAGCACATCTACCGCTGGATGCCGCTGTATATTCCTGGGGAGGCACTATATATCTCGTCTAGCGGTGGTGGAGGGGGGTGGGCATGTTGGCAAAATATTTAAACTTACTGTAAAATTTATTTATAGTGTTCTGTGCAAAAATAAACTTTTTTGCTGCTGCTTCTTCTTCTTCTTCTTCTTCTTCTTCTTCTTCTTCTTCTTCCCGTTGGTCCGATGTACTGCTTACCGCATGACAGTGGAATGGAATAGATGGGAGCTACTTGATGTGCGACAAAATGAGTCTCATGTTCATTGGTTTCCTTCTGTAGCTATACTTAGGCTTTATCTAGTATGGACGATTTCGGAAGTTTTGCGGGGGGGCTGAAAAACTGCTCAGACAACGGTCCGATTGCCTATCTTCAATATTGTATGGAAAATTTGAAGGATGTAGAGAAAACCTGTTGCCTTTTCTTCTATGTTGGCAGATTCTGTCCGCTCCTACGCTTTTCTTTCGCTTACACTGTCGGGCTTTATTTCTGATGCAGGCAGGAGGAGCTATCTGGTGTAGCCTGCCTTCGTTGGGCAATAGGTTTGGTGACTGAAACTACATTCAGTGAAGTGCAAGAATGATTTATTTAGAGCATTTTGTAGCACTACTAAAGCTCGGCTTCTTTCCAGCTTCCAATGCGACAACTCAAACGAAAGTGCCTTTATGCTTCGCTGATGAAAAGACCAACAGGTATGATTTGCAATAGAGCTCATTTTGGGAAAAAGAAACCTAATCGCGCCATTTTAAGGAACATCAAGAGCAAACATGAGCGAATCATGGCACTGAGAAAAATGCCTCAAATCTGGTGCATGGTTGAGTAAAAACCATTGATATCGGTCACTGAGAAAACAAGAAAATGATCAACCATACTGAAACATTGCAAGTCTTTCTGACCTTTTAATCTTTCTGTGAGACTTCTGTCATTGTGGGAGCAAATGCACACTCCTTTTTAGCAGGTAAAGGTTACCCTCGCAAGTGGTAAAGGTAGACTTTAAATCCACTTGAAGGTATCAATCGACAGCACATGATGCGGGCCATCATATTAAACCGCAATCCAACTAAACCACATGAATGTGCTTCTTTGGCCTGAGGGTAATGTGACAGCAATGCCCTGGTAGGCTAATTTTGATCTCATCCTCTCCCTATAAAAGGAGAGCCAAATGTTGGCAGCTCCTGTCTAACAGTGTCGTGCAACTCAACACAACCTCAAACTGCCCGGCATATCAGACGCCATTACCACCTACCAACGACATGCCCGTGATTTTAAACTCCCATAGCCATTGACGCCTGACTTTCTATGAACGGGGCTTTTAACGCTACCACTTTAAAATTCTCAAAACATTCGGAGCATATTCAGATTATTGTATATATTGTTACGTGGTGGCGTGACAAGCGATGAAACACGGCGACACAGCAGGAACAGAACGACGTGCTGACATGACGATGAAGTATGCTTTAATGGCCAGCGGGCCTAGCGCGAGCACTCTGCCCCGCTCCACTGCCCGCTTCGTCATCTTCGTAGCAATATTGTTACTTATATAAAGGACATTGAACCGGTAATCCTTACCCCTAGAGGTAGCACAGTGGTCACGGCGTTACACAGCTGTGCTGGGCGTATGCACGGGATAATAACCCGGCCTCGAGGGTTGCAGCCCAGGTTGGAGAATGGCTGCGAAAACGCCCGTGTGCTATAAGGGTACACGTAATGGCTAAGCTTCTGTAGGACTCCACTATGGAACATTAACGAAATAAATATCATTAGCCTCCAGGGTGGCGCAGTGACCAGGGCGCTTGCGACTGCGTTGGGCGTATGCACAGGCTAATTACCTGGCCTTGGAGGATGTACCCAGGTTGGGGAATGGGCGCGAAAACGCCCGTGTGCTATAGGGGTACACGTAGCGGGTAAGCTTCTACAGGACTCCACTATAGACAAATAACAAAACAAATATCATTGGCCTCCAGGGTGGCGCAGTGGCTAGGGCGTTTGCGACTGCGTTGGGCGTATGCACAGGCTAATTACCTGGCCTTGGAGGACGCACCCATGTTGGGGAAAGGGTACAAAAGCGCTCGTGTACTATAAGGGTTAACGTAAAGACATCTACCGCTGGATGCCGCTGTATATTCCTGGGGAGGCACTATATATCACGTCTAGCGGTGGTGGAGGGGGGTGGGCATGTTGGCAAAATATTTAAACTTACTGTAAAATTTATTTATAGTGTTCTGTGCAAAAATAAACTTTTTTGCTGCTTCTTCTTCTTCTTCTTCTTCTTCTTCTTCTTCTTCTTCTTCTTCTTCTTCTTCTTCTTCTTCTTCTTCTTCTTCTTCTTCTTCTTCTTCTTCTTCTTCTTCTTCTTCTTCTTCTTCCCGTTGGTCCGATGTACTGCTTACCGCATGACAGTGGAATGGAATAGATGGGAGCTACTTGATGTGCGACAAAATGAGTCTCATGTTCATTGGTTTCCTTCTGTAGCTATACTTAGGCTTTATCTAGTATGGACGATTTCGGAAGTTTTGCGGGGGGGCTGAAAAACTGCTCAGACAACGGTCCGATTGCCTATCTTCAATATTGTATGGAAAATTTGAAGGATGTAGAGAAAACCTGTTGCCTTTTCTTCTATGTTGGCAGATTCTGTCCGCTCCTACGCTTTTCTTTCGCTTACACTGTCGGGCTTTATTTCTGATGCAGGCAGGAGGAGCTATCTGGTGTAGCCTGCCTTCGTTGGGCAATAGGTTTGGTGACTGAAACTACATTCAGTGAAGTGCAAGAATGATTTATTTAGAGCATTTTGTAGCACTACTAAAGCTCGGCTTCTTTCCAGCTTCCGATGCGACAACTCAAACGAAAGTGCCTTTATGCTTCGCTGATGAAAAGACCAACAGGTATGATTTGCAATAGAGCTCATTTTGGGAAAAAGAAACCTAATCGCGCCATTTTAAGGAACATCAAGAGCAAACATGAGCGAATCATGGCACTGAGAAAAATGCCTCAAATCTGGTGCATGGTTGAGTAAAAACCATTGATATCGGTCACTGAGAAAACAAGAAAATGATCAACCATACTGAAACATTGCAAGTCTTTCTGACCTTTTAATCTTTCTGTGAGACTTCTGTCATTGTGGGAGCAAATGCACACTCCTTTTTAGCAGGTAAAGGTTACCCTCGCAAGTGGTAAAGGTAGACTTTAAATCCACTTGAAGGTATCAATCGACAGCACATGATGCGGGCCATCATATTAAACCGCAATCCAACTAAACCACATGAATGTGCTTCTTTGGCCTGAGGGTAATGTGACAGCAATGCCCTGGTAGGCTAATTTTGATCTCATCCTCTCCCTATAAAAGGAGAGCCAAATGTTGGCAGCTCCTGTCTAACAGTGTCGTGCAACTCAACACAACCTCAAACTGCCCGGCATATCAGACGCCATTACCACCTACCAACGACATGCCCGTGATTTTAAACTCCCATAGCCATTGACGCCTGACTTTCTATGAACGGGGCTTTTAACGCTACCACTTTAAAATTCTCAAAACATTCGGAGCATATTCAGATTATTGTATATATTGTTACGTGGTGGCGTGACAAGCGATGAAACACGGCGACACAGCAGGAACAGAACGACGTGCTGACATGACGATGAAGTATGCTTTAATGGCCAGCGGGCCTAGCGCGAGCACTCTGCCCCGCTCCACTGCCCGCTTCGTCATCTTCGTAGCAATATTGTTACTTATATAAAGGACATTGAACCGGTAATCCTTACCCCTAGAGGTAGCACAGTGGTCACGGCGTTACACAGCTGTGCTGGGCGTATGCACGGGATAATAACCCGGCCTCGAGGGTTGCAGCCCAGGTTGGAGAATGGCTGCGAAAACGCCCGTGTGCTATAAGGGTACACGTAATGGCTAAGCTTCTGTAGGACTCCACTATGGAACATTAACGGAATAAATATCATTAGCCTCCAGGGTGGCGCAGTGACCAGGGCGCTTGCGACTGCGTTGGGCGTATGCACAGGCTAATTACCTGGCCTTGGAGGATGTACCCAGGTTGGGGAATGGGCGCGAAAACGCCCGTGTGCTATAGGGGTACACGTAGCGGGTAAGCTTCTACAGGACTCCACTATAGACAAATAACAAAACAAATATCATTGGCCTCCAGGGTGGCGCAGTGGCTAGGGCGTTTGCGACTGCGTTGGGCGTATGCACAGGCTAATTACCTGGCCTTGGAGGACGCACCCATGTTGGGGAAAGGGTACAAAAGCGCTCGTGTACTATAAGGGTTAACGTAAAGACATCTACCGCTGGATGCCGCTGTATATTCCTGGGGAGGCACTATATATCACGTCTAGCGGTGGTGGAGGGGGGTGGGCATGTTGGCAAAATATTTAAACTTACTGTAAAATTTATTTATAGTGTTCTGTGCAAAAATAAACTTTTTTGCTGCTGCTTCTTCTTCTTCTTCTTCTTCTTCTTCTTCTTCTTCTTCTTCTTCTTCTTCTTCCCGTTGGTCCGATGTACTGCTTACCGCATGACAGTGGAATGGAATAGATGGGAGCTACTTGATGTGCGACAAAATGAGTCTCATGTTCATTGGTTTCCTTCTGTAGCTATACTTAGGCTTTATCTAGTATGGACGATTTCGGAAGTTTTGCGGGGGGGCTGAAAAACTGCTCAGACAACGGTCCGATTGCCTATCTTCAATATTGTATGGAAAATTTGAAGGATGTAGAGAAAACCTGTTGCCTTTTCTTCTATGTTGGCAGATTCTGTCCGCTCCTACGCTTTTCTTTCGCTTACACTGTCGGGCTTTATTTCTGATGCAGGCAGGAGGAGCTATCTGGTGTAGCCTGCCTTCGTTGGGCAATAGGTTTGGTGACTGAAACTACATTCAGTGAAGTGCAAGAATGATTTATTTAGAGCATTTTGTAGCACTACTAAAGCTCGGCTTCTTTCCAGCTTCCAATGCGACAACTCAAACGAAAGTGCCTTTATGCTTCGCTGATGAAAAGACCAACAGGTATGATTTGCAATAGAGCTCATTTTGGGAAAAAGAAACCTAATCGCGCCATTTTAAGGAACATCAAGAGCAAACATGAGCGAATCATGGCACTGAGAAAAATGCCTCAAATCTGGTGCATGGTTGAGTAAAAACCATTGATATCGGTCACTGAGAAAACAAGAAAATGATCAACCATACTGAAACATTGCAAGTCTTTCTGACCTTTTAATATTTCTGTGAGACTTCTGTCATTGTGGGAGCAAATGCACACTCCTTTTTAGCAGGTAAAGGTTACCCTCGCAAGTGGTAAAGGTAGACTTTAAATCCACTTGAAGGTATCAATCGACAGCACATGATGCGGGCCATCATATTAAACCGCAATCCAACTAAACCACATGAATGTGCTTCTTTGGCCTGAGGGTAATGTGACAGCAATGCCCTGGTAGGCTAATTTTGATCTCATCCTCTCCCTATAAAAGGAGAGCCAAATGTTGGCAGCTCCTGTCTAACAGTGTCGTGCAACTCAACACAACCTCAAACTGCCCGGCATATCAGACGCCATTACCACCTACCAACGACATGCCCGTGATTTTAAACTCCCATAGCCATTGACGCCTGACTTTCTATGAACGGGGCTTTTAACGCTACCACTTTAAAATTCTCAAAACATTCGGAGCATATTCAGATTATTGTATATATTGTTACGTGGTGGCGTGACAAGCGATGAAACACGGCGACACAGCAGGAACAGAACGACGTGCTGACATGACGATGAAGTATGCTTTAATGGCCAGCGGGCCTAGCGCGAGCACTCTGCCCCGCTCCACTGCCCGCTTCGTCATCTTCGTAGCAATATTGTTACTTATATAAAGGACATTGAACCGGTAATCCTTACCCCTAGAGGTAGCACAGTGGTCACGGCGTTACACAGCTGTGCTGGGCGTATGCACGGGATAATAACCCGGCCTCGAGGGTTGCAGCCCAGGTTGGAGAATGGCTGCGAAAACGCCCGTGTGCTATAAGGGTACACGTAATGGCTAAGCTTCTGTAGGACTCCACTATGGAACATTAACGAAATAAATATCATTAGCCTCCAGGGTGGCGCAGTGACCAGGGCGCTTGCGACTGCGTTGGGCGTATGCACAGGCTAATTACCTGGCCTTGGAGGATGTACCCAGGTTGGGGAATGGGCGCGAAAACGCCCGTGTGCTATAGGGGTACACGTAGCGGGTAAGCTTCTACAGGACTCCACTATAGACAAATAACAAAACAAATATCATTGGCCTCCAGGGTGGCGCAGTGGCTAGGGCGTTTGCGACTGCGTTGGGCGTATGCACAGGCTAATTACCTGGCCTTGGAGGACGCACCCATGTTGGGGAAAGGGTACAAAAGCGCTCGTGTACTATAAGGGTTAACGTAAACACATCTACCGCTGGATGCCGCTGTATATTCCTGGGGAGGCACTATATATCTCGTCTAGCGGTGGTGGAGGGGGGTGGGCATGTTGGCAAAATATTTAAACTTACTGTAAAATTTATTTATAGTGTTCTGTGCAAAAATAAACTTTTTTGCTGCTGCTGCTGCTGCTGCTGCTGCTGCTGCTGCTGCTGCTGCTGCTGCTGCTGCTGCTGCTGCTGCTGCTGCTGCTGCTGCTGCTGCTGCTGCTGCTGCTGCTGCTGCTGCTGCTGCTGCTGCTGCTGCTGCTGCTGCTGCTGCTGCTGCTGCTGCTGCTGCTGCTGCTGCTGCTGCTGCTGCTGCTGCTGCTGCTGCTGCTGCTGCTGCTGCTGCTGCTGCTGCTGCTGCTGCTGCTGCTGCTGCTGCTGCTGCTGCTGCTGCTGCTGCTGCTGCTGCTGCTGCTGCTGCTGCTGCTGCTGCTGCTGCTGCTGCTGCTGCTGCTGCTGCTGCTGCTGCTGCTGCTGCTGCTGCTGCTGCTGCTGCTGCTGCTGCTGCTGCTGCTGCTGCTGCTGCTGCTGCTGCTGCTGCTGCTGCTGCTGCTGCTGCTGCTGCTGCTGCTGCTGCTGCTGCTGCTGCTGCTGCTGCTGCTGCTGCTGCTGCTGCTGCTGCTGCTGCTGCTGCTGCTGCTGCTGCTGCTGCTGCTGCTGCTGCTGCTGCTGCTGCTGCTGCTGCTGCTGCTGCTGCTGCTGCTGCTGCTGCTGCTGCTGCTGCTGCTGCTGCTGCTGCTGCTGCTGCTGCTGCTGCTGCTGCTGCTGCTGCTGCTGCTGCTGCTGCTGCTGCTGCTGCTGCTGCTGCTGCTGCTGCTGCTGCTGCTGCTGCTGCTGCTGCTGCTGCTGCTGCTGCTGCTGCTGCTGCTGCTGCTGCTGCTGCTGCTGCTGCTGCTGCTGCTGCTGCTTCTTCTTCTTCTTCTTCTTCTTCTTCTTCTTCTTCTTCTTCTTCTTCTTCTTCTTCTTCTTCTTCTTCTTCTTCTTCTTCTTCTTCTTCTTCTTCTTCTTCTTCTTCTTCTTCTTCTTCTTCTTCTTCTTCTTCTTCTCCTCCTCCTTCTTCTTCTTCTTCTTCTTCTTCCCGTTGGTCAGATGTACTGCTTACCGCATGACAGTGGAATGGAATAGATGGGAGCTACTTGATGTGCGACAAAATGAGTCTCATGTTCATTGGTTTCCTTCTGTAGCTATACTTAGGCTTTATCTAGTATGGACGATTTCGGAAGTTTTGCGGGGGGGCTGAAAAACTGCTCAGACAACGGTCCGATTGCCTATCTTCAATATTGTATGGAAAATTTGAAGGATGTAGAGAAAACCTGTTGCCTTTTCTTCTATGTTGGCAGATTCTGTCCGCTCCTACGCTTTTCTTTCGCTTACACTGTCGGGCTTTATTTCTGATGCAGGCAGGAGGAGCTATCTGGTGTAGCCTGCCTTCGTTGGGCAATAGGTTTGGTGACTGAAACTACATTCAGTGAAGTGCAAGAATGATTTATTTAGAGCATTTTGTAGCACTACTAAAGCTCGGCTTCTTTCCAGCTTCCAATGCGACAACTCAAACGAAAGTGCCTTTATGCTTCGCTGATGAAAAGACCAACAGGTATGATTTGCAATAGAGCTCATTTTGGGAAAAAGAAACCTAATCGCGCCATTTTAAGGAACATCAAGAGCAAACATGAGCGAATCATGGCACTGAGAAAAATGCCTCAAATCTGGTGCATGGTTGAGTAAAAACCATTGATATCGGTCACTGAGAAAACAAGAAAATGATCAACCATACTGAAACATTGCAAGTCTTTCTGACCTTTTAATCTTTCTGTGAGACTTCTGTCATTGTGGGAGCAAATGCACACTCCTTTTTAGCAGGTAAAGGTTACCCTCGCAAGTGGTAAAGGTAGACTTTAAATCCACTTGAAGGTATTATTCGACAGCACATGATGCGGGCCGTCATATTAAACCGCAATCCAACTAAACCCCATGAATGTGCTTCTTTGGCCTGAGGGTAATGTGACAGCAATGCCCTGGTAGGCTAATTTTGATCTCATCCTCTCCCTATAAAAGGAGAGCCAAATGTTGGCAGCTCCTGTCTAACAGTGTCGTGCAACTCAACACAACCTCAAACTGCCCGGCATATCAGACGCCATTACCACCTACCAACGACATGCTCGTGATTTTAAACTCCCATAGCCATTGACGCCTGACTTTCTATGAACGGGGCCTTTAACGCTACCACTTTAAAATTCTCAAAACATTCGGAGCATATTCAGATTATTGTATATATTGTTACGTGGTGGCGTGACAAGCGATGAAACACGGCGACACAGCAGGAACAGAACGACGTGCTGACATGACGATGAAGTATGCTTTAATGGCCAGCGGGCCTAGCGCGAGCACTCTGCCCCGCTCCACTGCCCGCTTCGTCATCTTCGTAGCAATATTGTTACTTATATAAAGGACATTGAACCGGTAATCCTTACCCCTAGAGGTAGCACAGTGGTCACGGCGTTACACAGCTGTGCTGGGCGTATGCACGGGATAATAACCCGGCCTCGAGGGTTGCAGCCCAGGTTGGAGAATGGCTGCGAAAACGCCCGTGTGCTATAAGGGTACACGTAATGGCTAAGCTTCTGTAGGACTCCACTATGGAACATTAACGAAATAAATATCATTAGCCTCCAGGGTGGCGCAGTGACCAGGGCGCTTGCGACTGCGTTGGGCGTATGCACAGGCTAATTACCTGGCCTTGGAGGATGTACCCAGGTTGGGGAATGGGCGCGAAAACGCCCGTGTGCTATAGGGGTACACGTAGCGGGTAAGCTTCTACAGGACTCCACTATAGACAAATAACAAAACAAATATCATTGGCCTCCAGGGTGGCGCAGTGGCTAGGGCGTTTGCGACTGCGTTGGGCGTATGCACAGGCTAATTACCTGGCCTTGGAGGACGCACCCATGTTGGGGAAAGGGTACAAAAGCGCTCGTGTACTATAAGGGTTAACGTAAAGACATCTACCGCTGGATGCCGCTGTATATTCCTGGGGAGGCACTATATATCACGTCTAGCGGTGGTGGAGGGGGGTGGGCATGTTGGCAAAATATTTAAACTTACTGTAAAATTTATTTATAGTGTTCTGTGCAAAAATAAACTTTTTTGCTGCTGCTTCTTCTTCTTCTTCTTCTTCTTCTTCTTCTTCTTCTTCTTCTTCTTCTTCTTCTTCTTCTTCTTCTTCCCGTTGGTCCGATGTACTGCTTACCGCATGACAGTGGAATGGAATAGATGGGAGCTACTTGATGTGCGACAAAATGAGTCTCATGTTCATTGGTTTCCTTCTGTAGCTATACTTAGGCTTTATCTAGTATGGACGATTTCGGAAGTTTTGCGGGGGGGCTGAAAAACTGCTCAGACAACGGTCCGATTGCCTATCTTCAATATTGTATGGAAAATTTGAAGGATGTAGAGAAAACCTGTTGCCTTTTCTTCTATGTTGGCAGATTCTGTCCGCTCCTACGCTTTTCTTTCGCTTACACTGTCGGGCTTTATTTCTGATGCAGGCAGGAGGAGCTATCTGGTGTAGCCTGCCTTCGTTGGGCAATAGGTTTGGTGACTGAAACTACATTCAGTGAAGTGCAAGAATGATTTATTTAGAGCATTTTGTAGCACTACTAAAGCTCGGCTTCTTTCCAGCTTCCAATGCGACAACTCAAACGAAAGTGCCTTTATGCTTCGCTGATGAAAAGACCAACAGGTATGATTTGCAATAGAGCTCATTTTGGGAAAAAGAAACCTAATCGCGCCATTTTAAGGAACATCAAGAGCAAACATGAGCGAATCATGGCACTGAGAAAAATGCCTCAAATCTGGTGCATGGTTGAGTAAAAACCATTGATATCGGTCACTGAGAAAACAAGAAAATGATCAACCATACTGAAACATTGCAAGTCTTTCTGACCTTTTAATCTTTCTGTGAGACTTCTGTCATTGTGGGAGCAAATGCACACTCCTTTTTAGCAGGTAAAGGTTACCCTCGCAAGTGGTAAAGGTAGACTTTAAATCCACTTGAAGGTATTATTCGACAGCACATGATGCGGGCCGTCATATTAAACCGCAATCCAACTAAACCCCATGAATGTGCTTCTTTGGCCTGAGGGTAATGTGACAGCAATGCCCTGGTAGGCTAATTTTGATCTCATCCTCTCCCTATAAAAGGAGAGCCAAATGTTGGCAGCTCCTGTCTAACAGTGTCGTGCAACTCAACACAACCTCAAACTGCCCGGCATATCAGACGCCATTACCACCTACCAACGACATGCTCGTGATTTTAAACTCCCATAGCCATTGACGCCTGACTTTCTATGAACGGGGCCTTTAACGCTACCACTTTAAAATTCTCAAAACATTCGGAGCATATTCAGATTATTGTATATATTGTTACGTGGTGGCGTGACAAGCGATGAAACACGGCGACACAGCAGGAACAGAACGACGTGCTGACATGACGATGAAGTATGCTTTAATGGCCAGCGGGCCTAGCGCGAGCACTCTGCCCCGCTCCACTGCCCGCTTCGTCATCTTCGTAGCAATATTGTTACTTATATAAAGGACATTGAACCGGTAATCCTTACCCCTAGAGGTAGCACAGTGGTCACGGCGTTACACAGCTGTGCTGGGCGTATGCACGGGATAATAACCCGGCCTCGAGGGTTGCAGCCCAGGTTGGAGAATGGCTGCGAAAACGCCCGTGTGCTATAAGGGTACACGTAATGGCTAAGCTTCTGTAGGACTCCACTATGGAACATTAACGAAATAAATATCATTAGCCTCCAGGGTGGCGCAGTGACCAGGGCGCTTGCGACTGCGTTGGGCGTATGCACAGGCTAATTACCTGGCCTTGGAGGATGTACCCAGGTTGGGGAATGGGCGCGAAAACGCCCGTGTGCTATAGGGGTACACGTAGCGGGTAAGCTTCTACAGGACTCCACTATAGACAAATAACAAAACAAATATCATTGGCCTCCAGGGTGGCGCAGTGGCTAGGGCGTTTGCGACTGCGTTGGGCGTATGCACAGGCTAATTACCTGGCCTTGGAGGACGCACCCATGTTGGGGAAAGGGTACAAAAGCGCTCGTGTACTATAAGGGTTAACGTAAAGACATCTACCGCTGGATGCCGCTGTATATTCCTGGGGAGGCACTATATATCACGTCTAGCGGTGGTGGAGGGGGGTGGGCATGTTGGCAAAATATTTAAACTTACTGTAAAATTTATTTATAGTGTTCTGTGCAAAAATAAACTTTTTTGCTGCTGCTTCTTCTTCTTCTTCTTCTTCTTCTTCTTCTTCTTCTTCTTCTTCTTCTTCTTCTTCTTCTTCCCGTTGGTCCGATGTACTGCTTACCGCATGACAGTGGAATGGAATAGATGGGAGCTACTTGATGTGCGACAAAATGAGTCTCATGTTCATTGGTTTCCTTCTGTAGCTATACTTAGGCTTTATCTAGTATGGACGATTTCGGAAGTTTTGCGGGGGGGCTGAAAAACTGCTCAGACAACGGTCCGATTGCCTATCTTCAATATTGTATGGAAAATTTGAAGGATGTAGAGAAAACCTGTTGCCTTTTCTTCTATGTTGGCAGATTCTGTCCGCTCCTACGCTTTTCTTTCGCTTACACTGTCGGGCTTTATTTCTGATGCAGGCAGGAGGAGCTATCTGGTGTAGCCTGCCTTCGTTGGGCAATAGGTTTGGTGACTGAAACTACATTCAGTGAAGTGCAAGAATGATTTATTTAGAGCATTTTGTAGCACTACTAAAGCTCGGCTTCTTTCCAGCTTCCAATGCGACAACTCAAACGAAAGTGCCTTTATGCTTCGCTGATGAAAAGACCAACAGGTATGATTTGCAATAGAGCTCATTTTGGGAAAAAGAAACCTAATCGCGCCATTTTAAGGAACATCAAGAGCAAACATGAGCGAATCATGGCACTGAGAAAAATGCCTCAAATCTGGTGCATGGTTGAGTAAAAACCATTGATATCGGTCACTGAGAAAACAAGAAAATGATCAACCATACTGAAACATTGCAAGTCTTTCTGACCTTTTAATCTTTCTGTGAGACTTCTGTCATTGTGGGAGCAAATGCACACTCCTTTTTAGCAGGTAAAGGTTACCCTCGCAAGTGGTAAAGGTAGACTTTAAATCCACTTGAAGGTATCAATCGACAGCACATGATGCGGGCCATCATATTAAACCGCAATCCAACTAAACCACATGAATGTGCTTCTTTGGCCTGAGGGTAATGTGACAGCAATGCCCTGGTAGGCTAATTTTGATCTCATCCTCTCCCTATAAAAGGAGAGCCAAATGTTGGCAGCTCCTGTCTAACAGTGTCGTGCAACTCAACACAACCTCAAACTGCCCGGCATATCAGACGCCATTACCACCTACCAACGACATGCCCGTGATTTTAAACTCCCATAGCCATTGACGCCTGACTTTCTATGAACGGGGCTTTTAACGCTACCACTTTAAAATTCTCAAAACATTCGGAGCATATTCAGATTATTGTATATATTGTTACGTGGTGGCGTGACAAGCGATGAAACACGGCGACACAGCAGGAACAGAACGACGTGCTGACATGACGATGAAGTATGCTTTAATGGCCAGCGGGCCTAGCGCGAGCACTCTGCCCCGCTCCACTGCCCGCTTCGTCATCTTCGTAGCAATATTGTTACTTATATAAAGGACATTGAACCGGTAATCCTTACCCCTAGAGGTAGCACAGTGGTCACGGCGTTACACAGCTGTGCTGGGCGTATGCACGGGATAATAACCCGGCCTCGAGGGTTGCAGCCCAGGTTGGAGAATGGCTGCGAAAACGCCCGTGTGCTATAAGGGTACACGTAATGGCTAAGCTTCTGTAGGACTCCACTATGGAACATTAACGAAATAAATATCATTAGCCTCCAGGGTGGCGCAGTGACCAGGGCGCTTGCGACTGCGTTGGGCGTATGCACAGGCTAATTACCTGGCCTTGGAGGATGTACCCAGGTTGGGGAATGGGCGCGAAAACGCCCGTGTGCTATAGGGGTACACGTAGCGGGTAAGCTTCTACAGGACTCCACTATAGACAAATAACAAAACAAATATCATTGGCCTCCAGGGTGGCGCAGTGGCTAGGGCGTTTGCGACTGCGTTGGGCGTATGCACAGGCTAATTACCTGGCCTTGGAGGACGCACCCATGTTGGGGAAAGGGTACAAAAGCGCTCGTGTACTATAAGGGTTAACGTAAAGACATCTACCGCTGGATGCCGCTGTATATTCCTGGGGAGGCACTATATATCACGTCTAGCGGTGGTGGAGGGGGGTGGGCATGTTGGCAAAATATTTAAACTTACTGTAAAATTTATTTATAGTGTTCTGTGCAAAAATAAACTTTTTTGCTTCTTCTTCTTCTTCTTCTTCTTCTTCTTCTTCTTCTTCTTCTTCTTCTTCTTCTTCTTCTTCTTCTTCTTCTTCTTCTTCTTCTTCTTCCCGTTGGTCCGATGTACTGCTTACCGCATGACAGTGGAATGGAATAGATGGGAGCTACTTGATGTGCGACAAAATGAGTCTCATGTTCATTGGTTTCCTTCTGTAGCTATACTTAGGCTTTATCTAGTATGGACGATTTCGGAAGTTTTGCGGGGGGGGCTGAAAAACTGCTCAGACAACGGTCCGATTGCCTATCTTCAATATTGTATGGAAAATTTGAAGGATGTAGAGAAAACCTGTTGCCTTTTCTTCTATGTTGGCAGATTCTGTCCGCTCCTACGCTTTTCTTTCGCTTACACTGTCGGGCTTTATTTCTGATGCAGGCAGGAGGAGCTATCTGGTGTAGCCTGCCTTCGTTGGGCAATAGGTTTGGTGACTGAAACTACATTCAGTGAAGTGCAAGAATGATTTATTTAGAGCATTTTGTAGCACTACTAAAGCTCGGCTTCTTTCCAGCTTCCAATGCGACAACTCAAACGAAAGTGCCTTTATGCTTCGCTGATGAAAAGACCAACAGGTATGATTTGCAATAGAGCTCATTTTGGGAAAAAGAAACCTAATCGCGCCATTTTAAGGAACATCAAGAGCAAACATGAGCGAATCATGGCACTGAGAAAAATGCCTCAAATCTGGTGCATGGTTGAGTAAAAACCATTGATATCGGTCACTGAGAAAACAAGAAAATGATCAACCATACTGAAACATTGCAAGTCTTTCTGACCTTTTAATCTTTCTGTGAGACTTCTGTCATTGTGGGAGCAAATGCACACTCCTTTTTAGCAGGTAAAGGTTACCCTCGCAAGTGGTAAAGGTAGACTTTAAATCCACTTGAAGGTATCAATCGACAGCACATGATGCGGGCCATCATATTAAACCGCAATCCAACTAAACCACATGAATGTGCTTCTTTGGCCTGAGGGTAATGTGACAGCAATGCCCTGGTAGGCTAATTTTGATCTCATCCTCTCCCTATAAAAGGAGAGCCAAATGTTGGCAGCTCCTGTCTAACAGTGTCGTGCAACTCAACACAACCTCAAACTGCCCGGCATATCAGACGCCATTACCACCTACCAACGACATGCCCGTGATTTTAAACTCCCATAGCCATTGACGCCTGACTTTCTATGAACGGGGCTTTTAACGCTACCACTTTAAAATTCTCAAAACATTCGGAGCATATTCAGATTATTGTATATATTGTTACGTGGTGGCGTGACAAGCGATGAAACACGGCGACACAGCAGGAACAGAACGACGTGCTGACATGACGATGAAGTATGCTTTAATGGCCAGCGGGCCTAGCGCGAGCACTCTGCCCCGCTCCACTGCCCGCTTCGTCATCTTCGTAGCAATATTGTTACTTATATAAAGGACATTGAACCGGTAATCCTTACCCCTAGAGGTAGCACAGTGGTCACGGCGTTACACAGCTGTGCTGGGCGTATGCACGGGATAATAACCCGGCCTCGAGGGTTGCAGCCCAGGTTGGAGAATGGCTGCGAAAACGCCCGTGTGCTATAAGGGTACACGTAATGGCTAAGCTTCTGTAGGACTCCACTATGGAACATTAACGAAATAAATATCATTAGCCTCCAGGGTGGCGCAGTGACCAGGGCGCTTGCGACTGCGTTGGGCGTATGCACAGGCTAATTACCTGGCCTTGGAGGATGTACCCAGGTTGGGGAATGGGCGCGAAAACGCCCGTGTGCTATAGGGGTACACGTAGCGGGTAAGCTTCTACAGGACTCCACTATAGACAAATAACAAAACAAATATCATTGGCCTCCAGGGTGGCGCAGTGGCTAGGGCGTTTGCGACTGCGTTGGGCGTATGCACAGGCTAATTACCTGGCCTTGGAGGACGCACCCATGTTGGGGAAAGGGTACAAAAGCGCTCGTGTACTATAAGGGTTAACGTAAAGACATCTACCGCTGGATGCCGCTGTATATTCCTGGGGAGGCACTATATATCACGTCTAGCGGTGGTGGAGGGGGGTGGGCATGTTGGCAAAATATTTAAACTTACTGTAAAATTTATTTATAGTGTTCTGTGCAAAAATAAACTTTTTTGCTGCTTCTTCTTCTTCTTCTTCTTCTTCTTCTTCTTCTTCTTCTTCTTCTTCTTCTTCTTCTTCTTCTTCTTCTTCTTCTTCTTCTTCTTCTTCTTCTTCTTCTTCGCGTTGGTCCGATGTACTGCTTACCGCATGACAGTGGAATGGAATAGATGGGAGCTACTTGATGTGCGACAAAATGAGTCTCATGTTCATTGGTTTCCTTCTGTAGCTATACTTAGGCTTTATCTAGTATGGACGATTTCGGAAGTTTTGCGGGGGGGCTGAAAAACTGCTCAGACAACGGTCCGATTGCCTATCTTCAATATTGTATGGAAAATTTGAAGGATGTAGAGAAAACCTGTTGCCTTTTCTTCTATGTTGGCAGATTCTGTCCGCTCCTACGCTTTTCTTTCGCTTACACTGTCGGGCTTTATTTCTGATGCAGGCAGGAGGAGCTATCTGGTGTAGCCTGCCTTCGTTGGGCAATAGGTTTGGTGACTGAAACTACATTCAGTGAAGTGCAAGAATGATTTATTTAGAGCATTTTGTAGCACTACTAAAGCTCGGCTTCTTTCCAGCTTCCAATGCGACAACTCAAACGAAAGTGCCTTTATGCTTCGCTGATGAAAAGACCAACAGGTATGATTTGCAATAGAGCTCATTTTGGGAAAAAGAAACCTAATCGCGCCATTTTAAGGAACATCAAGAGCAAACATGAGCGAATCATGGCACTGAGAAAAATGCCTCAAATCTGGTGCATGGTTGAGTAAAAACCATTGATATCGGTCACTGAGAAAACAAGAAAATGATCAACCATACTGAAACATTGCAAGTCTTTCTGACCTTTTAATCTTTCTGTGAGACTTCTGTCATTGTGGGAGCAAATGCACACTCCTTTTTAGCAGGTAAAGGTTACCCTCGCAAGTGGTAAAGGTAGACTTTAAATCCACTTGAAGGTATCAATCGACAGCACATGATGCGGGCCATCATATTAAACCGCAATCCAACTAAACCACATGAATGTGCTTCTTTGGCCTGAGGGTAATGTGACAGCAATGCCCTGGTAGGCTAATTTTGATCTCATCCTCTCCCTATAAAAGGAGAGCCAAATGTTGGCAGCTCCTGTCTAACAGTGTCGTGCAACTCAACACAACCTCAAACTGCCCGGCATATCAGACGCCATTACCACCTACCAACGACATGCCCGTGATTTTAAACTCCCATAGCCATTGACGCCTGACTTTCTATGAACGGGGCTTTTAACGCTACCACTTTAAAATTCTCAAAACATTCGGAGCATATTCAGATTATTGTATATATTGTTACGTGGTGGCGTGACAAGCGATGAAACACGGCGACACAGCAGGAACAGAACGACGTGCTGACATGACGATGAAGTATGCTTTAATGGCCAGCGGGCCTAGCGCGAGCACTCTGCCCCGCTCCACTGCCCGCTTCGTCATCTTCGTAGCAATATTGTTACTTATATAAAGGACATTGAACCGGTAATCCTTACCCCTAGAGGTAGCACAGTGGTCACGGCGTTACACAGCTGTGCTGGGCGTATGCACGGGATAATAACCCGGCCTCGAGGGTTGCAGCCCAGGTTGGAGAATGGCTGCGAAAACGCCCGTGTGCTATAAGGGTACACGTAATGGCTAAGCTTCTGTAGGACTCCACTATGGAACATTAACGAAATAAATATCATTAGCCTCCAGGGTGGCGCAGTGACCAGGGCGCTTGCGACTGCGTTGGGCGTATGCACAGGCTAATTACCTGGCCTTGGAGGATGTACCCAGGTTGGGGAATGGGCGCGAAAACGCCCGTGTGCTATAGGGGTACACGTAGCGGGTAAGCTTCTACAGGACTCCACTATAGACAAATAACAAAACAAATATCATTGGCCTCCAGGGTGGCGCAGTGGCTAGGGCGTTTGCGACTGCGTTGGGCGTATGCACAGGCTAATTACCTGGCCTTGGAGGACGCACCCATGTTGGGGAAAGGGTACAAAAGCGCTCGTGTACTATAAGGGTTAACGTAAAGACATCTACCGCTGGATGCCGCTGTATATTCCTGGGGAGGCACTATATATCACGTCTAGCGGTGGTGGAGGGGGGTGGGCATGTTGGCAAAATATTTAAACTTACTGTAAAATTTATTTATAGTGTTCTGTGCAAAAATAAACTTTTTTGCTGCTTCTTCTTCTTCTTCTTCTTCTTCTTCTTCTTCTTCTTCTTCTTCTTCTTCTTCTTCTTCTTCTTCTTCTTCTTCTTCTTCTTCTTCTTCTTCTTCTTCCCGTTGGTCCGATGTACTGCTTACCGCATGACAGTGGAATGGAATAGATGGGAGCTACTTGATGTGCGACAAAATGAGTCTCATGTTCATTGGTTTCCTTCTGTAGCTATACTTAGGCTTTATCTAGTATGGACGATTTCGGAAGTTTTGCGGGGGGGCTGAAAAACTGCTCAGACAACGGTCCGATTGCCTATCTTCAATATTGTATGGAAAATTTGAAGGATGTAGAGAAAACCTGTTGCCTTTTCTTCTATGTTGGCAGATTCTCTCCGCTCCTACGCTTTTCTTTCGCTTACACTGTCGGGCTTTATTTCTGATGCAGGCAGGAGGAGCTATCTGGTGTAGCCTGCCTTCGTTGGGCAATAGGTTTGGTGACTGAAACTACATTCAGTGAAGTGCAAGAATGATTTATTTAGAGCATTTTGTAGCACTACTAAAGCTCGGCTTCTTTCCAGCTTCCAATGCGACAACTCAAACGAAAGTGCCTTTATGCTTCGCTGATGAAAAGACCAACAGGTATGATTTGCAATAGAGCTCATTTTGGGAAAAAGAAACCTAATCGCGCCATTTTAAGGAACATCAAGAGCAAACATGAGCGAATCATGGCACTGAGAAAAATGCCTCAAATCTGGTGCATGGTTGAGTAAAAACCATTGATATCGGTCACTGAGAAAACAAGAAAATGATCAACCATACTGAAACATTGCAAGTCTTTCTGACCTTTTAATCTTTCTGTGAGACTTCTGTCATTGTGGGAGCAAATGCACACTCCTTTTTAGCAGGTAAAGGTTACCCTCGAAGTGGTAAAGGTAGACTTTAAATCCACTTGAAGGTATCAATCGACAGCACATGATGCGGGCCATCATATTAAACCGCAATCCAACTAAACCACATGAATGTGCTTCTTTGGCCTGAGGGTAATGTGACAGCAATGCCCTGGTAGGCTAATTTTGATCTCATCCTCTCCCTATAAAAGGAGAGCCAAATGTTGGCAGCTCCTGTCTAACAGTGTCGTGCAACTCAACACAACCTCAAACTGCCCGGCATATCAGACGCCATTACCACCTACCAACGACATGCCCGTGATTTTAAACTCCCATAGCCATTGACGCCTGACTTTCTATGAACGGGGCTTTTAACGCTACCACTTTAAAATTCTCAAAACATTCGGAGCATATTCAGATTATTGTATATATTGTTACGTGGTGGCGTGACAAGCGATGAAACACGGCGACACAGCAGGAACAGAACGACGTGCTGACATGACGATGAAGTATGCTTTAATGGCCAGCGGGCCTAGCGCGAGCACTCTGCCCCGCTCCACTGCCCGCTTCGTCATCTTCGTAGCAATATTGTTACTTATATAAAGGACATTGAACCGGTAATCCTTACCCCTAGAGGTAGCACAGTGGTCACGGCGTTACACAGCTGTGCTGGGCGTATGCACGGGATAATAACCCGGCCTCGAGGGTTGCAGCCCAGGTTGGAGAATGGCTGCGAAAACGCCCGTGTGCTATAAGGGTACACGTAATGGCTAAGCTTCTGTAGGACTCCACTATGGAACATTAACGAAATAAATATCATTAGCCTCCAGGGTGGCGCAGTGACCAGGGCGCTTGCGACTGCGTTGGGCGTATGCACAGGCTAATTACCTGGCCTTGGAGGATGTACCCAGGTTGGGGAATGGGCGCGAAAACGCCCGTGTGCTATAGGGGTACACGTAGCGGGTAAGCTTCTACAGGACTCCACTATAGACAAATAACAAAACAAATATCATTGGCCTCCAGGGTGGCGCAGTGGCTAGGGCGTTTGCGACTGCGTTGGGCGTATGCACAGGCTAATTACCTGGCCTTGGAGGACGCACCCATGTTGGGGAAAGGGTACAAAAGCGCTCGTGTACTATAAGGGTTAACGTAAAGACATCTACCGCTGGATGCCGCTGTATATTCCTGGGGAGGCACTATATATCACGTCTAGCGGTGGTGGAGGGGGGTGGGCATGTTGGCAAAATATTTAAACTTACTGTAAAATTTATTTATAGTGTTCTGTGCAAAAATAAACTTTTTTGCTGCTTCTTCTTCTTCTTCTTCTTCTTCTTCTTCTTCTTCTTCTTCTTCTTCTTCTTCTTCTTCTTCTTCTTCTTCTTCTTCTTCTTCTTCTTCCCGTTGGTCCGATGTACTGCTTACCGCATGACAGTGGAATGGAATAGATGGGAGCTACTTGATGTGCGACAAAATGAGTCTCATGTTCATTGGTTTCCTTCTGTAGCTATACTTAGGCTTTATCTAGTATGGACGATTTCGGAAGTTTTGCGGGGGGGCTGAAAAACTGCTCAGACAACGGTCCGATTGCCTATCTTCAATATTGTATGGAAAATTTGAAGGATGTAGAGAAAACCTGTTGCCTTTTCTTCTATGTTGGCAGATTCTGTCCGCTCCTACGCTTTTCTTTCGCTTACACTGTCGGGCTTTATTTCTGATGCAGGCAGGAGGAGCTATCTGGTGTAGCCTGCCTTCGTTGGGCAATAGGTTTGGTGACTGAAACTACATTCAGTGAAGTGCAAGAATGATTTATTTAGAGCATTTTGTAGCACTACTAAAGCTCGGCTTCTTTCCAGCTTCCAATGCGACAACTCAAACGAAAGTGCCTTTATGCTTCGCTGATGAAAAGACCAACAGGTATGATTTGCAATAGAGCTCATTTTGGGAAAAAGAAACCTAATCGCGCCATTTTAAGGAACATCAAGAGCAAACATGAGCGAATCATGGCACTGAGAAAAATGCCTCAAATCTGGTGCATGGTTGAGTAAAAACCATTGATATCGGTCACTGAGAAAACAAGAAAATGATCAACCATACTGAAACATTGCAAGTCTTTCTGACCTTTTAATCTTTCTGTGAGACTTCTGTCATTGTGGGAGCAAATGCACACTCCTTTTTAGCAGGTAAAGGTTACCCTCGAAGTGGTAAAGGTAGACTTTAAATCCACTTGAAGGTATCAGTCGACAGCACATGATGCGGGCCATCATATTAAACCGCAATCCAACTAAACCACATGAATGTGCTTCTTTGGCCTGAGGGTAATGTGACAGCAATGCCCTGGTAGGCTAATTTTGATCTCATCCTCTCCCTATAAAAGGAGAGCCAAATGTTGGCAGCTCCTGTCTAACAGTGTCGTGCAACTCAACACAACCTCAAACTGCCCGGCATATCAGACGCCATTACCACCTACCAACGACATGCCCGTGATTTTAAACTCCCATAGCCATTGACGCCTGACTTTCTATGAACGGGGCTTTTAACGCTACCACTTTAAAATTCTCAAAACATTCGGAGCATATTCAGATTATTGTATATATTGTTACGTGGTGGCGTGACAAGCGATGAAACACGGCGACACAGCAGGAACAGAACGACGTGCTGACATGACGATGAAGTATGCTTTAATGGCCAGCGGGCCTAGCGCGAGCACTCTGCCCCGCTCCACTGCCCGCTTCGTCATCTTCGTAGCAATATTGTTACTTATATAAAGGACATTGAACCGGTAATCCTTACCCCTAGAAGTAGCACAGTGGTCACGGCGTTACACAGCTGTGCTGGGCGTATGCACGGGATAATAACCCGGCCTCGAGGGTTGCAGCCCAGGTTGGAGAATGGCTGCGAAAACGCCCGTGTGCTATAAGGGTACACGTAATGGCTAAGCTTCTGTAGGACTCCACTATGGAACATTAACGAAATAAATATCATTAGCCTCCAGGGTGGCGCAGTGACCAGGGCGCTTGCGACTGCGTTGGGCGTATGCACAGGCTAATTACCTGGCCTTGGAGGATGTACCCAGGTTGGGGAATGGGCGCGAAAACGCCCGTGTGCTATAGGGGTACACGTAGCGGGTAAGCTTCTACAGGACTCCACTATAGACAAATAACAAAACAAATATCATTGGCCTCCAGGGTGGCGCAGTGGCTAGGGCGTTTGCGACTGCGTTGGGCGTATGCACAGGCTAATTACCTGGCCTTGGAGGACGCACCCATGTTGGGGAAAGGGTACAAAAGCGCTCGTGTACTATAAGGGTTAACGTAAACACATCTACCGCTGGATGCCGCTGTATATTCCTGGGGAGGCACTATATATCACGTCTAGCGGTGGTGGAGGGGGGTGGGCATGTTGGCAAAATATTTAAACTTACTGTAAAATTTATTTATAGTGTTCTGTGCAAAAATAAACTTTTTTGCTGCTGCTTCTTCTTCTTCTTCTTCTTCTTCTTCTTCTTCTTCTTCTTCTTCTTCTTCTTCTTCTTCTTCTTCTTCTTCTTCTTCTTCCCGTTGGTCCGATGTACTGCTTACCGCATGACAGTGGAATGGAATAGATGGGAGCTACTTGATGTGCGACAAAATGAGTCTCATGTTCATTGGTTTCCTTCTGTAGCTATACTTAGGCTTTATCTAGTATGGACGATTTCGGAAGTTTTGCGGGGGGGCTGAAAAACTGCTCAGACAACGGTCCGATTGCCTATCTTCAATATTGTATGGAAAATTTGAAGGATGTAGAGAAAACCTGTTGCCTTTTCTTCTATGTTGGCAGATTCTGTCCGCTCCTACGCTTTTCTTTCGCTTACACTGTCGGGCTTTATTTCTGATGCAGGCAGGAGGAGCTATCTGGTGTAGCCTGCCTTCGTTGGGCAATAGGTTTGGTGACTGAAACTACATTCAGTGAAGTGCAAGAATGATTTATTTAGAGCATTTTGTAGCACTACTAAAGCTCGGCTTCTTTCCAGCTTCCAATGCGACAACTCAAACGAAAGTGCCTTTATGCTTCGCTGATGAAAAGACCAACAGGTATGATTTGCAATAGAGCTCATTTTGGGAAAAAGAAACCTAATCGCGCCATTTTAAGGAACATCAAGAGCAAACATGAGCGAATCATGGCACTGAGAAAAATGCCTCAAATCTGGTGCATGGTTGAGTAAAAACCATTGATATCGGTCACTGAGAAAACAAGAAAATGATCAACCATACTGAAACATTGCAAGTCTTTCTGACCTTTTAATCTTTCTGTGAGACTTCTGTCATTGGGGGAGCAAATGCACACTCCTTTTTAGCAGGTAAAGGTTACCCTCGCAAGTGGTAAAGGTAGACTTTAAATCCACTTGAAGGTATCAATCGACAGCACATGATGCGGGCCATCATATTAAACCGCAATCCAACTAAACCACATGAATGTGCTTCTTTGGCCTGAGGGTAATGTGACAGCAATGCCCTGGTAGGCTAATTTTGATCTCATCCTCTCCCTATAAAAGGAGAGCCAAATGTTGGCAGCTCCTGTCTAACAGTGTCGTGCAACTCAACACAACCTCAAACTGCCCGGCATATCAGACGCCATTACCACCTACCAACGACATGCCCGTGATTTTAAACTCCCATAGCCATTGACGCCTGACTTTCTATGAACGGGGCTTTTAACGCTACCACTTTAAAATTCTCAAAACATTCGGAGCATATTCAGATTATTGTATATATTGTTACGTGGTGGCGTGACAAGCGATGAAACACGGCGACACAGCAGGAACAGAACGACGTGCTGACATGACGATGAAGTATGCTTTAATGGCCAGCGGGCCTAGCGCGAGCACTCTGCCCCGCTCCACTGCCCGCTTCGTCATCTTCGTAGCAATATTGTTACTTATATAAAGGACATTGAACCGGTAATCCTTACCCCTAGAGGTAGCACAGTGGTCACGGCGTTACACAGCTGTGCTGGGCGTATGCACGGGATAATAACCCGGCCTCGAGGGTTGCAGCCCAGGTTGGAGAATGGCTGCGAAAACGCCCGTGTGCTATAAGGGTACACGTAATGGCTAAGCTTCTGTAGGACTCCACTATGGAACATTAACGAAATAAATATCATTAGCCTCCAGGGTGGCGCAGTGACCAGGGCGCTTGCGACTGCGTTGGGCGTATGCACAGGCTAATTACCTGGCCTTGGAGGATGTACCCAGGTTGGGGAATGGGCGCGAAAACGCCCGTGTGCTATAGGGGTACACGTAGCGGGTAAGCTTCTACAGGACTCCACTATAGACAAATAACAAAACAAATATCATTGGCCTCCAGGGTGGCGCAGTGGCTAGGGCGTTTGCGACTGCGTTGGGCGTATGCACAGGCTAATTACCTGGCCTTGGAGGACGCACCCATATTGGGGAAAGGGTACAAAAGCGCTCGTGTACTATAAGGGTTAACGTAAAGACATCTACCGCTGGATGCCGCTGTATATTCCTGGGGAGGCACTATATATCACGTCTAGCGGTGGTGGAGGGGGGTGGGCATGTTGACAAAATATTTAAACTTACTGTAAAATTTATTTATAGTGTTCTGTGCAAAAATAAACTTTTTTGCTGCTGCTTCTTCTTCTTCTTCTTCTTCTTCTTCTTCTTCTTCTTCTTCTTCTTCTTCTTCTTCCCGTTGGTCCGATGTACTGCTTACCGCATGACAGTGGAATGGAATAGATGGGAGCTACTTGATGTGCGACAAAATGAGTCTCATGTTCATTGGTTTCCTTCTGTAGCTATACTTAGGCTTTATCTAGTATGGACGATTTCGGAAGTTTTGCGGGGGGGCTGAAAAACTGCTCAGACAACGGTCCGATTGCCTATCTTCAATATTGTATGGAAAATTTGAAGGATGTAGAGAAAACCTGTTGCCTTTTCTTCTATGTTGGCAGATTCTGTCCGCTCCTACGCTTTTCTTTCGCTTACACTGTCGGGCTTTATTTCTGATGCAGGCAGGAGGAGCTATCTGGTGTAGCCTGCCTTCGTTGGGCAATAGGTTTGGTGACTGAAACTACATTCAGTGAAGTGCAAGAATGATTTATTTAGAGCATTTTGTAGCACTACTAAAGCTCGGCTTCTTTCCAGCTTCCAATGCGACAACTCAAACGAAAGTGCCTTTATGCTTCGCTGATGAAAAGACCAACAGGTATGATTTGCAATAGAGCTCATTTTGGGAAAAAGAAACCTAATCGCGCCATTTTAAGGAACATCAAGAGCAAACATGAGCGAATCATGGCACTGAGAAAAATGCCTCAAATCTGGTGCATGGTTGAGTAAAAACCATTGATATCGGTCACTGAGAAAACAAGAAAATGATCAACCATACTGAAACATTGCAAGTCTTTCTGACCTTTTAATCTTTCTGTGAGACTTCTGTCATTGTGGGAGCAAATGCACACTCCTTTTTAGCAGGTAAAGGTTACCCTCGCAAGTGGTAAAGGTAGACTTTAAATCCACTTGAAGGTATCAATCGACAGCACATGATGCGGGCCATCATATTAAACCGCAATCCAACTAAACCACATGAATGTGCTTCTTTGGCCTGAGGGTAATGTGACAGCAATGCCCTGGTAGGCTAATTTTGATCTCATCCTCTCCCTATAAAAGGAGAGCCAAATGTTGGCAGCTCCTGTCTAACAGTGTCGTGCAACTCAACACAACCTCAAACTGCCCGGCAGATCAGACGCCATTACCACCTACCAACGACATGCTCGTGATTTTAAACTCCCATAGCCATTGACGCCTGACTTTCTATGAACGGGGCCTTTAACGCTACCACTTTAAAATTCTCAAAACATTCGGAGCATATTCAGATTATTGTATATATTGTTACGTGGTGGAGTGACAAGCGATGAAACACGGCGACACAGCAGGAACAGAACGACGTGCTGACATGACGATGAAGTATGCTTTAATGGCCAGCGGGCCTAGCGCGAGCACTCTGCCCCGCTCCACTGCCCGCTTCGTCATCTTCGTAGCAATATTGTTACTTATATAAAGGACATTGAACCGGTAATCCTTACCCCTAGAGGTAGCACAGTGGTCACGGCGTTACACAGCTGTGCTGGGCGTATGCACGGGATAATAACCCGGCCTCGAGGGTTGCAGCCCAGGTTGGAGAATGGCTGCGAAAACGCCCGTGTGCTATAAGGGTACACGTAATGGCTAAGCTTCTGTAGGACTCCACTATGGAACATTAACGAAATAAATATCATTAGCCTCCAGGGTGGCGCAGTGACCAGGGCGCTTGCGACTGCGTTGGGCGTATGCACAGGCTAATTACCTGGCCTTGGAGGATGTACCCAGGTTGGGGAATGGGCGCGAAAACGCCCGTGTGCTATAGGGGTACACGTAGCGGGTAAGCTTCTACAGGACTCCACTATAGACAAATAACAAAACAAATATCATTGGCCTCCAGGGTGGCGGAGTGGCTAGGGCGTTTGCGACTGCGTTGGGCGTATGCACAGGCTAATTACCTGGCCTTGGAGGACGCACCCATGTTGGGGAAAGGGTACAAAAGCGCTCGTGTACTATAAGGGTTAACGTAAAGACATCTACCGCTGGATGCCGCTGTATATTCCTGGGGAGGCACTATATATCACGTCTAGCGGTGGTGGAGGGGGGTGGGCATGTTGGCAAAATATTTAAACTTACTGTAAAATTTATTTATAGTGTTCTGTGCAAAAATAAACTTTTTTGCTGCTGCTTCTTCTTCTTCTTCTTCTTCTTCTTCCCGTTGGTCCGATGTACTGCTTACCGCATGACAGTGGAATGGAATAGATGGGAGCTACTTGATGTGCGACAAAATGAGTCTCATGTTCATTGGTTTCCTTCTGTAGCTATACTTAGGCTTTATCTAGTATGGACGATTTCGGAAGTTTTGCGGGGGGGCTGAAAAACTGCTCAGACAACGGTCCGATTGCCTATCTTCAATATTGTATGGAAAATTTGAAGGATGTAGAGAAAACCTGTTGCCTTTTCTTCTATGTTGGCAGATTCTGTCCGCTCCTACGCTTTTCTTTCGCTTACACTGTCGGGCTTTATTTCTGATGCAGGCAGGAGGAGCTATCTGGTGTAGCCTGCCTTCGTTGGGCAATAGGTTTGGTGACTGAAACTACATTCAGTGAAGTGCAAGAATGATTTATTTAGAGCATTTTGTAGCACTACTAAAGCTCGGCTTCTTTCCAGCTTCCAATGCGACAACTCAAACGAAAGTGCCTTTATGCTTCGCTGATGAAAAGACCAACAGGTATGATTTGCAATAGAGCTCATTTTGGGAAAAAGAAACCTAATCGCGCCATTTTAAGGAACATCAAGAGCAAACATGAGCGAATCATGGCACTGAGAAAAATGCCTCAAATCTGGTGCATGGTTGAGTAAAAACCATTGATATCGGTCACTGAGAAAACAAGAAAATGATCAACCATACTGAAACATTGCAAGTCTTTCTGACCTTTTAATCTTTCTGTGAGACTTCTGTCATTGTGGGAGCAAATGCACACTCCTTTTTAGCAGGTAAAGGTTACCCTCGCAAGTGGTAAAGGTAGACTTTAAATCCACTTGAAGGTATCAATCGACAGCACATGATGCGGGCCATCATATTAAACCGCAATCCAACTAAACCACATGAATGTGCTTCTTTGGCCTGAGGGTAATGTGACAGCAATGCCCTGGTAGGCTAATTTTGATCTCATCCTCTCCCTATAAAAGGAGAGCCAAATGTTGGCAGCTCCTGTCTAACAGTGTCGTGCAACTCAACACAACCTCAAACTGCCCGGCATATCAGACGCCATTACCACCTACCAACGACATGCCCGTGATTTTAAACTCCCATAGCCATTGACGCCTGACTTTCTATGAACGGGGCTTTTAACGCTACCACTTTAAAATTCTCAAAACATTCGGAGCATATTCAGATTATTGTATATATTGTTACGTGGTGGCGTGACAAGCGATGAAACACGGCGACACAGCAGGAACAGAACGACGTGCTGACATGACGATGAAGTATGCTTTAATGGCCAGCGGGCCTAGCGCGAGCACTCTGCCCCGCTCCACTGCCCGCTTCGTCATCTTCGTAGCAATATTGTTACTTATATAAAGGACATTGAACCGGTAATCCTTACCCCTAGAGGTAGCACAGTGGTCACGGCGTTACACAGCTGTGCTGGGCGTATGCACGGGATAATAACCCGTCCTCGAGGGTTGCAGCCCAGGTTGGAGAATGGCTGCGAAAACGCCCGTGTGCTATAAGGGTACACGTAATGGCTAAGCTTCTGTAGGACTCCACTATGGAACATTAACGAAATAAATATCATTAGCCTCCAGGGTGGCGCAGTGACCAGGGCGCTTGCGACTGCGTTGGGCGTATGCACAGGCTAATTACCTGGCCTTGGAGGATGTACCCAGGTTGGGGAATGGGCGCGAAAACGCCCGTGTGCTATAGGGGTACACGTAGCGGGTAAGCTTCTACAGGACTCCACTATAGACAAATAACAAAACAAATATCATTGGCCTCCAGGGTGGCGCAGTGGCTAGGGCGTTTGCGACTGCGTTGGGCGTATGCACAGGCTAATTACCTGGCCTTGGAGGACGCACCCATGTTGGGGAAAGGGTACAAAAGCGCTCGTGTACTATAAGGGTTAACGTAAACACATCTACCGCTGGATGCCGCTGTATATTCCTGGGGAGGCACTATATATCTCGTCTAGCGGTGGTGGAGGGGGGTGGGCATGTTGGCAAAATATTTAAACTTACTGTAAAATTTATTTATAGTGTTCTGTGCAAAAATAAACTTTTTTGCTGCTGCTTCTTCTTCTTCTTCTTCTTCTTCTTCTTCTTCTTCTTCTTCCCGTTGGTCCGATGTACTGCTTACCGCATGACAGTGGAATGGAATAGATGGGAGCTACTTGATGTGCGACAAAATGAGTCTCATGTTCATTGGTTTCCTTCTGTAGCTATACTTAGGCTTTATCTAGTATGGACGATTTCGGAAGTTTTGCGGGGGGGCTGAAAAACTGCTCAGACAACGGTCCGATTGCCTATCTTCAATATTGTATGGAAAATTTGAAGGATGTAGAGAAAACCTGTTGCCTTTTCTTCTATGTTGGCAGATTCTGTCCGCTCCTACGCTTTTCTTTCGCTTACACTGTCGGGCTTTATTTCTGATGCAGGCAGGAGGAGCTATCTGGTGTAGCCTGCCTTCGTTGGGCAATAGGTTTGGTGACTGAAACTACATTCAGTGAAGTGCAAGAATGATTTATTTAGAGCATTTTGTAGCACTACTAAAGCTCGGCTTCTTTCCAGCTTCCAATGCGACAACTCAAACGAAAGTGCCTTTATGCTTCGCTGATGAAAAGACCAACAGGTATGATTTGCAATAGAGCTCATTTTGGGAAAAAGAAACCTAATCGCGCCATTTTAAGGAACATCAAGAGCAAACATGAGCGAATCATGGCACTGAGAAAAATGCCTCAAATCTGGTGCATGGTTGAGTAAAAACCATTGATATCGGTCACTGAGAAAACAAGAAAATGATCAACCATACTGAAACATTGCAAGTCTTTCTGACCTTTTAATCTTTCTGTGAGACTTCTGTCATTGTGGGAGCAAATGCACACTCCTTTTTAGCAGGTAAAGGTTACCCTCGCAAGTGGTAAAGGTAGACTTTAAATCCACTTGAAGGTATCAATCGACAGCACATGATGCGGGCCATCATATTAAACCGCAATCCAACTAAACCACATGAATGTGCTTCTTTGGCCTGAGGGTAATGTGACAGCAATGCCCTGGTAGGCTAATTTTGATCTCATCCTCTCCCTATAAAAGGAGAGCCAAATGTTGGCAGCTCCTGTCTAACAGTGTCGTGCAACTCAACACAACCTCAAACTGCCCGGCATATCAGACGCCATTACCACCTACCAACGACATGCCCGTGATTTTAAACTCCCATAGCCATTGACGCCTGACTTTCTATGAACGGGGCTTTTAACGCTACCACTTTAAAATTCTCAAAACATTCGGAGCATATTCAGATTATTGTATATATTGTTACGTGGTGGCGTGACAAGCGATGAAACACGGCGACACAGCAGGAACAGAACGACGTGCTGACATGACGATGAAGTATGCTTTAATGGCCAGCGGGCCTAGCGCGAGCACTCTGCCCCGCTCCACTGCCCGCTTCGTCATCTTCGTAGCAATATTGTTACTTATATAAAGGACATTGAACCGGTAATCCTTACCCCTAGAGGTAGCACAGTGGTCACGGCGTTACACAGCTGTGCTGGGCGTATGCACGGGATAATAACCCGGCCTCGAGGGTTGCAGCCCAGGTTGGAGAATGGCTGCGAAAACGCCCGTGTGCTATAAGGGTACACGTAATGGCTAAGCTTCTGTAGGACTCCACTATGGAACATTAACGAAATAAATATCATTAGCCTCCAGGGTGGCGCAGTGACCAGGGCGCTTGCGACTGCGTTGGGCGTATGCACAGGCTAATTACCTGGCCTTGGAGGATGTACCCAGGTTGGGGAATGGGCGCGAAAACGCCCGTGTGCTATAGGGGTACACGTAGCGGGTAAGCTTCTACAGGACTCCACTATAGACAAATAACAAAACAAATATCATTGGCCTCCAGGGTGGCGCAGTGGCTAGGGCGTTTGCGACTGCGTTGGGCGTATGCACAGGCTAATTACCTGGCCTTGGAGGACGCACCCATGTTGGGGAAAGGGTACAAAAGCGCTCGTGTACTATAAGGGTTAACGTAAAGACATCTACCGCTGGATGCCGCTGTATATTCCTGGGGAGGCACTATATATCACGTCTAGCGGTGGTGGAGGGGGGTGGGCATGTTGGCAAAATATTTAAACTTACTGTAAAATTTATTTATAGTGTTCTGTGCAAAAATAAACTTTTTTGCTGCTTCTTCTTCTTCTTCTTCTTCTTCTTCTTCTTCTTCTTCTTCTTCTTCTTCTTCTTCTTCTTCTTCTTCTTCTTCTTCTTCTTCTTCTTCTTCTTCTTCTTCTTCTTCTTCTTCTTCTTCTTCTTCTTCTTCTTCTTCTTCTTCCCGTTGGTCCGATGTACTGCTTACCGCATGACAGTGGAATGGAATAGATGGGAGCTACTTGATGTGCGACAAAATGAGTCTCATGTTCATTGGTTTCCTTCTGTAGCTATACTTAGGCTTTATCTAGTATGGACGATTTCGGAAGTTTTGCGGGGGGGCTGAAAAACTGCTCAGACAACGGTCCGATTGCCTATCTTCAATATTGTATGGAAAATTTGAAGGATGTAGAGAAAACCTGTTGCCTTTTCTTCTATGTTGGCAGATTCTGTCCGCTCCTACGCTTTTCTTTCGCTTACACTGTCGGGCTTTATTTCTGATGCAGGCAGGAGGAGCTATCTGGTGTAGCCTGCCTTCGTTGGGCAATAGGTTTGGTGACTGAAACTACATTCAGTGAAGTGCAAGAATGATTTATTTAGAGCATTTTGTAGCACTACTAAAGCTCGGCTTCTTTCCAGCTTCCGATGCGACAACTCAAACGAAAGTGCCTTTATGCTTCGCTGATGAAAAGACCAACAGGTATGATTTGCAATAGAGCTCATTTTGGGAAAAAGAAACCTAATCGCGCCATTTTAAGGAACATCAAGAGCAAACATGAGCGAATCATGGCACTGAGAAAAATGCCTCAAATCTGGTGCATGGTTGAGTAAAAACCATTGATATCGGTCACTGAGAAAACAAGAAAATGATCAACCATACTGAAACATTGCAAGTCTTTCTGACCTTTTAATCTTTCTGTGAGACTTCTGTCATTGTGGGAGCAAATGCACACTCCTTTTTAGCAGGTAAAGGTTACCCTCGCAAGTGGTAAAGGTAGACTTTAAATCCACTTGAAGGTATCAATCGACAGCACATGATGCGGGCCATCATATTAAACCGCAATCCAACTAAACCACATGAATGTGCTTCTTTGGCCTGAGGGTAATGTGACAGCAATGCCCTGGTAGGCTAATTTTGATCTCATCCTCTCCCTATAAAAGGAGAGCCAAATGTTGGCAGCTCCTGTCTAACAGTGTCGTGCAACTCAACACAACCTCAAACTGCCCGGCATATCAGACGCCATTACCACCTACCAACGACATGCCCGTGATTTTAAACTCCCATAGCCATTGACGCCTGACTTTCTATGAACGGGGCTTTTAACGCTACCACTTTAAAATTCTCAAAACATTCGGAGCATATTCAGATTATTGTATATATTGTTACGTGGTGGCGTGACAAGCGATGAAACACGGCGACACAGCAGGAACAGAACGACGTGCTGACATGACGATGAAGTATGCTTTAATGGCCAGCGGGCCTAGCGCGAGCACTCTGCCCCGCTCCACTGCCCGCTTCGTCATCTTCGTAGCAATATTGTTACTTATATAAAGGACATTGAACCGGTAATCCTTACCCCTAGAGGTAGCACAGTGGTCACGGCGTTACACAGCTGTGCTGGGCGTATGCACGGGATAATAACCCGGCCTCGAGGGTTGCAGCCCAGGTTGGAGAATGGCTGCGAAAACGCCCGTGTGCTATAAGGGTACACGTAATGGCTAAGCTTCTGTAGGACTCCACTATGGAACATTAACGAAATAAATATCATTAGCCTCCAGGGTGGCGCAGTGACCAGGGCGCTTGCGACTGCGTTGGGCGTATGCACAGGCTAATTACCTGGCCTTGGAGGATGTACCCAGGTTGGGGAATGGGCGCGAAAACGCCCGTGTGCTATAGGGGTACACGTAGCGGGTAAGCTTCTACAGGACTCCACTATAGACAAATAACAAAACAAATATCATTGGCCTCCAGGGTGGCGCAGTGGCTAGGGCGTTTGCGACTGCGTTGGGCGTATGCACAGGCTAATTACCTGGCCTTGGAGGACGCACCCATGTTGGGGAAAGGGTACAAAAGCGCTCGTGTACTATAAGGGTTAACGTAAAGACATCTACCGCTGGATGCCGCTGTATATTCCTGGGGAGGCACTATATATCACGTCTAGCGGTGGTGGAGGGGGGTGGGCATGTTGGCAAAATATTTAAACTTACTGTAAAATTTATTTATAGTGTTCTGTGCAAAAATAAACTTTTTTGCTGCTTCTTCTTCTTCTTCTTCTTCTTCTTCTTCTTCTTCTTCTTCTTCTTCTTCTTCTTCTTCTTCTTCTTCTTCCCGTTGGTCCGATGTACTGCTTACCGCATGACAGTGGAATGGAATAGATGGGAGCTACTTGATGTGCGACAAAATGAGTCTCATGTTCATTGGTTTCCTTCTGTAGCTATACTTAGGCTTTATCTAGTATGGACGATTTCGGAAGTTTTGCGGGGGGGCTGAAAAACTGCTCAGACAACGGTCCGATTGCCTATCTTCAATATTGTATGGAAAATTTGAAGGATGTAGAGAAAACCTGTTGCCTTTTCTTCTATGTTGGCAGATTCTGTCCGCTCCTACGCTTTTCTTTCGCTTACACTGTCGGGCTTTATTTCTGATGCAGGCAGGAGGAGCTATCTGGTGTAGCCTGCCTTCGTTGGGCAATAGGTTTGGTGACTGAAACTACATTCAGTGAAGTGCAAGAATGATTTATTTAGAGCATTTTGTAGCACTACTAAAGCTCGGCTTCTTTCCAGCTTCCAATGCGACAACTCAAACGAAAGTGCCTTTATGCTTCGCTGATGAAAAGACCAACAGGTATGATTTGCAATAGAGCTCATTTTGGGAAAAAGAAACCTAATCGCGCCATTTTAAGGAACATCAAGAGCAAACATGAGCGAATCATGGCACTGAGAAAAATGCCTCAAATCTGGTGCATGGTTGAGTAAAAACCATTGATATCGGTCACTGAGAAAACAAGAAAATGATCAACCATACTGAAACATTGCAAGTCTTTCTGACCTTTTAATATTTCTGTGAGACTTCTGTCATTGTGGGAGCAAATGCACACTCCTTTTTAGCAGGTAAAGGTTACCCTCGCAAGTGGTAAAGGTAGACTTTAAATCCACTTGAAGGTATCAATCGACAGCACATGATGCGGGCCATCATATTAAACCGCAATCCAACTAAACCACATGAATGTGCTTCTTTGGCCTGAGGGTAATGTGACAGCAATGCCCTGGTAGGCTAATTTTGATCTCATCCTCTCCCTATAAAAGGAGAGCCAAATGTTGGCAGCTCCTGTCTAACAGTGTCGTGCAACTCAACACAACCTCAAACTGCCCGGCATATCAGACGCCATTACCACCTACCAACGACATGCCCGTGATTTTAAACTCCCATAGCCATTGACGCCTGACTTTCTATGAACGGGGCTTTTAACGCTACCACTTTAAAATTCTCAAAACATTCGGAGCATATTCAGATTATTGTATATATTGTTACGTGGTGGCGTGACAAGCGATGAAACACGGCGACACAGCAGGAACAGAACGACGTGCTGACATGACGATGAAGTATGCTTTAATGGCCAGCGGGCCTAGCGCGAGCACTCTGCCCCGCTCCACTGCCCGCTTCGTCATCTTCGTAGCAATATTGTTACTTATATAAAGGACATTGAACCGGTAATCCTTACCCCTAGAGGTAGCACAGTGGTCACGGCGTTACACAGCTGTGCTGGGCGTATGCACGGGATAATAACCCGGCCTCGAGGGTTGCAGCCCAGGTTGGAGAATGGCTGCGAAAACGCCCGTGTGCTATAAGGGTACACGTAATGGCTAAGCTTCTGTAGGACTCCACTATGGAACATTAACGAAATAAATATCATTAGCCTCCAGGGTGGCGCAGTGACCAGGGCGCTTGCGACTGCGTTGGGCGTATGCACAGGCTAATTACCTGGCCTTGGAGGATGTACCCAGGTTGGGGAATGGGCGCGAAAACGCCCGTGTGCTATAGGGGTACACGTAGCGGGTAAGCTTCTACAGGACTCCACTATAGACAAATAACAAAACAAATATCATTGGCCTCCAGGGTGGCGCAGTGGCTAGGGCGTTTGCGACTGCGTTGGGCGTATGCACAGGCTAATTACCTGGCCTTGGAGGACGCACCCATATTGGGGAAAGGGTACAAAAGCGCTCGTGTACTATAAGGGTTAACGTAAAGACATCTACCGCTGGATGCCGCTGTATATTCCTGGGGAGGCACTATATATCACGTCTAGCGGTGGTGGAGGGGGGTGGGCATGTTGACAAAATATTTAAACTTACTGTAAAATTTATTTATAGTGTTCTGTGCAAAAATAAACTTTTTTGCTGCTGCTTCTTCTTCTTCTTCTTCTTCTTCTTCTTCTTCTTCTTCTTCTTCTTCTTCTTCTTCTTCCCGTTGGTCCGATGTACTGCTTACCGCATGACAGTGGAATGGAATAGATGGGAGCTACTTGATGTGCGACAAAATGAGTCTCATGTTCATTGGTTTCCTTCTGTAGCTATACTTAGGCTTTATCTAGTATGGACGATTTCGGAAGTTTTGCGGGGGGGCTGAAAAACTGCTCAGACAACGGTCCGATTGCCTATCTTCAATATTGTATGGAAAATTTGAAGGATGTAGAGAAAACCTGTTGCCTTTTCTTCTATGTTGGCAGATTCTGTCCGCTCCTACGCTTTTCTTTCGCTTACACTGTCGGGCTTTATTTCTGATGCAGGCAGGAGGAGCTATCTGGTGTAGCCTGCCTTCGTTGGGCAATAGGTTTGGTGACTGAAACTACATTCAGTGAAGTGCAAGAATGATTTATTTAGAGCATTTTGTAGCACTACTAAAGCTCGGCTTCTTTCCAGCTTCCAATGCGACAACTCAAACGAAAGTGCCTTTATGCTTCGCTGATGAAAAGACCAACAGGTATGATTTGCAATAGAGCTCATTTTGGGAAAAAGAAACCTAATCGCGCCATTTTAAGGAACATCAAGAGCAAACATGAGCGAATCATGGCACTGAGAAAAATGCCTCAAATCTGGTGCATGGTTGAGTAAAAACCATTGATATCGGTCACTGAGAAAACAAGAAAATGATCAACCATACTGAAACATTGCAAGTCTTTCTGACCTTTTAATCTTTCTGTGAGACTTCTGTCATTGTGGGAGCAAATGCACACTCCTTTTTAGCAGGTAAAGGTTACCCTCGCAAGTGGTAAAGGTAGACTTTAAATCCACTTGAAGGTATCAATCGACAGCACATGATGCGGGCCATCATATTAAACCGCAATCCAACTAAACCACATGAATGTGCTTCTTTGGCCTGAGGGTAATGTGACAGCAATGCCCTGGTAGGCTAATTTTGATCTCATCCTCTCCCTATAAAAGGAGAGCCAAATGTTGGCAGCTCCTGTCTAACAGTGTCGTGCAACTCAACACAACCTCAAACTGCCCGGCAGATCAGACGCCATTACCACCTACCAACGACATGCTCGTGATTTTAAACTCCCATAGCCATTGACGCCTGACTTTCTATGAACGGGGCCTTTAACGCTACCACTTTAAAATTCTCAAAACATTCGGAGCATATTCAGATTATTGTATATATTGTTACGTGGTGGAGTGACAAGCGATGAAACACGGCGACACAGCAGGAACAGAACGACGTGCTGACATGACGATGAAGTATGCTTTAATGGCCAGCGGGCCTAGCGCGAGCACTCTGCCCCGCTCCACTGCCCGCTTCGTCATCTTCGTAGCAATATTGTTACTTATATAAAGGACATTGAACCGGTAATCCTTACCCCTAGAGGTAGCACAGTGGTCACGGCGTTACACAGCTGTGCTGGGCGTATGCACGGGATAATAACCCGGCCTCGAGGGTTGCAGCCCAGGTTGGAGAATGGCTGCGAAAACGCCCGTGTGCTATAAGGGTACACGTAATGGCTAAGCTTCTGTAGGACTCCACTATGGAACATTAACGAAATAAATATCATTAGCCTCCAGGGTGGCGCAGTGACCAGGGCGCTTGCGACTGCGTTGGGCGTATGCACAGGCTAATTACCTGGCCTTGGAGGATGTACCCAGGTTGGGGAATGGGCGCGAAAACGCCCGTGTGCTATAGGGGTACACGTAGCGGGTAAGCTTCTACAGGACTCCACTATAGACAAATAACAAAACAAATATCATTGGCCTCCAGGGTGGCGGAGTGGCTAGGGCGTTTGCGACTGCGTTGGGCGTATGCACAGGCTAATTACCTGGCCTTGGAGGACGCACCCATGTTGGGGAAAGGGTACAAAAGCGCTCGTGTACTATAAGGGTTAACGTAAAGACATCTACCGCTGGATGCCGCTGTATATTCCTGGGGAGGCACTATATATCACGTCTAGCGGTGGTGGAGGGGGGTGGGCATGTTGGCAAAATATTTAAACTTACTGTAAAATTTATTTATAGTGTTCTGTGCAAAAATAAACTTTTTTGCTGCTGCTTCTTCTTCTTCTTCTTCTTCTTCTTCCCGTTGGTCCGATGTACTGCTTACCGCATGACAGTGGAATGGAATAGATGGGAGCTACTTGATGTGCGACAAAATGAGTCTCATGTTCATTGGTTTCCTTCTGTAGCTATACTTAGGCTTTATCTAGTATGGACGATTTCGGAAGTTTTGCGGGGGGGCTGAAAAACTGCTCAGACAACGGTCCGATTGCCTATCTTCAATATTGTATGGAAAATTTGAAGGATGTAGAGAAAACCTGTTGCCTTTTCTTCTATGTTGGCAGATTCTGTCCGCTCCTACGCTTTTCTTTCGCTTACACTGTCGGGCTTTATTTCTGATGCAGGCAGGAGGAGCTATCTGGTGTAGCCTGCCTTCGTTGGGCAATAGGTTTGGTGACTGAAACTACATTCAGTGAAGTGCAAGAATGATTTATTTAGAGCATTTTGTAGCACTACTAAAGCTCGGCTTCTTTCCAGCTTCCAATGCGACAACTCAAACGAAAGTGCCTTTATGCTTCGCTGATGAAAAGACCAACAGGTATGATTTGCAATAGAGCTCATTTTGGGAAAAAGAAACCTAATCGCGCCATTTTAAGGAACATCAAGAGCAAACATGAGCGAATCATGGCACTGAGAAAAATGCCTCAAATCTGGTGCATGGTTGAGTAAAAACCATTGATATCGGTCACTGAGAAAACAAGAAAATGATCAACCATACTGAAACATTGCAAGTCTTTCTGACCTTTTAATCTTTCTGTGAGACTTCTGTCATTGTGGGAGCAAATGCACACTCCTTTTTAGCAGGTAAAGGTTACCCTCGCAAGTGGTAAAGGTAGACTTTAAATCCACTTGAAGGTATCATTCGACAGCACATGATGCGGGCCATCATATTAAACCGCAATCCAACTAAACCACATGAATGTGCTTCTTTGGCCTGAGGGTAATGTGACAGCAATGCCCTGGTAGGCTAATTTTGATCTCATCCTCTCCCTATAAAAGGAGAGCCAAATGTTGGCAGCTCCTGTCTAACAGTGTCGTGCAACTCAACACAACCTCAAACTGCCCGGCATATCAGACGCCATTACCACCTACCAACGACATGCCCGTGATTTTAAACTCCCATAGCCATTGACGCCTGACTTTCTATGAACGGGGCTTTTAACGCTACCACTTTAAAATTCTCAAAACATTCGGAGCATATTCAGATTATTGTATATATTGTTACGTGGTGGCGTGACAAGCGATGAAACACGGCGACACAGCAGGAACAGAACGACGTGCTGACATGACGATGAAGTATGCTTTAATGGCCAGCGGGCCTAGCGCGAGCACTCTGCCCCGCTCCACTGCCCGCTTCGTCATCTTCGTAGCAATATTGTTACTTATATAAAGGACATTGAACCGGTAATCCTTACCCCTAGAGGTAGCACAGTGGTCACGGCGTTACACAGCTGTGCTGGGCGTATGCACGGGATAATAACCCGTCCTCGAGGGTTGCAGCCCAGGTTGGAGAATGGCTGCGAAAACGCCCGTGTGCTATAAGGGTACACGTAATGGCTAAGCTTCTGTAGGACTCCACTATGGAACATTAACGAAATAAATATCATTAGCCTCCAGGGTGGCGCAGTGACCAGGGCGCTTGCGACTGCGTTGGGCGTATGCACAGGCTAATTACCTGGCCTTGGAGGATGTACCCAGGTTGGGGAATGGGCGCGAAAACGCCCGTGTGCTATAGGGGTACACGTAGCGGGTAAGCTTCTACAGGACTCCACTATAGACAAATAACAAAACAAATATCATTGGCCTCCAGGGTGGCGCAGTGGCTAGGGCGTTTGCGACTGCGTTGGGCGTATGCACAGGCTAATTACCTGGCCTTGGAGGACGCACCCATGTTGGGGAAAGGGTACAAAAGCGCTCGTGTACTATAAGGGTTAACGTAAACACATCTACCGCTGGATGCCGCTGTATATTCCTGGGGAGGCACTATATATCTCGTCTAGCGGTGGTGGAGGGGGGTGGGCATGTTGGCAAAATATTTAAACTTACTGTAAAATTTATTTATAGTGTTCTGTGCAAAAATAAACTTTTTTGCTGCTGCTTCTTCTTCTTCTTCTTCTTCTTCTTCTTCTTCTTCTTCCCGTTGGTCCGATGTACTGCTTACCGCATGACAGTGGAATGGAATAGATGGGAGCTACTTGATGTGCGACAAAATGAGTCTCATGTTCATTGGTTTCCTTCTGTAGCTATACTTAGGCTTTATCTAGTATGGACGATTTCGGAAGTTTTGCGGGGGGGCTGAAAAACTGCTCAGACAACGGTCCGATTGCCTATCTTCAATATTGTATGGAAAATTTGAAGGATGTAGAGAAAACCTGTTGCCTTTTCTTCTATGTTGGCAGATTCTGTCCGCTCCTACGCTTTTCTTTCGCTTACACTGTCGGGCTTTATTTCTGATGCAGGCAGGAGGAGCTATCTGGTGTAGCCTGCCTTCGTTGGGCAATAGGTTTGGTGACTGAAACTACATTCAGTGAAGTGCAAGAATGATTTATTTAGAGCATTTTGTAGCACTACTAAAGCTCGGCTTCTTTCCAGCTTCCAATGCGACAACTCAAACGAAAGTGCCTTTATGCTTCGCTGATGAAAAGACCAACAGGTATGATTTGCAATAGAGCTCATTTTGGGAAAAAGAAACCTAATCGCGCCATTTTAAGGAACATCAAGAGCAAACATGAGCGAATCATGGCACTGAGAAAAATGCCTCAAATCTGGTGCATGGTTGAGTAAAAACCATTGATATCGGTCACTGAGAAAACAAGAAAATGATCAACCATACTGAAACATTGCAAGTCTTTCTGACCTTTTAATCTTTCTGTGAGACTTCTGTCATTGTGGGAGCAAATGCACACTCCTTTTTAGCAGGTAAAGGTTACCCTCGCAAGTGGTAAAGGTAGACTTTAAATCCACTTGAAGGTATCAATCGACAGCACATGATGCGGGCCATCATATTAAACCGCAATCCAACTAAACCACATGAATGTGCTTCTTTGGCCTGAGGGTAATGTGACAGCAATGCCCTGGTAGGCTAATTTTGATCTCATCCTCTCCCTATAAAAGGAGAGCCAAATGTTGGCAGCTCCTGTCTAACAGTGTCGTGCAACTCAACACAACCTCAAACTGCCCGGCATATCAGACGCCATTACCACCTACCAACGACATGCCCGTGATTTTAAACTCCCATAGCCATTGACGCCTGACTTTCTATGAACGGGGCTTTTAACGCTACCACTTTAAAATTCTCAAAACATTCGGAGCATATTCAGATTATTGTATATATTGTTACGTGGTGGCGTGACAAGCGATGAAACACGGCGACACAGCAGGAACAGAACGACGTGCTGACATGACGATGAAGTATGCTTTAATGGCCAGCGGGCCTAGCGCGAGCACTCTGCCCCGCTCCACTGCCCGCTTCGTCATCTTCGTAGCAATATTGTTACTTATATAAAGGACATTGAACCGGTAATCCTTACCCCTAGAGGTAGCACAGTGGTCACGGCGTTACACAGCTGTGCTGGGCGTATGCACGGGATAATAACCCGGCCTCGAGGGTTGCAGCCCAGGTTGGAGAATGGCTGCGAAAACGCCCGTGTGCTATAAGGGTACACGTAATGGCTAAGCTTCTGTAGGACTCCACTATGGAACATTAACGAAATAAATATCATTAGCCTCCAGGGTGGCGCAGTGACCAGGGCGCTTGCGACTGCGTTGGGCGTATGCACAGGCTAATTACCTGGCCTTGGAGGATGTACCCAGGTTGGGGAATGGGCGCGAAAACGCCCGTGTGCTATAGGGGTACACGTAGCGGGTAAGCTTCTACAGGACTCCACTATAGACAAATAACAAAACAAATATCATTGGCCTCCAGGGTGGCGCAGTGGCTAGGGCGTTTGCGACTGCGTTGGGCGTATGCACAGGCTAATTACCTGGCCTTGGAGGACGCACCCATGTTGGGGAAAGGGTACAAAAGCGCTCGTGTACTATAAGGGTTAACGTAAAGACATCTACCGCTGGATGCCGCTGTATATTCCTGGGGAGGCACTATATATCACGTCTAGCGGTGGTGGAGGGGGGTGGGCATGTTGGCAAAATATTTAAACTTACTGTAAAATTTATTTATAGTGTTCTGTGCAAAAATAAACTTTTTTGCTGCTTCTTCTTCTTCTTCTTCTTCTTCTTCTTCTTCTTCTTCTTCTTCTTCTTCTTCTTCTTCTTCTTCTTCTTCTTCTTCTTCTTCTTCTTCTTCTTCTTCTTCTTCTTCTTCTTCTTCTTCTTCTTCTTCTTCTTCTTCTTCTTCTTCTTCTTCCCGTTGGTCCGATGTACTGCTTACCGCATGACAGTGGAATGGAATAGATGGGAGCTACTTGATGTGCGACAAAATGAGTCTCATGTTCATTGGTTTCCTTCTGTAGCTATACTTAGGCTTTATCTAGTATGGACGATTTCGGAAGTTTTGCGGGGGGGCTGAAAAACTGCTCAGACAACGGTCCGATTGCCTATCTTCAATATTGTATGGAAAATTTGAAGGATGTAGAGAAAACCTGTTGCCTTTTCTTCTATGTTGGCAGATTCTGTCCGCTCCTACGCTTTTCTTTCGCTTACACTGTCGGGCTTTATTTCTGATGCAGGCAGGAGGAGCTATCTGGTGTAGCCTGCCTTCGTTGGGCAATAGGTTTGGTGACTGAAACTACATTCAGTGAAGTGCAAGAATGATTTATTTAGAGCATTTTGTAGCACTACTAAAGCTCGGCTTCTTTCCAGCTTCCGATGCGACAACTCAAACGAAAGTGCCTTTATGCTTCGCTGATGAAAAGACCAACAGGTATGATTTGCAATAGAGCTCATTTTGGGAAAAAGAAACCTAATCGCGCCATTTTAAGGAACATCAAGAGCAAACATGAGCGAATCATGGCACTGAGAAAAATGCCTCAAATCTGGTGCATGGTTGAGTAAAAACCATTGATATCGGTCACTGAGAAAACAAGAAAATGATCAACCATACTGAAACATTGCAAGTCTTTCTGACCTTTTAATCTTTCTGTGAGACTTCTGTCATTGTGGGAGCAAATGCACACTCCTTTTTAGCAGGTAAAGGTTACCCTCGCAAGTGGTAAAGGTAGACTTTAAATCCACTTGAAGGTATCAATCGACAGCACATGATGCGGGCCATCATATTAAACCGCAATCCAACTAAACCACATGAATGTGCTTCTTTGGCCTGAGGGTAATGTGACAGCAATGCCCTGGTAGGCTAATTTTGATCTCATCCTCTCCCTATAAAAGGAGAGCCAAATGTTGGCAGCTCCTGTCTAACAGTGTCGTGCAACTCAACACAACCTCAAACTGCCCGGCATATCAGACGCCATTACCACCTACCAACGACATGCCCGTGATTTTAAACTCCCATAGCCATTGACGCCTGACTTTCTATGAACGGGGCTTTTAACGCTACCACTTTAAAATTCTCAAAACATTCGGAGCATATTCAGATTATTGTATATATTGTTACGTGGTGGCGTGACAAGCGATGAAACACGGCGACACAGCAGGAACAGAACGACGTGCTGACATGACGATGAAGTATGCTTTAATGGCCAGCGGGCCTAGCGCGAGCACTCTGCCCCGCTCCACTGCCCGCTTCGTCATCTTCGTAGCAATATTGTTACTTATATAAAGGACATTGAACCGGTAATCCTTACCCCTAGAGGTAGCACAGTGGTCACGGCGTTACACAGCTGTGCTGGGCGTATGCACGGGATAATAACCCGGCCTCGAGGGTTGCAGCCCAGGTTGGAGAATGGCTGCGAAAACGCCCGTGTGCTATAAGGGTACACGTAATGGCTAAGCTTCTGTAGGACTCCACTATGGAACATTAACGAAATAAATATCATTAGCCTCCAGGGTGGCGCAGTGACCAGGGCGCTTGCGACTGCGTTGGGCGTATGCACAGGCTAATTACCTGGCCTTGGAGGATGTACCCAGGTTGGGGAATGGGCGCGAAAACGCCCGTGTGCTATAGGGGTACACGTAGCGGGTAAGCTTCTACAGGACTCCACTATAGACAAATAACAAAACAAATATCATTGGCCTCCAGGGTGGCGCAGTGGCTAGGGCGTTTGCGACTGCGTTGGGCGTATGCACAGGCTAATTACCTGGCCTTGGAGGACGCACCCATGTTGGGGAAAGGGTACAAAAGCGCTCGTGTACTATAAGGGTTAACGTAAAGACATCTACCGCTGGATGCCGCTGTATATTCCTGGGGAGGCACTATATATCACGTCTAGCGGTGGTGGAGGGGGGTGGGCATGTTGGCAAAATATTTAAACTTACTGTAAAATTTATTTATAGTGTTCTGTGCAAAAATAAACTTTTTTGCTGCTTCTTCTTCTTCTTCTTCTTCTTCTTCTTCTTCTTCTTCTTCTTCTTCTTCTTCTTCTTCCCGTTGGTCCGATGTACTGCTTACCGCATGACAGTGGAATGGAATAGATGGGAGCTACTTGATGTGCGACAAAATGAGTCTCATGTTCATTGGTTTCCTTCTGTAGCTATACTTAGGCTTTATCTAGTATGGACGATTTCGGAAGTTTTGCGGGGGGGCTGAAAAACTGCTCAGACAACGGTCCGATTGCCTATCTTCAATATTGTATGGAAAATTTGAAGGATGTAGAGAAAACCTGTTGCCTTTTCTTCTATGTTGGCAGATTCTGTCCGCTCCTACGCTTTTCTTTCGCTTACACTGTCGGGCTTTATTTCTGATGCAGGCAGGAGGAGCTATCTGGTGTAGCCTGCCTTCGTTGGGCAATAGGTTTGGTGACTGAAACTACATTCAGTGAAGTGCAAGAATGATTTATTTAGAGCATTTTGTAGCACTACTAAAGCTCGGCTTCTTTCCAGCTTCCAATGCGACAACTCAAACGAAAGTGCCTTTATGCTTCGCTGATGAAAAGACCAACAGGTATGATTTGCAATAGAGCTCATTTTGGGAAAAAGAAACCTAATCGCGCCATTTTAAGGAACATCAAGAGCAAACATGAGCGAATCATGGCACTGAGAAAAATGCCTCAAATCTGGTGCATGGTTGAGTAAAAACCATTGATATCGGTCACTGAGAAAACAAGAAAATGATCAACCATACTGAAACATTGCAAGTCTTTCTGACCTTTTAATATTTCTGTGAGACTTCTGTCATTGTGGGAGCAAATGCACACTCCTTTTTAGCAGGTAAAGGTTACCCTCGCAAGTGGTAAAGGTAGACTTTAAATCCACTTGAAGGTATCAATCGACAGCACATGATGCGGGCCATCATATTAAACCGCAATCCAACTAAACCACATGAATGTGCTTCTTTGGCCTGAGGGTAATGTGACAGCAATGCCCTGGTAGGCTAATTTTGATCTCATCCTCTCCCTATAAAAGGAGAGCCAAATGTTGGCAGCTCCTGTCTAACAGTGTCGTGCAACTCAACACAACCTCAAACTGCCCGGCATATCAGACGCCATTACCACCTACCAACGACATGCCCGTGATTTTAAACTCCCATAGCCATTGACGCCTGACTTTCTATGAACGGGGCTTTTAACGCTACCACTTTAAAATTCTCAAAACATTCGGAGCATATTCAGATTATTGTATATATTGTTACGTGGTGGCGTGACAAGCGATGAAACACGGCGACACAGCAGGAACAGAACGACGTGCTGACATGACGATGAAGTATGCTTTAATGGCCAGCGGGCCTAGCGCGAGCACTCTGCCCCGCTCCACTGCCCGCTTCGTCATCTTCGTAGCAATATTGTTACTTATATAAAGGACATTGAACCGGTAATCCTTACCCCTAGAGGTAGCACAGTGGTCACGGCGTTACACAGCTGTGCTGGGCGTATGCACGGGATAATAACCCGGCCTCGAGGGTTGCAGCCCAGGTTGGAGAATGGCTGCGAAAACGCCCGTGTGCTATAAGGGTACACGTAATGGCTAAGCTTCTGTAGGACTCCACTATGGAACATTAACGAAATAAATATCATTAGCCTCCAGGGTGGCGCAGTGACCAGGGCGCTTGCGACTGCGTTGGGCGTATGCACAGGCTAATTACCTGGCCTTGGAGGATGTACCCAGGTTGGGGAATGGGCGCGAAAACGCCCGTGTGCTATAGGGGTACACGTAGCGGGTAAGCTTCTACAGGACTCCACTATAGACAAATAACAAAACAAATATCATTGGCCTCCAGGGTGGCGCAGTGGCTAGGGCGTTTGCGACTGCGTTGGGCGTATGCACAGGCTAATTACCTGGCCTTGGAGGACGCACCCATGTTGGGGAAAGGGTACAAAAGCGCTCGTGTACTATAAGGGTTAACGTAAACACATCTACCGCTGGATGCCGCTGTATATTCCTGGGGAGGCACTATATATCTCGTCTAGCGGTGGTGGAGGGGGGTGGGCATGTTGGCAAAATATTTAAACTTACTGTAAAATTTATTTATAGTGTTCTGTGCAAAAATAAACTTTTTTGCTGCTGCTGCTGCTGCTGCTGCTGCTGCTGCTGCTGCTGCTGCTGCTGCTGCTGCTGCTGCTGCTGCTGCTGCTGCTGCTGCTGCTGCTGCTGCTGCTGCTGCTGCTGCTGCTGCTGCTGCTGCTGCTGCTGCTGCTGCTGCTGCTGCTGCTGCTGCTGCTGCTGCTGCTGCTGCTGCTGCTGCTGCTGCTGCTGCTGCTGCTGCTGCTGCTGCTGCTGCTGCTGCTGCTGCTGCTGCTGCTGCTGCTGCTGCTGCTGCTGCTGCTGCTGCTGCTGCTGCTGCTGCTGCTGCTGCTGCTGCTGCTGCTGCTGCTGCTGCTGCTGCTGCTGCTGCTGCTGCTGCTGCTGCTGCTGCTGCTGCTGCTGCTGCTGCTGCTGCTGCTGCTGCTGCTGCTGCTGCTGCTGCTGCTGCTGCTGCTGCTGCTGCTGCTGCTGCTGCTGCTGCTGCTGCTGCTGCTGCTGCTGCTGCTGCTGCTGCTGCTGCTGCTGCTGCTGCTGCTGCTGCTGCTGCTGCTGCTGCTGCTGCTGCTGCTGCTGCTGCTGCTGCTGCTGCTGCTGCTGCTGCTGCTGCTGCTGCTGCTGCTGCTGCTGCTGCTGCTGCTGCTGCTGCTGCTGCTGCTGCTGCTGCTGCTGCTGCTGCTGCTGCTGCTGCTGCTGCTGCTGCTGCTGCTGCTGCTGCTGCTGCTGCTGCTGCTGCTGCTGCTGCTGCTGCTGCTGCTGCTGCTGCTGCTGCTGCTGCTGCTGCTGCTGCTGCTGCTGCTGCTGCTGCTGCTGCTGCTGCTGCTGCTGCTGCTGCTGCTGCTGCTGCTGCTGCTGCTGCTGCTGCTGCTGCTGCTGCTGCTGCTGCTGCTGCTGCTGCTGCTGCTGCTGCTGCTGCTGCTGCTGCTGCTGCTGCTGCTGCTGCTGCTGCTGCTGCTGCTGCTGCTGCTGCTGCTGCTGCTGCTGCTGCTGCTGCTGCTGCTGCTGCTGCTGCTGCTGCTGCTGCTGCTGCTGCTGCTGCTGCTGCTGCTGCTGCAGCTGCTGCTGCTGCTGCTGCTGCTGCTGCTGCTGCTGCTGCTGCTGCTGCTGCTGCTGCTGCTGCTGCTGCTGCTGCTGCTGCTGCTGCTGCTTCTTCTTCTTCTTCTTCTTCTTCTTCTTCTTCTTCTTCTTCTTCTTCTTCTTCTTCTTCTTCTTCTTCTTCTTCTTCTTCTTCTTCTTCTTCTCCTCCTCCTTCTTCTTCTTCTTCTTCTTCTTCCCGTTGGTCCGATGTACTGCTTACCGCATGACAGTGGAATGGAATAGATGGGAGCTACTTGATGTGCGACAAAATGAGTCTCATGTTCATTGGTTTCCTTCTGTAGCTATACTTAGGCTTTATCTAGTATGGACGATTTCGGAAGTTTTGCGGGGGGGCTGAAAAACTGCTCAGACAACGGTCCGATTGCCTATCTTCAATATTGTATGGAAAATTTGAAGGATGTAGAGAAAACCTGTTGCCTTTTCTTCTATGTTGGCAGATTCTGTCCGCTCCTACGCTTTTCTTTCGCTTACACTGTCGGGCTTTATTTCTGATGCAGGCAGGAGGAGCTATCTGGTGTAGCCTGCCTTCGTTGGGCAATAGGTTTGGTGACTGAAACTACATTCAGTGAAGTGCAAGAATGATTTATTTAGAGCATTTTGTAGCACTACTAAAGCTCGGCTTCTTTCCAGCTTCCAATGCGACAACTCAAACGAAAGTGCCTTTATGCTTCGCTGATGAAAAGACCAACAGGTATGATTTGCAATAGAGCTCATTTTGGGAAAAAGAAACCTAATCGCGCCATTTTAAGGAACATCAAGAGCAAACATGAGCGAATCATGGCACTGAGAAAAATGCCTCAAATCTGGTGCATGGTTGAGTAAAAACCATTGATATCGGTCACTGAGAAAACAAGAAAATGATCAACCATACTGAAACATTGCAAGTCTTTCTGACCTTTTAATCTTTCTGTGAGACTTCTGTCATTGTGGGAGCAAATGCACACTCCTTTTTAGCAGGTAAAGGTTACCCTCGCAAGTGGTAAAGGTAGACTTTAAATCCACTTGAAGGTATTATTCGACAGCACATGATGCGGGCCGTCATATTAAACCGCAATCCAACTAAACCCCATGAATGTGCTTCTTTGGCCTGAGGGTAATGTGACAGCAATGCCCTGGTAGGCTAATTTTGATCTCATCCTCTCCCTATAAAAGGAGAGCCAAATGTTGGCAGCTCCTGTCTAACAGTGTCGTGCAACTCAACACAACCTCAAACTGCCCGGCATATCAGACGCCATTACCACCTACCAACGACATGCTCGTGATTTTAAACTCCCATAGCCATTGACGCCTGACTTTCTATGAACGGGGCCTTTAACGCTACCACTTTAAAATTCTCAAAACATTCGGAGCATATTCAGATTATTGTATATATTGTTACGTGGTGGCGTGACAAGCGATGAAACACGGCGACACAGCAGGAACAGAACGACGTGCTGACATGACGATGAAGTATGCTTTAATGGCCAGCGGGCCTAGCGCGAGCACTCTGCCCCGCTCCACTGCCCGCTTCGTCATCTTCGTAGCAATATTGTTACTTATATAAAGGACATTGAACCGGTAATCCTTACCCCTAGAGGTAGCACAGTGGTCACGGCGTTACACAGCTGTGCTGGGCGTATGCACGGGATAATAACCCGGCCTCGAGGGTTGCAGCCCAGGTTGGAGAATGGCTGCGAAAACGCCCGTGTGCTATAAGGGTACACGTAATGGCTAAGCTTCTGTAGGACTCCACTATGGAACATTAACGAAATAAATATCATTAGCCTCCAGGGTGGCGCAGTGACCAGGGCGCTTGCGACTGCGTTGGGCGTATGCACAGGCTAATTACCTGGCCTTGGAGGATGTACCCAGGTTGGGGAATGGGCGCGAAAACGCCCGTGTGCTATAGGGGTACACGTAGCGGGTAAGCTTCTACAGGACTCCACTATAGACAAATAACAAAACAAATATCATTGGCCTCCAGGGTGGCGCAGTGGCTAGGGCGTTTGCGACTGCGTTGGGCGTATGCACAGGCTAATTACCTGGCCTTGGAGGACGCACCCATGTTGGGGAAAGGGTACAAAAGCGCTCGTGTACTATAAGGGTTAACGTAAAGACATCTACCGCTGGATGCCGCTGTATATTCCTGGGGAGGCACTATATATCACGTCTAGCGGTGGTGGAGGGGGGTGGGCATGTTGGCAAAATATTTAAACTTACTGTAAAATTTATTTATAGTGTTCTGTGCAAAAATAAACTTTTTTGCTGCTGCTTCTTCTTCTTCTTCTTCTTCTTCTTCTTCTTCTTCTTCTTCTTCTTCTTCTTCTTCTTCTTCTTCCCGTTGGTCCGATGTACTGCTTACCGCATGACAGTGGAATGGAATAGATGGGAGCTACTTGATGTGCGACAAAATGAGTCTCATGTTCATTGGTTTCCTTCTGTAGCTATACTTAGGCTTTATCTAGTATGGACGATTTCGGAAGTTTTGCGGGGGGGCTGAAAAACTGCTCAGACAACGGTCCGATTGCCTATCTTCAATATTGTATGGAAAATTTGAAGGATGTAGAGAAAACCTGTTGCCTTTTCTTCTATGTTGGCAGATTCTGTCCGCTCCTACGCTTTTCTTTCGCTTACACTGTCGGGCTTTATTTCTGATGCAGGCAGGAGGAGCTATCTGGTGTAGCCTGCCTTCGTTGGGCAATAGGTTTGGTGACTGAAACTACATTCAGTGAAGTGCAAGAATGATTTATTTAGAGCATTTTGTAGCACTACTAAAGCTCGGCTTCTTTCCAGCTTCCAATGCGACAACTCAAACGAAAGTGCCTTTATGCTTCGCTGATGAAAAGACCAACAGGTATGATTTGCAATAGAGCTCATTTTGGGAAAAAGAAACCTAATCGCGCCATTTTAAGGAACATCAAGAGCAAACATGAGCGAATCATGGCACTGAGAAAAATGCCTCAAATCTGGTGCATGGTTGAGTAAAAACCATTGATATCGGTCACTGAGAAAACAAGAAAATGATCAACCATACTGAAACATTGCAAGTCTTTCTGACCTTTTAATCTTTCTGTGAGACTTCTGTCATTGTGGGAGCAAATGCACACTCCTTTTTAGCAGGTAAAGGTTACCCTCGCAAGTGGTAAAGGTAGACTTTAAATCCACTTGAAGGTATCAATCGACAGCACATGATGCGGGCCATCATATTAAACCGCAATCCAACTAAACCACATGAATGTGCTTCTTTGGCCTGAGGGTAATGTGACAGCAATGCCCTGGTAGGCTAATTTTGATCTCATCCTCTCCCTATAAAAGGAGAGCCAAATGTTGGCAGCTCCTGTCTAACAGTGTCGTGCAACTCAACACAACCTCAAACTGCCCGGCATATCAGACGCCATTACCACCTACCAACGACATGCCCGTGATTTTAAACTCCCATAGCCATTGACGCCTGACTTTCTATGAACGGGGCTTTTAACGCTACCACTTTAAAATTCTCAAAACATTCGGAGCATATTCAGATTATTGTATATATTGTTACGTGGTGGCGTGACAAGCGATGAAACACGGCGACACAGCAGGAACAGAACGACGTGCTGACATGACGATGAAGTATGCTTTAATGGCCAGCGGGCCTAGCGCGAGCACTCTGCCCCGCTCCACTGCCCGCTTCGTCATCTTCGTAGCAATATTGTTACTTATATAAAGGACATTGAACCGGTAATCCTTACCCCTAGAGGTAGCACAGTGGTCACGGCGTTACACAGCTGTGCTGGGCGTATGCACGGGATAATAACCCGGCCTCGAGGGTTGCAGCCCAGGTTGGAGAATGGCTGCGAAAACGCCCGTGTGCTATAAGGGTACACGTAATGGCTAAGCTTCTGTAGGACTCCACTATGGAACATTAACGAAATAAATATCATTAGCCTCCAGGGTGGCGCAGTGACCAGGGCGCTTGCGACTGCGTTGGGCGTATGCACAGGCTAATTACCTGGCCTTGGAGGATGTACCCAGGTTGGGGAATGGGCGCGAAAACGCCCGTGTGCTATAGGGGTACACGTAGCGGGTAAGCTTCTACAGGACTCCACTATAGACAAATAACAAAACAAATATCATTGGCCTCCAGGGTGGCGCAGTGGCTAGGGCGTTTGCGACTGCGTTGGGCGTATGCACAGGCTAATTACCTGGCCTTGGAGGACGCACCCATGTTGGGGAAAGGGTACAAAAGCGCTCGTGTACTATAAGGGTTAACGTAAAGACATCTACCGCTGGATGCCGCTGTATATTCCTGGGGAGGCACTATATATCACGTCTAGCGGTGGTGGAGGGGGGTGGGCATGTTGGCAAAATATTTAAACTTACTGTAAAATTTATTTATAGTGTTCTGTGCAAAAATAAACTTTTTTGCTGCTTCTTCTTCTTCTTCTTCTTCTTCTTCTTCTTCTTCTTCTTCTTCTTCTTCTTCTTCTTCTTCTTCCCGTTGGTCCGATGTACTGCTTACCGCATGACAGTGGAATGGAATAGATGGGAGCTACTTGATGTGCGACAAAATGAGTCTCATGTTCATTGGTTTCCTTCTGTAGCTATACTTAGGCTTTATCTAGTATGGACGATTTCGGAAGTTTTGCGGGGGGGCTGAAAAACTGCTCAGACAACGGTCCGATTGCCTATCTTCAATATTGTATGGAAAATTTGAAGGATGTAGAGAAAACCTGTTGCCTTTTCTTCTATGTTGGCAGATTCTGTCCGCTCCTACGCTTTTCTTTCGCTTACACTGTCGGGCTTTATTTCTGATGCAGGCAGGAGGAGCTATCTGGTGTAGCCTGCCTTCGTTGGGCAATAGGTTTGGTGACTGAAACTACATTCAGTGAAGTGCAAGAATGATTTATTTAGAGCATTTTGTAGCACTACTAAAGCTCGGCTTCTTTCCAGCTTCCAATGCGACAACTCAAACGAAAGTGCCTTTATGCTTCGCTGATGAAAAGACCAACAGGTATGATTTGCAATAGAGCTCATTTTGGGAAAAAGAAACCTAATCGCGCCATTTTAAGGAACATCAAGAGCAAACATGAGCGAATCATGGCACTGAGAAAAATGCCTCAAATCTGGTGCATGGTTGAGTAAAAACCATTGATATCGGTCACTGAGAAAACAAGAAAATGATCAACCATACTGAAACATTGCAAGTCTTTCTGACCTTTTAATCTTTCTGTGAGACTTCTGTCATTGTGGGAGCAAATGCACACTCCTTTTTAGCAGGTAAAGGTTACCCTCGCAAGTGGTAAAGGTAGACTTTAAATCCACTTGAAGGTATCAATCGACAGCACATGATGCGGGCCATCATATTAAACCGCAATCCAACTAAACCACATGAATGTGCTTCTTTGGCCTGAGGGTAATGTGACAGCAATGCCCTGGTAGGCTAATTTTGATCTCATCCTCTCCCTATAAAAGGAGAGCCAAATGTTGGCAGCTCCTGTCTAACAGTGTCGTGCAACTCAACACAACCTCAAACTGCCCGGCATATCAGACGCCATTACCACCTACCAACGACATGCCCGTGATTTTAAACTCCCATAGCCATTGACGCCTGACTTTCTATGAACGGGGCTTTTAACGCTACCACTTTAAAATTCTCAAAACATTCGGAGCATATTCAGATTATTGTATATATTGTTACGTGGTGGCGTGACAAGCGATGAAACACGGCGACACAGCAGGAACAGAACGACGTGCTGACATGACGATGAAGTATGCTTTAATGGCCAGCGGGCCTAGCGCGAGCACTCTGCCCCGCTCCACTGCCCGCTTCGTCATCTTCGTAGCAATATTGTTACTTATATAAAGGACATTGAACCGGTAATCCTTACCCCTAGAGGTAGCACAGTGGTCACGGCGTTACACAGCTGTGCTGGGCGTATGCACGGGATAATAACCCGGCCTCGAGGGTTGCAGCCCAGGTTGGAGAATGGCTGCGAAAACGCCCGTGTGCTATAAGGGTACACGTAATGGCTAAGCTTCTGTAGGACTCCACTATGGAACATTAACGAAATAAATATCATTAGCCTCCAGGGTGGCGCAGTGACCAGGGCGCTTGCGACTGCGTTGGGCGTATGCACAGGCTAATTACCTGGCCTTGGAGGATGTACCCAGGTTGGGGAATGGGCGCGAAAACGCCCGTGTGCTATAGGGGTACACGTAGCGGGTAAGCTTCTACAGGACTCCACTATAGACAAATAACAAAACAAATATCATTGGCCTCCAGGGTGGCGCAGTGGCTAGGGCGTTTGCGACTGCGTTGGGCGTATGCACAGGCTAATTACCTGGCCTTGGAGGACGCACCCATGTTGGGGAAAGGGTACAAAAGCGCTCGTGTACTATAAGGGTTAACGTAAAGACATCTACCGCTGGATGCCGCTGTATATTCCTGGGGAGGCACTATATATCACGTCTAGCGGTGGTGGAGGGGGGTGGGCATGTTGGCAAAATATTTAAACTTACTGTAAAATTTATTTATAGTGTTCTGTGCAAAAATAAACTTTTTTGCTGCTGCTTCTTCTTCTTCTTCTTCTTCTTCTTCTTCTTCTTCTTCTTCTTCTTCTTCTTCTTCTTCTTCTTCTTCTTCTTCTTCTTCTTCTTCTTCTTCCCGTTGGTCCGATGTACTGCTTACCGCATGACAGTGGAATGGAATAGATGGGAGCTACTTGATGTGCGACAAAATGAGTCTCATGTTCATTGGTTTCCTTCTGTAGCTATACTTAGGCTTTATCTAGTATGGACGATTTCGGAAGTTTTGCGGGGGGGCTGAAAAACTGCTCAGACAACGGTCCGATTGCCTATCTTCAATATTGTATGGAAAATTTGAAGGATGTAGAGAAAACCTGTTGCCTTTTCTTCTATGTTGGCAGATTCTGTCCGCTCCTACGCTTTTCTTTCGCTTACACTGTCGGGCTTTATTTCTGATGCAGGCAGGAGGAGCTATCTGGTGTAGCCTGCCTTCGTTGGGCAATAGGTTTGGTGACTGAAACTACATTCAGTGAAGTGCAAGAATGATTTATTTAGAGCATTTTGTAGCACTACTAAAGCTCGGCTTCTTTCCAGCTTCCAATGCGACAACTCAAACGAAAGTGCCTTTATGCTTCGCTGATGAAAAGACCAACAGGTATGATTTGCAATAGAGCTCATTTTGGGAAAAAGAAACCTAATCGCGCCATTTTAAGGAACATCAAGAGCAAACATGAGCGAATCATGGCACTGAGAAAAATGCCTCAAATCTGGTGCATGGTTGAGTAAAAACCATTGATATCGGTCACTGAGAAAACAAGAAAATGATCAACCATACTGAAACATTGCAAGTCTTTCTGACCTTTTAATCTTTCTGTGAGACTTCTGTCATTGTGGGAGCAAATGCACACTCCTTTTTAGCAGGTAAAGGTTACCCTCGCAAGTGGTAAAGGTAGACTTTAAATCCACTTGAAGGTATCAATCGACAGCACATGATGCGGGCCATCATATTAAACCGCAATCCAACTAAACCACATGAATGTGCTTCTTTGGCCTGAGGGTAATGTGACAGCAATGCCCTGGTAGGCTAATTTTGATCTCATCCTCTCCCTATAAAAGGAGAGCCAAATGTTGGCAGCTCCTGTCTAACAGTGTCGTGCAACTCAACACAACCTCAAACTGCCCGGCATATCAGACGCCATTACCACCTACCAACGACATGCCCGTGATTTTAAACTCCCATAGCCATTGACGCCTGACTTTCTATGAACGGGGCTTTTAACGCTACCACTTTAAAATTCTCAAAACATTCGGAGCATATTCAGATTATTGTATATATTGTTACGTGGTGGCGTGACAAGCGATGAAACACGGCGACACAGCAGGAACAGAACGACGTGCTGACATGACGATGAAGTATGCTTTAATGGCCAGCGGGCCTAGCGCGAGCACTCTGCCCCGCTCCACTGCCCGCTTCGTCATCTTCGTAGCAATATTGTTACTTATATAAAGGACATTGAACCGGTAATCCTTACCCCTAGAGGTAGCACAGTGGTCACGGCGTTACACAGCTGTGCTGGGCGTATGCACGGGATAATAACCCGGCCTCGAGGGTTGCAGCCCAGGTTGGAGAATGGCTGCGAAAACGCCCGTGTGCTATAAGGGTACACGTAATGGCTAAGCTTCTGTAGGACTCCACTATGGAACATTAACGAAATAAATATCATTAGCCTCCAGGGTGGCGCAGTGACCAGGGCGCTTGCGACTGCGTTGGGCGTATGCACAGGCTAATTACCTGGCCTTGGAGGATGTACCCAGGTTGGGGAATGGGCGCGAAAACGCCCGTGTGCTATAGGGGTACACGTAGCGGGTAAGCTTCTACAGGACTCCACTATAGACAAATAACAAAACAAATATCATTGGCCTCCAGGGTGGCGCAGTGGCTAGGGCGTTTGCGACTGCGTTGGGCGTATGCACAGGCTAATTACCTGGCCTTGGAGGACGCACCCATGTTGGGGAAAGGGTACAAAAGCGCTCGTGTACTATAAGGGTTAACGTAAAGACATCTACCGCTGGATGCCGCTGTATATTCCTGGGGAGGCACTATATATCACGTCTAGCGGTGGTGGAGGGGGGTGGGCATGTTGGCAAAATATTTAAACTTACTGTAAAATTTATTTATAGTGTTCTGTGCAAAAATAAACTTTTTTGCTGCTTCTTCTTCTTCTTCTTCTTCTTCTTCTTCTTCTTCTTCTTCTTCTTCTTCTTCTTCTTCTTCTTCTTCTTCTTCTTCTTCCCGTTGGTCCGATGTACTGCTTACCGCATGACAGTGGAATGGAATAGATGGGAGCTACTTGATTTGCGACAAAATGAGTCTCATGTTCATTGGTTTCCTTCTGTAGCTATACTTAGGCTTTATCTAGTATGGACGATTTCGGAAGTTTTGCGGGGGGGCTGAAAAACTGCTCAGACAACGGTCCGATTGCCTATCTTCAATATTGTATGGAAAATTTGAAGGATGTAGAGAAAACCTGTTGCCTTTTCTTCTATGTTGGCAGATTCTCTCCGCTCCTACGCTTTTCTTTCGCTTACACTGTCGGGCTTTATTTCTGATGCAGGCAGGAGGAGCTATCTGGTGTAGCCTGCCTTCGTTGGGCAATAGGTTTGGTGACTGAAACTACATTCAGTGAAGTGCAAGAATGATTTATTTAGAGCATTTTGTAGCACTACTAAAGCTCGGCTTCTTTCCAGCTTCCAATGCGACAACTCAAACGAAAGTGCCTTTATGCTTCGCTGATGAAAAGACCAACAGGTATGATTTGCAATAGAGCTCATTTTGGGAAAAAGAAACCTAATCGCGCCATTTTAAGGAACATCAAGAGCAAACATGAGCGAATCATGGCACTGAGAAAAATGCCTCAAATCTGGTGCATGGTTGAGTAAAAACCATTGATATCGGTCACTGAGAAAACAAGAAAATGATCAACCATACTGAAACATTGCAAGTCTTTCTGACCTTTTAATCTTTCTGTGAGACTTCTGTCATTGTGGGAGCAAATGCACACTCCTTTTTAGCAGGTAAAGGTTACCCTCGAAGTGGTAAAGGTAGACTTTAAATCCACTTGAAGGTATCAATCGACAGCACATGATGCGGGCCATCATATTAAACCGCAATCCAACTAAACCACATGAATGTGCTTCTTTGGCCTGAGGGTAATGTGACAGCAATGCCCTGGTAGGCTAATTTTGATCTCATCCTCTCCCTATAAAAGGAGAGCCAAATGTTGGCAGCTCCTGTCTAACAGTGTCGTGCAACTCAACACAACCTCAAACTGCCCGGCATATCAGACGCCATTACCACCTACCAACGACATGCCCGTGATTTTAAACTCCCATAGCCATTGACGCCTGACTTTCTATGAACGGGGCTTTTAACGCTACCACTTTAAAATTCTCAAAACATTCGGAGCATATTCAGATTATTGTATATATTGTTACGTGGTGGCGTGACAAGCGATGAAACACGGCGACACAGCAGGAACAGAACGACGTGCTGACATGACGATGAAGTATGCTTTAATGGCCAGCGGGCCTAGCGCGAGCACTCTGCCCCGCTCCACTGCCCGCTTCGTCATCTTCGTAGCAATATTGTTACTTATATAAAGGACATTGAACCGGTAATCCTTACCCCTAGAGGTAGCACAGTGGTCACGGCGTTACACAGCTGTGCTGGGCGTATGCACGGGATAATAACCCGGCCTCGAGGGTTGCAGCCCAGGTTGGAGAATGGCTGCGAAAACGCCCGTGTGCTATAAGGGTACACGTAATGGCTAAGCTTCTGTAGGACTCCACTATGGAACATTAACGAAATAAATATCATTAGCCTCCAGGGTGGCGCAGTGACCAGGGCGCTTGCGACTGCGTTGGGCGTATGCACAGGCTAATTACCTGGCCTTGGAGGATGTACCCAGGTTGGGGAATGGGCGCGAAAACGCCCGTGTGCTATAGGGGTACACGTAGCGGGTAAGCTTCTACAGGACTCCACTATAGACAAATAACAAAACAAATATCATTGGCCTCCAGGGTGGCGCAGTGGCTAGGGCGTTTGCGACTGCGTTGGGCGTATGCACAGGCTAATTACCTGGCCTTGGAGGACGCACCCATGTTGGGGAAAGGGTACAAAAGCGCTCGTGTACTATAAGGGTTAACGTAAAGACATCTACCGCTGGATGCCGCTGTATATTCCTGGGGAGGCACTATATATCACGTCTAGCGGTGGTGGAGGGGGGTGGGCATGTTGGCAAAATATTTAAACTTACTGTAAAATTTATTTATAGTGTTCTGTGCAAAAATAAACTTTTTTGCTGCTTCTTCTTCTTCTTCTTCTTCTTCTTCTTCTTCTTCTTCTTCTTCTTCTTCTTCTTCTTCTTCTTCTTCTTCTTCTTCCCGTTGCTCCGATGTACTGCTTACCGCATGACAGTGGAATGGAATAGATGGGAGCTACTTGATGTGCGACAAAATGAGTCTCATGTTCATTGGTTTCCTTCTGTAGCTATACTTAGGCTTTATCTAGTATGGACGATTTCGGAAGTTTTGCGGGGGGGCTGAAAAACTGCTCAGACAACGGTCCGATTGCCTATCTTCAATATTGTATGGAAAATTTGAAGGATGTAGAGAAAACCTGTTGCCTTTTCTTCTATGTTGGCAGATTCTGTCCGCTCCTACGCTTTTCTTTCGCTTACACTGTCGGGCTTTATTTCTGATGCAGGCAGGAGGAGCTATCTGGTGTAGCCTGCCTTCGTTGGGCAATAGGTTTGGTGACTGAAACTACATTCAGTGAAGTGCAAGAATGATTTATTTAGAGCATTTTGTAGCACTACTAAAGCTCGGCTTCTTTCCAGCTTCCAATGCGACAACTCAAACGAAAGTGCCTTTATGCTTCGCTGATGAAAAGACCAACAGGTATGATTTGCAATAGAGCTCATTTTGGGAAAAAGAAACCTAATCGCGCCATTTTAAGGAACATCAAGAGCAAACATGAGCGAATCATGGTACTGAGAAAAATGCCTCAAATCTGGTGCATGGTTGAGTAAAAACCATTGATATCGGTCACTGAGAAAACAAGAAAATGATCAACCATACTGAAACATTGCAAGTCTTTCTGACCTTTTAATCTTTCTGTGAGACTTCTGTCATTGTGGGAGCAAATGCACACTCCTTTTTAGCAGGTAAAGGTTACCCTCGAAGTGGTAAAGGTAGACTTTAAATCCACTTGAAGGTATCAGTCGACAGCACATGATGCGGGCCATCATATTAAACCGCAATCCAACTAAACCACATGAATGTGCTTCTTTGGCCTGAGGGTAATGTGACAGCAATGCCCTGGTAGGCTAATTTTGATCTCATCCTCTCCCTATAAAAGGAGAGCCAAATGTTGGCAGCTCCTGTCTAACAGTGTCGTGCAACTCAACACAACCTCAAACTGCCCGGCATATCAGACGCCATTACCACCTACCAACGACATGCCCGTGATTTTAAACTCCCATAGCCATTGACGCCTGACTTTCTATGAACGGGGCTTTTAACGCTACCACTTTAAAATTCTCAAAACATTCGGAGCATATTCAGATTATTGTATATATTGTTACGTGGTGGCGTGACAAGCGATGAAACACGGCGACACAGCAGGAACAGAACGACGTGCTGACATGACGATGAAGTATGCTTTAATGGCCAGCGGGCCTAGCGCGAGCACTCTGCCCCGCTCCACTGCCCGCTTCGTCATCTTCGTAGCAATATTGTTACTTATATAAAGGACATTGAACCGGTAATCCTTACCCCTAGAGGTAGCACAGTGGTCACGGCGTTACACAGCTGTGCTGGGCGTATGCACGGGATAATAACCCGGCCTCGAGGGTTGCAGCCCAGGTTGGAGAATGGCTGCGAAAACGCCCGTGTGCTATAAGGGTACACGTAATGGCTAAGCTTCTGTAGGACTCCACTATGGAACATTAACGAAATAAATATCATTAGCCTCCAGGGTGGCGCAGTGACCAGGGCGCTTGCGACTGCGTTGGGCGTATGCACAGGCTAATTACCTGGCCTTGGAGGATGTACCCAGGTTGGGGAATGGGCGCGAAAACGCCCGTGTGCTATAGGGGTACACGTAGCGGGTAAGCTTCTACAGGACTCCACTATAGACAAATAACAAAACAAATATCATTGGCCTCCAGGGTGGCGCAGTGGCTAGGGCGTTTGCGACTGCGTTGGGCGTATGCACAGGCTAATTACCTGGCCTTGGAGGACGCACCCATGTTGGGGAAAGGGTACAAAAGCGCTCGTGTACTATAAGGGTTAACGTAAACACATCTACCGCTGGATGCCGCTGTATATTCCTGGGGAGGCACTATATATCACGTCTAGCGGTGGTGGAGGGGGGTGGGCATGTTGGCAAAATATTTAAACTTACTGTAAAATTTATTTATAGTGTTCTGTGCAAAAATAAACTTTTTTGCTGCTGCTTCTTCTTCTTCTTCTTCTTCTTCTTCTTCTTCTTCTTCTTCTTCTTCTTCTTCTTCTTCTTCTTCTTCTTCTTCTTCTTCTTCTTCCCGTTGGTCCGATGTACTGCTTACCGCATGACAGTGGAATGGAATAGATGGGAGCTACTTGATGTGCGACAAAATGAGTCTCATGTTCATTGGTTTCCTTCTGTAGCTATACTTAGGCTTTATCTAGTATGGACGATTTCGGAAGTTTTGCGGGGGGGCTGAAAAACTGCTCAGACAACGGTCCGATTGCCTATCTTCAATATTGTATGGAAAATTTGAAGGATGTAGAGAAAACCTGTTGCCTTTTCTTCTATGTTGGCAGATTCTGTCCGCTCCTACGCTTTTCTTTCGCTTACACTGTCGGGCTTTATTTCTGATGCAGGCAGGAGGAGCTATCTGGTGTAGCCTGCCTTCGTTGGGCAATAGGTTTGGTGACTGAAACTACATTCAGTGAAGTGCAAGAATGATTTATTTAGAGCATTTTGTAGCACTACTAAAGCTCGGCTTCTTTCCAGCTTCCAATGCGACAACTCAAACGAAAGTGCCTTTATGCTTCGCTGATGAAAAGACCAACAGGTATGATTTGCAATAGAGCTCATTTTGGGAAAAAGAAACCTAATCGCGCCATTTTAAGGAACATCAAGAGCAAACATGAGCGAATCATGGCACTGAGAAAAATGCCTCAAATCTGGTGCATGGTTGAGTAAAAACCATTGATATCGGTCACTGAGAAAACAAGAAAATGATCAACCATACTGAAACATTGCAAGTCTTTCTGACCTTTTAATCTTTCTGTGAGACTTCTGTCATTGTGGGAGCAAATGCACACTCCTTTTTAGCAGGTAAAGGTTACCCTCGCAAGTGGTAAAGGTAGACTTTAAATCCACTTGAAGGTATCAATCGACAGCACATGATGCGGGCCATCATATTAAACCGCAATCCAACTAAACCACATGAATGTGCTTCTTTGGCCTGAGGGTAATGTGACAGCAATGCCCTGGTAGGCTAATTTTGATCTCATCCTCTCCCTATAAAAGGAGAGCCAAATGTTGGCAGCTCCTGTCTAACAGTGTCGTGCAACTCAACACAACCTCAAACTGCCCGGCATATCAGACGCCATTACCACCTACCAACGACATGCCCGTGATTTTAAACTCCCATAGCCATTGACGCCTGACTTTCTATGAACGGGGCTTTTAACGCTACCACTTTAAAATTCTCAAAACATTCGGAGCATATTCAGATTATTGTATATATTGTTACGTGGTGGCGTGACAAGCGATGAAACACGGCGACACAGCAGGAACAGAACGACGTGCTGACATGACGATGAAGTATGCTTTAATGGCCAGCGGGCCTAGCGCGAGCACTCTGCCCCGCTCCACTGCCCGCTTCGTCATCTTCGTAGCAATATTGTTACTTATATAAAGGACATTGAACCGGTAATCCTTACCCCTAGAGGTAGCACAGTGGTCACGGCGTTACACAGCTGTGCTGGGCGTATGCACGGGATAATAACCCGGCCTCGAGGGTTGCAGCCCAGGTTGGAGAATGGCTGCGAAAACGCCCGTGTGCTATAAGGGTACACGTAATGGCTAAGCTTCTGTAGGACTCCACTATGGAACATTAACGAAATAAATATCATTAGCCTCCAGGGTGGCGCAGTGACCAGGGCGCTTGCGACTGCGTTGGGCGTATGCACAGGCTAATTACCTGGCCTTGGAGGATGTACCCAGGTTGGGGAATGGGCGCGAAAACGCCCGTGTGCTATAGGGGTACACGTAGCGGGTAAGCTTCTACAGGACTCCACTATAGACAAATAACAAAACAAATATCATTGGCCTCCAGGGTGGCGCAGTGGCTAGGGCGTTTGCGACTGCGTTGGGCGTATGCACAGGCTAATTACCTGGCCTTGGAGGACGCACCCATGTTGGGGAAAGGGTACAAAAGCGCTCGTGTACTATAAGGGTTAACGTAAAGACATCTACCGCTGGATGCCGCTGTATATTCCTGGGGAGGCACTATATATCACGTCTAGCGGTGGTGGAGGGGGGTGGGCATGTTGACAAAATATTTAAACTTACTGTAAAATTTATTTATAGTGTTCTGTGCAAAAATAAACTTTTTTGCTGCTGCTTCTTCTTCTTCTTCTTCTTCTTCTTCTTCTTCTTCTTCTTCTTCTTCTTCTTCTTCTTCTTCTTCTTCCCGTTGGTCCGATGTACTGCTTACCGCATGACAGTGGAATGGAATAGATGGGAGCTACTTGATGTGCGACAAAATGAGTCTCATGTTCATTGGTTTCCTTCTGTAGCTATACTTAGGCTTTATCTAGTATGGACGATTTCGGAAGTTTTGCGGGGGGGCTGAAAAACTGCTCAGACAACGGTCCGATTGCCTATCTTCAATATTGTATGGAAAATTTGAAGGATGTAGAGAAAACCTGTTGCCTTTTCTTCTATGTTGGCAGATTCTGTCCGCTCCTACGCTTTTCTTTCGCTTACACTGTCGGGCTTTATTTCTGATGCAGGCAGGAGGAGCTATCTGGTGTAGCCTGCCTTCGTTGGGCAATAGGTTTGGTGACTGAAACTACATTCAGTGAAGTGCAAGAATGATTTATTTAGAGCATTTTGTAGCACTACTAAAGCTCGGCTTCTTTCCAGCTTCCAATGCGACAACTCAAACGAAAGTGCCTTTATGCTTCGCTGATGAAAAGACCAACAGGTATGATTTGCAATACAGCTCATTTTGGGAAAAAGAAACCTAATCGCGCCATTTTAAGGAACATCAAGAGCAAACATGAGCGAATCATGGCACTGAGAAAAATGCCTCAAATCTGGTGCATGGTTGAGTAAAAACCATTGATATCGGTCACTGAGAAAACAAGAAAATGATCAACCATACTGAAACATTGCAAGTCTTTCTGACCTTTTAATCTTTCTGTGAGACTTCTGTCATTGTGGGAGCAAATGCACACTCCTTTTTAGCAGGTAAAGGTTACCCTCGCAAGTGGTAAAGGTAGACTTTAAATCCACTTGAAGGTATCAATCGACAGCACATGATGCGGGCCATCATATTAAACCGCAATCCAACTAAACCACATGAATGTGCTTCTTTGGCCTGAGGGTAATGTGACAGCAATGCCCTGGTAGGCTAATTTTGATCTCATCCTCTCCCTATAAAAGGAGAGCCAAATGTTGGCAGCTCCTGTCTAACAGTGTCGTGCAACTCAACACAACCTCAAACTGCCCGGCATATCAGACGCCATTACCACCTACCAACGACATGCCCGTGATTTTAAACTCCCATAGCCATTGACGCCTGACTTTCTATGAACGGGGCTTTTAACGCTACCACTTTAAAATTCTCAAAACATTCGGAGCATATTCAGATTATTGTATATATTGTTACGTGGTGGCGTGACAAGCGATGAAACACGGCGACACAGCAGGAACAGAACGACGTGCTGACATGACGATGAAGTATGCTTTAATGGCCAGCGGGCCTAGCGCGAGCACTCTGCCCCGCTCCACTGCCCGCTTCGTCATCTTCGTAGCAATATTGTTACTTATATAAAGGACATTGAACCGGTAATCCTTACCCCTAGAGGTAGCACAGTGGTCACGGCGTTACACAGCTGTGCTGGGCGTATGCACGGGATAATAACCCGGCCTCGAGGGTTGCAGCCCAGGTTGGAGAATGGCTGCGAAAACGCCCGTGTGCTATAAGGGTACACGTAATGGCTAAGCTTCTGTAGGACTCCACTATGGAACATTAACGAAATAAATATCATTAGCCTCCAGGGTGGCGCAGTGACCAGGGCGCTTGCGACTGCGTTGGGCGTATGCACAGGCTAATTACCTGGCCTTGGAGGATGTACCCAGGTTGGGGAATGGGCGCGAAAACGCCCGTGTGCTATAGGGGTACACGTAGCGGGTAAGCTTCTACAGGACTCCACTATAGACAAATAACAAAACAAATATCATTGGCCTCCAGGGTGGCGCAGTGGCTAGGGCGTTTGCGACTGCGTTGGGCGTATGCACAGGCTAATTACCTGGCCTTGGAGGACGCACCCATGTTGGGGAAAGGGTACAAAAGCGCTCGTGTACTATAAGGGTTAACGTAAAGACATCTACCGCTGGATGCCGCTGTATATTCCTGGGGAGGCACTATATATCACGTCTAGCGGTGGTGGAGGGGGGTGGGCATGTTGACAAAATATTTAAACTTACTGTAAAATTTATTTATAGTGTTCTGTGCAAAAATAAACTTTTTTGCTGCTGCTTCTTCTTCTTCTTCTTCTTCTTCTTCTTCTTCTTCTTCTTCTTCTTCTTCTTCTTCTTCTTCTTCTTCCCGTTGGTCCGATGTACTGCTTACCGCATGACAGTGGAATGGAATAGATGGGAGCTACTTGATGTGCGACAAAATGAGTCTCATGTTCATTGGTTTCCTTCTGTAGCTATACTTAGGCTTTATCTAGTATGGACGATTTCGGAAGTTTTGCGGGGGGGCTGAAAAACTGCTCAGACAACGGTCCGATTGCCTATCTTCAATATTGTATGGAAAATTTGAAGGATGTAGAGAAAACCTGTTGCCTTTTCTTCTATGTTGGCAGATTCTGTCCGCTCCTACGCTTTTCTTTCGCTTACACTGTCGGGCTTTATTTCTGATGCAGGCAGGAGGAGCTATCTGGTGTAGCCTGCCTTCGTTGGGCAATAGGTTTGGTGACTGAAACTACATTCAGTGAAGTGCAAGAATGATTTATTTAGAGCATTTTGTAGCACTACTAAAGCTCGGCTTCTTTCCAGCTTCCAATGCGACAACTCAAACGAAAGTGCCTTTATGCTTCGCTGATGAAAAGACCAACAGGTATGATTTGCAATACAGCTCATTTTGGGAAAAAGAAACCTAATCGCGCCATTTTAAGGAACATCAAGAGCAAACATGAGCGAATCATGGCACTGAGAAAAATGCCTCAAATCTGGTGCATGGTTGAGTAAAAACCATTGATATCGGTCACTGAGAAAACAAGAAAATGATCAACCATACTGAAACATTGCAAGTCTTTCTGACCTTTTAATCTTTCTGTGAGACTTCTGTCATTGTGGGAGCAAATGCACACTCCTTTTTAGCAGGTAAAGGTTACCCTCGCAAGTGGTAAAGGTAGACTTTAAATCCACTTGAAGGTATCAATCGACAGCACATGATGCGGGCCATCATATTAAACCGCAATCCAACTAAACCACATGAATGTGCTTCTTTGGCCTGAGGGTAATGTGACAGCAATGCCCTGGTAGGCTAATTTTGATCTCATCCTCTCCCTATAAAAGGAGAGCCAAATGTTGGCAGCTCCTGTCTAACAGTGTCGTGCAACTCAACACAACCTCAAACTGCCCGGCAGATCAGACGCCATTACCACCTACCAACGACATGCTCGTGATTTTAAACTCCCATAGCCATTGACGCCTGACTTTCTATGAACGGGGCCTTTAACGCTACCACTTTAAAATTCTCAAAACATTCGGAGCATATTCAGATTATTGTATATATTGTTACGTGGTGGAGTGACAAGCGATGAAACACGGCGACACAGCAGGAACAGAACGACGTGCTGACATGACGATGAAGTATGCTTTAATGGCCAGCGGGCCTAGCGCGAGCACTCTGCCCCGCTCCACTGCCCGCTTCGTCATCTTCGTAGCAATATTGTTACTTATATAAAGGACATTGAACCGGTAATCCTTACCCCTAGAGGTAGCACAGTGGTCACGGCGTTACACAGCTGTGCTGGGCGTATGCACGGGATAATAACCCGGCCTCGAGGGTTGCAGCCCAGGTTGGAGAATGGCTGCGAAAACGCCCGTGTGCTATAAGGGTACACGTAATGGCTAAGCTTCTGTAGGACTCCACTATGGAACATTAACGAAATAAATATCATTAGCCTCCAGGGTGGCGCAGTGACCAGGGCGCTTGCGACTGCGTTGGGCGTATGCACAGGCTAATTACCTGGCCTTGGAGGATGTACCCAGGTTGGGGAATGGGCGCGAAAACGCCCGTGTGCTATAGGGGTACACGTAGCGGGTAAGCTTCTACAGGACTCCACTATAGACAAATAACAAAACAAATATCATTGGCCTCCAGGGTGGCGCAGTGGCTAGGGCGTTTGCGACTGCGTTGGGCGTATGCACAGGCTAATTACCTGGCCTTGGAGGACGCACCCATGTTGGGGAAAGGGTACAAAAGCGCTCGTGTACTATAAGGGTTAACGTAAAGACATCTACCGCTGGATGCCGCTGTATATTCCTGGGGAGGCACTATATATCACGTCTAGCGGTGGTGGAGGGGGGTGGGCATGTTGGCAAAATATTTAAACTTACTGTAAAATTTATTTATAGTGTTCTGTGCAAAAATAAACTTTTTTGCTGCTGCTTCTTCTTCTTCTTCTTCTTCTTCTTCTTCTTCTTCTTCTTCTTCTTCTTCTTCTTCTTCTTCTTCTTCTTCCCGTTGGTCCGATGTACTGCTTACCGCATGACAGTGGAATGGAATAGATGGGAGCTACTTGATGTGCGACAAAATGAGTCTCATGTTCATTGGTTTCCTTCTGTAGCTATACTTAGGCTTTATCTAGTATGGACGATTTCGGAAGTTTTGCGGGGGGGCTGAAAAACTGCTCAGACAACGGTCCGATTGCCTATCTTCAATATTGTATGGAAAATTTGAAGGATGTAGAGAAAACCTGTTGCCTTTTCTTCTATGTTGGCAGATTCTGTCCGCTCCTACGCTTTTCTTTCGCTTACACTGTCGGGCTTTATTTCTGATGCAGGCAGGAGGAGCTATCTGGTGTAGCCTGCCTTCGTTGGGCAATAGGTTTGGTGACTGAAACTACATTCAGTGAAGTGCAAGAATGATTTATTTAGAGCATTTTGTAGCACTACTAAAGCTCGGCTTCTTTCCAGCTTCCAATGCGACAACTCAAACGAAAGTGCCTTTATGCTTCGCTGATGAAAAGACCAACAGGTATGATTTGCAATAGAGCTCATTTTGGGAAAAAGAAACCTAATCGCGCCATTTTAAGGAACATCAAGAGCAAACATGAGCGAATCATGGCACTGAGAAAAATGCCTCAAATCTGGTGCATGGTTGAGTAAAAACCATTGATATCGGTCACTGAGAAAACAAGAAAATGATCAACCATACTGAAACATTGCAAGTCTTTCTGACCTTTTAATCTTTCTGTGAGACTTCTGTCATTGTGGGAGCAAATGCACACTCCTTTTTAGCAGGTAAAGGTTACCCTCGCAAGTGGTAAAGGTAGACTTTAAATCCACTTGAAGGTATCAATCGACAGCACATGATGCGGGCCATCATATTAAACCGCAATCCAACTAAACCACATGAATGTGCTTCTTTGGCCTGAGGGTAATGTGACAGCAATGCCCTGGTAGGCTAATTTTGATCTCATCCTCTCCCTATAAAAGGAGAGCCAAATGTTGGCAGCTCCTGTCTAACAGTGTCGTGCAACTCAACACAACCTCAAACTGCCCGGCATATCAGACGCCATTACCACCTACCAACGACATGCCCGTGATTTTAAACTCCCATAGCCATTGACGCCTGACTTTCTATGAACGGGGCTTTTAACGCTACCACTTTAAAATTCTCAAAACATTCGGAGCATATTCAGATTATTGTATATATTGTTACGTGGTGGCGTGACAAGCGATGAAACACGGCGACACAGCAGGAACAGAACGACGTGCTGACATGACGATGAAGTATGCTTTAATGGCCAGCGGGCCTAGCGCGAGCACTCTGCCCCGCTCCACTGCCCGCTTCGTCATCTTCGTAGCAATATTGTTACTTATATAAAGGACATTGAACCGGTAATCCTTACCCCTAGAGGTAGCACAGTGGTCACGGCGTTACACAGCTGTGCTGGGCGTATGCACGGGATAATAACCCGGCCTCGAGGGTTGCAGCCCAGGTTGGAGAATGGCTGCGAAAACGCCCGTGTGCTATAAGGGTACACGTAATGGCTAAGCTTCTGTAGGACTCCACTATGGAACATTAACGAAATAAATATCATTAGCCTCCAGGGTGGCGCAGTGACCAGGGCGCTTGCGACTGCGTTGGGCGTATGCACAGGCTAATTACCTGGCCTTGGAGGATGTACCCAGGTTGGGGAATGGGCGCGAAAACGCCCGTGTGCTATAGGGGTACACGTAGCGGGTAAGCTTCTACAGGACTCCACTATAGACAAATAACAAAACAAATATCATTGGCCTCCAGGGTGGCGCAGTGGCTAGGGCGTTTGCGACTGCGTTGGGCGTATGCACAGGCTAATTACCTGGCCTTGGAGGACGCACCCATGTTGGGGAAAGGGTACAAAAGCGCTCGTGTACTATAAGGGTTAACGTAAAGACATCTACCGCTGGATGCCGCTGTATATTCCTGGGGAGGCACTATATATCACGTCTAGCGGTGGTGGAGGGGGGTGGGCATGTTGGCAAAATATTTAAACTTACTGTAAAATTTATTTATAGTGTTCTGTGCAAAAATAAACTTTTTTGCTGCTTCTTCTTCTTCTTCTTCTTCTTCTTCTTCTTCTTCTTCTTCTTCTTCTTCTTCTTCTTCTTCTTCTTCTTCTTCTTCTTCTTCTTCTTCTTCTTCTTCTTCTTCTTCTTCCCGTTGCTCCGATGTACTGCTTACCGCATGACAGTGGAATGGAATAGATGGGAGCTACTTGATGTGCGACAAAATGAGTCTCATGTTCATTGGTTTCCTTCTGTAGCTATACTTAGGCTTTATCTAGTATGGACGATTTCGGAAGTTTTGCGGGGGGGCTGAAAAACTGCTCAGACAACGGTCCGATTGCCTATCTTCAATATTGTATGGAAAATTTGAAGGATGTAGAGAAAACCTGTTGCCTTTTCTTCTATGTTGGCAGATTCTGTCCGCTCCTACGCTTTTCTTTCGCTTACACTGTCGGGCTTTATTTCTGATGCAGGCAGGAGGAGCTATCTGGTGTAGCCTGCCTTCGTTGGGCAATAGGTTTGGTGACTGAAACTACATTCAGTGAAGTGCAAGAATGATTTATTTAGAGCATTTTGTAGCACTACTAAAGCTCGGCTTCTTTCCAGCTTCCAATGCGACAACTCAAACGAAAGTGCCTTTATGCTTCGCTGATGAAAAGACCAACAGGTATGATTTGCAATAGAGCTCATTTTGGGAAAAAGAAACCTAATCGCGCCATTTTAAGGAACATCAAGAGCAAACATGAGCGAATCATGGCACTGAGAAAAATGCCTCAAATCTGGTGCATGGTTGAGTAAAAACCATTGATATCGGTCACTGAGAAAACAAGAAAATGATCAACCATACTGAAACATTGCAAGTCTTTCTGACCTTTTAATCTTTCTGTGAGACTTCTGTCATTGTGGGAGCAAATGCACACTCCTTTTTAGCAGGTAAAGGTTACCCTCGAAGTGGTAAAGGTAGACTTTAAATCCACTTGAAGGTATCAGTCGACAGCACATGATGCGGGCCATCATATTAAACCGCAATCCAACTAAACCACATGAATGTGCTTCTTTGGCCTGAGGGTAATGTGACAGCAATGCCCTGGTAGGCTAATTTTGATCTCATCCTCTCCCTATAAAAGGAGAGCCAAATGTTGGCAGCTCCTGTCTAACAGTGTCGTGCAACTCAACACAACCTCAAACTGCCCGGCATATCAGACGCCATTACCACCTACCAACGACATGCCCGTGATTTTAAACTCCCATAGCCATTGACGCCTGACTTTCTATGAACGGGGCTTTTAACGCTACCACTTTAAAATTCTCAAAACATTCGGAGCATATTCAGATTATTGTATATATTGTTACGTGGTGGCGTGACAAGCGATGAAACACGGCGACACAGCAGGAACAGAACGACGTGCTGACATGACGATGAAGTATGCTTTAATGGCCAGCGGGCCTAGCGCGAGCACTCTGCCCCGCTCCACTGCCCGCTTCGTCATCTTCGTAGCAATATTGTTACTTATATAAAGGACATTGAACCGGTAATCCTTACCCCTAGAGGTAGCACAGTGGTCACGGCGTTACACAGCTGTGCTGGGCGTATGCACGGGATAATAACCCGGCCTCGAGGGTTGCAGCCCAGGTTGGAGAATGGCTGCGAAAACGCCCGTGTGCTATAAGGGTACACGTAATGGCTAAGCTTCTGTAGGACTCCACTATGGAACATTAACGAAATAAATATCATTAGCCTCCAGGGTGGCGCAGTGACCAGGGCGCTTGCGACTGCGTTGGGCGTATGCACAGGCTAATTACCTGGCCTTGGAGGATGTACCCAGGTTGGGGAATGGGCGCGAAAACGCCCGTGTGCTATAGGGGTACACGTAGCGGGTAAGCTTCTACAGGACTCCACTATAGACAAATAACAAAACAAATATCATTGGCCTCCAGGGTGGCGCAGTGGCTAGGGCGTTTGCGACTGCGTTGGGCGTATGCACAGGCTAATTACCTGGCCTTGGAGGACGCACCCATGTTGGGGAAAGGGTACAAAAGCGCTCGTGTACTATAAGGGTTAACGTAAACACATCTACCGCTGGATGCCGCTGTATATTCCTGGGGAGGCACTATATATCACGTCTAGCGGTGGTGGAGGGGGGTGGGCATGTTGGCAAAATATTTAAACTTACTGTAAAATTTATTTATAGTGTTCTGTGCAAAAATAAACTTTTTTGCTGCTGCTTCTTCTTCTTCTTCTTCTTCTTCTTCTTCTTCTTCTTCTTCTTCTTCTTCTTCTTCTTCTTCTTCTTCTTCTTCTTCTTCCCGTTGGTCCGATGTACTGCTTACCGCATGACAGTGGAATGGAATAGATGGGAGCTACTTGATGTGCGACAAAATGAGTCTCATGTTCATTGGTTTCCTTCTGTAGCTATACTTAGGCTTTATCTAGTATGGACGATTTCGGAAGTTTTGCGGGGGGGCTGAAAAACTGCTCAGACAACGGTCCGATTGCCTATCTTCAATATTGTATGGAAAATTTGAAGGATGTAGAGAAAACCTGTTGCCTTTTCTTCTATGTTGGCAGATTCTGTCCGCTCCTACGCTTTTCTTTCGCTTACACTGTCGGGCTTTATTTCTGATGCAGGCAGGAGGAGCTATCTGGTGTAGCCTGCCTTCGTTGGGCAATAGGTTTGGTGACTGAAACTACATTCAGTGAAGTGCAAGAATGATTTATTTAGAGCATTTTGTAGCACTACTAAAGCTCGGCTTCTTTCCAGCTTCCAATGCGACAACTCAAACGAAAGTGCCTTTATGCTTCGCTGATGAAAAGACCAACAGGTATGATTTGCAATAGAGCTCATTTTGGGAAAAAGAAACCTAATCGCGCCATTTTAAGGAACATCAAGAGCAAACATGAGCGAATCATGGCACTGAGAAAAATGCCTCAAATCTGGTGCATGGTTGAGTAAAAACCATTGATATCGGTCACTGAGAAAACAAGAAAATGATCAACCATACTGAAACATTGCAAGTCTTTCTGACCTTTTAATCTTTCTGTGAGACTTCTGTCATTGTGGGAGCAAATGCACACTCCTTTTTAGCAGGTAAAGGTTACCCTCGCAAGTGGTAAAGGTAGACTTTAAATCCACTTGAAGGTATCAATCGACAGCACATGATGCGGGCCATCATATTAAACCGCAATCCAACTAAACCACATGAATGTGCTTCTTTGGCCTGAGGGTAATGTGACAGCAATGCCCTGGTAGGCTAATTTTGATCTCATCCTCTCCCTATAAAAGGAGAGCCAAATGTTGGCAGCTCCTGTCTAACAGTGTCGTGCAACTCAACACAACCTCAAACTGCCCGGCATATCAGACGCCATTACCACCTACCAACGACATGCCCGTGATTTTAAACTCCCATAGCCATTGACGCCTGACTTTCTATGAACGGGGCTTTTAACGCTACCACTTTAAAATTCTCAAAACATTCGGAGCATATTCAGATTATTGTATATATTGTTACGTGGTGGCGTGACAAGCGATGAAACACGGCGACACAGCAGGAACAGAACGACGTGCTGACATGACGATGAAGTATGCTTTAATGGCCAGCGGGCCTAGCGCGAGCACTCTGCCCCGCTCCACTGCCCGCTTCGTCATCTTCGTAGCAATATTGTTACTTATATAAAGGACATTGAACCGGTAATCCTTACCCCTAGAGGTAGCACAGTGGTCACGGCGTTACACAGCTGTGCTGGGCGTATGCACGGGATAATAACCCGGCCTCGAGGGTTGCAGCCCAGGTTGGAGAATGGCTGCGAAAACGCCCGTGTGCTATAAGGGTACACGTAATGGCTAAGCTTCTGTAGGACTCCACTATGGAACATTAACGAAATAAATATCATTAGCCTCCAGGGTGGCGCAGTGACCAGGGCGCTTGCGACTGCGTTGGGCGTATGCACAGGCTAATTACCTGGCCTTGGAGGATGTACCCAGGTTGGGGAATGGGCGCGAAAACGCCCGTGTGCTATAGGGGTACACGTAGCGGGTAAGCTTCTACAGGACTCCACTATAGACAAATAACAAAACAAATATCATTGGCCTCCAGGGTGGCGCAGTGGCTAGGGCGTTTGCGACTGCGTTGGGCGTATGCACAGGCTAATTACCTGGCCTTGGAGGACGCACCCATGTTGGGGAAAGGGTACAAAAGCGCTCGTGTACTATAAGGGTTAACGTAAAGACATCTACCGCTGGATGCCGCTGTATATTCCTGGGGAGGCACTATATATCACGTCTAGCGGTGGTGGAGGGGGGTGGGCATGTTGACAAAATATTTAAACTTACTGTAAAATTTATTTATAGTGTTCTGTGCAAAAATAAACTTTTTTGCTGCTGCTTCTTCTTCTTCTTCTTCTTCTTCTTCTTCTTCTTCTTCTTCTTCTTCTTCTTCTTCTTCTTCTTCTTCTTCTTCTTCCCGTTGGTCCGATGTACTGCTTACCGCATGACAGTGGAATGGAATAGATGGGAGCTACTTGATGTGCGACAAAATGAGTCTCATGTTCATTGGTTTCCTTCTGTAGCTATACTTAGGCTTTATCTAGTATGGACGATTTCGGAAGTTTTGCGGGGGGGCTGAAAAACTGCTCAGACAACGGTCCGATTGCCTATCTTCAATATTGTATGGAAAATTTGAAGGATGTAGAGAAAACCTGTTGCCTTTTCTTCTATGTTGGCAGATTCTGTCCGCTCCTACGCTTTTCTTTCGCTTACACTGTCGGGCTTTATTTCTGATGCAGGCAGGAGGAGCTATCTGGTGTAGCCTGCCTTCGTTGGGCAATAGGTTTGGTGACTGAAACTACATTCAGTGAAGTGCAAGAATGATTTATTTAGAGCATTTTGTAGCACTACTAAAGCTCGGCTTCTTTCCAGCTTCCAATGCGACAACTCAAACGAAAGTGCCTTTATGCTTCGCTGATGAAAAGACCAACAGGTATGATTTGCAATAGAGCTCATTTTGGGAAAAAGAAACCTAATCGCGCCATTTTAAGGAACATCAAGAGCAAACATGAGCGAATCATGGCACTGAGAAAAATGCCTCAAATCTGGTGCATGGTTGAGTAAAAACCATTGATATCGGTCACTGAGAAAACAAGAAAATGATCAACCATACTGAAACATTGCAAGTCTTTCTGACCTTTTAATCTTTCTGTGAGACTTCTGTCATTGTGGGAGCAAATGCACACTCCTTTTTAGCAGGTAAAGGTTACCCTCGCAAGTGGTAAAGGTAGACTTTAAATCCACTTGAAGGTATCAATCGACAGCACATGATGCGGGCCATCATATTAAACCGCAATCCAACTAAACCACATGAATGTGCTTCTTTGGCCTGAGGGTAATGTGACAGCAATGCCCTGGTAGGCTAATTTTGATCTCATCCTCTCCCTATAAAAGGAGAGCCAAATGTTGGCAGCTCCTGTCTAACAGTGTCGTGCAACTCAACACAACCTCAAACTGCCCGGCAGATCAGACGCCATTACCACCTACCAACGACATGCTCGTGATTTTAAACTCCCATAGCCATTGACGCCTGACTTTCTATGAACGGGGCCTTTAACGCTACCACTTTAAAATTCTCAAAACATTCGGAGCATATTCAGATTATTGTATATATTGTTACGTGGTGGAGTGACAAGCGATGAAACACGGCGACACAGCAGGAACAGAACGACGTGCTGACATGACGATGAAGTATGCTTTAATGGCCAGCGGGCCTAGCGCGAGCACTCTGCCCCGCTCCACTGCCCGCTTCGTCATCTTCGTAGCAATATTGTTACTTATATAAAGGACATTGAACCGGTAATCCTTACCCCTAGAGGTAGCACAGTGGTCACGGCGTTACACAGCTGTGCTGGGCGTATGCACGGGATAATAACCCGGCCTCGAGGGTTGCAGCCCAGGTTGGAGAATGGCTGCGAAAACGCCCGTGTGCTATAAGGGTACACGTAATGGCTAAGCTTCTGTAGGACTCCACTATGGAACATTAACGAAATAAATATCATTAGCCTCCAGGGTGGCGCAGTGACCAGGGCGCTTGCGACTGCGTTGGGCGTATGCACAGGCTAATTACCTGGCCTTGGAGGATGTACCCAGGTTGGGGAATGGGCGCGAAAACGCCCGTGTGCTATAGGGGTACACGTAGCGGGTAAGCTTCTACAGGACTCCACTATAGACAAATAACAAAACAAATATCATTGGCCTCCAGGGTGGCGCAGTGGCTAGGGCGTTTGCGACTGCGTTGGGCGTATGCACAGGCTAATTACCTGGCCTTGGAGGACGCACCCATGTTGGGGAAAGGGTACAAAAGCGCTCGTGTACTATAAGGGTTAACGTAAAGACATCTACCGCTGGATGCCGCTGTATATTCCTGGGGAGGCACTATATATCACGTCTAGCGGTGGTGGAGGGGGGTGGGCATGTTGGCAAAATATTTAAACTTACTGTAAAATTTATTTATAGTGTTCTGTGCAAAAATAAACTTTTTTGCTGCTGCTTCTTCTTCTTCTTCTTCTTCTTCTTCCCGTTGGTCCGATGTACTGCTTACCGCATGACAGTGGAATGGAATAGATGGGAGCTACTTGATGTGCGACAAAATGAGTCTCATGTTCATTGGTTTCCTTCTGTAGCTATACTTAGGCTTTATCTAGTATGGACGATTTCGGAAGTTTTGCGGGGGGGCTGAAAAACTGCTCAGACAACGGTCCGATTGCCTATCTTCAATATTGTATGGAAAATTTGAAGGATGTAGAGAAAACCTGTTGCCTTTTCTTCTATGTTGGCAGATTCTGTCCGCTCCTACGCTTTTCTTTCGCTTACACTGTCGGGCTTTATTTCTGATGCAGGCAGGAGGAGCTATCTGGTGTAGCCTGCCTTCGTTGGGCAATAGGTTTGGTGACTGAAACTACATTCAGTGAAGTGCAAGAATGATTTATTTAGAGCATTTTGTAGCACTACTAAAGCTCGGCTTCTTTCCAGCTTCCAATGCGACAACTCAAACGAAAGTGCCTTTATGCTTCGCTGATGAAAAGACCAACAGGTATGATTTGCAATAGAGCTCATTTTGGGAAAAAGAAACCTAATCGCGCCATTTTAAGGAACATCAAGAGCAAACATGAGCGAATCATGGCACTGAGAAAAATGCCTCAAATCTGGTGCATGGTTGAGTAAAAACCATTGATATCGGTCACTGAGAAAACAAGAAAATGATCAACCATACTGAAACATTGCAAGTCTTTCTGACCTTTTAATCTTTCTGTGAGACTTCTGTCATTGTGGGAGCAAATGCACACTCCTTTTTAGCAGGTAAAGGTTACCCTCGCAAGTGGTAAAGGTAGACTTTAAATCCACTTGAAGGTATCAATCGACAGCACATGATGCGGGCCATCATATTAAACCGCAATCCAACTAAACCACATGAATGTGCTTCTTTGGCCTGAGGGTAATGTGACAGCAATGCCCTGGTAGGCTAATTTTGATCTCATCCTCTCCCTATAAAAGGAGAGCCAAATGTTGGCAGCTCCTGTCTAACAGTGTCGTGCAACTCAACACAACCTCAAACTGCCCGGCATATCAGACGCCATTACCACCTACCAACGACATGCCCGTGATTTTAAACTCCCATAGCCATTGACGCCTGACTTTCTATGAACGGGGCTTTTAACGCTACCACTTTAAAATTCTCAAAACATTCGGAGCATATTCAGATTATTGTATATATTGTTACGTGGTGGCGTGACAAGCGATGAAACACGGCGACACAGCAGGAACAGAACGACGTGCTGACATGACGATGAAGTATGCTTTAATGGCCAGCGGGCCTAGCGCGAGCACTCTGCCCCGCTCCACTGCCCGCTTCGTCATCTTCGTAGCAATATTGTTACTTATATAAAGGACATTGAACCGGTAATCCTTACCCCTAGAGGTAGCACAGTGGTCACGGCGTTACACAGCTGTGCTGGGCGTATGCACGGGATAATAACCCGGCCTCGAGGGTTGCAGCCCAGGTTGGAGAATGGCTGCGAAAACGCCCGTGTGCTATAAGGGTACACGTAATGGCTAAGCTTCTGTAGGACTCCACTATGGAACATTAACGAAATAAATATCATTAGCCTCCAGGGTGGCGCAGTGACCAGGGCGCTTGCGACTGCGTTGGGCGTATGCACAGGCTAATTACCTGGCCTTGGAGGATGTACCCAGGTTGGGGAATGGGCGCGAAAACGCCCGTGTGCTATAGGGGTACACGTAGCGGGTAAGCTTCTACAGGACTCCACTATAGACAAATAACAAAACAAATATCATTGGCCTCCAGGGTGGCGCAGTGGCTAGGGCGTTTGCGACTGCGTTGGGCGTATGCACAGGCTAATTACCTGGCCTTGGAGGACGCACCCATGTTGGGGAAAGGGTACAAAAGCGCTCGTGTACTATAAGGGTTAACGTAAACACATCTACCGCTGGATGCCGCTGTATATTCCTGGGGAGGCACTATATATCACGTCTAGCGGTGGTGGAGGGGGGTGGGCATGTTGGCAAAATATTTAAACTTACTGTAAAATTTATTTATAGTGTTCTGTGCAAAAATAAACTTTTTTGCTGCTGCTTCTTCTTCTTCTTCTTCTTCTTCTTCCCGTTGGTCCGATGTACTGCTTACCGCATGACAGTGGAATGGAATAGATGGGAGCTACTTGATGTGCGACAAAATGAGTCTCATGTTCATTGGTTTCCTTCTGTAGCTATACTTAGGCTTTATCTAGTATGGACGATTTCGGAAGTTTTGCGGGGGGGCTGAAAAACTGCTCAGACAACGGTCCGATTGCCTATCTTCAATATTGTATGGAAAATTTGAAGGATGTAGAGAAAACCTGTTGCCTTTTCTTCTATGTTGGCAGATTCTGTCCGCTCCTACGCTTTTCTTTCGCTTACACTGTCGGGCTTTATTTCTGATGCAGGCAGGAGGAGCTATCTGGTGTAGCCTGCCTTCGTTGGGCAATAGGTTTGGTGACTGAAACTACATTCAGTGAAGTGCAAGAATGATTTATTTAGAGCATTTTGTAGCACTACTAAAGCTCGGCTTCTTTCCAGCTTCCAATGCGACAACTCAAACGAAAGTGCCTTTATGCTTCGCTGATGAAAAGACCAACAGGTATGATTTGCAATAGAGCTCATTTTGGGAAAAAGAAACCTAATCGCGCCATTTTAAGGAACATCAAGAGCAAACATGAGCGAATCATGGCACTGAGAAAAATGCCTCAAATCTGGTGCATGGTTGAGTAAAAACCATTGATATCGGTCACTGAGAAAACAAGAAAATGATCAACCATACTGAAACATTGCAAGTCTTTCTGACCTTTTAATCTTTCTGTGAGACTTCTGTCATTGTGGGAGCAAATGCACACTCCTTTTTAGCAGGTAAAGGTTACCCTCGCAAGTGGTAAAGGTAGACTTTAAATCCACTTGAAGGTATCAATCGACAGCACATGATGCGGGCCATCATATTAAACCGCAATCCAACTAAACCACATGAATGTGCTTCTTTGGCCTGAGGGTAATGTGACAGCAATGCCCTGGTAGGCTAATTTTGATCTCATCCTCTCCCTATAAAAGGAGAGCCAAATGTTGGCAGCTCCTGTCTAACAGTGTCGTGCAACTCAACACAACCTCAAACTGCCCGGCATATCAGACGCCATTACCACCTACCAACGACATGCCCGTGATTTTAAACTCCCATAGCCATTGACGCCTGACTTTCTATGAACGGGGCTTTTAACGCTACCACTTTAAAATTCTCAAAACATTCGGAGCATATTCAGATTATTGTATATATTGTTACGTGGTGGCGTGACAAGCGATGAAACACGGCGACACAGCAGGAACAGAACGACGTGCTGACATGACGATGAAGTATGCTTTAATGGCCAGCGGGCCTAGCGCGAGCACTCTGCCCCGCTCCACTGCCCGCTTCGTCATCTTCGTAGCAATATTGTTACTTATATAAAGGACATTGAACCGGTAATCCTTACCCCTAGAGGTAGCACAGTGGTCACGGCGTTACACAGCTGTGCTGGGCGTATGCACGGGATAATAACCCGGCCTCGAGGGTTGCAGCCCAGGTTGGAGAATGGCTGCGAAAACGCCCGTGTGCTATAAGGGTACACGTAATGGCTAAGCTTCTGTAGGACTCCACTATGGAACATTAACGAAATAAATATCATTAGCCTCCAGGGTGGCGCAGTGACCAGGGCGCTTGCGACTGCGTTGGGCGTATGCACAGGCTAATTACCTGGCCTTGGAGGATGTACCCAGGTTGGGGAATGGGCGCGAAAACGCCCGTGTGCTATAGGGGTACACGTAGCGGGTAAGCTTCTACAGGACTCCACTATAGACAAATAACAAAACAAATATCATTGGCCTCCAGGGTGGCGCAGTGGCTAGGGCGTTTGCGACTGCGTTGGGCGTATGCACAGGCTAATTACCTGGCCTTGGAGGACGCACCCATGTTGGGGAAAGGGTACAAAAGCGCTCGTGTACTATAAGGGTTAACGTAAAGACATCTACCGCTGGATGCCGCTGTATATTCCTGGGGAGGCACTATATATCACGTCTAGCGGTGGTGGAGGGGGGTGGGCATGTTGACAAAATATTTAAACTTACTGTAAAATTTATTTATAGTGTTCTGTGCAAAAATAAACTTTTTTGCTGCTGCTTCTTCTTCTTCTTCTTCTTCTTCTTCTTCTTCTTCTTCTTCTTCTTCTTCTTCTTCTTCTTCTTCTTCTTCTTCCCGTTGGTCCGATGTACTGCTTACCGCATGACAGTGGAATGGAATAGATGGGAGCTACTTGATGTGCGACAAAATGAGTCTCATGTTCATTGGTTTCCTTCTGTAGCTATACTTAGGCTTTATCTAGTATGGACGATTTCGGAAGTTTTGCGGGGGGGCTGAAAAACTGCTCAGACAACGGTCCGATTGCCTATCTTCAATATTGTATGGAAAATTTGAAGGATGTAGAGAAAACCTGTTGCCTTTTCTTCTATGTTGGCAGATTCTGTCCGCTCCTACGCTTTTCTTTCGCTTACACTGTCGGGCTTTATTTCTGATGCAGGCAGGAGGAGCTATCTGGTGTAGCCTGCCTTCGTTGGGCAATAGGTTTGGTGACTGAAACTACATTCAGTGAAGTGCAAGAATGATTTATTTAGAGCATTTTGTAGCACTACTAAAGCTCGGCTTCTTTCCAGCTTCCAATGCGACAACTCAAACGAAAGTGCCTTTATGCTTCGCTGATGAAAAGACCAACAGGTATGATTTGCAATAGAGCTCATTTTGGGAAAAAGAAACCTAATCGCGCCATTTTAAGGAACATCAAGAGCAAACATGAGCGAATCATGGCACTGAGAAAAATGCCTCAAATCTGGTGCATGGTTGAGTAAAAACCATTGATATCGGTCACTGAGAAAACAAGAAAATGATCAACCATACTGAAACATTGCAAGTCTTTCTGACCTTTTAATCTTTCTGTGAGACTTCTGTCATTGTGGGAGCAAATGCACACTCCTTTTTAGCAGGTAAAGGTTACCCTCGCAAGTGGTAAAGGTAGACTTTAAATCCACTTGAAGGTATCAATCGACAGCACATGATGCGGGCCATCATATTAAACCGCAATCCAACTAAACCACATGAATGTGCTTCTTTGGCCTGAGGGTAATGTGACAGCAATGCCCTGGTAGGCTAATTTTGATCTCATCCTCTCCCTATAAAAGGAGAGCCAAATGTTGGCAGCTCCTGTCTAACAGTGTCGTGCAACTCAACACAACCTCAAACTGCCCGGCAGATCAGACGCCATTACCACCTACCAACGACATGCTCGTGATTTTAAACTCCCATAGCCATTGACGCCTGACTTTCTATGAACGGGGCCTTTAACGCTACCACTTTAAAATTCTCAAAACATTCGGAGCATATTCAGATTATTGTATATATTGTTACGTGGTGGAGTGACAAGCGATGAAACACGGCGACACAGCAGGAACAGAACGACGTGCTGACATGACGATGAAGTATGCTTTAATGGCCAGCGGGCCTAGCGCGAGCACTCTGCCCCGCTCCACTGCCCGCTTCGTCATCTTCGTAGCAATATTGTTACTTATATAAAGGACATTGAACCGGTAATCCTTACCCCTAGAGGTAGCACAGTGGTCACGGCGTTACACAGCTGTGCTGGGCGTATGCACGGGATAATAACCCGGCCTCGAGGGTTGCAGCCCAGGTTGGAGAATGGCTGCGAAAACGCCCGTGTGCTATAAGGGTACACGTAATGGCTAAGCTTCTGTAGGACTCCACTATGGAACATTAACGAAATAAATATCATTAGCCTCCAGGGTGGCGCAGTGACCAGGGCGCTTGCGACTGCGTTGGGCGTATGCACAGGCTAATTACCTGGCCTTGGAGGATGTACCCAGGTTGGGGAATGGGCGCGAAAACGCCCGTGTGCTATAGGGGTACACGTAGCGGGTAAGCTTCTACAGGACTCCACTATAGACAAATAACAAAACAAATATCATTGGCCTCCAGGGTGGCGCAGTGGCTAGGGCGTTTGCGACTGCGTTGGGCGTATGCACAGGCTAATTACCTGGCCTTGGAGGACGCACCCATGTTGGGGAAAGGGTACAAAAGCGCTCGTGTACTGTAAGGGTTAACGTAAAGACATCTACCGCTGGATGCCGCTGTATATTCCTGGGGAGGTACTATATATCACGTCTAGCGGTGGTGGAGGGGGGTGGGCATGTTGGCAAAATATTTAAACTTACTGTAAAATTTATTTATAGTGTTCTGTGCAAAAATAAACTTTTTTGCTGCTGCTTCTTCTTCTTCTTCTTCTTCTTCTTCCCGTTGGTCCGATGTACTGCTTACCGCATGACAGTGGAATGGAATAGATGGGAGCTACTTGATGTGCGACAAAATGAGTCTCATGTTCATTGGTTTCCTTCTGTAGCTATACTTAGGCTTTATCTAGTATGGACGATTTCGGAAGTTTTGCGGGGGGGCTGAAAAACTGCTCAGACAACGGTCCGATTGCCTATCTTCAATATTGTATGGAAAATTTGAAGGATGTAGAGAAAACCTGTTGCCTTTTCTTCTATGTTGGCAGATTCTGTCCGCTCCTACGCTTTTCTTTCGCTTACACTGTCGGGCTTTATTTCTGATGCAGGCAGGAGGAGCTATCTGGTGTAGCCTGCCTTCGTTGGGCAATAGGTTTGGTGACTGAAACTACATTCAGTGAAGTGCAAGAATGATTTATTTAGAGCATTTTGTAGCACTACTAAAGCTCGGCTTCTTTCCAGCTTCCAATGCGACAACTCAAACGAAAGTGCCTTTATGCTTCGCTGATGAAAAGACCAACAGGTATGATTTGCAATAGAGCTCATTTTGGGAAAAAGAAACCTAATCGCGCCATTTTAAGGAACATCAAGAGCAAACATGAGCGAATCATGGCACTGAGAAAAATGCCTCAAATCTGGTGCATGGTTGAGTAAAAACCATTGATATCGGTCACTGAGAAAACAAGAAAATGATCAACCATACTGAAACATTGCAAGTCTTTCTGACCTTTTAATCTTTCTGTGAGACTTCTGTCATTGTGGGAGCAAATGCACACTCCTTTTTAGCAGGTAAAGGTTACCCTCGCAAGTGGTAAAGGTAGACTTTAAATCCACTTGAAGGTATCAATCGACAGCACATGATGCGGGCCATCATATTAAACCGCAATCCAACTAAACCACATGAATGTGCTTCTTTGGCCTGAGGGTAATGTGACAGCAATGCCCTGGTAGGCTAATTTTGATCTCATCCTCTCCCTATAAAAGGAGAGCCAAATGTTGGCAGCTCCTGTCTAACAGTGTCGTGCAACTCAACACAACCTCAAACTGCCCGGCATATCAGACGCCATTACCACCTACCAACGACATGCCCGTGATTTTAAACTCCCATAGCCATTGACGCCTGACTTTCTATGAACGGGGCTTTTAACGCTACCACTTTAAAATTCTCAAAACATTCGGAGCATATTCAGATTATTGTATATATTGTTACGTGGTGGCGTGACAAGCGATGAAACACGGCGACACAGCAGGAACAGAACGACGTGCTGACATGACGATGAAGTATGCTTTAATGGCCAGCGGGCCTAGCGCGAGCACTCTGCCCCGCTCCACTGCCCGCTTCGTCATCTTCGTAGCAATATTGTTACTTATATAAAGGACATTGAACCGGTAATCCTTACCCCTAGAGGTAGCACAGTGGTCACGGCGTTACACAGCTGTGCTGGGCGTATGCACGGGATAATAACCCGGCCTCGAGGGTTGCAGCCCAGGTTGGAGAATGGCTGCGAAAACGCCCGTGTGCTATAAGGGTACACGTAATGGCTAAGCTTCTGTAGGACTCCACTATGGAACATTAACGAAATAAATATCATTAGCCTCCAGGGTGGCGCAGTGACCAGGGCGCTTGCGACTGCGTTGGGCGTATGCACAGGCTAATTACCTGGCCTTGGAGGATGTACCCAGGTTGGGGAATGGGCGCGAAAACGCCCGTGTGCTATAGGGGTACACGTAGCGGGTAAGCTTCTACAGGACTCCACTATAGACAAATAACAAAACAAATATCATTGGCCTCCAGGGTGGCGCAGTGGCTAGGGCGTTTGCGACTGCGTTGGGCGTATGCACAGGCTAATTACCTGGCCTTGGAGGACGCACCCATGTTGGGGAAAGGGTACAAAAGCGCTCGTGTACTATAAGGGTTAACGTAAAGACATCTACCGCTGGATGCCGCTGTATATTCCTGGGGAGGCACTATATATCACGTCTAGCGGTGGTGGAGGGGGGTGGGCATGTTGACAAAATATTTAAACTTACTGTAAAATTTATTTATAGTGTTCTGTGCAAAAATAAACTTTTTTGCTGCTGCTTCTTCTTCTTCTTCTTCTTCTTCTTCTTCTTCTTCTTCTTCTTCTTCTTCTTCTTCTTCTTCTTCTTCCCGTTGGTCCGATGTACTGCTTACCGCATGACAGTGGAATGGAATAGATGGGAGCTACTTGATGTGCGACAAAATGAGTCTCATGTTCATTGGTTTCCTTCTGTAGCTATACTTAGGCTTTATCTAGTATGGACGATTTCGGAAGTTTTGCGGGGGGGCTGAAAAACTGCTCAGACAACGGTCCGATTGCCTATCTTCAATATTGTATGGAAAATTTGAAGGATGTAGAGAAAACCTGTTGCCTTTTCTTCTATGTTGGCAGATTCTGTCCGCTCCTACGCTTTTCTTTCGCTTACACTGTCGGGCTTTATTTCTGATGCAGGCAGGAGGAGCTATCTGGTGTAGCCTGCCTTCGTTGGGCAATAGGTTTGGTGACTGAAACTACATTCAGTGAAGTGCAAGAATGATTTATTTAGAGCATTTTGTAGCACTACTAAAGCTCGGCTTCTTTCCAGCTTCCAATGCGACAACTCAAACGAAAGTGCCTTTATGCTTCGCTGATGAAAAGACCAACAGGTATGATTTGCAATAGAGCTCATTTTGGGAAAAAGAAACCTAATCGCGCCATTTTAAGGAACATCAAGAGCAAACATGAGCGAATCATGGCACTGAGAAAAATGCCTCAAATCTGGTGCATGGTTGAGTAAAAACCATTGATATCGGTCACTGAGAAAACAAGAAAATGATCAACCATACTGAAACATTGCAAGTCTTTCTGACCTTTTAATCTTTCTGTGAGACTTCTGTCATTGTGGGAGCAAATGCACACTCCTTTTTAGCAGGTAAAGGTTACCCTCGCAAGTGGTAAAGGTAGACTTTAAATCCACTTGAAGGTATCAATCGACAGCACATGATGCGGGCCATCATATTAAACCGCAATCCAACTAAACCACATGAATGTGCTTCTTTGGCCTGAGGGTAATGTGACAGCAATGCCCTGGTAGGCTAATTTTGATCTCATCCTCTCCCTATAAAAGGAGAGCCAAATGTTGGCAGCTCCTGTCTAACAGTGTCGTGCAACTCAACACAACCTCAAACTGCCCGGCAGATCAGACGCCATTACCACCTACCAACGACATGCTCGTGATTTTAAACTCCCATAGCCATTGACGCCTGACTTTCTATGAACGGGGCCTTTAACGCTACCACTTTAAAATTCTCAAAACATTCGGAGCATATTCAGATTATTGTATATATTGTTACGTGGTGGAGTGACAAGCGATGAAACACGGCGACACAGCAGGAACAGAACGACGTGCTGACATGACGATGAAGTATGCTTTAATGGCCAGCGGGCCTAGCGCGAGCACTCTGCCCCGCTCCACTGCCCGCTTCGTCATCTTCGTAGCAATATTGTTACTTATATAAAGGACATTGAACCGGTAATCCTTACCCCTAGAGGTAGCACAGTGGTCACGGCGTTACACAGCTGTGCTGGGCGTATGCACGGGATAATAACCCGGCCTCGAGGGTTGCAGCCCAGGTTGGAGAATGGCTGCGAAAACGCCCGTGTGCTATAAGGGTACACGTAATGGCTAAGCTTCTGTAGGACTCCACTATGGAACATTAACGAAATAAATATCATTAGCCTCCAGGGTGGCGCAGTGACCAGGGCGCTTGCGACTGCGTTGGGCGTATGCACAGGCTAATTACCTGGCCTTGGAGGATGTACCCAGGTTGGGGAATGGGCGCGAAAACGCCCGTGTGCTATAGGGGTACACGTAGCGGGTAAGCTTCTACAGGACTCCACTATAGACAAATAACAAAACAAATATCATTGGCCTCCAGGGTGGCGCAGTGGCTAGGGCGTTTGCGACTGCGTTGGGCGTATGCACAGGCTAATTACCTGGCCTTGGAGGACGCACCCATGTTGGGGAAAGGGTACAAAAGCGCTCGTGTACTATAAGGGTTAACGTAAAGACATCTACCGCTGGATGCCGCTGTATATTCCTGGGGAGGCACTATATATCACGTCTAGCGGTGGTGGAGGGGGGTGGGCATGTTGGCAAAATATTTAAACTTACTGTAAAATTTATTTATAGTGTTCTGTGCAAAAATAAACTTTTTTGCTGCTGCTTCTTCTTCTTCTTCTTCTTCTTCTTCCCGTTGGTCCGATGTACTGCTTACCGCATGACAGTGGAATGGAATAGATGGGAGCTACTTGATGTGCGACAAAATGAGTCTCATGTTCATTGGTTTCCTTCTGTAGCTATACTTAGGCTTTATCTAGTATGGACGATTTCGGAAGTTTTGCGGGGGGGCTGAAAAACTGCTCAGACAACGGTCCGATTGCCTATCTTCAATATTGTATGGAAAATTTGAAGGATGTAGAGAAAACCTGTTGCCTTTTCTTCTATGTTGGCAGATTCTGTCCGCTCCTACGCTTTTCTTTCGCTTACACTGTCGGGCTTTATTTCTGATGCAGGCAGGAGGAGCTATCTGGTGTAGCCTGCCTTCGTTGGGCAATAGGTTTGGTGACTGAAACTACATTCAGTGAAGTGCAAGAATGATTTATTTAGAGCATTTTGTAGCACTACTAAAGCTCGGCTTCTTTCCAGCTTCCAATGCGACAACTCAAACGAAAGTGCCTTTATGCTTCGCTGATGAAAAGACCAACAGGTATGATTTGCAATAGAGCTCATTTTGGGAAAAAGAAACCTAATCGCGCCATTTTAAGGAACATCAAGAGCAAACATGAGCGAATCATGGCACTGAGAAAAATGCCTCAAATCTGGTGCATGGTTGAGTAAAAACCATTGATATCGGTCACTGAGAAAACAAGAAAATGATCAACCATACTGAAACATTGCAAGTCTTTCTGACCTTTTAATCTTTCTGTGAGACTTCTGTCATTGTGGGAGCAAATGCACACTCCTTTTTAGCAGGTAAAGGTTACCCTCGCAAGTGGTAAAGGTAGACTTTAAATCCACTTGAAGGTATCAATCGACAGCACATGATGCGGGCCATCATATTAAACCGCAATCCAACTAAACCACATGAATGTGCTTCTTTGGCCTGAGGGTAATGTGACAGCAATGCCCTGGTAGGCTAATTTTGATCTCATCCTCTCCCTATAAAAGGAGAGCCAAATGTTGGCAGCTCCTGTCTAACAGTGTCGTGCAACTCAACACAACCTCAAACTGCCCGGCATATCAGACGCCATTACCACCTACCAACGACATGCCCGTGATTTTAAACTCCCATAGCCATTGACGCCTGACTTTCTATGAACGGGGCTTTTAACGCTACCACTTTAAAATTCTCAAAACATTCGGAGCATATTCAGATTATTGTATATATTGTTACGTGGTGGCGTGACAAGCGATGAAACACGGCGACACAGCAGGAACAGAACGACGTGCTGACATGACGATGAAGTATGCTTTAATGGCCAGCGGGCCTAGCGCGAGCACTCTGCCCCGCTCCACTGCCCGCTTCGTCATCTTCGTAGCAATATTGTTACTTATATAAAGGACATTGAACCGGTAATCCTTACCCCTAGAGGTAGCACAGTGGTCACGGCGTTACACAGCTGTGCTGGGCGTATGCACGGGATAATAACCCGGCCTCGAGGGTTGCAGCCCAGGTTGGAGAATGGCTGCGAAAACGCCCGTGTGCTATAAGGGTACACGTAATGGCTAAGCTTCTGTAGGACTCCACTATGGAACATTAACGAAATAAATATCATTAGCCTCCAGGGTGGCGCAGTGACCAGGGCGCTTGCGACTGCGTTGGGCGTATGCACAGGCTAATTACCTGGCCTTGGAGGATGTACCCAGGTTGGGGAATGGGCGCGAAAACGCCCGTGTGCTATAGGGGTACACGTAGCGGGTAAGCTTCTACAGGACTCCACTATAGACAAATAACAAAACAAATATCATTGGCCTCCAGGGTGGCGCAGTGGCTAGGGCGTTTGCGACTGCGTTGGGCGTATGCACAGGCTAATTACCTGGCCTTGGAGGACGCACCCATGTTGGGGAAAGGGTACAAAAGCGCTCGTGTACTATAAGGGTTAACGTAAAGACATCTACCGCTGGATGCCGCTGTATATTCCTGGGGAGGCACTATATATCACGTCTAGCGGTGGTGGAGGGGGGTGGGCATGTTGACAAAATATTTAAACTTACTGTAAAATTTATTTATAGTGTTCTGTGCAAAAATAAACTTTTTTGCTGCTGCTTCTTCTTCTTCTTCTTCTTCTTCTTCTTCTTCTTCTTCTTCTTCTTCTTCTTCTTCTTCTTCTTCTTCTTCCCGTTGGTCCGATGTACTGCTTACCGCATGACAGTGGAATGGAATAGATGGGAGCTACTTGATGTGCGACAAAATGAGTCTCATGTTCATTGGTTTCCTTCTGTAGCTATACTTAGGCTTTATCTAGTATGGACGATTTCGGAAGTTTTGCGGGGGGGCTGAAAAACTGCTCAGACAACGGTCCGATTGCCTATCTTCAATATTGTATGGAAAATTTGAAGGATGTAGAGAAAACCTGTTGCCTTTTCTTCTATGTTGGCAGATTCTGTCCGCTCCTACGCTTTTCTTTCGCTTACACTGTCGGGCTTTATTTCTGATGCAGGCAGGAGGAGCTATCTGGTGTAGCCTGCCTTCGTTGGGCAATAGGTTTGGTGACTGAAACTACATTCAGTGAAGTGCAAGAATGATTTATTTAGAGCATTTTGTAGCACTACTAAAGCTCGGCTTCTTTCCAGCTTCCAATGCGACAACTCAAACGAAAGTGCCTTTATGCTTCGCTGATGAAAAGACCAACAGGTATGATTTGCAATAGAGCTCATTTTGGGAAAAAGAAACCTAATCGCGCCATTTTAAGGAACATCAAGAGCAAACATGAGCGAATCATGGCACTGAGAAAAATGCCTCAAATCTGGTGCATGGTTGAGTAAAAACCATTGATATCGGTCACTGAGAAAACAAGAAAATGATCAACCATACTGAAACATTGCAAGTCTTTCTGACCTTTTAATCTTTCTGTGAGACTTCTGTCATTGTGGGAGCAAATGCACACTCCTTTTTAGCAGGTAAAGGTTACCCTCGCAAGTGGTAAAGGTAGACTTTAAATCCACTTGAAGGTATCAATCGACAGCACATGATGCGGGCCATCATATTAAACCGCAATCCAACTAAACCACATGAATGTGCTTCTTTGGCCTGAGGGTAATGTGACAGCAATGCCCTGGTAGGCTAATTTTGATCTCATCCTCTCCCTATAAAAGGAGAGCCAAATGTTGGCAGCTCCTGTCTAACAGTGTCGTGCAACTCAACACAACCTCAAACTGCCCGGCAGATCAGACGCCATTACCACCTACCAACGACATGCTCGTGATTTTAAACTCCCATAGCCATTGACGCCTGACTTTCTATGAACGGGGCCTTTAACGCTACCACTTTAAAATTCTCAAAACATTCGGAGCATATTCAGATTATTGTATATATTGTTACGTGGTGGAGTGACAAGCGATGAAACACGGCGACACAGCAGGAACAGAACGACGTGCTGACATGACGATGAAGTATGCTTTAATGGCCAGCGGGCCTAGCGCGAGCACTCTGCCCCGCTCCACTGCCCGCTTCGTCATCTTCGTAGCAATATTGTTACTTATATAAAGGACATTGAACCGGTAATCCTTACCCCTAGAGGTAGCACAGTGGTCACGGCGTTACACAGCTGTGCTGGGCGTATGCACGGGATAATAACCCGGCCTCGAGGGTTGCAGCCCAGGTTGGAGAATGGCTGCGAAAACGCCCGTGTGCTATAAGGGTACACGTAATGGCTAAGCTTCTGTAGGACTCCACTATGGAACATTAACGAAATAAATATCATTAGCCTCCAGGGTGGCGCAGTGACCAGGGCGCTTGCGACTGCGTTGGGCGTATGCACAGGCTAATTACCTGGCCTTGGAGGATGTACCCAGGTTGGGGAATGGGCGCGAAAACGCCCGTGTGCTATAGGGGTACACGTAGCGGGTAAGCTTCTACAGGACTCCACTATAGACAAATAACAAAACAAATATCATTGGCCTCCAGGGTGGCGCAGTGGCTAGGGCGTTTGCGACTGCGTTGGGCGTATGCACAGGCTAATTACCTGGCCTTGGAGGACGCACCCATGTTGGGGAAAGGGTACAAAAGCGCTCGTGTACTATAAGGGTTAACGTAAAGACATCTACCGCTGGATGCCGCTGTATATTCCTGGGGAGGCACTATATATCACGTCTAGCGGTGGTGGAGGGGGGTGGGCATGTTGGCAAAATATTTAAACTTACTGTAAAATTTATTTATAGTGTTCTGTGCAAAAATAAACTTTTTTGCTGCTGCTTCTTCTTCTTCTTCTTCTTCTTCTTCCCGTTGGTCCGATGTACTGCTTACCGCATGACAGTGGAATGGAATAGATGGGAGCTACTTGATGTGCGACAAAATGAGTCTCATGTTCATTGGTTTCCTTCTGTAGCTATACTTAGGCTTTATCTAGTATGGACGATTTCGGAAGTTTTGCGGGGGGGCTGAAAAACTGCTCAGACAACGGTCCGATTGCCTATCTTCAATATTGTATGGAAAATTTGAAGGATGTAGAGAAAACCTGTTGCCTTTTCTTCTATGTTGGCAGATTCTGTCCGCTCCTACGCTTTTCTTTCGCTTACACTGTCGGGCTTTATTTCTGATGCAGGCAGGAGGAGCTATCTGGTGTAGCCTGCCTTCGTTGGGCAATAGGTTTGGTGACTGAAACTACATTCAGTGAAGTGCAAGAATGATTTATTTAGAGCATTTTGTAGCACTACTAAAGCTCGGCTTCTTTCCAGCTTCCAATGCGACAACTCAAACGAAAGTGCCTTTATGCTTCGCTGATGAAAAGACCAACAGGTATGATTTGCAATAGAGCTCATTTTGGGAAAAAGAAACCTAATCGCGCCATTTTAAGGAACATCAAGAGCAAACATGAGCGAATCATGGCACTGAGAAAAATGCCTCAAATCTGGTGCATGGTTGAGTAAAAACCATTGATATCGGTCACTGAGAAAACAAGAAAATGATCAACCATACTGAAACATTGCAAGTCTTTCTGACCTTTTAATCTTTCTGTGAGACTTCTGTCATTGTGGGAGCAAATGCACACTCCTTTTTAGCAGGTAAAGGTTACCCTCGCAAGTGGTAAAGGTAGACTTTAAATCCACTTGAAGGTATCAATCGACAGCACATGATGCGGGCCATCATATTAAACCGCAATCCAACTAAACCACATGAATGTGCTTCTTTGGCCTGAGGGTAATGTGACAGCAATGCCCTGGTAGGCTAATTTTGATCTCATCCTCTCCCTATAAAAGGAGAGCCAAATGTTGGCAGCTCCTGTCTAACAGTGTCGTGCAACTCAACACAACCTCAAACTGCCCGGCATATCAGACGCCATTACCACCTACCAACGACATGCCCGTGATTTTAAACTCCCATAGCCATTGACGCCTGACTTTCTATGAACGGGGCTTTTAACGCTACCACTTTAAAATTCTCAAAACATTCGGAGCATATTCAGATTATTGTATATATTGTTACGTGGTGGCGTGACAAGCGATGAAACACGGCGACACAGCAGGAACAGAACGACGTGCTGACATGACGATGAAGTATGCTTTAATGGCCAGCGGGCCTAGCGCGAGCACTCTGCCCCGCTCCACTGCCCGCTTCGTCATCTTCGTAGCAATATTGTTACTTATATAAAGGACATTGAACCGGTAATCCTTACCCCTAGAGGTAGCACAGTGGTCACGGCGTTACACAGCTGTGCTGGGCGTATGCACGGGATAATAACCCGGCCTCGAGGGTTGCAGCCCAGGTTGGAGAATGGCTGCGAAAACGCCCGTGTGCTATAAGGGTACACGTAATGGCTAAGCTTCTGTAGGACTCCACTATGGAACATTAACGAAATAAATATCATTAGCCTCCAGGGTGGCGCAGTGACCAGGGCGCTTGCGACTGCGTTGGGCGTATGCACAGGCTAATTACCTGGCCTTGGAGGATGTACCCAGGTTGGGGAATGGGCGCGAAAACGCCCGTGTGCTATAGGGGTACACGTAGCGGGTAAGCTTCTACAGGACTCCACTATAGACAAATAACAAAACAAATATCATTGGCCTCCAGGGTGGCGCAGTGGCTAGGGCGTTTGCGACTGCGTTGGGCGTATGCACAGGCTAATTACCTGGCCTTGGAGGACGCACCCATGTTGGGGAAAGGGTACAAAAGCGCTCGTGTACTATAAGGGTTAACGTAAACACATCTACCGCTGGATGCCGCTGTATATTCCTGGGGAGGCACTATATATCTCGTCTAGCGGTGGTGGAGGGGGGTGGGCATGTTGGCAAAATATTTAAACTTACTGTAAAATTTATTTATAGTGTTCTGTGCAAAAATAAACTTTTTTGCTGCTGCTGCTGCTGCTGCTGCTGCTGCTGCTGCTGCTGCTGCTGCTGCTGCTGCTGCTGCTGCTGCTGCTGCTGCTGCTGCTGCTGCTGCTGCTGCTGCTGCTGCTGCTGCTGCTGCTGCTGCTGCTGCTGCTGCTGCTGCTGCTGCTGCTGCTGCTGCTGCTGCTGCTGCTGCTGCTGCTGCTGCTGCTGCTGCTGCTGCTGCTGCTGCTGCTGCTGCTGCTGCTGCTGCTGCTGCTGCTGCTGCTGCTGCTGCTGCTGCTGCTGCTGCTGCTGCTGCTGCTGCTGCTGCTGCTGCTGCTGCTGCTGCTGCTGCTGCTGCTGCTGCTGCTGCTGCTGCTGCTGCTGCTGCTGCTGCTGCTGCTGCTGCTGCTGCTGCTGCTGCTGCTGCTGCTGCTGCTGCTGCTGCTGCTGCTGCTGCTGCTGCTGCTGCTGCTGCTGCTGCTGCTGCTGCTGCTGCTGCTGCTGCTGCTGCTGCTGCTGCTGCTGCTGCTGCTGCTGCTGCTGCTGCTGCTGCTGCTGCTGCTGCTGCTGCTGCTGCTGCTGCTGCTGCTGCTGCTGCTGCTGCTGCTGCTGCTGCTGCTGCTGCTGCTGCTGCTGCTGCTGCTGCTGCTGCTGCTGCTGCTGCTGCTGCTGCTGCTGCTGCTGCTGCTGCTGCTGCTGCTGCTGCTGCTGCTGCTGCTGCTGCTGCTGCTGCTGCTGCTGCTGCTGCTGCTGCTGCTGCTGCTGCTGCTGCTGCTGCTGCTGCTGCTGCTGCTGCTGCTGCTGCTGCTGCTGCTGCTGCTGCTGCTGCTGCTGCTGCTGCTGCTGCTGCTGCTGCTGCTGCTGCTGCTGCTGCTGCTGCTGCTGCTGCTGCTGCTGCTGCTGCTGCTGCTGCTGCTGCTGCTGCTGCTGCTGCTGCTGCTGCTGCTGCTGCTGCTGCTGCTGCTGCTGCTGCTGCTGCTGCTGCTGCTGCTGCTGCTGCTGCTGCTGCTGCTGCTGCTGCTGCTGCTGCTGCTGCTGCTGCTGCTGCTGCTGCTGCTGCTGCTGCTGCTGCTGCTGCTGCTGCTGCTGCAGCTGCTGCTGCTGCTGCTGCTGCTGCTGCTGCTGCTGCTGCTGCTGCTGCTGCTGCTGCTGCTGCTGCTGCTGCTGCTGCTGCTGCTGCTGCTGCTGCTGCTTCTTCTTCTTCTTCTTCTTCTTCTTCTTCTTCTTCTTCTTCTTCTTCTTCTTCTTCTTCTTCTCCTCCTCCTTCTTCTTCTTCTTCTTCTTCTTCCCGTTGGTCCGATGTACTGCTTACCGCATGACAGTGGAATGGAATAGATGGGAGCTACTTGATGTGCGACAAAATGAGTCTCATGTTCATTGGTTTCCTTCTGTAGCTATACTTAGGCTTTATCTAGTATGGACGATTTCGGAAGTTTTGCGGGGGGGCTGAAAAACTGCTCAGACAACGGTCCGATTGCCTATCTTCAATATTGTATGGAAAATTTGAAGGATGTAGAGAAAACCTGTTGCCTTTTCTTCTATGTTGGCAGATTCTGTCCGCTCCTACGCTTTTCTTTCGCTTACACTGTCGGGCTTTATTTCTGATGCAGGCAGGAGGAGCTATCTGGTGTAGCCTGCCTTCGTTGGGCAATAGGTTTGGTGACTGAAACTACATTCAGTGAAGTGCAAGAATGATTTATTTAGAGCATTTTGTAGCACTACTAAAGCTCGGCTTCTTTCCAGCTTCCAATGCGACAACTCAAACGAAAGTGCCTTTATGCTTCGCTGATGAAAAGACCAACAGGTATGATTTGCAATAGAGCTCATTTTGGGAAAAAGAAACCTAATCGCGCCATTTTAAGGAACATCAAGAGCAAACATGAGCGAATCATGGCACTGAGAAAAATGCCTCAAATCTGGTGCATGGTTGAGTAGAAACCATTGATATCGGTCACTGAGAAAACAAGAAAATGATCAACCATACTGAAACATTGCAAGTCTTTCTGACCTTTTAATCTTTCTGTGAGACTTCTGTCATTGTGGGAGCAAATGCACACTCCTTTTTAGCAGGTAAAGGTTACCCTCGCAAGTGGTAAAGGTAGACTTTAAATCCACTTGAAGGTATCATTCGACAGCACATGATGCGGGCCGTCATATTAAACCGCAATCCAACTAAACCACGTGAATGTGCTTCTTTGGCCTGAGGGTAATGTGACAGCAATGCCCTGGTAGGCTAATTTTGATCTCATCCTCTCCCTATAAAAGGAGAGCCAAATGTTGGCAGCTCCTGTCTAACAGTGTCGTGCAACTCAACACAACCTCAAACTGCCCGGCATATCAGACGCCATTACCACCTACCAACGACATGCTCGTGATTTTAAACTCCCATAGCCATTGACGCCTGACTTTCTATGAACGGGGCCTTTAACGCTACCACTTTAAAATTCTCAAAACATTCGGAGCATATTCAGATTATTGTATATATTGTTACGTGGTGGCGTGACAAGCGATGAAACACGGCGACACAGCAGGAACAGAACGACGTGCTGACATGACGATGAAGTATGCTTTAATGGCCAGCGGGCCTAGCGCGAGCACTCTGCCCCGCTCCACTGCCCGCTTCGTCATCTTCGTGGCAATATTGTTACTTATATAAAGGACATTGAACCGGTAATCCTTACCCCTAGAGGTAGCACAGTGGTCACGGCGTTACACAGCTGTGCTGGGCGTATGCACGGGATAATAACCCGGCCTCGAGGGTTGCAGCCCAGGTTGGAGAATGGCTGCGAAAACGCCCGTGTGCTATAAGGGTACACGTAATGGCTAAGCTTCTGTAGGACTCCACTATGGAACATTAACGAAATAAATATCATTAGCCTCCAGGGTGGCGCAGTGACCAGGGCGCTTGCGACTGCGTTGGGCGTATGCACAGGCTAATTACCTGGCCTTGGAGGATGTACCCAGGTTGGGGAATGGGCGCGAAAACGCCCGTGTGCTATAGGGGTACACGTAGCGGGTAAGCTTCTACAGGACTCCACTATAGACAAATAACAAAACAAATATCATTGGCCTCCAGGGTGGCGCAGTGGCTAGGGCGTTTGCGACTGCGTTGGGCGTATGCACAGGCTAATTACCTGGCCTTGGAGGACGCACCCATGTTGGGGAAAGGGTACAAAAGCGCTCGTGTACTATAAGGGTTAACGTAAAGACATCTACCGCTGGATGCCGCTGTATATTCCTGGGGAGGCACTATATATCACGTCTAGCGGTGGTGGAGGGGGGTGGGCATGTTGACAAAATATTTAAACTTACTGTAAAATTTATTTATAGTGTTCTGTGCAAAAATAAACTTTTTTGCTGCTTCTTCTTCTTCTTCTTCTTCTTCTTCTTCTTCTTCTTCTTCTTCTTCTTCTTCCCGTTGGTCCGATGTACTGCTTACCGCATGACAGTGGAATGGAATAGATGGGAGCTACTTGATGTGCGACAAAATGAGTCTCATGTTCATTGGTTTCCTTCTGTAGCTATACTTAGGCTTTATCTAGTATGGACGATTTCGGAAGTTTTGCGGGGGGGCTGAAAAACTGCTCAGACAACGGTCCGATTGCCTATCTTCAATATTGTATGGAAAATTTGAAGGATGTAGAGAAAACCTGTTGCCTTTTCTTCTATGTTGGCAGATTCTGTCCGCTCCTACGCTTTTCTTTCGCTTACACTGTCGGGCTTTATTTCTGATGCAGGCAGGAGGAGCTATCTGGTGTAGCCTGCCTTCGTTGGGCAATAGGTTTGGTGACTGAAACTACATTCAGTGAAGTGCAAGAATGATTTATTTAGAGCATTTTGTAGCACTACTAAAGCTCGGCTTCTTTCCAGCTTCCAATGCGACAACTCAAACGAAAGTGCCTTTATGCTTCGCTGATGAAAAGACCAACAGGTATGATTTGCAATAGAGCTCATTTTGGGAAAAAGAAACCTAATCGCGCCATTTTAAGGAACATCAAGAGCAAACATGAGCGAATCATGGCACTGAGAAAAATGCCTCAAATCTGGTGCATGGTTGAGTAAAAACCATTGATATCGGTCACTGAGAAAACAAGAAAATGATCAACCATACTGAAACATTGCAAGTCTTTCTGACCTTTTAATCTTTCTGTGAGACTTCTGTCATTGTGGGAGCAAATGCACACTCCTTTTTAGCAGGTAAAGGTTACCCTCGCAAGTGGTAAAGGTAGACTTTAAATCCACTTGAAGGTATCAATCGACAGCACATGATGCGGGCCATCATATTAAACCGCAATCCAACTAAACCACATGAATGTGCTTCTTTGGCCTGAGGGTAATGTGACAGCAATGCCCTGGTAGGCTAATTTTGATCTCATCCTCTCCCTATAAAAGGAGAGCCAAATGTTGGCAGCTCCTGTCTAACAGTGTCGTGCAACTCAACACAACCTCAAACTGCCCGGCAGATCAGACGCCATTACCACCTACCAACGACATGCTCGTGATTTTAAACTCCCATAGCCATTGACGCCTGACTTTCTATGAACGGGGCCTTTAACGCTACCACTTTAAAATTCTCAAAACATTCGGAGCATATTCAGATTATTGTATATATTGTTACGTGGTGGAGTGACAAGCGATGAAACACGGCGACACAGCAGGAACAGAACGACGTGCTGACATGACGATGAAGTATGCTTTAATGGCCAGCGGGCCTAGCGCGAGCACTCTGCCCCGCTCCACTGCCCGCTTCGTCATCTTCGTAGCAATATTGTTACTTATATAAAGGACATTGAACCGGTAATCCTTACCCCTAGAGGTAGCACAGTGGTCACGGCGTTACACAGCTGTGCTGGGCGTATGCACGGGATAATAACCCGGCCTCGAGGGTTGCAGCCCAGGTTGGAGAATGGCTGCGAAAACGCCCGTGTGCTATAAGGGTACACGTAATGGCTAAGCTTCTGTAGGACTCCACTATGGAACATTAACGAAATAAATATCATTAGCCTCCAGGGTGGCGCAGTGACCAGGGCGCTTGCGACTGCGTTGGGCGTATGCACAGGCTAATTACCTGGCCTTGGAGGATGTACCCAGGTTGGGGAATGGGCGCGAAAACGCCCGTGTGCTATAGGGGTACACGTAGCGGGTAAGCTTCTACAGGACTCCACTATAGACAAATAACAAAACAAATATCATTGGCCTCCAGGGTGGCGCAGTGGCTAGGGCGTTTGCGACTGCGTTGGGCGTATGCACAGGCTAATTACCTGGCCTTGGAGGACGCACCCATGTTGGGGAAAGGGTACAAAAGCGCTCGTGTACTATAGGGTTAACGTAAAGACATCTACCGCTGGATGCCGCTGTATATTCCTGGGGAGGCACTATATATCACGTCTAGCGGTGGTGGAGGGGGGTGGGCATGTTGGCAAAATATTTAAACTTACTGTAAAATTTATTTATAGTGTTCTGTGCAAAAATAAACTTTTTTGCTGCTGCTTCTTCTTCTTCTTCTTCTTCTTCTTCCCGTTGGTCCGATGTACTGCTTACCGCATGACAGTGGAATGGAATAGATGGGAGCTACTTGATGTGCGACAAAATGAGTCTCATGTTCATTGGTTTCCTTCTGTAGCTATACTTAGGCTTTATCTAGTATGGACGATTTCGGAAGTTTTGCGGGGGGGCTGAAAAACTGCTCAGACAACGGTCCGATTGCCTATCTTCAATATTGTATGGAAAATTTGAAGGATGTAGAGAAAACCTGTTGCCTTTTCTTCTATGTTGGCAGATTCTGTCCGCTCCTACGCTTTTCTTTCGCTTACACTGTCGGGCTTTATTTCTGATGCAGGCAGGAGGAGCTATCTGGTGTAGCCTGCCTTCGTTGGGCAATAGGTTTGGTGACTGAAACTACATTCAGTGAAGTGCAAGAATGATTTATTTAGAGCATTTTGTAGCACTACTAAAGCTCGGCTTCTTTCCAGCTTCCAATGCGACAACTCAAACGAAAGTGCCTTTATGCTTCGCTGATGAAAAGACCAACAGGTATGATTTGCAATAGAGCTCATTTTGGGAAAAAGAAACCTAATCGCGCCATTTTAAGGAACATCAAGAGCAAACATGAGCGAATCATGGCACTGAGAAAAATGCCTCAAATCTGGTGCATGGTTGAGTAAAAACCATTGATATCGGTCACTGAGAAAACAAGAAAATGATCAACCATACTGAAACATTGCAAGTCTTTCTGACCTTTTAATCTTTCTGTGAGACTTCTGTCATTGTGGGAGCAAATGCACACTCCTTTTTAGCAGGTAAAGGTTACCCTCGCAAGTGGTAAAGGTAGACTTTAAATCCACTTGAAGGTATCAATCGACAGCACATGATGCGGGCCATCATATTAAACCGCAATCCAACTAAACCACATGAATGTGCTTCTTTGGCCTGAGGGTAATGTGACAGCAATGCCCTGGTAGGCTAATTTTGATCTCATCCTCTCCCTATAAAAGGAGAGCCAAATGTTGGCAGCTCCTGTCTAACAGTGTCGTGCAACTCAACACAACCTCAAACTGCCCGGCATATCAGACGCCATTACCACCTACCAACGACATGCCCGTGATTTTAAACTCCCATAGCCATTGACGCCTGACTTTCTATGAACGGGGCTTTTAACGCTACCACTTTAAAATTCTCAAAACATTCGGAGCATATTCAGATTATTGTATATATTGTTACGTGGTGGCGTGACAAGCGATGAAACACGGCGACACAGCAGGAACAGAACGACGTGCTGACATGACGATGAAGTATGCTTTAATGGCCAGCGGGCCTAGCGCGAGCACTCTGCCCCGCTCCACTGCCCGCTTCGTCATCTTCGTAGCAATATTGTTACTTATATAAAGGACATTGAACCGGTAATCCTTACCCCTAGAGGTAGCACAGTGGTCACGGCGTTACACAGCTGTGCTGGGCGTATGCACGGGATAATAACCCGGCCTCGAGGGTTGCAGCCCAGGTTGGAGAATGGCTGCGAAAACGCCCGTGTGCTATAAGGGTACACGTAATGGCTAAGCTTCTGTAGGACTCCACTATGGAACATTAACGAAATAAATATCATTAGCCTCCAGGGTGGCGCAGTGACCAGGGCGCTTGCGACTGCGTTGGGCGTATGCACAGGCTAATTACCTGGCCTTGGAGGATGTACCCAGGTTGGGGAATGGGCGCGAAAACGCCCGTGTGCTATAGGGGTACACGTAGCGGGTAAGCTTCTACAGGACTCCACTATAGACAAATAACAAAACAAATATCATTGGCCTCCAGGGTGGCGCAGTGGCTAGGGCGTTTGCGACTGCGTTGGGCGTATGCACAGGCTAATTACCTGGCCTTGGAGGACGCACCCATGTTGGGGAAAGGGTACAAAAGCGCTCGTGTACTATAAGGGTTAACGTAAAGACATCTACCGCTGGATGCCGCTGTATATTCCTGGGGAGGCACTATATATCACGTCTAGCGGTGGTGGAGGGGGGTGGGCATGTTGACAAAATATTTAAACTTACTGTAAAATTTATTTATAGTGTTCTGTGCAAAAATAAACTTTTTTGCTGCTGCTTCTTCTTCTTCTTCTTCTTCTTCTTCTTCTTCTTCTTCTTCTTCTTCTTCTTCTTCTTCTTCTTCTTCCCGTTGGTCCGATGTACTGCTTACCGCATGACAGTGGAATGGAATAGATGGGAGCTACTTGATGTGCGACAAAATGAGTCTCATGTTCATTGGTTTCCTTCTGTAGCTATACTTAGGCTTTATCTAGTATGGACGATTTCGGAAGTTTTGCGGGGGGGCTGAAAAACTGCTCAGACAACGGTCCGATTGCCTATCTTCAATATTGTATGGAAAATTTGAAGGATGTAGAGAAAACCTGTTGCCTTTTCTTCTATGTTGGCAGATTCTGTCCGCTCCTACGCTTTTCTTTCGCTTACACTGTCGGGCTTTATTTCTGATGCAGGCAGGAGGAGCTATCTGGTGTAGCCTGCCTTCGTTGGGCAATAGGTTTGGTGACTGAAACTACATTCAGTGAAGTGCAAGAATGATTTATTTAGAGCATTTTGTAGCACTACTAAAGCTCGGCTTCTTTCCAGCTTCCAATGCGACAACTCAAACGAAAGTGCCTTTATGCTTCGCTGATGAAAAGACCAACAGGTATGATTTGCAATAGAGCTCATTTTGGGAAAAAGAAACCTAATCGCGCCATTTTAAGGAACATCAAGAGCAAACATGAGCGAATCATGGCACTGAGAAAAATGCCTCAAATCTGGTGCATGGTTGAGTAAAAACCATTGATATCGGTCACTGAGAAAACAAGAAAATGATCAACCATACTGAAACATTGCAAGTCTTTCTGACCTTTTAATCTTTCTGTGAGACTTCTGTCATTGTGGGAGCAAATGCACACTCCTTTTTAGCAGGTAAAGGTTACCCTCGCAAGTGGTAAAGGTAGACTTTAAATCCACTTGAAGGTATCAATCGACAGCACATGATGCGGGCCATCATATTAAACCGCAATCCAACTAAACCACATGAATGTGCTTCTTTGGCCTGAGGGTAATGTGACAGCAATGCCCTGGTAGGCTAATTTTGATCTCATCCTCTCCCTATAAAAGGAGAGCCAAATGTTGGCAGCTCCTGTCTAACAGTGTCGTGCAACTCAACACAACCTCAAACTGCCCGGCAGATCAGACGCCATTACCACCTACCAACGACATGCTCGTGATTTTAAACTCCCATAGCCATTGACGCCTGACTTTCTATGAACGGGGCCTTTAACGCTACCACTTTAAAATTCTCAAAACATTCGGAGCATATTCAGATTATTGTATATATTGTTACGTGGTGGAGTGACAAGCGATGAAACACGGCGACACAGCAGGAACAGAACGACGTGCTGACATGACGATGAAGTATGCTTTAATGGCCAGCGGGCCTAGCGCGAGCACTCTGCCCCGCTCCACTGCCCGCTTCGTCATCTTCGTAGCAATATTGTTACTTATATAAAGGACATTGAACCGGTAATCCTTACCCCTAGAGGTAGCACAGTGGTCACGGCGTTACACAGCTGTGCTGGGCGTATGCACGGGATAATAACCCGGCCTCGAGGGTTGCAGCCCAGGTTGGAGAATGGCTGCGAAAACGCCCGTGTGCTATAAGGGTACACGTAATGGCTAAGCTTCTGTAGGACTCCACTATGGAACATTAACGAAATAAATATCATTAGCCTCCAGGGTGGCGCAGTGACCAGGGCGCTTGCGACTGCGTTGGGCGTATGCACAGGCTAATTACCTGGCCTTGGAGGATGTACCCAGGTTGGGGAATGGGCGCGAAAACGCCCGTGTGCTATAGGGGTACACGTAGCGGGTAAGCTTCTACAGGACTCCACTATAGACAAATAACAAAACAAATATCATTGGCCTCCAGGGTGGCGCAGTGGCTAGGGCGTTTGCGACTGCGTTGGGCGTATGCACAGGCTAATTACCTGGCCTTGGAGGACGCACCCATGTTGGGGAAAGGGTACAAAAGCGCTCGTGTACTATAAGGGTTAACGTAAAGACATCTACCGCTGGATGCCGCTGTATATTCCTGGGGAGGCACTATATATCACGTCTAGCGGTGGTGGAGGGGGGTGGGCATGTTGGCAAAATATTTAAACTTACTGTAAAATTTATTTATAGTGTTCTGTGCAAAAATAAACTTTTTTGCTGCTGCTTCTTCTTCTTCTTCTTCTTCTTCTTCCCGTTGGTCCGATGTACTGCTTACCGCATGACAGTGGAATGGAATAGATGGGAGCTACTTGATGTGCGACAAAATGAGTCTCATGTTCATTGGTTTCCTTCTGTAGCTATACTTAGGCTTTATCTAGTATGGACGATTTCGGAAGTTTTGCGGGGGGGCTGAAAAACTGCTCAGACAACGGTCCGATTGCCTATCTTCAATATTGTATGGAAAATTTGAAGGATGTAGAGAAAACCTGTTGCCTTTTCTTCTATGTTGGCAGATTCTGTCCGCTCCTACGCTTTTCTTTCGCTTACACTGTCGGGCTTTATTTCTGATGCAGGCAGGAGGAGCTATCTGGTGTAGCCTGGCTTCGTTGGGCAATAGGTTTGGTGACTGAAACTACATTCAGTGAAGTGCAAGAATGATTTATTTAGAGCATTTTGTAGCACTACTAAAGCTCGGCTTCTTTCCAGCTTCCAATGCGACAACTCAAACGAAAGTGCCTTTATGCTTCGCTGATGAAAAGACCAACAGGTATGATTTGCAATAGAGCTCATTTTGGGAAAAAGAAACCTAATCGCGCCATTTTAAGGAACATCAAGAGCAAACATGAGCGAATCATGGCACTGAGAAAAATGCCTCAAATCTGGTGCATGGTTGAGTAAAAACCATTGATATCGGTCACTGAGAAAACAAGAAAATGATCAACCATACTGAAACATTGCAAGTCTTTCTGACCTTTTAATCTTTCTGTGAGACTTCTGTCATTGTGGGAGCAAATGCACACTCCTTTTTAGCAGGTAAAGGTTACCCTCGCAAGTGGTAAAGGTAGACTTTAAATCCACTTGAAGGTATCAATCGACAGCACATGATGCGGGCCATCATATTAAACCGCAATCCAACTAAACCACATGAATGTGCTTCTTTGGCCTGAGGGTAATGTGACAGCAATGCCCTGGTAGGCTAATTTTGATCTCATCCTCTCCCTATAAAAGGAGAGCCAAATGTTGGCAGCTCCTGTCTAACAGTGTCGTGCAACTCAACACAACCTCAAACTGCCCGGCATATCAGACGCCATTACCACCTACCAACGACATGCCCGTGATTTTAAACTCCCATAGCCATTGACGCCTGACTTTCTATGAACGGGGCTTTTAACGCTACCACTTTAAAATTCTCAAAACATTCGGAGCATATTCAGATTATTGTATATATTGTTACGTGGTGGCGTGACAAGCGATGAAACACGGCGACACAGCAGGAACAGAACGACGTGCTGACATGACGATGAAGTATGCTTTAATGGCCAGCGGGCCTAGCGCGAGCACTCTGCCCCGCTCCACTGCCCGCTTCGTCATCTTCGTAGCAATATTGTTACTTATATAAAGGACATTGAACCGGTAATCCTTACCCCTAGAGGTAGCACAGTGGTCACGGCGTTACACAGCTGTGCTGGGCGTATGCACGGGATAATAACCCGGCCTCGAGGGTTGCAGCCCAGGTTGGAGAATGGCTGCGAAAACGCCCGTGTGCTATAAGGGTACACGTAATGGCTAAGCTTCTGTAGGACTCCACTATGGAACATTAACGAAATAAATATCATTAGCCTCCAGGGTGGCGCAGTGACCAGGGCGCTTGCGACTGCGTTGGGCGTATGCACAGGCTAATTACCTGGCCTTGGAGGATGTACCCAGGTTGGGGAATGGGCGCGAAAACGCCCGTGTGCTATAGGGGTACACGTAGCGGGTAAGCTTCTACAGGACTCCACTATAGACAAATAACAAAACAAATATCATTGGCCTCCAGGGTGGCGCAGTGGCTAGGGCGTTTGCGACTGCGTTGGGCGTATGCACAGGCTAATTACCTGGCCTTGGAGGACGCACCCATGTTGGGGAAAGGGTACAAAAGCGCTCGTGTACTATAAGGGTTAACGTAAAGACATCTACCGCTGGATGCCGCTGTATATTCCTGGGGAGGCACTATATATCACGTCTAGCGGTGGTGGAGGGGGGTGGGCATGTTGACAAAATATTTAAACTTACTGTAAAATTTATTTATAGTGTTCTGTGCAAAAATAAACTTTTTTGCTGCTGCTTCTTCTTCTTCCTCTTCTTCTTCTTCTTCTTCTTCTTCTTCTTCTTCTTCCCGTTGGTCCGATGTACTGCTTACCGCATGACAGTGGAATGGAATAGATGGGAGCTACTTGATGTGCGACAAAATGAGTCTCATGTTCATTGGTTTCCTTCTGTAGCTATACTTAGGCTTTATCTAGTATGGACGATTTCGGAAGTTTTGCGGGGGGGCTGAAAAACTGCTCAGACAACGGTCCGATTGCCTATCTTCAATATTGTATGGAAAATTTGAAGGATGTAGAGAAAACCTGTTGCCTTTTCTTCTATGTTGGCAGATTCTGTCCGCTCCTACGCTTTTCTTTCGCTTACACTGTCGGGCTTTATTTCTGATGCAGGCAGGAGGAGCTATCTGGTGTAGCCTGCCTTCGTTGGGCAATAGGTTTGGTGACTGAAACTACATTCAGTGAAGTGCAAGAATGATTTATTTAGAGCATTTTGTAGCACTACTAAAGCTCGGCTTCTTTCCAGCTTCCAATGCGACAACTCAAACGAAAGTGCCTTTATGCTTCGCTGATGAAAAGACCAACAGGTATGATTTGCAATAGAGCTCATTTTGGGAAAAAGAAACCTAATCGCGCCATTTTAAGGAACATCAAGAGCAAACATGAGCGAATCATGGCACTGAGAAAAATGCCTCAAATCTGGTGCATGGTTGAGTAAAAACCATTGATATCGGTCACTGAGAAAACAAGAAAATGATCAACCATACTGAAGCATTGCAAGTCTTTCTGACCTTTTAATCTTTCTGTGAGACTTCTGTCATTGTGGGAGCAAATGCACACTCCTTTTTAGCAGGTAAAGGTTACCCTCGCAAGTGGTAAAGGTAGACTTTAAATCCACTTGAAGGTATCAATCGACAGCACATGATGCGGGCCATCATATTAAACCGCAATCCAACTAAACCACATGAATGTGCTTCTTTGGCCTGAGGGTAATGTGACAGCAATGCCCTGGTAGGCTAATTTTGATCTCATCCTCTCCCTATAAAAGGAGAGCCAAATGTTGGCAGCTCCTGTCTAACAGTGTCGTGCAACTCAACACAACCTCAAACTGCCCGGCAGATCAGACGCCATTACCACCTACCAACGACATGCTCGTGATTTTAAACTCCCATAGCCATTGACGCCTGACTTTCTATGAACGGGGCCTTTAACGCTACCACTTTAAAATTCTCAAAACATTCGGAGCATATTCAGATTATTGTATATATTGTTACGTGGTGGAGTGACAAGCGATGAAACACGGCGACACAGCAGGAACAGAACGACGTGCTGACATGACGATGAAGTATGCTTTAATGGCCAGCGGGCCTAGCGCGAGCACTCTGCCCCGCTCCACTGCCCGCTTCGTCATCTTCGTAGCAATATTGTTACTTATATAAAGGACATTGAACCGGTAATCCTTACCCCTAGAGGTAGCACAGTGGTCACGGCGTTACACAGCTGTGCTGGGCGTATGCACGGGATAATAACCCGGCCTCGAGGGTTGCAGCCCAGGTTGGAGAATGGCTGCGAAAACGCCCGTGTGCTATAAGGGTACACGTAATGGCTAAGCTTCTGTAGGACTCCACTATGGAACATTAACGAAATAAATATCATTAGCCTCCAGGGTGGCGCAGTGACCAGGGCGCTTGCGACTGCGTTGGGCGTATGCACAGGCTAATTACCTGGCCTTGGAGGATGTACCCAGGTTGGGGAATGGGCGCGAAAACGCCCGTGTGCTATAGGGGTACACGTAGCGGGTAAGCTTCTACAGGACTCCACTATAGACAAATAACAAAACAAATATCATTGGCCTCCAGGGTGGCGCAGTGGCTAGGGCGTTTGCGACTGCGTTGGGCGTATGCACAGGCTAATTACCTGGCCTTGGAGGACGCACCCATGTTGGGGAAAGGGTACAAAAGCGCTCGTGTACTATAAGGGTTAACGTAAAGACATCTACCGCTGGATGCCGCTGTATATTCCTGGGGAGGCACTATATATCACGTCTAGCGGTGGTGGAGGGGGGTGGGCATGTTGGCAAAATATTTAAACTTACTGTAAAATTTATTTATAGTGTTCTGTGCAAAAATAAACTTTTTTGCTGCTGCTTCTTCTTCTTCTTCTTCTTCTTCTTCCCGTTGGTCCGATGTACTGCTTACCGCATGACAGTGGAATGGAATAGATGGGAGCTACTTGATGTGCGACAAAATGAGTCTCATGTTCATTGGTTTCCTTCTGTAGCTATACTTAGGCTTTATCTAGTATGGACGATTTCGGAAGTTTTGCGGGGGGGCTGAAAAACTGCTCAGACAACGGTCCGATTGCCTATCTTCAATATTGTATGGAAAATTTGAAGGATGTAGAGAAAACCTGTTGCCTTTTCTTCTATGTTGGCAGATTCTGTCCGCTCCTACGCTTTTCTTTCGCTTACACTGTCGGGCTTTATTTCTGATGCAGGCAGGAGGAGCTATCTGGTGTAGCCTGGCTTCGTTGGGCAATAGGTTTGGTGACTGAAACTACATTCAGTGAAGTGCAAGAATGATTTATTTAGAGCATTTTGTAGCACTACTAAAGCTCGGCTTCTTTCCAGCTTCCAATGCGACAACTCAAACGAAAGTGCCTTTATGCTTCGCTGATGAAAAGACCAACAGGTATGATTTGCAATAGAGCTCATTTTGGGAAAAAGAAACCTAATCGCGCCATTTTAAGGAACATCAAGAGCAAACATGAGCGAATCATGGCACTGAGAAAAATGCCTCAAATCTGGTGCATGGTTGAGTAAAAACCATTGATATCGGTCACTGAGAAAACAAGAAAATGATCAACCATACTGAAACATTGCAAGTCTTTCTGACCTTTTAATCTTTCTGTGAGACTTCTGTCATTGTGGGAGCAAATGCACACTCCTTTTTAGCAGGTAAAGGTTACCCTCGCAAGTGGTAAAGGTAGACTTTAAATCCACTTGAAGGTATCAATCGACAGCACATGATGCGGGCCATCATATTAAACCGCAATCCAACTAAACCACATGAATGTGCTTCTTTGGCCTGAGGGTAATGTGACAGCAATGCCCTGGTAGGCTAATTTTGATCTCATCCTCTCCCTATAAAAGGAGAGCCAAATGTTGGCAGCTCCTGTCTAACAGTGTCGTGCAACTCAACACAACCTCAAACTGCCCGGCATATCAGACGCCATTACCACCTACCAACGACATGCCCGTGATTTTAAACTCCCATAGCCATTGACGCCTGACTTTCTATGAACGGGGCTTTTAACGCTACCACTTTAAAATTCTCAAAACATTCGGAGCATATTCAGATTATTGTATATATTGTTACGTGGTGGCGTGACAAGCGATGAAACACGGCGACACAGCAGGAACAGAACGACGTGCTGACATGACGATGAAGTATGCTTTAATGGCCAGCGGGCCTAGCGCGAGCACTCTGCCCCGCTCCACTGCCCGCTTCGTCATCTTCGTAGCAATATTGTTACTTATATAAAGGACATTGAACCGGTAATCCTTACCCCTAGAGGTAGCACAGTGGTCACGGCGTTACACAGCTGTGCTGGGCGTATGCACGGGATAATAACCCGGCCTCGAGGGTTGCAGCCCAGGTTGGAGAATGGCTGCGAAAACGCCCGTGTGCTATAAGGGTACACGTAATGGCTAAGCTTCTGTAGGACTCCACTATGGAACATTAACGAAATAAATATCATTAGCCTCCAGGGTGGCGCAGTGACCAGGGCGCTTGCGACTGCGTTGGGCGTATGCACAGGCTAATTACCTGGCCTTGGAGGATGTACCCAGGTTGGGGAATGGGCGCGAAAACGCCCGTGTGCTATAGGGGTACACGTAGCGGGTAAGCTTCTACAGGACTCCACTATAGACAAATAACAAAACAAATATCATTGGCCTCCAGGGTGGCGCAGTGGCTAGGGCGTTTGCGACTGCGTTGGGCGTATGCACAGGCTAATTACCTGGCCTTGGAGGACGCACCCATGTTGGGGAAAGGGTACAAAAGCGCTCGTGTACTATAAGGGTTAACGTAAACACATCTACCGCTGGATGCCGCTGTATATTCCTGGGGAGGCACTATATATCTCGTCTAGCGGTGGTGGAGGGGGGTGGGCATGTTGGCAAAATATTTAAACTTACTGTAAAATTTATTTATAGTGTTCTGTGCAAAAATAAACTTTTTTGCTGCTGCTGCTGCTGCTGCTGCTGCTGCTGCTGCTGCTGCTGCTGCTGCTGCTGCTGCTGCTGCTGCTGCTGCTGCTGCTGCTGCTGCTGCTGCTGCTGCTGCTGCTGCTGCTGCTGCTGCTGCTGCTGCTGCTGCTGCTGCTGCTGCTGCTGCTGCTGCTGCTGCTGCTGCTGCTGCTGCTGCTGCTGCTGCTGCTGCTGCTGCTGCTGCTGCTGCTGCTGCTGCTGCTGCTGCTGCTGCTGCTGCTGCTGCTGCTGCTGCTGCTGCTGCTGCTGCTGCTGCTGCTGCTGCTGCTGCTGCTGCTGCTGCTGCTGCTGCTGCTGCTGCTGCTGCTGCTGCTGCTGCTGCTGCTGCTGCTGCTGCTGCTGCTGCTGCTGCTGCTGCTGCTGCTGCTGCTGCTGCTGCTGCTGCTGCTGCTGCTGCTGCTGCTGCTGCTGCTGCTGCTGCTGCTGCTGCTGCTGCTGCTGCTGCTGCTGCTGCTGCTGCTGCTGCTGCTGCTGCTGCTGCTGCTGCTGCTGCTGCTGCTGCTGCTGCTGCTGCTGCTGCTGCTGCTGCTGCTGCTGCTGCTGCTGCTGCTGCTGCTGCTGCTGCTGCTGCTGCTGCTGCTGCTGCTGCTGCTGCTGCTGCTGCTGCTGCTGCTGCTGCTGCTGCTGCTGCTGCTGCTGCTGCTGCTGCTGCTGCTGCTGCTGCTGCTGCTGCTGCTGCTGCTGCTGCTGCTGCTGCTGCTGCTGCTGCTGCTGCTGCTGCTGCTGCTGCTGCTGCTGCTGCTGCTGCTGCTGCTGCTGCTGCTGCTGCTGCTGCTGCTGCTGCTGCTGCTGCTGCTGCTGCTGCTGCTGCTGCTGCTGCTGCTGCTGCTGCTGCTGCTGCTGCTGCTGCTGCTGCTGCTGCTGCTGCTGCTGCTGCTGCTGCTGCTGCTGCTGCTGCTGCTGCTGCTGCTGCTGCTGCTGCTGCTGCTGCTGCTGCTGCTGCTGCTGCTGCTGCTGCTGCTGCTGCTGCTGCTGCTGCTGCTGCTGCTGCTGCTGCTGCTGCTGCTGCTGCTGCTGCTGCTGCTGCTGCTGCTTCTTCTTCTTCTTCTTCTTCTTCTTCTTCTTCTTCTTCTTCTTCTTCTTCTTCTTCTTCTTCTTCTTCTTCTTCTTCTTCTTCTTCTTCTTCTTCTCCTTCTTCTTCTTCTTCTTCTTCTTCTTCTTCCCGTTGGTCCGATGTACTGCTTACCGCATGACAGTGGAATGGAATAGATGGGAGCTACTTGATGTGCGACAAAATGAGTCTCATGTTCATTGGTTTCCTTCTGTAGCTATACTTAGGCTTTATCTAGTATGGACGATTTCGGAAGTTTTGCGGGGGGGCTGAAAAACTGCTCAGACAACGGTCCGATTGCCTATCTTCAATATTGTATGGAAAATTTGAAGGATGTAGAGAAAACCTGTTGCCTTTTCTTCTATGTTGGCAGATTCTGTCCGCTCCTACGCTTTTCTTTCGCTTACACTGTCGGGCTTTATTTCTGATGCAGGCAGGAGGAGCTATCTGGTGTAGCCTGCCTTCGTTGGGCAATAGGTTTGGTGACTGAAACTACATTCAGTGAAGTGCAAGAATGATTTATTTAGAGCATTTTGTAGCACTACTAAAGCTCGGCTTCTTTCCAGCTTCCAATGCGACAACTCAAACGAAAGTGCCTTTATGCTTCGCTGATGAAAAGACCAACAGGTATGATTTGCAATAGAGCTCATTTTGGGAAAAAGAAACCTAATCGCGCCATTTTAAGGAACATCAAGAGCAAACATGAGCGAATCATGGCACTGAGAAAAATGCCTCAAATCTGGTGCATGGTTGAGTAAAAACCATTGATATCGGTCACTGAGAAAACAAGAAAATGATCAACCATACTGAAACATTGCAAGTCTTTCTGACCTTTTAATCTTTCTGTGAGACTTCTGTCATTGTGGGAGCAAATGCACACTCCTTTTTAGCAGGTAAAGGTTACCCTCGCAAGTGGTAAAGGTAGACTTTAAATCCACTTGAAGGTATCATTCGACAGCACATGATGCGGGCCGTCATATTAAACCGCAATCCAACTAAACCACATGAATGTGCTTCTTTGGCCTGAGGGTAATGTGACAGCAATGCCCTGGTAGGCTAATTTTGATCTCATCCTCTCCCTATAAAAGGAGAGCCAAATGTTGGCAGCTCCTGTCTAACAGTGTCGTGCAACTCAACACAACCTCAAACTGCCCGGCATATCAGACGCCATTACCACCTACCAACGACATGCTCGTGATTTTAAACTCCCATAGCCATTGACGCCTGACTTTCTATGAACGGGGCCTTTAACGCTACCACTTTAAAATTCTCAAAACATTCGGAGCATATTCAGATTATTGTATATATTGTTACGTGGTGGCGTGACAAGCGATGAAACACGGCGACACAGCAGGAACAGAACGACGTGCTGACAGGACGATGAAGTATGCTTTAATGGCCAGCGGGCCTAGCGCGAGCACTCTGCCCCGCTCCACTGCCCGCTTCGTCATCTTCGTAGCAATATTGTTACTTATATAAAGGACATTGAACCGGTAATCCTTACCCCTAGAGGTAGCACAGTGGTCACGGCGTTACACAGGTGTGCTGGGCGTATGCACGGGATAATAACCCGGCCTCGAGGGTTGCAGCCCAGGTTGGAGAATGGCTGCGAAAACGCCCGTGTGCTATAAGGGTACACGTAATGGCTAAGCTTCTGTAGGACTCCACTATGGAACATTAACGAAATAAATATCATTAGCCTCCAGGGTGGCGCAGTGACCAGGGCGCTTGCGACTGCGTTGGGCGTATGCACAGGCTAATTACCTGGCCTTGGAGGATGTACCCAGGTTGGGGAATGGGCGCGAAAACGCCCGTGTGCTATAGGGGTACACGTAGCGGGTAAGCTTCTACAGGACTCCACTATAGACAAATAACAAAACAAATATCATTGGCCTCCAGGGTGGCGCAGTGGCTAGGGCGTTTGCGACTGCGTTGGGCGTATGCACAGGCTAATTACCTGGCCTTGGAGGACGCACCCATGTTGGGGAAAGGGTACAAAAGCGCTCGTGTACTATAAGGGTTAACGTAAAGACATCTACCGCTGGATGCCGCTGTATATTCCTGGGGAGGCACTATATATCACGTCTAGCGGTGGTGGAGGGGGGTGGGCATGTTGACAAAATATTTAAACTTACTGTAAAATTTATTTATAGTGTTCTGTGCAAAAATAAACTTTTTTGCTGCTGCTTCTTCTTCTTCCTCTTCTTCTTCTTCTTCTTCTTCTTCTTCTTCTTCTTCTTCCCGTTGGTCCGATGTACTGCTTACCGCATGACAGTGGAATGGAATAGATGGGAGCTACTTGATGTGCGACAAAATGAGTCTCATGTTCATTGGTTTCCTTCTGTAGCTATACTTAGGCTTTATCTAGTATGGACGATTTCGGAAGTTTTGCGGGGGGGCTGAAAAACTGCTCAGACAACGGTCCGATTGCCTATCTTCAATATTGTATGGAAAATTTGAAGGATGTAGAGAAAACCTGTTGCCTTTTCTTCTATGTTGGCAGATTCTGTCCGCTCCTACGCTTTTCTTTCGCTTACACTGTCGGGCTTTATTTCTGATGCAGGCAGGAGGAGCTATCTGGTGTAGCCTGCCTTCGTTGGGCAATAGGTTTGGTGACTGAAACTACATTCAGTGAAGTGCAAGAATGATTTATTTAGAGCATTTTGTAGCACTACTAAAGCTCGGCTTCTTTCCAGCTTCCAATGCGACAACTCAAACGAAAGTGCCTTTATGCTTCGCTGATGAAAAGACCAACAGGTATGATTTGCAATAGAGCTCATTTTGGGAAAAAGAAACCTAATCGCGCCATTTTAAGGAACATCAAGAGCAAACATGAGCGAATCATGGCACTGAGAAAAATGCCTCAAATCTGGTGCATGGTTGAGTAAAAACCATTGATATCGGTCACTGAGAAAACAAGAAAATGATCAACCATACTGAAACATTGCAAGTCTTTCTGACCTTTTAATCTTTCTGTGAGACTTCTGTCATTGTGGGAGCAAATGCACACTCCTTTTTAGCAGGTAAAGGTTACCCTCGCAAGTGGTAAAGGTAGACTTTAAATCCACTTGAAGGTATCAATCGACAGCACATGATGCGGGCCATCATATTAAACCGCAATCCAACTAAACCACATGAATGTGCTTCTTTGGCCTGAGGGTAATGTGACAGCAATGCCCTGGTAGGCTAATTTTGATCTCATCCTCTCCCTATAAAAGGAGAGCCAAATGTTGGCAGCTCCTGTCTAACAGTGTCGTGCAACTCAACACAACCTCAAACTGCCCGGCAGATCAGACGCCATTACCACCTACCAACGACATGCTCGTGATTTTAAACTCCCATAGCCATTGACGCCTGACTTTCTATGAACGGGGCCTTTAACGCTACCACTTTAAAATTCTCAAAACATTCGGAGCATATTCAGATTATTGTATATATTGTTACGTGGTGGAGTGACAAGCGATGAAACACGGCGACACAGCAGGAACAGAACGACGTGCTGACATGACGATGAAGTATGCTTTAATGGCCAGCGGGCCTAGCGCGAGCACTCTGCCCCGCTCCACTGCCCGCTTCGTCATCTTCGTAGCAATATTGTTACTTATATAAAGGACATTGAACCGGTAATCCTTACCCCTAGAGGTAGCACAGTGGTCACGGCGTTACACAGCTGTGCTGGGCGTATGCACGGGATAATAACCCGGCCTCGAGGGTTGCAGCCCAGGTTGGAGAATGGCTGCGAAAACGCCCGTGTGCTATAAGGGTACACGTAATGGCTAAGCTTCTGTAGGACTCCACTATGGAACATTAACGAAATAAATATCATTAGCCTCCAGGGTGGCGCAGTGACCAGGGCGCTTGCGACTGCGTTGGGCGTATGCACAGGCTAATTACCTGGCCTTGGAGGATGTACCCAGGTTGGGGAATGGGCGCGAAAACGCCCGTGTGCTATAGGGGTACACGTAGCGGGTAAGCTTCTACAGGACTCCACTATAGACAAATAACAAAACAAATATCATTGGCCTCCAGGGTGGCGCAGTGGCTAGGGCGTTTGCGACTGCGTTGGGCGTATGCACAGGCTAATTACCTGGCCTTGGAGGACGCACCCATGTTGGGGAAAGGGTACAAAAGCGCTCGTGTACTATAAGGGTTAACGTAAAGACATCTACCGCTGGATGCCGCTGTATATTCCTGGGGAGGCACTATATATCACGTCTAGCGGTGGTGGAGGGGGGTGGTCATGTTGACAAAATATTTAAACTTACTGTAAAATTTATTTATAGTGTTCTGTGCAAAAATAAACTTTTTTGCTGCTGCTTCTTCTTCTTCCTCTTCTTCTTCTTCTTCTTCTTCTTCTTCTTCTTCTTCCCGTTGGTCCGATGTACTGCTTACCGCATGACAGTGGAATGGAATAGATGGGAGCTACTTGATGTGCGACAAAATGAGTCTCATGTTCATTGGTTTCCTTCTGTAGCTATACTTAGGCTTTATCTAGTATGGACGATTTCGGAAGTTTTGCGGGGGGGCTGAAAAACTGCTCAGACAACGGTCCGATTGCCTATCTTCAATATTGTATGGAAAATTTGAAGGATGTAGAGAAAACCTGTTGCCTTTTCTTCTATGTTGGCAGATTCTGTCCGCTCCTACGCTTTTCTTTCGCTTACACTGTCGGGCTTTATTTCTGATGCAGGCAGGAGGAGCTATCTGGTGTAGCCTGCCTTCGTTGGGCAATAGGTTTGGTGACTGAAACTACATTCAGTGAAGTGCAAGAATGATTTATTTAGAGCATTTTGTAGCACTACTAAAGCTCGGCTTCTTTCCAGCTTCCAATGCGACAACTCAAACGAAAGTGCCTTTATGCTTCGCTGATGAAAAGACCAACAGGTATGATTTGCAATAGAGCTCATTTTGGGAAAAAGAAACCTAATCGCGCCATTTTAAGGAACATCAAGAGCAAACATGAGCGAATCATGGCACTGAGAAAAATGCCTCAAATCTGGTGCATGGTTGAGTAAAAACCATTGATATCGGTCACTGAGAAAACAAGAAAATGATCAACCATACTGAAACATTGCAAGTCTTTCTGACCTTTTAATCTTTCTGTGAGACTTCTGTCATTGTGGGAGCAAATGCACACTCCTTTTTAGCAGGTAAAGGTTACCCTCGCAAGTGGTAAAGGTAGACTTTAAATCCACTTGAAGGTATCAATCGACAGCACATGATGCGGGCCATCATATTAAACCGCAATCCAACTAAACCACATGAATGTGCTTCTTTGGCCTGAGGGTAATGTGACAGCAATGCCCTGGTAGGCTAATTTTGATCTCATCCTCTCCCTATAAAAGGAGAGCCAAATGTTGGCAGCTCCTGTCTAACAGTGTCGTGCAACTCAACACAACCTCAAACTGCCCGGCAGATCAGACGCCATTACCACCTACCAACGACATGCTCGTGATTTTAAACTCCCATAGCCATTGACGCCTGACTTTCTATGAACGGGGCCTTTAACGCTACCACTTTAAAATTCTCAAAACATTCGGAGCATATTCAGATTATTGTATATATTGTTACGTGGTGGAGTGACAAGCGATGAAACACGGCGACACAGCAGGAACAGAACGACGTGCTGACATGACGATGAAGTATGCTTTAATGGCCAGCGGGCCTAGCGCGAGCACTCTGCCCCGCTCCACTGCCCGCTTCGTCATCTTCGTAGCAATATTGTTACTTATATAAAGGACATTGAACCGGTAATCCTTACCCCTAGAGGTAGCACAGTGGTCACGGCGTTACACAGCTGTGCTGGGCGTATGCACGGGATAATAACCCGGCCTCGAGGGTTGCAGCCCAGGTTGGAGAATGGCTGCGAAAACGCCCGTGTGCTATAAGGGTACACGTAATGGCTAAGCTTCTGTAGGACTCCACTATGGAACATTAACGAAATAAATATCATTAGCCTCCAGGGTGGCGCAGTGACCAGGGCGCTTGCGACTGCGTTGGGCGTATGCACAGGCTAATTACCTGGCCTTGGAGGATGTACCCAGGTTGGGGAATGGGCGCGAAAACGCCCGTGTGCTATAGGGGTACACGTAGCGGGTAAGCTTCTACAGGACTCCACTATAGACAAATAACAAAACAAATATCATTGGCCTCCAGGGTGGCGCAGTGGCTAGGGCGTTTGCGACTGCGTTGGGCGTATGCACAGGCTAATTACCTGGCCTTGGAGGACGCACCCATGTTGGGGAAAGGGTACAAAAGCGCTCGTGTACTATAAGGGTTAACGTAAAGACATCTACCGCTGGATGCCGCTGTATATTCCTGGGGAGGCACTATATATCACGTCTAGCGGTGGTGGAGGGGGGTGGGCATGTTGGCAAAATATTTAAACTTACTGTAAAATTTATTTATAGTGTTCTGTGCAAAAATAAACTTTTTTGCTGCTGCTTCTTCTTCTTCTTCTTCTTCTTCTTCCCGTTGGTCCGATGTACTGCTTACCGCATGACAGTGGAATGGAATAGATGGGAGCTACTTGATGTGCGACAAAATGAGTCTCATGTTCATTGGTTTCCTTCTGTAGCTATACTTAGGCTTTATCTAGTATGGACGATTTCGGAAGTTTTGCGGGGGGGCTGAAAAACTGCTCAGACAACGGTCCGATTGCCTATCTTCAATATTGTATGGAAAATTTGAAGGATGTAGAGAAAACCTGTTGCCTTTTCTTCTATGTTGGCAGATTCTGTCCGCTCCTACGCTTTTCTTTCGCTTACACTGTCGGGCTTTATTTCTGATGCAGGCAGGAGGAGCTATCTGGTGTAGCCTGGCTTCGTTGGGCAATAGGTTTGGTGACTGAAACTACATTCAGTGAAGTGCAAGAATGATTTATTTAGAGCATTTTGTAGCACTACTAAAGCTCGGCTTCTTTCCAGCTTCCAATGCGACAACTCAAACGAAAGTGCCTTTATGCTTCGCTGATGAAAAGACCAACAGGTATGATTTGCAATAGAGCTCATTTTGGGAAAAAGAAACCTAATCGCGCCATTTTAAGGAACATCAAGAGCAAACATGAGCGAATCATGGCACTGAGAAAAATGCCTCAAATCTGGTGCATGGTTGAGTAAAAACCATTGATATCGGTCACTGAGAAAACAAGAAAATGATCAACCATACTGAAACATTGCAAGTCTTTCTGACCTTTTAATCTTTCTGTGAGACTTCTGTCATTGTGGGAGCAAATGCACACTCCTTTTTAGCAGGTAAAGGTTACCCTCGCAAGTGGTAAAGGTAGACTTTAAATCCACTTGAAGGTATCAATCGACAGCACATGATGCGGGCCATCATATTAAACCGCAATCCAACTAAACCACATGAATGTGCTTCTTTGGCCTGAGGGTAATGTGACAGCAATGCCCTGGTAGGCTAATTTTGATCTCATCCTCTCCCTATAAAAGGAGAGCCAAATGTTGGCAGCTCCTGTCTAACAGTGTCGTGCAACTCAACACAACCTCAAACTGCCCGGCATATCAGACGCCATTACCACCTACCAACGACATGCCCGTGATTTTAAACTCCCATAGCCATTGACGCCTGACTTTCTATGAACGGGGCTTTTAACGCTACCACTTTAAAATTCTCAAAACATTCGGAGCATATTCAGATTATTGTATATATTGTTACGTGGTGGCGTGACAAGCGATGAAACACGGCGACACAGCAGGAACAGAACGACGTGCTGACATGACGATGAAGTATGCTTTAATGGCCAGCGGGCCTAGCGCGAGCACTCTGCCCCGCTCCACTGCCCGCTTCGTCATCTTCGTAGCAATATTGTTACTTATATAAAGGACATTGAACCGGTAATCCTTACCCCTAAAGGTAGCACAGTGGTCACGGCGTTACACAGCTGTGCTGGGCGTATGCACGAGATAATAACCCGGCCTCGAGGGTTGCAGCCCAGGTTGGAGAATGGCTGCGAAAACGCCCGTGTGCTATAAGGGTACACGTAATGGCTAAGCTTCTGTAGGACTCCACTATGGAACATTAACGAAATAAATATCATTAGCCTCCAGGGTGGCGCAGTGACCAGGGCGCTTGCGACTGCGTTGGGCGTATGCACAGGCTAATTACCTGGCCTTGGAGGATGTACCCAGGTTGGGGAATGGGCGCGAAAACGCCCGTGTGCTATAGGGGTACACGTAGCGGGTAAGCTTCTACAGGACTCCACTATAGACAAATAACAAAACAAATATCATTGGCCTCCAGGGTGGCGCAGTGGCTAGGGCGTTTGCGACTGCGTTGGGCGTATGCACAGGCTAATTACCTGGCCTTGGAGGACGCACCCATGTTGGGGAAAGGGTACAAAAGCGCTCGTGTACTATAAGGGTTAACGTAAACACATCTACCGCTGGATGCCGCTGTATATTCCTGGGGAGGCACTATATATCTCGTCTAGCGGTGGTGGAGGGGGGTGGGCATGTTGGCAAAATATTTAAACTTACTGTAAAATTTATTTATAGTGTTCTGTGCAAAAATAAACTTTTTTGCTGCTGCTGCTGCTGCTGCTGCTGCTGCTGCTGCTGCTGCTGCTGCTGCTGCTGCTGCTGCTGCTGCTGCTGCTGCTGCTGCTGCTGCTGCTGCTGCTGCTGCTGCTGCTGCTGCTGCTGCTGCTGCTGCTGCTGCTGCTGCTGCTGCTGCTGCTGCTGCTGCTGCTGCTGCTGCTGCTGCTGCTGCTGCTGCTGCTGCTGCTGCTGCTGCTGCTGCTGCTGCTGCTGCTGCTGCTGCTGCTGCTGCTGCTGCTGCTGCTGCTGCTGCTGCTGCTGCTGCTGCTGCTGCTGCTGCTGCTGCTGCTGCTGCTGCTGCTGCTGCTGCTGCTGCTGCTGCTGCTGCTGCTGCTGCTGCTGCTGCTGCTGCTGCTGCTGCTGCTGCTGCTGCTGCTGCTGCTGCTGCTGCTGCTGCTGCTGCTGCTGCTGCTGCTGCTGCTGCTGCTGCTGCTGCTGCTGCTGCTGCTGCTGCTGCTGCTGCTGCTGCTGCTGCTGCTGCTGCTGCTGCTGCTGCTGCTGCTGCTGCTGCTGCTGCTGCTGCTGCTGCTGCTGCTGCTGCTGCTGCTGCTGCTGCTGCTGCTGCTGCTGCTGCTGCTGCTGCTGCTGCTGCTGCTGCTGCTGCTGCTGCTGCTGCTGCTGCTGCTGCTGCTGCTGCTGCTGCTGCTGCTGCTGCTGCTGCTGCTGCTGCTGCTGCTGCTGCTGCTGCTGCTGCTGCTGCTGCTGCTGCTGCTGCTGCTGCTGCTGCTGCTGCTGCTGCTGCTGCTGCTGCTGCTGCTGCTGCTGCTGCTGCTGCTGCTGCTGCTGCTGCTGCTGCTGCTGCTGCTGCTGCTGCTGCTGCTGCTGCTGCTGCTGCTGCTGCTGCTGCTGCTGCTGCTGCTGCTGCTGCTGCTGCTGCTGCTGCTGCTGCTGCTGCTGCTGCTGCTGCTGCTGCTGCTGCTGCTGCTGCTGCTGCTGCTGCTGCTGCTGCTGCTGCTGCTGCTGCTGCTGCTGCTGCTGCTGCTGCTGCTGCTGCTGCTGCTGCTGCTGCTGCTGCTGCTGCTGCTGCTGCTGCTGCTGCTGCTGCTGCTGCTGCTGCTGCTGCTGCTGCTGCTGCTGCTGCTGCTGCTGCTTCTTCTTCTTCTTCTTCTTCTTCTTCTTCTTCTTCTTCTTCTTCTTCTTCTTCTTCTTCTTCTTCTTCTTCTTCTCTTCTTCTTCTTCTTCTTCTTCTCCTTCTTCTTCTTCTTCTTCTTCTTCTTCTTCTTCTTCTTCTTCTTCTCCTTCTTCTTCTTCTTCTTCTTCTTCTTCCCGTTGGTCCGATGTACTGCTTACCGCATGACAGTGGAATGGAATAGATGGGAGCTACTTGATGTGCGACAAAATGAGTCTCATGTTCATTGGTTTCCTTCTGTAGCTATACTTAGGCTTTATCTAGTATGGACGATTTCGGAAGTTTTGCGGGGGGGCTGAAAAACTGCTCAGACAACGGTCCGATTGCCTATCTTCAATATTGTATGGAAAATTTGAAGGATGTAGAGAAAACCTGTTGCCTTTTCTTCTATGTTGGCAGATTCTGTCCGCTCCTACGCTTTTCTTTCGCTTACACTGTCGGGCTTTATTTCTGATGCAGGCAGGAGGAGCTATCTGGTGTAGCCTGCCTTCGTTGGGCAATAGGTTTGGTGACTGAAACTACATTCAGTGAAGTGCAAGAATGATTTATTTAGAGCATTTTGTAGCACTACTAAAGCTCGGCTTCTTTCCAGCTTCCAATGCGACAACTCAAACGAAAGTGCCTTTATGCTTCGCTGATGAAAAGACCAACAGGTATGATTTGCAATAGAGCTCATTTTGGGAAAAAGAAACCTAATCGCGCCATTTTAAGGAACATCAAGAGCAAACATGAGCGAATCATGGCACTGAGAAAAATGCCTCAAATCTGGTGCATGGTTGAGTAAAAACCATTGATATCGGTCACTGAGAAAACAAGAAAATGATCAACCATACTGAAACATTGCAAGTCTTTCTGACCTTTTAATCTTTCTGTGAGACTTCTGTCATTGTGGGAGCAAATGCACACTCCTTTTTAGCAGGTAAAGGTTACCCTCGCAAGTGGTAAAGGTAGACTTTAAATCCACTTGAAGGTATCATTCGACAGCACATGATGCGGGCCGTCATATTAAACCGCAATCCAACTAAACCACATGAATGTGCTTCTTTGGCCTGAGGGTAATGTGACAGCAATGCCCTGGTAGGCTAATTTTGATCTCATCCTCTCCCTATAAAAGGAGAGCCAAATGTTGGCAGCTCCTGTCTAACAGTGTCGTGCAACTCAACACAACCTCAAACTGCCCGGCATATCAGACGCCATTACCACCTACCAACGACATGCTCGTGATTTTAAACTCCCATAGCCATTGACGCCTGACTTTCTATGAACGGGGCCTTTAACGCTACCACTTTAAAATTCTCAAAACATTCGGAGCATATTCAGATTATTGTATATATTGTTACGTGGTGGCGTGACAAGCGATGAAACACGGCGACACAGCAGGAACAGAACGACGTGCTGACAGGACGATGAAGTATGCTTTAATGGCCAGCGGGCCTAGCGCGAGCACTCTGCCCCGCTCCACTGCCCGCTTCGTCATCTTCGTAGCAATATTGTTACTTATATAAAGGACATTGAACCGGTAATCCTTACCCCTAGAGGTAGCACAGTGGTCACGGCGTTACACAGCTGTGCTGGGCGTATGCACGGGATAATAACCCGGCCTCGAGGGTTGCAGCCCAGGTTGGAGAATGGCTGCGAAAACGCCCGTGTGCTATAAGGGTACACGTAATGGCTAAGCTTCTGTAGGACTCCACTATGGAACATTAACGAAATAAATATCATTAGCCTCCAGGGTGGCGCAGTGACCAGGGCGCTTGCGACTGCGTTGGGCGTATGCACAGGCTAATTACCTGGCCTTGGAGGATGTACCCAGGTTGGGGAATGGGCGCGAAAACGCCCGTGTGCTATAGGGGTACACGTAGCGGGTAAGCTTCTACAGGACTCCACTATAGACAAATAACAAAACAAATATCATTGGCCTCCAGGGTGGCGCAGTGGCTAGGGCGTTTGCGACTGCGTTGGGCGTATGCACAGGCTAATTACCTGGCCTTGGAGGACGCACCCATGTTGGGGAAAGGGTACAAAAGCGCTCGTGTACTATAAGGGTTAACGTAAAGACATCTACCGCTGGATGCCGCTGTATATTCCTGGGGAGGCACTATATATCACGTCTAGCGGTGGTGGAGGGGGGTGGGCATGTTGACAAAATATTTAAACTTACTGTAAAATTTATTTATAGTGTTCTGTGCAAAAATAAACTTTTTTGCTGCTGCTTCTTCTTCTTCCTCTTCTTCTTCTTCTTCTTCTTCTTCTTCTTCTTCCCGTTGGTCCGATGTACTGCTTACCGCATGACAGTGGAATGGAATAGATGGGAGCTACTTGATGTGCGACAAAATGAGTCTCATGTTCATTGGTTTCCTTCTGTAGCTATACTTAGGCTTTATCTAGTATGGAAGATTTCGGAAGTTTTGCGGGGGGGCTGAAAAACTGCTCAGACAACGGTCCGATTGCCTATCTTCAATATTGTATGGAAAATTTGAAGGATGTAGAGAAAACCTGTTGCCTTTTCTTCTATGTTGGCAGATTCTGTCCGCTCCTACGCTTTTCTTTCGCTTACACTGTCGGGCTTTATTTCTGATGCAGGCAGGAGGAGCTATCTGGTGTAGCGTGCCTTCGTTGGGCAATAGGTTTGGTGACTGAAACTACATTCAGTGAAGTGCAAGAATGATTTATTTAGAGCATTTTGTAGCACTACTAAAGCTCGGCTTCTTTCCAGCTTCCAATGCGACAACTCAAACGAAAGTGCCTTTATGCTTCGCTGATGAAAAGACCAACAGGTATGATTTGCAATAGAGCTCATTTTGGGAAAAAGAAACCTAATCGCGCCATTTTAAGGAACATCAAGAGCAAACATGAGCGAATCATGGCACTGAGAAAAATGCCTCAAATCTGGTGCATGGTTGAGTAAAAACCATTGATATCGGTCACTGAGAAAACAAGAAAATGATCAACCATACTGAAACATTGCAAGTCTTTCTGACCTTTTAATCTTTCTGTGAGACTTCTGTCATTGTGGGAGCAAATGCACACTCCTTTTTAGCAGGTAAAGGTTACCCTCGCAAGTGGTAAAGGTAGACTTTAAATCCACTTGAAGGTATCAATCGACAGCACATGATGCGGGCCATCATATTAAACCGCAATCCAACTAAACCACATGAATGTGCTTCTTTGGCCTGAGGGTAATGTGACAGCAATGCCCTGGTAGGCTAATTTTGATCTCATCCTCTCCCTATAAAAGGAGAGCCAAATGTTGGCAGCTCCTGTCTAACAGTGTCGTGCAACTCAACACAACCTCAAACTGCCCGGCAGATCAGACGCCATTACCACCTACCAACGACATGCTCGTGATTTTAAACTCCCATAGCCATTGACGCCTGACTTTCTATGAACGGGGCCTTTAACGCTACCACTTTAAAATTCTCAAAACATTCGGAGCATATTCAGATTATTGTATATATTGTTACGTGGTGGAGTGACAAGCGATGAAACACGGCGACACAGCAGGAACAGAACGACGTGCTGACATGACGATGAAGTATGCTTTAATGGCCAGCGGGCCTAGCGCGAGCACTCTGCCCCGCTCCACTGCCCGCTTCGTCATCTTCGTAGCAATATTGTTACTTATATAAAGGACATTGAACCGGTAATCCTTACCCCTAGAGGTAGCACAGTGGTCACGGCGTTACACAGCTGTGCTGGGCGTATGCACGGGATAATAACCCGGCCTCGAGGGTTGCAGCCCAGGTTGGAGAATGGCTGCGAAAACGCCCGTGTGCTATAAGGGTACACGTAATGGCTAAGCTTCTGTAGGACTCCACTATGGAACATTAACGAAATATCATTAGCCTCCAGGGTGGCGCAGTGACCAGGGCGCTTGCGACTGCGTTGGGCGTATGCACAGGCTAATTACCTGGCCTTGGAGGATGTACCCAGGTTGGGGAATGGGCGCGAAAACGCCCGTGTGCTATAGGGGTACACGTAGCGGGTAAGCTTCTACAGGACTCCACTATAGACAAATAACAAAACAAATATCATTGGCCTCCAGGGTGGCGCAGTGGCTAGGGCGTTTGCGACTGCGTTGGGCGTATGCACAGGCTAATTACCTGGCCTTGGAGGACGCACCCATGTTGGGGAAAGGGTACAAAAGCGCTCGTGTACTATAAGGGTTAACGTAAAGACATCTACCGCTGGATGCCGCTGTATATTCCTGGGGAGGCACTATATATCACGTCTAGCGGTGGTGGAGGGGGGTGGGCATGTTGGCAAAATATTTAAACTTACTGTAAAATTTATTTATAGTGTTCTGTGCAAAAATAAACTTTTTTGCTGCTGCTTCTTCTTCTTCTTCTTCTTCTTCTTCCCGTTGGTCCGATGTACTGCTTACCGCATGACAGTGGAATGGAATAGATGGGAGCTACTTGATGTGCGACAAAATGAGTCTCATGTTCATTGGTTTCCTTCTGTAGCTATACTTAGGCTTTATCTAGTATGGACGATTTCGGAAGTTTTGCGGGGGGGCTGAAAAACTGCTCAGACAACGGTCCGATTGCCTATCTTCAATATTGTATGGAAAATTTGAAGGATGTAGAGAAAACCTGTTGCCTTTTCTTCTATGTTGGCAGATTCTGTCCGCTCCTACGCTTTTCTTTCGCTTACACTGTCGGGCTTTATTTCTGATGCAGGCAGGAGGAGCTATCTGGTGTAGCCTGGCTTCGTTGGGCAATAGGTTTGGTGACTGAAACTACATTCAGTGAAGTGCAAGAATGATTTATTTAGAGCATTTTGTAGCACTACTAAAGCTCGGCTTCTTTCCAGCTTCCAATGCGACAACTCAAACGAAAGTGCCTTTATGCTTCGCTGATGAAAAGACCAACAGGTATGATTTGCAATAGAGCTCATTTTGGGAAAAAGAAACCTAATCGCGCCATTTTAAGGAACATCAAGAGCAAACATGAGCGAATCATGGCACTGAGAAAAATGCCTCAAATCTGGTGCATGGTTGAGTAAAAACCATTGATATCGGTCACTGAGAAAACAAGAAAATGATCAACCATACTGAAACATTGCAAGTCTTTCTGACCTTTTAATCTTTCTGTGAGACTTCTGTCATTGTGGGAGCAAATGCACACTCCTTTTTAGCAGGTAAAGGTTACCCTCGCAAGTGGTAAAGGTAGACTTTAAATCCACTTGAAGGTATCAATCGACAGCACATGATGCGGGCCATCATATTAAACCGCAATCCAACTAAACCACATGAATGTGCTTCTTTGGCCTGAGGGTAATGTGACAGCAATGCCCTGGTAGGCTAATTTTGATCTCATCCTCTCCCTATAAAAGGAGAGCCAAATGTTGGCAGCTCCTGTCTAACAGTGTCGTGCAACTCAACACAACCTCAAACTGCCCGGCATATCAGACGCCATTACCACCTACCAACGACATGCCCGTGATTTTAAACTCCCATAGCCATTGACGCCTGACTTTCTATGAACGGGGCTTTTAACGCTACCACTTTAAAATTCTCAAAACATTCGGAGCATATTCAGATTATTGTATATATTGTTACGTGGTGGCGTGACAAGCGATGAAACACGGCGACACAGCAGGAACAGAACGACGTGCTGACATGACGATGAAGTATGCTTTAATGGCCAGCGGGCCTAGCGCGAGCACTCTGCCCCGCTCCACTGCCCGCTTCGTCATCTTCGTAGCAATATTGTTACTTATATAAAGGACATTGAACCGGTAATCCTTACCCCTAAAGGTAGCACAGTGGTCACGGCGTTACACAGCTGTGCTGGGCGTATGCACGAGATAATAACCCGGCCTCGAGGGTTGCAGCCCAGGTTGGAGAATGGCTGCGAAAACGCCCGTGTGCTATAAGGGTACACGTAATGGCTAAGCTTCTGTAGGACTCCACTATGGAACATTAACGAAATAAATATCATTAGCCTCCAGGGTGGCGCAGTGACCAGGGCGCTTGCGACTGCGTTGGGCGTATGCACAGGCTAATTACCTGGCCTTGGAGGATGTACCCAGGTTGGGGAATGGGCGCGAAAACGCCCGTGTGCTATAGGGGTACACGTAGCGGGTAAGCTTCTACAGGACTCCACTATAGACAAATAACAAAACAAATATCATTGGCCTCCAGGGTGGCGCAGTGGCTAGGGCGTTTGCGACTGCGTTGGGCGTATGCACAGGCTAATTACCTGGCCTTGGAGGACACACCCATGTTGGGGAAAGGGTACAAAAGCGCTCGTGTACTATAAGGGTTAACGTAAACACATCTACCGCTGGATGCCGCTGTATATTCCTGGGGAGGCACTATATATCTCGTCTAGCGGTGGTGGAGGGGGGTGGGCATGTTGGCAAAATATTTAAACTTACTGTAAAATTTATTTATAGTGTTCTGTGCAAAAATAAACTTTTTTGCTGCTGCTTCTTCTTCTTCTTCTTCTTCTTCTTCCCGTTGGTCCGATGTACTGCTTACCGCATGACAGTGGAATGGAATAGATGGGAGCTACTTGATGTGCGACAAAATGAGTCTCATGTTCATTGGTTTCCTTCTGTAGCTATACTTAGGCTTTATCTAGTATGGACGATTTCGGAAGTTTTGCGGGGGGGCTGAAAAACTGCTCAGACAACGGTCCGATTGCCTATCTTCAATATTGTATGGAAAATTTGAAGGATGTAGAGAAAACCTGTTGCCTTTTCTTCTATGTTGGCAGATTCTGTCCGCTCCTACGCTTTTCTTTCGCTTACACTGTCGGGCTTTATTTCTGATGCAGGCAGGAGGAGCTATCTGGTGTAGCGTGCCTTCGTTGGGCAATAGGTTTGGTGACTGAAACTACATTCAGTGAAGTGCAAGAATGATTTATTTAGAGCATTTTGTAGCACTACTAAAGCTCGGCTTCTTTCCAGCTTCCAATGCGACAACTCAAACGAAAGTGCCTTTATGCTTCGCTGATGAAAAGACCAACAGGTATGATTTGCAATAGAGCTCATTTTGGGAAAAAGAAACCTAATCGCGCCATTTTAAGGAACATCAAGAGCAAACATGAGCGAATCATGGCACTGAGAAAAATGCCTCAAATCTGGTGCATGGTTGAGTAAAAACCATTGATATCGGTCACTGAGAAAACAAGAAAATGATCAACCATACTGAAACATTGCAAGTCTTTCTGACCTTTTAATCTTTCTGTGAGACTTCTGTCATTGTGGGAGCAAATGCACACTCCTTTTTAGCAGGTAAAGGTTACCCTCGCAAGTGGTAAAGGTAGACTTTAAATCCACTTGAAGGTATCAATCGACAGCACATGATGCGGGCCATCATATTAAACCGCAATCCAACTAAACCACATGAATGTGCTTCTTTGGCCTGAGGGTAATGTGACAGCAATGCCCTGGTAGGCTAATTTTGATCTCATCCTCTCCCTATAAAAGGAGAGCCAAATGTTGGCAGCTCCTGTCTAACAGTGTCGTGCAACTCAACACAACCTCAAACTGCCCGGCAGATCAGACGCCATTACCACCTACCAACGACATGCTCGTGATTTTAAACTCCCATAGCCATTGACGCCTGACTTTCTATGAACGGGGCCTTTAACGCTACCACTTTAAAATTCTCAAAACATTCGGAGCATATTCAGATTATTGTATATATTGTTACGTGGTGGAGTGACAAGCGATGAAACACGGCGACACAGCAGGAACAGAACGACGTGCTGACATGACGATGAAGTATGCTTTAATGGCCAGCGGGCCTAGCGCGAGCACTCTGCCCCGCTCCACTGCCCGCTTCGTCATCTTCGTAGCAATATTGTTACTTATATAAAGGACATTGAACCGGTAATCCTTACCCCTAGAGGTAGCACAGTGGTCACGGCGTTACACAGCTGTGCTGGGCGTATGCACGGGATAATAACCCGGCCTCGAGGGTTGCAGCCCAGGTTGGAGAATGGCTGCGAAAACGCCCGTGTGCTATAAGGGTACACGTAATGGCTAAGCTTCTGTAGGACTCCACTATGGAACATTAACGAAATAAATATCATTAGCCTCCAGGGTGGCGCAGTGACCAGGGCGCTTGCGACTGCGTTGGGCGTATGCACAGGCTAATTACCTGGCCTTGGAGGATGTACCCAGGTTGGGGAATGGGCGCGAAAACGCCCGTGTGCTATAGGGGTACACGTAGCGGGTAAGCTTCTACAGGACTCCACTATAGACAAATAACAAAACAAATATCATTGGCCTCCAGGGTGGCGCAGTGGCTAGGGCGTTTGCGACTGCGTTGGGCGTATGCACAGGCTAATTACCTGGCCTTGGAGGACGCACCCATGTTGGGGAAAGGGTACAAAAGCGCTCGTGTACTATAAGGGTTAACGTAAAGACATCTACCGCTGGATGCCGCTGTATATTCCTGGGGAGGCACTATATATCACGTCTAGCGGTGGTGGAGGGGGGTGGGCATGTTGGCAAAATATTTAAACTTACTGTAAAATTTATTTATAGTGTTCTGTGCAAAAATAAACTTTTTTGCTGCTGCTTCTTCTTCTTCTTCTTCTTCTTCTTCCCGTTGGTCCGATGTACTGCTTACCGCATGACAGTGGAATGGAATAGATGGGAGCTACTTGATGTGCGACAAAATGAGTCTCATGTTCATTGGTTTCCTTCTGTAGCTATACTTAGGCTTTATCTAGTATGGACGATTTCGGAAGTTTTGCGGGGGGGCTGAAAAACTGCTCAGACAACGGTCCGATTGCCTATCTTCAATATTGTATGGAAAATTTGAAGGATGTAGAGAAAACCTGTTGCCTTTTCTTCTATGTTGGCAGATTCTGTCCGCTCCTACGCTTTTCTTTCGCTTACACTGTCGGGCTTTATTTCTGATGCAGGCAGGAGGAGCTATCTGGTGTAGCCTGGCTTCGTTGGGCAATAGGTTTGGTGACTGAAACTACATTCAGTGAAGTGCAAGAATGATTTATTTAGAGCATTTTGTAGCACTACTAAAGCTCGGCTTCTTTCCAGCTTCCAATGCGACAACTCAAACGAAAGTGCCTTTATGCTTCGCTGATGAAAAGACCAACAGGTATGATTTGCAATAGAGCTCATTTTGGGAAAAAGAAACCTAATCGCGCCATTTTAAGGAACATCAAGAGCAAACATGAGCGAATCATGGCACTGAGAAAAATGCCTCAAATCTGGTGCATGGTTGAGTAAAAACCATTGATATCGGTCACTGAGAAAACAAGAAAATGATCAACCATACTGAAACATTGCAAGTCTTTCTGACCTTTTAATCTTTCTGTGAGACTTCTGTCATTGTGGGAGCAAATGCACACTCCTTTTTAGCAGGTAAAGGTTACCCTCGCAAGTGGTAAAGGTAGACTTTAAATCCACTTGAAGGTATCAATCGACAGCACATGATGCGGGCCATCATATTAAACCGCAATCCAACTAAACCACATGAATGTGCTTCTTTGGCCTGAGGGTAATGTGACAGCAATGCCCTGGTAGGCTAATTTTGATCTCATCCTCTCCCTATAAAAGGAGAGCCAAATGTTGGCAGCTCCTGTCTAACAGTGTCGTGCAACTCAACACAACCTCAAACTGCCCGGCATATCAGACGCCATTACCACCTACCAACGACATGCCCGTGATTTTAAACTCCCATAGCCATTGACGCCTGACTTTCTATGAACGGGGCTTTTAACGCTACCACTTTAAAATTCTCAAAACATTCGGAGCATATTCAGATTATTGTATATATTGTTACGTGGTGGCGTGACAAGCGATGAAACACGGCGACACAGCAGGAACAGAACGACGTGCTGACATGACGATGAAGTATGCTTTAATGGCCAGCGGGCCTAGCGCGAGCACTCTGCCCCGCTCCACTGCCCGCTTCGTCATCTTCGTAGCAATATTGTTACTTATATAAAGGACATTGAACCGGTAATCCTTACCCCTAGAGGTAGCACAGTGGTCACGGCGTTACACAGCTGTGCTGGGCGTATGCACGGGATAATAACCCGGCCTCGAGGGTTGCAGCCCAGGTTGGAGAATGGCTGCGAAAACGCCCGTGTGCTATAAGGGTACACGTAATGGCTAAGCTTCTGTAGGACTCCACTATGGAACATTAACGAAATAAATATCATTAGCCTCCAGGGTGGCGCAGTGACCAGGGCGCTTGCGACTGCGTTGGGCGTATGCACAGGCTAATTACCTGGCCTTGGAGGATGTACCCAGGTTGGGGAATGGGCGCGAAAACGCCCGTGTGCTATAGGGGTACACGTAGCGGGTAAGCTTCTACAGGACTCCACTATAGACAAATAACAAAACAAATATCATTGGCCTCCAGGGTGGCGCAGTGGCTAGGGCGTTTGCGACTGCGTTGGGCGTATGCACAGGCTAATTACCTGGCCTTGGAGGACGCACCCATGTTGGGGAAAGGGTACAAAAGCGCTCGTGTACTATAAGGGTTAACGTAAACACATCTACCGCTGGATGCCGCTGTATATTCCTGGGGAGGCACTATATATCACGTCTAGCGGTGGTGGAGGGGGGTGGGCATTTTGGCAAAATATTTAAACTTACTGTAAAATTTATTTATAGTGTTCTGTGCAAAAATAAACTTTTTTGCTGCTGCTTCTTCTTCTTCTTCTTCTTCTTCTTCCCGTTGGTCCGATGTACTGCTTACCGCATGACAGTGGAATGGAATAGATGGGAGCTACTTGATGTGCGACAAAATGAGTCTCATGTTCATTGGTTTCCTTCTGTAGCTATACTTAGGCTTTATCTAGTATGGACGATTTCGGAAGTTTTGCGGGGGGGCTGAAAAACTGCTCAGACAACGGTCCGATTGCCTATCTTCAATATTGTATGGAAAATTTGAAGGATGTAGAGAAAACCTGTTGCCTTTTCTTCTATGTTGGCAGATTCTGTCCGCTCCTACGCTTTTCTTTCGCTTACACTGTCGGGCTTTATTTCTGATGCAGGCAGGAGGAGCTATCTGGTGTAGCCTGGCTTCGTTGGGCAATAGGTTTGGTGACTGAAACTACATTCAGTGAAGTGCAAGAATGATTTATTTAGAGCATTTTGTAGCACTACTAAAGCTCGGCTTCTTTCCAGCTTCCAATGCGACAACTCAAACGAAAGTGCCTTTATGCTTCGCTGATGAAAAGACCAACAGGTATGATTTGCAATAGAGCTCATTTTGGGAAAAAGAAACCTAATCGCGCCATTTTAAGGAACATCAAGAGCAAACATGAGCGAATCATGGCACTGAGAAAAATGCCTCAAATCTGGTGCATGGTTGAGTAAAAACCATTGATATCGGTCACTGAGAAAACAAGAAAATGATCAACCATACTGAAACATTGCAAGTCTTTCTGACCTTTTAATCTTTCTGTGAGACTTCTGTCATTGTGGGAGCAAATGCACACTCCTTTTTAGCAGGTAAAGGTTACCCTCGCAAGTGGTAAAGGTAGACTTTAAATCCACTTGAAGGTATCAATCGACAGCACATGATGCGGGCCATCATATTAAACCGCAATCCAACTAAACCACATGAATGTGCTTCTTTGGCCTGAGGGTAATGTGACAGCAATGCCCTGGTAGGCTAATTTTGATCTCATCCTCTCCCTATAAAAGGAGAGCCAAATGTTGGCAGCTCCTGTCTAACAGTGTCGTGCAACTCAACACAACCTCAAACTGCCCGGCATATCAGACGCCATTACCACCTACCAACGACATGCCCGTGATTTTAAACTCCCATAGCCATTGACGCCTGACTTTCTATGAACGGGGCTTTTAACGCTACCACTTTAAAATTCTCAAAACATTCGGAGCATATTCAGATTATTGTATATATTGTTACGTGGTGGCGTGACAAGCGATGAAACACGGCGACACAGCAGGAACAGAACGACGTGCTGACATGACGATGAAGTATGCTTTAATGGCCAGCGGGCCTAGCGCGAGCACTCTGCCCCGCTCCACTGCCCGCTTCGTCATCTTCGTAGCAATATTGTTACTTATATAAAGGACATTGAACCGGTAATCCTTACCCCTAGAGGTAGCACAGTGGTCACGGCGTTACACAGCTGTGCTGGGCGTATGCACGGGATAATAACCCGGCCTCGAGGGTTGCAGCCCAGGTTGGAGAATGGCTGCGAAAACGCCCGTGTGCTATAAGGGTACACGTAATGGCTAAGCTTCTGTAGGACTCCACTATGGAACATTAACGAAATAAATATCATTAGCCTCCAGGGTGGCGCAGTGACCAGGGCGCTTGCGACTGCGTTGGGCGTATGCACAGGCTAATTACCTGGCCTTGGAGGATGTACCCAGGTTGGGGAATGGGCGCGAAAACGCCCGTGTGCTATAGGGGTACACGTAGCGGGTAAGCTTCTACAGGACTCCACTATAGACAAATAACAAAACAAATATCATTGGCCTCCAGGGTGGCGCAGTGGCTAGGGCGTTTGCGACTGCGTTGGGCGTATGCACAGGCTAATTACCTGGCCTTGGAGGACGCACCCATGTTGGGGAAAGGGTACAAAAGCGCTCGTGTACTATAAGGGTTAACGTAAACACATCTACCGCTGGATGCCGCTGTATATTCCTGGGGAGGCACTATATATCTCGTCTAGCGGTGGTGGAGGGGGGTGGGCATGTTGGCAAAATATTTAAACTTACTGTAAAATTTATTTATAGTGTTCTGTGCAAAAATAAACTTTTTTGCTGCTGCTTCTTCTTCTTCTTCTTCTTCTTCTTCCCGTTGGTCCGATGTACTGCTTACCGCATGACAGTGGAATGGAATAGATGGGAGCTACTTGATGTGCGACAAAATGAGTCTCATGTTCATTGGTTTCCTTCTGTAGCTATACTTAGGCTTTATCTAGTATGGACGATTTCGGAAGTTTTGCGGGGGGGCTGAAAAACTGCTCAGACAACGGTCCGATTGCCTATCTTCAATATTGTATGGAAAATTTGAAGGATGTAGAGAAAACCTGTTGCCTTTTCTTCTATGTTGGCAGATTCTGTCCGCTCCTACGCTTTTCTTTCGCTTACACTGTCGGGCTTTATTTCTGATGCAGGCAGGAGGAGCTATCTGGTGTAGCGTGCCTTCGTTGGGCAATAGGTTTGGTGACTGAAACTACATTCAGTGAAGTGCAAGAATGATTTATTTAGAGCATTTTGTAGCACTACTAAAGCTCGGCTTCTTTCCAGCTTCCAATGCGACAACTCAAACGAAAGTGCCTTTATGCTTCGCTGATGAAAAGACCAACAGGTATGATTTGCAATAGAGCTCATTTTGGGAAAAAGAAACCTAATCGCGCCATTTTAAGGAACATCAAGAGCAAACATGAGCGAATCATGGCACTGAGAAAAATGCCTCAAATCTGGTGCATGGTTGAGTAAAAACCATTGATATCGGTCACTGAGAAAACAAGAAAATGATCAACCATACTGAAACATTGCAAGTCTTTCTGACCTTTTAATCTTTCTGTGAGACTTCTGTCATTGTGGGAGCAAATGCACACTCCTTTTTAGCAGGTAAAGGTTACCCTCGCAAGTGGTAAAGGTAGACTTTAAATCCACTTGAAGGTATCAATCGACAGCACATGATGCGGGCCATCATATTAAACCGCAATCCAACTAAACCACATGAATGTGCTTCTTTGGCCTGAGGGTAATGTGACAGCAATGCCCTGGTAGGCTAATTTTGATCTCATCCTCTCCCTATAAAAGGAGAGCCAAATGTTGGCAGCTCCTGTCTAACAGTGTCGTGCAACTCAACACAACCTCAAACTGCCCGGCAGATCAGACGCCATTACCACCTACCAACGACATGCTCGTGATTTTAAACTCCCATAGCCATTGACGCCTGACTTTCTATGAACGGGGCCTTTAACGCTACCACTTTAAAATTCTCAAAACATTCGGAGCATATTCAGATTATTGTATATATTGTTACGTGGTGGAGTGACAAGCGATGAAACACGGCGACACAGCAGGAACAGAACGACGTGCTGACATGACGATGAAGTATGCTTTAATGGCCAGCGGGCCTAGCGCGAGCACTCTGCCCCGCTCCACTGCCCGCTTCGTCATCTTCGTAGCAATATTGTTACTTATATAAAGGACATTGAACCGGTAATCCTTACCCCTAGAGGTAGCACAGTGGTCACGGCGTTACACAGCTGTGCTGGGCGTATGCACGGGATAATAACCCGGCCTCGAGGGTTGCAGCCCAGGTTGGAGAATGGCTGCGAAAACGCCCGTGTGCTATAAGGGTACACGTAATGGCTAAGCTTCTGTAGGACTCCACTATGGAACATTAACGAAATATCATTAGCCTCCAGGGTGGCGCAGTGACCAGGGCGCTTGCGACTGCGTTGGGCGTATGCACAGGCTAATTACCTGGCCTTGGAGGATGTACCCAGGTTGGGGAATGGGCGCGAAAACGCCCGTGTGCTATAGGGGTACACGTAGCGGGTAAGCTTCTACAGGACTCCACTATAGACAAATAACAAAACAAATATCATTGGCCTCCAGGGTGGCGCAGTGGCTAGGGCGTTTGCGACTGCGTTGGGCGTATGCACAGGCTAATTACCTGGCCTTGGAGGACGCACCCATGTTGGGGAAAGGGTACAAAAGCGCTCGTGTACTATAAGGGTTAACGTAAAGACATCTACCGCTGGATGCCGCTGTATATTCCTGGGGAGGCACTATATATCACGTCTAGCGGTGGTGGAGGGGGGTGGGCATGTTGGCAAAATATTTAAACTTACTGTAAAATTTATTTATAGTGTTCTGTGCAAAAATAAACTTTTTTGCTGCTGCTTCTTCTTCTTCTTCTTCTTCTTCTTCCCGTTGGTCCGATGTACTGCTTACCGCATGACAGTGGAATGGAATAGATGGGAGCTACTTGATGTGCGACAAAATGAGTCTCATGTTCATTGGTTTCCTTCTGTAGCTATACTTAGGCTTTATCTAGTATGGACGATTTCGGAAGTTTTGCGGGGGGGCTGAAAAACTGCTCAGACAACGGTCCGATTGCCTATCTTCAATATTGTATGGAAAATTTGAAGGATGTAGAGAAAACCTGTTGCCTTTTCTTCTATGTTGGCAGATTCTGTCCGCTCCTACGCTTTTCTTTCGCTTACACTGTCGGGCTTTATTTCTGATGCAGGCAGGAGGAGCTATCTGGTGTAGCCTGGCTTCGTTGGGCAATAGGTTTGGTGACTGAAACTACATTCAGTGAAGTGCAAGAATGATTTATTTAGAGCATTTTGTAGCACTACTAAAGCTCGGCTTCTTTCCAGCTTCCAATGCGACAACTCAAACGAAAGTGCCTTTATGCTTCGCTGATGAAAAGACCAACAGGTATGATTTGCAATAGAGCTCATTTTGGGAAAAAGAAACCTAATCGCGCCATTTTAAGGAACATCAAGAGCAAACATGAGCGAATCATGGCACTGAGAAAAATGCCTCAAATCTGGTGCATGGTTGAGTAAAAACCATTGATATCGGTCACTGAGAAAACAAGAAAATGATCAACCATACTGAAACATTGCAAGTCTTTCTGACCTTTTAATCTTTCTGTGAGACTTCTGTCATTGTGGGAGCAAATGCACACTCCTTTTTAGCAGGTAAAGGTTACCCTCGCAAGTGGTAAAGGTAGACTTTAAATCCACTTGAAGGTATCAATCGACAGCACATGATGCGGGCCATCATATTAAACCGCAATCCAACTAAACCACATGAATGTGCTTCTTTGGCCTGAGGGTAATGTGACAGCAATGCCCTGGTAGGCTAATTTTGATCTCATCCTCTCCCTATAAAAGGAGAGCCAAATGTTGGCAGCTCCTGTCTAACAGTGTCGTGCAACTCAACACAACCTCAAACTGCCCGGCATATCAGACGCCATTACCACCTACCAACGACATGCCCGTGATTTTAAACTCCCATAGCCATTGACGCCTGACTTTCTATGAACGGGGCTTTTAACGCTACCACTTTAAAATTCTCAAAACATTCGGAGCATATTCAGATTATTGTATATATTGTTACGTGGTGGCGTGACAAGCGATGAAACACGGCGACACAGCAGGAACAGAACGACGTGCTGACATGACGATGAAGTATGCTTTAATGGCCAGCGGGCCTAGCGCGAGCACTCTGCCCCGCTCCACTGCCCGCTTCGTCATCTTCGTAGCAATATTGTTACTTATATAAAGGACATTGAACCGGTAATCCTTACCCCTAAAGGTAGCACAGTGGTCACGGCGTTACACAGCTGTGCTGGGCGTATGCACGAGATAATAACCCGGCCTCGAGGGTTGCAGCCCAGGTTGGAGAATGGCTGCGAAAACGCCCGTGTGCTATAAGGGTACACGTAATGGCTAAGCTTCTGTAGGACTCCACTATGGAACATTAACGAAATAAATATCATTAGCCTCCAGGGTGGCGCAGTGACCAGGGCGCTTGCGACTGCGTTGGGCGTATGCACAGGCTAATTACCTGGCCTTGGAGGATGTACCCAGGTTGGGGAATGGGCGCGAAAACGCCCGTGTGCTATAGGGGTACACGTAGCGGGTAAGCTTCTACAGGACTCCACTATAGACAAATAACAAAACAAATATCATTGGCCTCCAGGGTGGCGCAGTGGCTAGGGCGTTTGCGACTGCGTTGGGCGTATGCACAGGCTAATTACCTGGCCTTGGAGGACACACCCATGTTGGGGAAAGGGTACAAAAGCGCTCGTGTACTATAAGGGTTAACGTAAACACATCTACCGCTGGATGCCGCTGTATATTCCTGGGGAGGCACTATATATCTCGTCTAGCGGTGGTGGAGGGGGGTGGGCATGTTGGCAAAATATTTAAACTTACTGTAAAATTTATTTATAGTGTTCTGTGCAAAAATAAACTTTTTTGCTGCTGCTTCTTCTTCTTCTTCTTCTTCTTCTTCCCGTTGGTCCGATGTACTGCTTACCGCATGACAGTGGAATGGAATAGATGGGAGCTACTTGATGTGCGACAAAATGAGTCTCATGTTCATTGGTTTCCTTCTGTAGCTATACTTAGGCTTTATCTAGTATGGACGATTTCGGAAGTTTTGCGGGGGGGCTGAAAAACTGCTCAGACAACGGTCCGATTGCCTATCTTCAATATTGTATGGAAAATTTGAAGGATGTAGAGAAAACCTGTTGCCTTTTCTTCTATGTTGGCAGATTCTGTCCGCTCCTACGCTTTTCTTTCGCTTACACTGTCGGGCTTTATTTCTGATGCAGGCAGGAGGAGCTATCTGGTGTAGCGTGCCTTCGTTGGGCAATAGGTTTGGTGACTGAAACTACATTCAGTGAAGTGCAAGAATGATTTATTTAGAGCATTTTGTAGCACTACTAAAGCTCGGCTTCTTTCCAGCTTCCAATGCGACAACTCAAACGAAAGTGCCTTTATGCTTCGCTGATGAAAAGACCAACAGGTATGATTTGCAATAGAGCTCATTTTGGGAAAAAGAAACCTAATCGCGCCATTTTAAGGAACATCAAGAGCAAACATGAGCGAATCATGGCACTGAGAAAAATGCCTCAAATCTGGTGCATGGTTGAGTAAAAACCATTGATATCGGTCACTGAGAAAACAAGAAAATGATCAACCATACTGAAACATTGCAAGTCTTTCTGACCTTTTAATCTTTCTGTGAGACTTCTGTCATTGTGGGAGCAAATGCACACTCCTTTTTAGCAGGTAAAGGTTACCCTCGCAAGTGGTAAAGGTAGACTTTAAATCCACTTGAAGGTATCAATCGACAGCACATGATGCGGGCCATCATATTAAACCGCAATCCAACTAAACCACATGAATGTGCTTCTTTGGCCTGAGGGTAATGTGACAGCAATGCCCTGGTAGGCTAATTTTGATCTCATCCTCTCCCTATAAAAGGAGAGCCAAATGTTGGCAGCTCCTGTCTAACAGTGTCGTGCAACTCAACACAACCTCAAACTGCCCGGCAGATCAGACGCCATTACCACCTACCAACGACATGCTCGTGATTTTAAACTCCCATAGCCATTGACGCCTGACTTTCTATGAACGGGGCCTTTAACGCTACCACTTTAAAATTCTCAAAACATTCGGAGCATATTCAGATTATTGTATATATTGTTACGTGGTGGAGTGACAAGCGATGAAACACGGCGACACAGCAGGAACAGAACGACGTGCTGACATGACGATGAAGTATGCTTTAATGGCCAGCGGGCCTAGCGCGAGCACTCTGCCCCGCTCCACTGCCCGCTTCGTCATCTTCGTAGCAATATTGTTACTTATATAAAGGACATTGAACCGGTAATCCTTACCCCTAGAGGTAGCACAGTGGTCACGGCGTTACACAGCTGTGCTGGGCGTATGCACGGGATAATAACCCGGCCTCGAGGGTTGCAGCCCAGGTTGGAGAATGGCTGCGAAAACGCCCGTGTGCTATAAGGGTACACGTAATGGCTAAGCTTCTGTAGGACTCCACTATGGAACATTAACGAAATAAATATCATTAGCCTCCAGGGTGGCGCAGTGACCAGGGCGCTTGCGACTGCGTTGGGCGTATGCACAGGCTAATTACCTGGCCTTGGAGGATGTACCCAGGTTGGGGAATGGGCGCGAAAACGCCCGTGTGCTATAGGGGTACACGTAGCGGGTAAGCTTCTACAGGACTCCACTATAGACAAATAACAAAACAAATATCATTGGCCTCCAGGGTGGCGCAGTGGCTAGGGCGTTTGCGACTGCGTTGGGCGTATGCACAGGCTAATTACCTGGCCTTGGAGGACGCACCCATGTTGGGGAAAGGGTACAAAAGCGCTCGTGTACTATAAGGGTTAACGTAAAGACATCTACCGCTGGATGCCGCTGTATATTCCTGGGGAGGCACTATATATCACGTCTAGCGGTGGTGGAGGGGGGTGGGCATGTTGGCAAAATATTTAAACTTACTGTAAAATTTATTTATAGTGTTCTGTGCAAAAATAAACTTTTTTGCTGCTGCTTCTTCTTCTTCTTCTTCTTCTTCTTCCCGTTGGTCCGATGTACTGCTTACCGCATGACAGTGGAATGGAATAGATGGGAGCTACTTGATGTGCGACAAAATGAGTCTCATGTTCATTGGTTTCCTTCTGTAGCTATACTTAGGCTTTATCTAGTATGGACGATTTCGGAAGTTTTGCGGGGGGGCTGAAAAACTGCTCAGACAACGGTCCGATTGCCTATCTTCAATATTGTATGGAAAATTTGAAGGATGTAGAGAAAACCTGTTGCCTTTTCTTCTATGTTGGCAGATTCTGTCCGCTCCTACGCTTTTCTTTCGCTTACACTGTCGGGCTTTATTTCTGATGCAGGCAGGAGGAGCTATCTGGTGTAGCCTGGCTTCGTTGGGCAATAGGTTTGGTGACTGAAACTACATTCAGTGAAGTGCAAGAATGATTTATTTAGAGCATTTTGTAGCACTACTAAAGCTCGGCTTCTTTCCAGCTTCCAATGCGACAACTCAAACGAAAGTGCCTTTATGCTTCGCTGATGAAAAGACCAACAGGTATGATTTGCAATAGAGCTCATTTTGGGAAAAAGAAACCTAATCGCGCCATTTTAAGGAACATCAAGAGCAAACATGAGCGAATCATGGCACTGAGAAAAATGCCTCAAATCTGGTGCATGGTTGAGTAAAAACCATTGATATCGGTCACTGAGAAAACAAGAAAATGATCAACCATACTGAAACATTGCAAGTCTTTCTGACCTTTTAATCTTTCTGTGAGACTTCTGTCATTGTGGGAGCAAATGCACACTCCTTTTTAGCAGGTAAAGGTTACCCTCGCAAGTGGTAAAGGTAGACTTTAAATCCACTTGAAGGTATCAATCGACAGCACATGATGCGGGCCATCATATTAAACCGCAATCCAACTAAACCACATGAATGTGCTTCTTTGGCCTGAGGGTAATGTGACAGCAATGCCCTGGTAGGCTAATTTTGATCTCATCCTCTCCCTATAAAAGGAGAGCCAAATGTTGGCAGCTCCTGTCTAACAGTGTCGTGCAACTCAACACAACCTCAAACTGCCCGGCATATCAGACGCCATTACCACCTACCAACGACATGCCCGTGATTTTAAACTCCCATAGCCATTGACGCCTGACTTTCTATGAACGGGGCTTTTAACGCTACCACTTTAAAATTCTCAAAACATTCGGAGCATATTCAGATTATTGTATATATTGTTACGTGGTGGCGTGACAAGCGATGAAACACGGCGACACAGCAGGAACAGAACGACGTGCTGACATGACGATGAAGTATGCTTTAATGGCCAGCGGGCCTAGCGCGAGCACTCTGCCCCGCTCCACTGCCCGCTTCGTCATCTTCGTAGCAATATTGTTACTTATATAAAGGACATTGAACCGGTAATCCTTACCCCTAGAGGTAGCACAGTGGTCACGGCGTTACACAGCTGTGCTGGGCGTATGCACGGGATAATAACCCGGCCTCGAGGGTTGCAGCCCAGGTTGGAGAATGGCTGCGAAAACGCCCGTGTGCTATAAGGGTACACGTAATGGCTAAGCTTCTGTAGGACTCCACTATGGAACATTAACGAAATAAATATCATTAGCCTCCAGGGTGGCGCAGTGACCAGGGCGCTTGCGACTGCGTTGGGCGTATGCACAGGCTAATTACCTGGCCTTGGAGGATGTACCCAGGTTGGGGAATGGGCGCGAAAACGCCCGTGTGCTATAGGGGTACACGTAGCGGGTAAGCTTCTACAGGACTCCACTATAGACAAATAACAAAACAAATATCATTGGCCTCCAGGGTGGCGCAGTGGCTAGGGCGTTTGCGACTGCGTTGGGCGTATGCACAGGCTAATTACCTGGCCTTGGAGGACGCACCCATGTTGGGGAAAGGGTACAAAAGCGCTCGTGTACTATAAGGGTTAACGTAAACACATCTACCGCTGGATGCCGCTGTATATTCCTGGGGAGGCACTATATATCACGTCTAGCGGTGGTGGAGGGGGGTGGGCATTTTGGCAAAATATTTAAACTTACTGTAAAATTTATTTATAGTGTTCTGTGCAAAAATAAACTTTTTTGCTGCTGCTTCTTCTTCTTCTTCTTCTTCTTCTTCCCGTTGGTCCGATGTACTGCTTACCGCATGACAGTGGAATGGAATAGATGGGAGCTACTTGATGTGCGACAAAATGAGTCTCATGTTCATTGGTTTCCTTCTGTAGCTATACTTAGGCTTTATCTAGTATGGACGATTTCGGAAGTTTTGCGGGGGGGCTGAAAAACTGCTCAGACAACGGTCCGATTGCCTATCTTCAATATTGTATGGAAAATTTGAAGGATGTAGAGAAAACCTGTTGCCTTTTCTTCTATGTTGGCAGATTCTGTCCGCTCCTACGCTTTTCTTTCGCTTACACTGTCGGGCTTTATTTCTGATGCAGGCAGGAGGAGCTATCTGGTGTAGCCTGGCTTCGTTGGGCAATAGGTTTGGTGACTGAAACTACATTCAGTGAAGTGCAAGAATGATTTATTTAGAGCATTTTGTAGCACTACTAAAGCTCGGCTTCTTTCCAGCTTCCAATGCGACAACTCAAACGAAAGTGCCTTTATGCTTCGCTGATGAAAAGACCAACAGGTATGATTTGCAATAGAGCTCATTTTGGGAAAAAGAAACCTAATCGCGCCATTTTAAGGAACATCAAGAGCAAACATGAGCGAATCATGGCACTGAGAAAAATGCCTCAAATCTGGTGCATGGTTGAGTAAAAACCATTGATATCGGTCACTGAGAAAACAAGAAAATGATCAACCATACTGAAACATTGCAAGTCTTTCTGACCTTTTAATCTTTCTGTGAGACTTCTGTCATTGTGGGAGCAAATGCACACTCCTTTTTAGCAGGTAAAGGTTACCCTCGCAAGTGGTAAAGGTAGACTTTAAATCCACTTGAAGGTATCAATCGACAGCACATGATGCGGGCCATCATATTAAACCGCAATCCAACTAAACCACATGAATGTGCTTCTTTGGCCTGAGGGTAATGTGACAGCAATGCCCTGGTAGGCTAATTTTGATCTCATCCTCTCCCTATAAAAGGAGAGCCAAATGTTGGCAGCTCCTGTCTAACAGTGTCGTGCAACTCAACACAACCTCAAACTGCCCGGCATATCAGACGCCATTACCACCTACCAACGACATGCCCGTGATTTTAAACTCCCATAGCCATTGACGCCTGACTTTCTATGAACGGGGCTTTTAACGCTACCACTTTAAAATTCTCAAAACATTCGGAGCATATTCAGATTATTGTATATATTGTTACGTGGTGGCGTGACAAGCGATGAAACACGGCGACACAGCAGGAACAGAACGACGTGCTGACATGACGATGAAGTATGCTTTAATGGCCAGCGGGCCTAGCGCGAGCACTCTGCCCCGCTCCACTGCCCGCTTCGTCATCTTCGTAGCAATATTGTTACTTATATAAAGGACATTGAACCGGTAATCCTTACCCCTAGAGGTAGCACAGTGGTCACGGCGTTACACAGCTGTGCTGGGCGTATGCACGGGATAATAACCCGGCCTCGAGGGTTGCAGCCCAGGTTGGAGAATGGCTGCGAAAACGCCCGTGTGCTATAAGGGTACACGTAATGGCTAAGCTTCTGTAGGACTCCACTATGGAACATTAACGAAATAAATATCATTAGCCTCCAGGGTGGCGCAGTGACCAGGGCGCTTGCGACTGCGTTGGGCGTATGCACAGGCTAATTACCTGGCCTTGGAGGATGTACCCAGGTTGGGGAATGGGCGCGAAAACGCCCGTGTGCTATAGGGGTACACGTAGCGGGTAAGCTTCTACAGGACTCCACTATAGACAAATAACAAAACAAATATCATTGGCCTCCAGGGTGGCGCAGTGGCTAGGGCGTTTGCGACTGCGTTGGGCGTATGCACAGGCTAATTACCTGGCCTTGGAGGACGCACCCATGTTGGGGAAAGGGTACAAAAGCGCTCGTGTACTATAAGGGTTAACGTAAACACATCTACCGCTGGATGCCGCTGTATATTCCTGGGGAGGCACTATATATCTCGTCTAGCGGTGGTGGAGGGGGGTGGGCATGTTGGCAAAATATTTAAACTTACTGTAAAATTTATTTATAGTGTTCTGTGCAAAAATAAACTTTTTTGCTGCTGCTGCTGCTGCTGCTGCTGCTGCTGCTGCTGCTGCTGCTGCTGCTGCTGCTGCTGCTGCTGCTGCTGCTGCTGCTGCTGCTGCTGCTGCTGCTGCTGCTGCTGCTGCTGCTGCTGCTGCTGCTGCTGCTGCTGCTGCTGCTGCTGCTGCTGCTGCTGCTGCTGCTGCTGCTGCTGCTGCTGCTGCTGCTGCTGCTGCTGCTGCTGCTGCTGCTGCTGCTGCTGCTGCTGCTGCTGCTGCTGCTGCTGCTGCTGCTGCTGCTGCTGCTGCTGCTGCTGCTGCTGCTGCTGCTGCTGCTGCTGCTGCTGCTGCTGCTGCTGCTGCTGCTGCTGCTGCTGCTGCTGCTGCTGCTGCTGCTGCTGCTGCTGCTGCTGCTGCTGCTGCTGCTGCTGCTGCTGCTGCTGCTGCTGCTGCTGCTGCTGCTGCTGCTGCTGCTGCTGCTGCTGCTGCTGCTGCTGCTGCTGCTGCTGCTGCTGCTGCTGCTGCTGCTGCTGCTGCTGCTGCTGCTGCTGCTGCTGCTGCTGCTGCTGCTGCTGCTGCTGCTGCTGCTGCTGCTGCTGCTGCTGCTGCTGCTGCTGCTGCTGCTGCTGCTGCTGCTGCTGCTGCTGCTGCTGCTGCTGCTGCTGCTGCTGCTGCTGCTGCTGCTGCTGCTGCTGCTGCTGCTGCTGCTGCTGCTGCTGCTGCTGCTGCTGCTGCTGCTGCTGCTGCTGCTGCTGCTGCTGCTGCTGCTGCTGCTGCTGCTGCTGCTGCTGCTGCTGCTGCTGCTGCTGCTGCTGCTGCTGCTGCTGCTGCTGCTGCTGCTGCTGCTGCTGCTGCTGCTGCTGCTGCTGCTGCTGCTGCTGCTGCTGCTGCTGCTGCTGCTGCTGCTGCTGCTGCTGCTGCTGCTGCTGCTGCTGCTGCTGCTGCTGCTGCTGCTGCTGCTGCTGCTGCTGCTGCTGCTGCTGCTGCTGCTGCTGCTGCTGCTGCTGCTGCTGCTGCTGCTGCTGCTGCTGCTGCTGCTGCTGCTGCTGCTGCTGCTGCTGCTGCTGCTGCTGCTGCTGCTGCTGCTGCTGCTGCTGCTGCTGCTGCTGCTGCTGCTGCTGCTGCTGCTGCTGCTGCTGCTGCTGCTGCTGCTGCTGCTGCTGCTATCATCGGTCTCCAATCCCTCACGTCTCCGCTCTTTACGCCGCTGTTACGACCGTGCATCCGCATTTGCGCGCTCTATTGTTCGCCTGTGGGCATGGATAAGTGCTGTGGATATGTGCTGATGGTCCAATGGCTCTAAGTGAGCCTGTTTCCAGGAATCCTGTTTTGCAAGCCTGTTTTGCTTTGTGGACACCCTGCAAATGCCAAATTGACCCTGTCAAGAGAACGTCTAGAAAAACACAAAGAAATGTCCCCCTGCGGGAGATAGCCGGAAGTGCTTTCGTTCAATTGTTCACCCTTCCCGTCGAGAAGCGCTATGGTCAAGTAAGGAATGCCTATTGTCCAAACGAGGCGACAGAGTGACACGTCCGCTGACGTACAGGACAAGAAACGAGCAAGGTGATTACGGCCATTAGATGATTTCCCGGGAATGCAGGAAAGATTTGCAATTGTCGAAAACGGACAATGCTGGGAGCGTATGCGGCGCGCTCGTGCACTTGGGTTTCTGAGAAGTAAATCCACTTGCCGGAACCAGCTGCCTATCGATTCTTGGCTGAAGAATAGAAATATACCTCCTCGCCGTTCCCAAGCCTTTCCCGCCAACAAGTGACCAGGCTCAACGAAACAATGCCGGGCCAGTCAGTGCTTCAGACCATCAGTGCAGTGATGTGTTCGATTGGATGCCGATATCTGAGGGGCGTGCCCTGGTTTTGGTTGGTCAGCATCTTCAGAGAGGGGCTTGACATAGGGGGTTTTAAGGACGCTGCAGAGCACGAAATGTCGCTCTGAGCCCTGGGTAAACGGCTCATCCAGTCGCTTCTCGCTATGAACTCTTAACGCTTGCCATTTTGCTGATGTACCCTTCTTTTTCGTGTAAATAATCTTGTAAAATAAGTTTCTCAAAGTGCCATTAAACCTGCTTGTACATATTTCACCAACTTCGAAGATTCAATCCTACTTCAACCCCGAGTCTCTGCACGCTACCAAGTGAAGGCCGGGTCGACGTAGCCCCAGCGTCACGACAACTGGTGGCAGCGGTGGGATCTGAATCTACAAGCCACAACATCTGATGACTGGAGTTGGGATCTGGATCTACAAGCTACAACATCTGGTGATTCGAGGTGGATCAGAATCTACAAGCCACAACATCTGGTGATCGGAGGTGGCATCTCAAGCAACAAGCAGGAGCAACAATCGGCCAACAAGAGAGCAGCTCGGAACATCGATCGCATGTGTGGGTGAGTGCTTGGCTTTTCTTCTGATGTGGACCAGGTTCTAGAACAGGGTTAGATTTTAGAACTGGTAAAGAGAGTGTGGAAACGCCTTTAGGTTTGGTAGTTTGCACAGTTGTTTTGGAAGTAGCCGACACTCGGAGCGATCATGGACCTACAAAGGCTGCAGAAACCGGAACTGTTGCAATTGTGTGAGGAATTGGGAATTGATACAAGTGGTTTGGCACGAAAACCTTTGATTATAAAGGCAATCACAGATTTGGGAGCCGATGATGAGGAGCTCAGTGAAGCATGGAACCTCATCGCCCAAAAAAAGGAAGAGCAGCTCAGACAGCAGAAAGAGCGGGAAAAAGAGGAAAAGAGGCGTGAGCGTGAACTTGAGAGGGAAAAAGAGGAAAGGGAGCGCGAACGTCAGAGGGAAAAAGAGGAAAGGGAGCGTGAACTTGAGAGGGAAAAAGAGGAAAGGGAGCACGAACGTGAGAAGCTTGAAAGAGAAGCAAAAAAGCTGGACCAAGAAATTGAGCTCCGGAAATTAGAACTAGAGTTGAGCAAGAGGTCGGGCGATTGTCCCCAGCTAGCGGTACCTCGTCTCAACAAGGAGGCAGATTTCAAGATGTCAAAGTACATGCAGCCATATGTGATATCAGGGGATATCGGTCTGTATTTGGCTAACTTTGAGCGAACCTGCGAAAAACTGTCCTTCCAGCGAGACACGTGGTCTCAGAGATTATTGACGGTTCTGCCCTGCGAGGCAGCGGAGGTTGTCGCGCGGCTAAGCAAGGAGGACGCGGACAACTACGAGAAGGTCAAAGCTTGCCTTCTGAGAAAGTATAGGCTTAGCAACGAGGCGTTCAGACAACGTTTTCGGAAAGCTACTAAGTCCAGGGACGAGAGTTACCCTGAATTCCTGTACAATTTAAGAGTTAATTTGGGCGAGTGGCTAAAGAGCACTGATTCCTACAGTGATAGGGACGCTGTAGTCGAGCGGATTCTTTTGGAGCAGTTTTATACCTGCCTCCCAGAAAAAGAAAGAAATTGGTTACAGGACCGAGGCGAAATTAAGTCGGCAACTGAAGCTGCCGAACTTATTGAGGAGTATGCTTCGCGCCGACAATTCAGCAACCCAGCAGTGGATAGGCCCCGCAATCCCAAGTTGAGGGTGAATAACCGTCAGAAAAGGCACTTTGCTAGATTTGCAAACGAAGAAAGGAAGGCTTCTTCAGGCAAACTCCCTAGAAAGGACGGCAGTGAGAAAAGTGGGGAAGTGACCAACGCGCAGAACACTAAGAATAAGCTTGAGGCTAGGAAGCCGCTCACATGCTTTAGGTGTAATGAGCCGGGTCACATTGCTGTCAACTGCCGGAAAGAAAAGATTGCTTTCTCGTATGTCAGTGACTGCGATGAAAATATGCAGCTTTTAGAACCCTACCTGCATGACCTAGTAGTCAACGGGAAGCCTTGCAAGGTACTGCGCGATTCGGCCGCAACGATGGATGTTGTCCATCCGGCGTATGTGTCGCCTTCCGACTATACAGGACAGTGTGCGTGGATCCGCCAGGTAGTGGAGGAACAGAGTGTGTGCTTGCCAATCGCGAACGTGGTCATCGAGGGCCCTTTCGGCAAGTTAACAACCGAGGCTGCCGTTTCAGGAAAGCTTCCTAAGTGCTATCCGTATTTGTTCTCCAACAAATCGGACATGCTACTGCGAAAGAGGGGCATCCTTTTCGGAGACAGAGTTGTGCCAGCCTTAACACGTTCAAAGGCGCGAGAACTAGCTACACTGCTCATTCCAGAAAAATCCACAGCGGAAGAAACGGCAGTTAAAACAGTGGTCGATGCGGAAGATAGCGGGTCAGAAAACTTTGAGAGCGAGGTATCTCAGATAAGTCAACTAGAAAGTGAGCTTGATAAGACACGGAATGAGGACGTTCTAGAGAGTAACCTCTTGCCGCCGGTGTCTAGTAATCTCACGAGACTTCTAAGTGGAACCCGAGAGGACTTAGCTATGGAGCAAGCCAATGATCCCAAGAATAAGCTCGAAGTACAGTGGGAAGGACCTGCTAAAGTCGTTGCAGAGCTTTCTGACACTAACTACGCAGTGAAAATCCCCGATAGGCGTAAAGCAGTGCGCATTTATCATTGCAATCTTATGAAGCCTTATGAGCAGAGGGAAACCATGGTAAATCTAACGTTAAACCTTCCCGAGGAGATGGGGGACAACTTGATTTGCCTCAGCGGAAAAGGAAGCAACGCTCAGGAGCTTCTCAGAAAGACGGAGCAGAGAGGAGAACTAAAAAAATCCCAGCTGTCCGATCTGGGCGAAATAATAACAGAGTTTGAGGCCTGTTTCGTGGACAGGCCAGGCCGGACTGATTTGACTGAGCACGATATTGAGCTGACTTCAGACGTGCCAGTGCGATCAAGGTGCTACCGATTCTCTCCAAGGCAAAGAGAAATTCTGGATAGGGAAGTAACTCGCATGCTGGAATTGGGAGTAATAAAACACTCGGAAAGCGATTATGCTTCGCCTATGATCTTAGTAGAAGCTCCAGGTAAAGACCCTAGGCCTGTGGTAGACTACCGAAAGCTAAATTCTCTCACCAGGGATCAAGTGTATCCTATTCCGAATATTGAGGAGAGAGTAGAACAGGTCAGTAGAGCGGCATATGTGACTACGCTGGACCTTACTCGAGGATACTGGCAAGTACCGCTCACTGAACGCGCCAGCAGATAGGCGGCTTTCGTCACTCCGACGGGCAGCTACCAGCCAACAATGATGAGTTTCGGGCTCAAAAATGCTCCATTTTGTTTTTCCCGACTCATGGATAGGGTTTTAAAGGGGTGTGAAACATTCGCGGTGCCTTATTTAGACGACATTGCGGTTTTTTCCGACTCATGGGCGGACCATATGGTACATCTAAGAGCTGTACTGAGCCTTTTGCGTCAAGCTGGACTAACCGTAAAGGCCGAGACATGTTGCCTGGCAAGGGCGACCGTGGACTACTTGGGTCACAATGTAGGTCAAGGTTTCAGGAAACCCAGCGAGATTAAGATTTCTGCGGTAGCAGACTACCCGCGGCCGAGCACGAAGACGGAAATTCGAGCATTCCTGGGTCTGACTGGGTACTACAATCACTACATCCCTAACTATTCAGCTTTGGCTAGCCCTCTGACCGACGCTCTCCGCAAGACAGAACCGACAAATGTAGTCTGGGACGAACAAAAGGAAGCCTCCTTCGTAAACCTGAAGGCTGTGCTGATTAGCCGTCCGGTATTGCGAGCTCCAGACTATGGCCGAGAATTCACGGTCCAGTGTGATGCCAGTGATCGAGGGCTAGGTGCTGTTCTCTGCCAGAGAGATGACGACGGTAATGAGCACCCCGTGCTCTACCTGAGCAGAAAACTGAGTTCTAGAGAGAGAGCTTATTGCGCGTCAGAGAAAGAGTGCGCTTGCATTGTATGGGCCATTCAAAAATTGCAGTGCATCTTGGAGGGGCCAAATTCACCGTAGAGACGGACCATTGTCCCCTGGCTTGGCTGCAAACTGCGACATCGAAGAACAGTCGCCTTCTTAGGTGGAGCTTGATTTTACAGCAGTACACTTTTGAAATAAGATACAAAAAGGGGAAGTTAAATGGGAATGCGGACGCGCTTAGCCGCTCTTTCTAAGCGGTCCGAGGTGTTCCTCGCCATGTATCCAAATTGATACTCAGGTTCTTTTTCTTTTTTTTCTTTTTTTTTTTTCGTGCGCTTGAATATATGTGACTATGTAAAGCAGCACGTTTGGTTTTCGAGGCATACGTGGGTCCTGAACGTCTTGAGAGTGGGCTTTTCTCGAACAACAATGGCAGTTTTCTTTTAACCTGGTCTCTTCAGACGGGAGCCGAGTGCTTGTTTGGACATGTGGTTGAGTTTCAGACAGCTCGAGCAAATTGGCCTACAACAATCAAGACAACGCGACAAGCAACAGCGAGCTTCAAGCGTTCACGTGCAGGCCATTAAGTCGTCTCTTCATGCAGCAGCTGCGACTGCTGCCCTCCAAGACTCTTCTGGCGGGGGAGGAGGCTGTTACGACCGTGCATCCGCATTTGCGCGCTCTATTGTTCGCCTGTGGGCATGGATAAGTGCTGTGGATATGTGCTGATGGTCCAATGGCTCTAAGTGAGCCTGTTTCCAGGAATCCTGTTTTGCAAGCCTGTTTTGCTTTGTGGACACCCTGCAAATGCCAAATTGACCCTGTCAAGAGAACGTCTAGAAAAACACAAAGAAATGTCCCCCTGCGGGAGATAGCCGGAAGTGCTTTCGTTCAATTGTTCACCCTTCCCGTCGAGAAGCGCTATGGTCAAGTAAGGAATGCCTATTGTCCAAACGAGGCGACAGAGTGACACGTCCGCTGACGTACAGGACAAGAAACGAGCAAGGTGATTACGGCCATTAGATGATTTCCCGGGAATGCAGGAAAGATTTGCAATTGTCGAAAACGGACAATGCTGGGAGCGTATGCGGCGCGCTCGTGCACTTGGGTTTCTGAGAAGTAAATCCACTTGCCGGAACCAGCTGCCTATCGATTCTTGGCTGAAGAATAGAAATATACCTCCTCGCCGTTCGCAAGCTTTTCCCGCCAACAAGTGACCAGGCTCAACGAAACAATGCCGGGCCAGTCAGTGCTTCAGACCATCAGTGCAGTGATGTGTTCGATTGGATGCCGATATCTGAGGGGCGTGCCCTGGTTTTGGTTGGTCAGCATCTTCAGAGAGGGGCTGGACTTAGGGGGTTTTAAGGACGCTGCAGAGCACGAAATGTCGCTCTGAGCCCTGGGTAAACGGCTCATCCAGTCGCTTCTCGCTATGAACTCTTAACGCTTGCCATTTTGCTGATGTACCCTTCTTTTTCGTGTAAATAATCTTGTAAAATAAGTTTCTCAAAGTGCCATTAAACCTGCTTGTACATATTTCACCAACTTCGAAGATTCAATCCTACTTCAACCCCGAGTCTCTGCACGCTACCAAGTGAAGGCCGGGTCGACGTAGCCCCAGCGTCACGACACCGCATATGGTCTGTGATCAACTAGGACAACTTTCACTCACGTCTCGATAGTCTATCTTAAGATTCGTCGTCACTTTTTGTTGAGCGTATACAAAGTGCACTAAACAGCTCTGCGACTACTACCTGGATTGATGCTGGTCGACCGGCACCAGATCTCGGCCCGCATAACTTGTGGGTTGCCCACTGCCATGCCGAACTGGCTGCAAGGCGAGACCCTTCTTCGACGCAGGCGCGTACACGACTACATTATTTTACTGCTAAGGCTCGGAGATATGAACTCGATCTCTCGCGACGCCAGTAGCATGCATTGTGCGAACAGCATTCCGCTAAATCCTCGAATGCCTCACTCTAGCGAACGTTTCGTGCAATTGAACATGGTCGCCATTCTACTAACGCAGCAGCAACAGCATGCTTTGCAGTTAATTTGTCGCCGGATGATTACGCCAGAGAAGCAGCACGAAACTTTTTCCCAAAGTATGATACATTGCCTCCTTCAGCATTTAATTTTACTTTGGCAAGTATCCATGTAGCTACATTCACAATACCATCCGCTGCTTACGAAGATGGAATTGTGAGTCCCTTTTCTATGCCTGAGCTACTGGCTGCAATTGATAAGGCGAAACAAAAAAACTGCGCCCGGCCAGGACAAAATTAAGTATACGGTTTGCAAGAACTCGAGTGCCGTTGCACTCCCTATAATACTAGATACTATAAACAATGTATGGCTGCATGGTGTCGCACCTGAGAGCTGGAAATCCGCTGTGGTGATCCCTATTCCCATACCAGGAAAGCCCCAACATACTTCGCTAACTTGCGACCAATCTCATTAACATCAAAGCTGTGCAAGCTTGCAGAGAAAATGCTGGCTACACGACTATCTTGGTGGCTGGAACAGCACGGTTTTTATCATCCCGTTCAAATTGGATTCCGTCCATTCATAGGTACAGAGGATGGGTTGGCGGTCTTGGCATCAGCAGTACTGTCATCTACCCGCAGCCGCAATGTGCGTACCATAATGGCAAGGGACACTGAAAAAGCATGCGACAACATCTGTCATGCTGCAATCCTGAACGCCATTGACTTGCTCCACCTTCCTTGGAGAGTACGCAGTTTTGTCGCATCATTTTTGGACGGGAGAACATTTGCAATACGCCTCAGTGGTGACGCAGTTGGTTCATTCGTTTCGCTACGTGCCGTGCCCCAGGGATCAGTACTGTCACCGACATTGTTCAATATTGATTTCATCCCACTGGCACGGCGCTAACATGACATCCTGAAATCAAGTTTTTTGTGTACGCTGATGACATCACGGTATGGAGCACTCCCCAAGACCTGCTTACTAGGAGGCTGCTCTTCAGTCAGCTTTAGATATTACCTCTGATTACGTTTCTTCCATTGGCCTTCAGCTTTCCGTGTGTAAAACTACATACGCGTGTGTCGCTAACCACTGGGGACGCTGTTAAACTTACTGCAAATCCAATTCGTCTCTGTCTATCAGGCACCCCACTACATGAAAGTCCGAGTGCAAAAAATCTGGGCTTAACAAATCACTAATCAGGATCAGCGACTGCTTGAATTTATCAGGCAAAAAAGCAAGCTATTCACACTATGGGTTTAATTAAGAGAATTTCTCCTAAAACGGGTGGCGCTGGCTCGTCTGTTGCACGCCATTTGGTGAGGGCGGTGCTGCAGCCACGTATTGTTTATCAAGCCCAGTTCCAGCATCTTACAAGAGTGCAATGGGATCGCCTCGAAGCCGTAAATCGAGAAACTTAATCTCGTTTCCATACACCCTTGCGCTTCTCTCGAATCGAGTTCACAGGAGGCCTTACAGAGGAGAACTTGCCGGAGAAAACGCAGAAAGGCGTTCATGAATCCGAATCGACCCTGCAGAGAGTGGAGGAGCGGCTGTTTTCACCACTCCACGGGGTGGGGGTGGAGCGTCGAGTCGAGGCGTGTTTGTGAATACGGGCTTAAGTCACTCGTGTCGTGAACTACATGAGGAGTGTCGGCGCGCACATATAGGACGGCACGAGGGCGACCAGGGGGTGAGCAGTGTTGCGACATAGATGTTGAACTCAAGAACTGACACCGCACTCCGAAGGGCTGGTATATCCAATGAAATCAGGCAGCCGGATGTCCTCCGCGTAGGCGTAAGCTTCTTGGAAGCTTGCGAGGGCATCGAAAGGGTTGTTAGGAAGATGTTCCACCATTTCTGCTTTGCGGCTGCTTTGCTTCCGCTGTAGAGGGAAGCAATTAGCCATGCTGAGCAGCAAGCGCCGCAGCACACAGTTGACGCGCCACGGAGCTAGGAGAAAGATTCTCTATAAGAGTTTGAACAGCCGTAGATAGAGCAGCGATGAACGCATGACGAGAATCTGGGCGAGGTGTCTGCTCACGATTGCGAGGAGCTACAGTCTGTGTAAGAGCGGGCTGTACTGTCATTTTGCGTTTGATTGCGCACTGAGGTGTGGGTGTCTGATGCGCTTCTGGCGGGAGGGGGAGCTCGCTGTTGTTTTTCTGGCGAATATGGGCCAGAGCATCACGACGAGTTTGCGGTTGTTGTGAGGCGCGGAGGGCACTATTTGTTGCTCCTCCTGCCAGCGAGCGAGGACAGCGGGGCTCATTTTCTGCATGTGGTCCCCCACTATTGATGCAGCGCGCTTCCTCTGCTTGGCACTTGGGTGTTCCCTAGAGTGCAGTGTTATCGCGACTGAAAGAATAGAAAGAAAATGCACGGGCCTGCTACTGGCTCTGTAGCTGAGCCACCTCGGCTGCTTCGTGCGGACAGAAGAGAAAATAGAGAAGACAGAAAAAGAAGAGGAGGAGATTGATTGATTGTTGTGATTCTTAAATTTTTTTGGGAGGACGCATTCTAGGGGGGGAGTAAAGTGGCGGGGTGTGCTTTGCCCCCCTATTGCCTCCTCTGGTGAGGGACACAGCAGGGGGCTTTGCATTGGGGTGAGGAGAGAAAGAAAAAAAATATATAGAGGAGAGGAGGCGGATCTATTTAGTGGCAGGGGCCACATGCATAAGAAAACGGAGGGGAGAGAGGTTGGTCAGGGATGTCGTACTCACGGCATCGCGAGTCAAACGGCCACGGCACCTGACGCGACAGTCCGCGTGCCTGCCCCCGAGGCGAAGCGGTGGCGGCGAGCCCTTGCAGTATCCGAGGTTTTTAGCTCCGGTGGTTCAGCGGAGCACCTCGCCACTCACATGGCGCCCCGGCAATCGTTCTCCTCCCCGGTGCAAGAGCCCTGCGGCCAGTCCCGAGCACAGCCACCGCACCATCACAGTCCCAGCGTCCGTCCGCCGATGACACCGCGTGGCACCCACAGATCCTGGTCGTCCCGTCACGCACCGCTGAGCTTCACTGCGAAGTGACATGGCTCAGGTTCTTGTGTGTGTGTGTGTGTGTGTTGGGGGGGGGGGATTAGGGAATGTGAAAAATGGGGAGGCACAGCCCTGTTTTTCACACTGTTTTTCAGGAAATGGTTACTGCGCATTCTCTCCTACAGTTTAACACGCCGACTAGGACGAGCGGTACTACCACAAATGTACTGGACTTATTCTTCTGTAATGACCGCGATCTTATGTCAAATATTGTCCGCCCCGCCGGGGTGGCGCAGTGGTTACGGCGCTCGACTACTGTTCCCAAGGACGCGGGATGGAATCCCGGCCTCGGCGGTCGCTTTTCGATGGAGGCGAAAAGCAAGGCGCCCGTGTGCTGTGCGATGTCAGTGCACGTTAAAGAACCCCACGTGGTCGAAATTTCCGGAGTCCTCCACTACGGCGTCTCTCAAAGCCTGAGTCGCTTTGGGACGTTAAACCCCACCAAACCAAACCAACCAAATAATGTCCCATTGACCGGGATCAGTGATTATGATGCTGTTGTCACTAAGTTATCGTGTTCAGCCCAAACCTGCCGCCGTTCAGGACCACGCAAGGTGTTCTTTTATGAAAAAGGCGACTACCGCCTTGCTCTCGGCCTAACTTGACGCATTTTTCCCCCATTTCCGATCACATATCTTACGCCTTGATATTATCGGGTTATGGAATCTATTCAAAACAAAGCTACTATCGCTAACACAAACCTTCATCCCTTCGCGTGTCATTTTCGCCAAGCGCCGTAGCGATAAGCCATGGCTAACAAGAGAAGTTCGAACGTTGATAAACAGAAAAAAATAGATTGTTTCGTAGATATTGTCAGTTTCCTGACGTAAAGTTGCGCTCACAAATGAAAGAGCTGAGCAGGGTCATTGCAAAAGATATGCGCAGAGTACATAATACGTACCTTTCCAGTCTAGGCGATAAACTTATATCCAACCCAAAGGAATTCTGGAAATTCGACAAAAACAAGAAAAATACCAGGCAGGTTATTACAGACGTTATTGATGATACAAGCTACAGTGCCGATAAAAAAGCAAAGGCTAAATGCTTTAATTCATTTTTTCAATCTGCTGTCACATAACCTGCAACCGCAATCATCGTTTCGCAAAGCGTTTCCAGCCTAACAAAAATGAATGAGGTATCATTTTCCGAATGTGGCATCGTGGCCTTACTGCAGAAGATTAATATACATTCTGCCTCTGGTCCAGATGGCATATCACATTTTGTCCTAAAGAACTGCGCGTTAGCTATTACTCCATTTTTAGTTCTACTCTTTGAAGCCTTCCTTGAGCAAGAAGTTTTACTCCCTAACTGGAAAAATGCAAACATAATTCCGATCCATAAGAGCGGTGGCAAGGACATAACATGCAACTACAAACCTATTTCATTAACAAGCGTAGAATGTAAAACACTAGAGCATATAGCCTAATTAATCATCTGCAGAGCAATAATTTCTTTTCACCAATGCAGCATGGTGTTAGGGCTGGTTTTTCTTGTGATACGCAATTGAATTTACTCACGATATTGCAGCCTCAATTAACTTAGGTAAGCAGGTAGACTGTATATTGTAACGAGTACAAGGCAGCGAACACTGAACCGATCAGTTCCACCCACTGCACTGCTTCGTCCTATTATTTCCCGGTTCCGCGATGCACGCGGCATTACCCCCCCCCCCCCCCCCCCCCACTTCGACAGCGGCGACTCGACGCTGGGAGTGTCCTCGAGCTATATGCACACAGGAGAAGCAGGGAACACTGTACACGCGCAGAAGATCACTGCCTCTCATAATACGGCTTCATTCGCACTACATGAACGGTTTCAGCACTTGAGCGCCGCCGTATTGAGGGTTGTTGACCCCGAGAAACAACTTCGTAGGTCACGTTACTAAGACGTCGAATGACCTCATATGGCCCAAAGTAACGGCGAAGTAGCTTCTCGGAGAGTCCTCGACGGCGCACTGGTGTCCACACCAATACAAGATCGCGGCGGTACGGACAGAACCCTAACATGTGACCGGCCTCACCACAGTGGTAACAAAGGGGCCGATTGGCAGGGGCACGCTAGACATCAGTCCTCCGAAACCGTGCCTCGGCTAGAAGAGGAGGAGGATGACGGGGGCTTGGATCAAGAGTAGGGGGGTTCACTCTGGTTCTGGGAGAGCCGTACCCACTATGGTGCTGGTTTGGATGAGGCACAGTGGGGTTCCCTCTTGGAGGATCACAGAGGTTATGCTGCAAAATCCACGACTGCCTCAGCCCTTCCACGGCAGTCAGAGCGAAGACGTCGAAGACTGGCTTATCCAATTTGAACGGGTCGCCTAGTTTAATCAGTGGAACGACGCCGCCAAGCTTCGAAATGTCTTCTTCAGCCTGGAAGATGGCGCTCGTACTTGGTACGAGAACCGCGAAGACGCCCTAACATCATGGCGTGGGTTCTGCCGACGAATTCGTGAGACCTATACCAGCGCTGATCGGCGAGAACGCGCAGAAAGGGCTCTACAGTCTCGTATACAGATGCCAAATGAGACTGTGACCATGTATGTGGAGGACATGGCCCCGCTCTTCCGACGTTCTGACCCGGCCATGACCGAAGACAAAAAGGTGCGCCACCTTATGCACGGCATTAAAGAGCAACTGTTCGCTGGCCTCGTGCGTAATCCACCAAGGACGGTTGCCGAGTTTCTTTCGGAAGCTGTCACAATAGAGAGGATGCTCCAGCAGCGGTCTACCACTTACGACAGGCCGGTGGTCGCCGCTTCGGTTGTGGAGCCGTTTTCGGCCTTCGGGGCTACCCCGAACCTACGCGACATCATCCGCTCAGTTGTACGCGAAGAGCTCCAGAAGCTTTTCGGTGCTCCACAGCCGATGGTCGGCTCTGTAGCTAGCATTGTCCGCGAAGAGCTTCAAGCGTTGAAGCCCTCGGTAGCGTTCGCTGATCCACAACCTTTCCCCACGGAGTACCTGCGTCCAACTTATGCAGATATGGCGCGACGCCCTGCCCCGGCTTTGGCACCATTACCGCCACCCGATCAAGGCTCACTGTATTCCGCACACACAGCCGTTCGTCGACAATCGACGACCACCCCAGCGGAAGGCGGACCTGTGGTGCGCCCCAAATCGCCAGCGCCTGTGCTTCCATTGCGGGGAGCCAGGTCATCTCTATCGCCAGTGCCCCTATCGACACCTTGGACTTCACGAATTTCCCATCGACATGCGTCGCCCTCCAATAGGCCAAAGACCCCGAGAGATCGAGGACTACTTAGCGCAGCAGCGCATGGCGCCAACTTCTCAGCGGCAGTCACGATCCACGTCCCCACGCCGACCATCACCGCAGCCCGGGTCATTCTGGACGGCGCAGCGACGCTCGCCAAGTCCCCACCGGAAAAACTAAAGACAGCTACCTCCGGGGGCGAAGCCGCTTGAAATCGACGTGAAGAAGACCCCCTGACAAGGAGATTTGTGAGCGATCTGGATTTTACGGCACCGACGACAGTTGTTACGCGTGAACATCTACTTTCGCTGGACATACCCGTGCTTCTCGACGGCCATAAGGTTAGCGCATTGGTGGACACTGGCGCGGATTTTCGATTATAAGCGGGAAACTAGCAGCGCTTCTAAAAAAAGTCATGACACCATGGTCGGGCACGCAGATTCGCACCGCTGGCGGACATGTCGTAACTCCTAGTGGCTTGTGCACGGCACGAGTTCAAATTCGCAGCTCCACGTTTATTGTGAGCTGCCTCGTTATACCTGACTGCTCCCGTGACGTTATCCTTGGGGTTGATTTTCTCCGAGAGTATGGAGCTATTATCGATCTCCGGAAGCGCACAGTGACATTTTCAACCGAGAAAGCTGCTGATACTGACGCCAAGAATCGCCAAAGCCGCGCCGCCCTTCGAATTTCCGCCGAGAGCGTTTCGATTCCGCCACGCGCCAGTGTTTTAGTGACTGTTACTTGCGACGAACTGCGTGACGGGCATGCGGTCGCGGAAGGCAACCAGTCACTTTTGCTGCGTAGAAGCTTACACCAGAGAGAGGGGCCTAAGATGCTCGACGGAGAAGTCGGAACTCCTCAGGGTCGGCAAGCATCCCACCCAAGCGACACTGGAGGTCGTTCTCGAGGGACAGAACATCCAGGAAAAGAACATGATAAAGATCCTGGGCATGTGGTTGCAAGGAAGCCGGAAATGCAGCCACACCATCAGCCTGCTGAGTAAGGCGGCAGAGCAGGTGGGCCGTATGATCAACAGAGTCTCCCAAAAGAGATATGGAATGAGAGAAGAAGACACTCTCAAGCTAGTTAACAGCCTTATTGTCAGCCGAGTCACGTACTCCCTGCCGTACCACGCGACGACCAAGGCGGAAAGAGAGCAAGCCGACATCATTCTCAGGAAGGCGTACAGGACTGCTCTGCACCTACCCAAGCACACATCGAACGAAAAGTTGCTCCAGCTAGGCGTCAGCAACACCTTCAGCGAGCTCGCCGAAGCTCTGCTGGGAACGCAAATCACGAGACTCAGAGGCACCCCCACGGGACGAGCGCTCCTAAGAAGGTTGGGTCGGAACACGAGCGGACTGGTAGACAGATACGCGGACGTACCGGACCACCTTAGGAAAACCATTAACGTGGGACCATTGCCGAAAAACATGGACCCCAATCTTCCCGAAAACAGACGAAAAGCGAGGGCCGAGTACGTTGAGAGAACGCTAGCCCAGTAAACACCGTATACACGGACGCTGCCATATATCCGCGCGAGAGAGAACGCGTAGCCGCGACGGTAGTGGTAAACAAGGAAGGAAACATGATCACGTGTGCCACGGTAAAGGTCGCCGGCACAGCGGAGGCCGAAGAAATTGCCGTCGCGCTGGCGGCAGCAGAAGGCTACAGAATGGGCCGATCTCTCAACATACTGACGGACTCGAAGGAGACGTGCAGGAACTACACGAGGGGCAGGATAAGCAGAACAGCCCTTAAAATACTCGGCGGGGCAACCTCCGCCGAGGAGAAACCCAGGCATAACCTAATCTGGATCCCGGGCCACACGGGCATGGGGGGGAACGAAAGAGCAGACAGCCTAGCTCGAGGTTACGCATTCCGAACAGGGCAGTCAAATGCTCCGGAGCTCCGCCTACAGGCTTGCGAGGGGGGATACGCAGAGATCTTGCACTTGCATAGGGGAGCTAGAATTAGATATCCACCACCACACAAAGCCGTAACAAAGGAGAAAGCGACCGGCTGGCGCAGATTACAGACCAACTCCTTTCCTAACCTACACATACTTAATAAAATGTTCCCGACACAATACAGAGGCACCTGCCCTTGGTGCGATGCCACACCTACACTTTATCATATCACGTGGGAATGCGAACGCAACAAAGTATTCCACCAACACAAAGACCCGAGTGCGGAGCAATGGGAGAGTCGGCTCACCAGCGGCGAGCTCGCGACCCAAAAGGCCTTAGTGCAGCACGCGACTGATGCAGCACGACTCAGTGGAGCCTTGGAATAGGGGCCCACCCTTGCTGACGAGAAGTCTCAAGTCGCCAGCGCCAGAGAAGACGACGGAGACTTCACAACCGCGAAACCCTTGAAATATTCAATAAAGTTTTCACTCACTCACTCACCCACGGCATCTGTACAGCGCGCAGCCTTATCCACCTCCGCGACCTGGGTTGCCAATTTAGCGGTATTGCGGCTAAATTTAGCGGAGTTTTACACTATTTAGCGGGCGATAATCGTGTATTGTGGGAGGCGGAATTTTTAGCGGTTTTTAAGCCTTTCTGTAGTTTTTTTTTTGCGGTTTTTCGTGATTCTATATATTTTATTTCTCAACAGTAAACGTGTCTAAAATTCTAGTCTCTTCAGCGAGGAAACGACGCCATGTCGCTGTGAGCTCACAGCGACATGTTGTCGCTCAGATGCCGCTATGCTACTGTGAGCAAGATCGGAACACGCCTTGAATCGATTTCTGCGGCACGTACTTTTGAACCTAATCCTCGAACCTGCCGAGTGAAATGAGACCTGTGAAGTATGTACAAAAGTTCAGGAAAGAGTGGCTGCAGGACCCTAGGCTTAGAGACTGGTAGTAACCAGTCTCTAAGCCTGGTTACTACCACTTGACCGTCTTGATATTAGTCCGGATCTCTCGGACACACAGAATCGTGAGCTACGTGCCCTCCTACTAGAGTTCAGCACTTGTTTTGCGTCCTCATCGAAAGTACGGCAAACGCCTCTCGTGAAGCACTGCATCATTACTCCTGACGACGCCCGCCCTATCCGCCAGCAGCCGTACCGTATCTCAACGACGGAACGTGAAGCGATTCAGACACAAGTTCAGGAGATGCTTTGTGATGGTGTCATACAACCATCCAACAGCCCGTGGTCATCCCCTGTCGTGCTGGTAAAGAAAAAAGATCGGACCATTCGCTTCTGTGTTGATTATCGAAAGTTGAATGCCATCACTAAAAAAGACGTCTACCCGCTGCCCCGTATCGACGATTCGCTCGACAAGCCTCGTCGCGCCCAGTACTTCTCCTCCATTGACTTAAAGAGTGGGTACTGGCAGATTGAGGTCGATGAGCGGGACCGCGAAAAAACAGCTTTTGTCACCCCAGATGGACTGTACGAGTTCGAAGTGCTGCCTTTTGGCCTATGTTCAGCGCCGGCTACTTTTCAGCGCATGATGGACACCGTCCTCGCCGGCCTCAAATGGCAAATCTGCTTAGTCTATCTCGACGACGTTGTCGTATTCTCTGAAACCTTTGAAGAACACCTCGAACGCCTGCGCGCAGTATTAGATGCCCTCCGGTCAGCTGACTTGACGCTCAAGCCCGAGAAGTGCCACTTTGGCTACAAAGAGTTGAAGTTTCTTGGTCACCTTGTGAGTGCCGCAGGCGTTAGGCCAGACCCCGACAAGACTTCTGCTGTCGCCAAATTTCCCGTTCCTGCAAACAAGAGAAGTGTGAAACGCTTCCTGGGTCTCTGCACGAACTACCGCCGCTTCATCGCCGATTTTTCCAAAGTTGCCGCCCCCCTGACTCGCCTCACGCGCGATGATACACAGTTCGTGTGGGGAGCCGAGCAACAAGAGGCTTTTGTGGAGCTGCGCAGCCGACTGCAAACAAGCCCTGTTCTTGCACACTTTCATGAAGACGCTGACACCGAAGTCCACACCGACGCCAGCAATATCGGCCTTGGCGCTGTACTCGTTCAACATCAAGCTGGCGTCGAAAAGGTAATAGCGTATGCCAGCTGCACGCTCTCCCGCGCCGAGACAAACTACTCCACTACGGAAAAGGAATGCCTTGCGGTTGTGTGGGCAACCATGAAATTTAGGCCTTACCTCTATGGCCGCCAGTTTAAAGTTGTCACCGATCATCATTCCCTTGCTGGCTGGCTAACCTCCGCGACCCATCGGGGCGCCTAGCACGATGGAGTCTTCGCCTCCAAGAATTTGAGTACACCATTGTGTATAAATCTGGCCAGAAGCACGAAGATGCTGACGCGCTGTCGCGCGCACCCGTCGGTTTAGTCGATGAGAGTACGGACGATGAGAGCGGTTTTCTTGGACTGGTAAGTGCTTCAGACATAATGACCCGACAGCGAGCTGACCCAGACCTTCGACCTGTCATTGACCACCTGCAGGGTCGCGCTGCTGATATCCCTCGGCAATTTGCTCGGAACCTGTCTGCTTTCTGTGTCCGGAATGGCGTTCTATACAAACAGAACTCCAGCACTGTTGACCGAGCGTTCCTCCTCGTAGTGCCAGCCGACCTCCGTGCCGATATCCTTTTTGCTTCCCATGATGAGCCCACCTCTGGCCACTTGGGCTTTGAACGCACACTCGCCCGAGTTCGTCAAGCCTATTATTGGCCTAAACTTGCTGACGCCGTTCATCGCTACGTCAGAGGCTGTCGTGAGTGACAACGTCGAAAGGCGCCACCTCTCAAGCCAGCGGGTTTGCTCCAACCTATTGCGCCTCCCCGAACACCGTTTGACCAAATCGGCATCGACCTTCTGGGCCCATTTCCGCTGACATCGGTCGGTAACAAATGGATTATAGTCGCGACCGACTATCTCACACGGTATGCTGAAACCAAGGCGGTGAAGCGTGGCACGTCATCTGAGATCGCCCAGTTTTTTATGCAGCAAATCGTGTTGCGCCATGGCGCACCGTCCCAAGTAATCACCGATTGAGGCACGGCGTTTACGGCACAACTTATGCACGACGTATTTGAGCTGAGTCACACGAGCCATCGCAAAACCACTGCTTATCACCCACAGACGAATGGCCTCACGGAGAGACTCAATAAAACGATCGCCGACATGATTGCAATGTGCATAGACTCCCAGCACAAGACCTGGGACGAGATTTTCCCGTACGTCACATACGCCTACAACACTGCCCTCCAAGAGACTACGCGTTTTACGCCATTTCGCCTGCTCTATGGACGCGACGTTCAGACGATGTTAGATGCCATGCTTCCGTGCTGCACGGATAATGCTCTCATCCCAGACGCTGAGCAGTTTGCTCAGCGCGCCGAGGAAGTACGTCAACTTGCCCGCATCCGCATTCAGCAACAGCAGGGAAAGGATACGCGTCGCTACAACCTCTGTCATCGACACGTCACATACCAACCAGGAGAGCACGTTTGGGTGTGGACACCGGTGCGCCAGCCCGGCTTGTCTGAAAACCTTATGTCGCGATACTTTGGACCTTACAAGGTTCTGCGTCGTGTCACAGAAGTCACATACGAAGTCCTTCCAGCGGGTACTGTGCAGACCTCGCGTCGGAAACCACGCTCCCTGGTGGTGTACGTTGTCCGCATGAAACCGTATTTCACGCAGTAATGTGCAGTGTACTATGCACTCGTTTAGTTGTGTAGGGCACCGCCTTCGTTTTATATTCGTTTTCTGTACTGACTTGCATCGCCCATCGCTCGCGCCCAGTCTGTGCTTTCGTTTTTTTTAGGAGGGGCAGTAATGCCACCTGGTGTCCCTGATGTTCTTAGGTGGCACCTGGAAGAAAAGGACGCCGAAGTTGTCTCGCGTGCTATGCGCGGAACTTTGCCTGCTGGTTCAGCTTCGTCCCGTCGTCTTAGTCACGCCTAGCCCTGTTGTCCGTGACAATATGTATCTGAAAGAACCAACATATGTATCTGCACGAACGGACCATTGCCGAAAAATGCGTGAACATGCTTGCCGGATAACATTATTTAAGAACAGCTTCTTCCCTAAGACAATACATGAGTGGAATGGTTTACCTGAAGAAATTATTTCCGGGACCCCTTCGTCTTTTATCCAGGACCTGAAGAATATTCTTTTTTAATTGGTTTTAGCATTGCTTTCAACTTCACATGTCTGTATTTCCGGTGTCCTCTAGTGTGATTAAGTGATGCAAATATCTAGACAACTACTTGTATACGTACAGTTTTATTTTTTTACTGCTCGTTTTATGCCTTTTAATTTACGGCTGAATTTGTATTATGTCATCTGTGCACTAATATTTTTTTTTCCTCCCCCTACACTGATGCCTGCAAGGGCGCTGTAGGTATATATATATATAAATAAATCCCGCTCCTTGACCAGTTCTGATCCAAATGGTGCACCAAATAAGCAACTCTGTTCCCAACTGTACATGCTAATTTTCTATCTACCACCCCCCCCCCCCTTTTATTTTTGTTCTGGGTCTTTTGTGAACATTCATCGCTATCTTAGGAATAATCTGTTTATGTTAATAGTCTCACTATAATTTTTACTGGACCCTTAATTTTATTCTTCCATTGATGATTTAAATAATGGCGAAATAATTTATTTGAAAATGCGGTTTATGTATATACATTTTGTTTTTGTTTTAGGGTTGTTTGTCTTATGTTATTCTTTTTATCGGATCCAGCACTCGGTTCCTCATCGGATATGTTCTGAAACTTCTCTGTTTGCTTTGTCTGGCAAGCGCTTTGGATATTATCCCGTCGTGGTTGGCAAGTCATTGCTTGTAACGCGTCTGCATCACAGTAGCAGCGCACCTGCGCTGTGACTTCTTTTTTGTTTTGACGCGATGCGTTACAAAAACTTTCATCGGTGTTATCATATGTTATGCTTTTTAGTGTTTAGAAACTGGATTCTAGCTTAACTGCACTCCTCTAGAGCGAACTACGTAGCGACTGTAACAGAACAACGCTGAAAACAAGCCACTATAGGCGAGTCCAGCCGCTTCGTGCTGTGTGCACCAGCGCAACGACAGGCGTTGGCGTCGTCGAGCGACGAATCGCCAATGACTGTCGCCTCATGCGCTAAATGTTGCCTCATTCCCCACGACACACCTCCGCGTTTCATTTGCAAGTGACAAAAATCGTCTCAAGATGCACAACCGGGCCAGGAGCTGCACACTCCTTTATACGTCCGCGCTAATGTGAAACCTCCATGACCCCTGCGCTCGCCATGACAGTTGTGACAGTGATGCAACCGCGCCGCCTATAGGCGCTGAAAAGTGCGAATAAGAAGACGATTTACCCCTTTCCTACACCTCGCTGCCTATCGCACCGTTCCGTTCATTGGCAGTTGAAAATTAGTTTAGTTGTTAACAAGTTTCACCTCCCAACCTGTTCTGATCGAGTGTTTATAGGCACGTTCCCAGAAATTCGGAGGTTACTCAAAAGTTCATAATTGAACTTTTTCCTCCTGCTCTTACACCAATCAGATCCTCTGAACGCATCCTGGAAACACGCTGAACAGCCAAGAAAAATTAGAGTCACGTCGCTCTACTTTTTATTCGCGTTTCTCCACTTTTATTAAGATAAAGAAATCTATGTGTTTGTATACCCACTGGGAGTAAGAGCTTCCACATGCCTGAAAATTTTTAATTGGCTTGACGGGTTGGTGATGCTTTCGTGATACAGTTCTTGTAAAGTGGCCTACATCTCACGACCGCCTGGAGGCGACAACGAAAAGAAAGGAAATATGCTTCAGTACTATAAAAAATAATCATCAGAAGGATATGTTAAGGAAACAGAATGCAGTTTCATCAGAAGGATATGTTAAGGAAACAGAATGCAGTTAAATACATGCGTGAAAAGGCTGTCATTTCGTTTTTTTAAGGACATGACGTCACGGGTGACATCTTTGGTTCCCAGTCTAGCCAGCCTGATTCCGCAGTGTATGCAGAAACTGGTTGGCGATATGCGGATTTCCCTGCCTTTACTGGACTTGGTGAAAACATTGGTGAAAACTCTGTATCTATTGAGATGCACAAAAAAGGTAGGGAGAGGAGTTTCCATAAAATCAGCCCTTCCAAAAGGGCATGAGACACGATTTATAAGAATCTACTGGGTTCCTCCAATAGGTGCAACCGCGGGTGAGTTGGTTGCCTTTTCAAGCCCTTGTTTAGTCAGCTACCGGGTCACCGACCATGCATCCTGGATGTAATGGGAAGGAGAATTCCAGGGAGCCGCCAACCTTCCCTTGTGTCTGCTGAACGTGTTATGGGTAAAGAACCACTCGCGAGGACGCGGCTCAGTCTTCGGTACTATCTTGGCAACTGGTACAATGATTCTGCCACCGGTAATCTTGTGGAGACATGTCTCTTATACATGAGCAGCACAGAATGGCCTGCAGTTAATTATTCTATAGAAAAACCCAGTTTTGAAAAGGAAGCATGGCTGGCCTTCTACTTTTTTCTTGTACGTCTTCTTCTTCCCCCTAAAAGGGGACCCGACTCGACCTTTGTCCAGTTCATGTAAACCTCCCAACCCCCTGTTAACTTTTCCATTGCTGTTCATTTGTTTGGCATCCACTTTGTGCTGCTCTCCCTGGTGTAAACAGTGTGAAGTCTAATAGGTGTTGCCGGATGGGCAAAATCAGCCACTTTCAATTCTAAAACGGCTTTTCTACAGTTCTTAGATGTTCACAGCCCTGCCAAAGGCCGAGGCACCCGGGTCTAATCAGAATCATGTGCACTACAATAGGCAATTGTGCTCCATGCGCCTCTCGCCCCCCAAATTGGCGGGGGTGAGAGTAAGGGCATAATTCTCTATTATAGTGCGCAGGGGTGAGAGGCACTTAGCGCAATTGCAAGGGCTCCTCTGCCTTTTGCAGTGCTGCAGGGATCTTGGGACAGGAAGTATACCCCCTCCGCCTTAGTTGTCATGTTCTATCCACGTTCACGTTCTACCCATCCGTCCAGAAACACGTGCTCTGATGATGCAGGCCAGGACAGGTGTATTCTTTCGGGAAAGTTCTTGGTCTCAGCATTGTATGATGCAGAGCGCTCCGGCGAGGGGAGCTTTTTCTTTTGGGGCGAGGAAGTGGAAGTAGTTTTGTGTGTCCTTTGTATTCCTTCCTTTACGAGAACAAAGGTAGGAGCCAAGGTTTCACTTACACTTTCACATATGGAATGCAAACGCGTTTTTACCGATGACATGTGCTTGGGCGTGGGGTAGAATTATTTAGTTGAGTTTGTTTTGGTCTTTTCTGCCCTCATTTGGTAACACTACTGGCGAAAAAGATTGCCTATTTGGAAGGATAGTATTTTCCTTGTCAACGCTTATCTGCACCTGCCAGAGTGGGCGCACATCAAGGCACCTTACACCTGCTTTTGATTGGGAGTGTGCTTGGTTGCAGCGCTTCGTTGTTTTTTTTTTTCCTTTTGCATTGTTCCGCAAGCAATAAACCATCACTTGGTAATAGCGCTCCCTGTTATCTTGTCCTGTTGTGTGCGCGAATTTATAAGATAAGTGGAAGGCCCACAGTTGTTCCTGTGGTTTGCTTGAAAAATTGACCTTGCAAAAGTGAAACGTACTGAGGAGGCATTGCAGGCATTCCAAGTCAGCATGTCAGCAGCGGGAGATGTGTCGCACTAGCAGAGAAGGCTGCACTCCTCATTCACATTTTCTTTCTTCCGCGAAACCATTAGTCAGAGCTCTTGAAACGCTTATTGATATCAGTACTGTGTCCTTTTGTAGCTTCACCATGGGAGACAGCAAAATTGAAGAGATTGCAGGAGCAAGTCGCAGCAGCAGGCGGAGGTTAATTGTACGGTACCTACCCTTTCCTATTGCTGACGACGCCCCCCCCCCCCCCTCCTGGGCACTGGGGGCCAAACATAGCCCAAAAATAGCCACACAGCCAAAACATTTTTTTTCGCTCCAGACTGGACAAAACGTAGCCTAATAGCCCAATCTGGTAACCCTGCACTGCTGTCGAATAATTACCAAACCTCCCTCGCGGAGACTCCGCTGTGCCCCAGCTGGACAGAACAGCACGTGTGCACGCGCGCCGCCTCCATTGTGAAAGATGCCGCGTCGGCGACGCTGCGCCAGCTATTCCCAGTAACGCCGCTTCGCCCTCTAGGCGCTGTAGTCGCGCGCTAATACTTAAGCGTGGGTTCCCTTCGCTCGGCCGCATAATAAGCGGCGTGACTGGCGGCAGCTTCCTTTACGGCAACGAGAACTTCGGACGTATAAAGCCTATTTTTCGCTTCTTGTCCTGTGAGTATGCCTAAATGAAGAGGACGCAATACACTGCACTTTTCAAGAAGACGGCGATCTGACTGTCTGAACGACTGGGAAATTCAGTTGCGGCACGACGTATCGGAGTAAACGAGTCCACTATTCGCGGTTGGAGGAAGAATCGAGAGAGGATTTTCCATGCTGCGCCTACACGAAAGGCATTTCGCAGGCCCACTCATGGACGTCACCCCTGGCTCGAGGAGAAGCTGTCCGCGTTCGTGGTTAAGCGTCGCAGCAAGTCTTTGCCACTGAATGCTCAAATGTTGCGACGCAAGGCACAAAAACTTGCACGGGATGCTGGCGTGCCTTTTAAAGTTTTTAAGCCAAGTCGAGCTTGGGTACAAAGGTTCATGCGACGTGCTGGATTTTCGCTTCGGCGCAGGGCTTTGACCAATTACCAGAACTTCATGGGTCAGTACAAAGAAAAACTTGTGGCGTTCCAGCGCCGGGTAATTCAGTTGCGCAGGTCTCGCAGCTACCTCGCAGACCAGATCGACCATGCCGACGAAACTATTATATTTTTGGATGCGCCATCCTGCTACCGTGTCGAAGCACGAGGAAACGAAGAGGTTCGTACGACAGGCATCAGCGAGAAGAATAAGGTTACTGTCATGCTCTCTTGCGCACGTCTGAAGGACACAAACTGCCGCCGTTCGTTGTCTTTAAGGCAAAAACTGTTTCGAAAAAGGTGGACTACGTCAGTGGCATTCACGTCAGGATCACTGAAAAAGGTTCGATGGATGCAGCAATGGTACAGGACTGGCTTGAGGTAGTGTGGGCCAAACGGCCGGGTGCGCAGCTCCCGTCGATGCTTGCGCTTGACGCATTCAAAGCACATTTGACGAGCAAAGTCAAGGCAGCTATCGGGAGGTGCAATTCCGACCTAATTGTCATACCTGGTGGCATGACATCTCAGCTACAGCCACTGGATGTCTGCATGAATAAGTCATTTGGCGTTCGTGTCCGGAATGAGTATGAAAAGTTGATGAAGAAAAGCAGAGAACTGACGCCGGCAGGGCGTATGAAACGGCCATCGGCTTCAATAGTTGCGAAGTGCATACTCAAAGCGTGAGAGGCTGTGCCAAGTTATGTTGTGTCGCGAGCGTTTCTACGGTGCCGCCTGTCGAACAACATTGACGGCCCTGAAGACGACGTCGTGCTCATAGACAGCGACGAGGAACAGAGCAGTGACGACGAATGAGCCACTCAAAGGTACTTGTTCCAATTTTTTATGTGCAGTCTCCTTTGTTTTCACATCTTCGACTATGGTTGCCCTTAAAGTTACGACGTCGCGCGGTAATCGTGAACTCTCCTTAAAATCGAAATTTTGTCATTTTGCCTCCGGACGCGAAGTCCCCCCTCAGTTATATTTATTGTGGCGTTATTAACACGAAGATACGTAAATTTAGTTGTGCTAATAAATGAAACGAGATAATTTCTCTAGGGAACGTGGTGCTCATCTGTGTATGGAGGTTTAATGTAAATGAGAATAGGTGTTGATTCGCTTAGCAAAGGTTATTCTCATTGACATGTCACATGATCCACATTCCCCTCAATGACTTCCGCTTGCAAGCGGAAGTCATTGAGGGGAATGTGGATCAGGCGGGCTTGGTATAATAAAATCTCTTTTATAGCAACAGGTCTGTAGAGCAAGAAGCGTCGCTATCATGTTTACAGTGATAGAATTTTATACGCCGCCCCACACATCTGCTATTTTGGCAGAGGCTAGGAGCGGAGCCACAGGGCAGCATAAAGAGGTAGGACAAATGAAGTGGTAATAAATAGGAGAGGCAAAAAGGATGGGAGGAATAGGTGGTCAGAATAGGGAAGGAGGTACTGCAATGCAATTGCTACATTTGCGAGATATTTTCTTTTTATTGATGGATTTTCACTGCACAGGGCAGCACAGCACTGAAACACTGTCTAAAATTTTGCATTGTGCAACATTAGGCACATGTTCATCAATTTTTCAGCCCCACGAGCAGGACAGAAAGGTGTGACTATTTTACGAACATTGCAGAAAGCGATTCGACTGGACTGTTAATGGGGGCAGTCGTCAATTCTGCTGTGCTACTGCAGCAGCCAAGCCCCAGTATGGCAGCGCCCTTTACCCCTGAGTAAATCGTGTTATTCCGTACTCAAAGTGAACTAGCTACACATTTATGTGGATGAAGAGTCTTCAAATATTTTTGACAGATTACATTGTACTAGCTCTTCAAGCGAACAATGAAGATCTTATAACGTTGGTCGGTGCGCGAGCTTGTGTTCTGCGTACGCACGAGGATGTAATGAAATTTGGTTTTCATATCCAGGCTTCGATACATCATTGGTTCAAAACAATCACTGAATGAATCCTAAGAGGGAGCCATGACACAGGGGTTTTATTGCGCTCTCAGTACCCGTTCGCAGAAATTTGCGCGCGTGCGCAGTACGAAAGGTCACGCACCGGCAAATTCCTAGCATGAACCTCTGGGGCATTGTCTCCATAATCAGCCTGACTATACCTACTTCAGGGTTAAGGTTTCTCCCATATTCCTCAATTAACGCAGTTGTGTGCTAGCTGTATACGTCTGACCCATGCAAACTTCTTAACCTCATCCGCCCATTTAATTTTCTACCGCCTCTTTGTACGCATGCTATCGCTTGGAATCCAATTTGTTACAGTTGTCCCTTCATATTTCATACTTGCTCATGCCCATATCTTGCTGATTTCGACTAAAATGTCATTAAGAGGGCCACAGACCATTTAATAGAGATATGTATTTTATTCCCCTCCAGATGCGTTAATTCCGCCATAACGCGAAATTATAAGCTCCTCCAGGTGCACAAAGCAGGACTGCAAAGGTTACAAAAATTCGTGCCATCCTGTTTAATGTAAAGCGAAAGAGGATTCTCTCGAGACTTGGGCATTGTCAGCAGGCCAGGTTCAGAGAACGCTCATTTTTGCATGTGTGACGGACATGATTGGGCCTGGTGTGCAAAATGTTTCAGTGCTGGTGGCGCGGTGCATCGGTTAGATAGGTCATATGGGTAAGGGGAAGGAGGGAGAGGGGCACTGTGATGGCTAAATTGCCTGTGCCCGAACTTAGGATACGGGTTGCGCAGGGACCCGGGATCCACCAACCTCTCCACAATTTTGCCTGCTCGTGTCACCCTTTCTCCGAAAACCGGATACGAAGAAGGGTTGCTGAACGACAGGCTGGAATGCGGTGACGACGTGCTAATGAGGGCTACACGTGCGCTGATGCGAGAATGGCGAGGGTTCCGGGAACGGGAAGAAAGCCTTTTGTCCGGAAACCGGATACGAAGAAGGGTTGCTGAACGACAGGCTGGAATGCGGTGACGACGTGCTAATGACGGCTACACGTGCGCTGATGTGAGAATGGCGAGGGTTCCGGGAACGGGAAGAAAGCCTTTTGTCCGGAAACCGGATACGAAGAAGGGTTGCTGAACGACAGGCTGGAATGCGGTGACGACGTGCTAATGACGGCTACACGTGCGCTGACGTGAGAATGGCGAGGGTTCCGGGAACGGGAAGAAAGCCTTTTGTCCGGAAACCGGATACGAAGAAGGGTTGCTGAACGACAGGCTGGAATGCGGTGACGACGTGCTAATGACGGCTACACGTGCGCTGATGTGAGAATGGCGAGGGTTCCGGGAACGGGAAGAAAGCCTTTTGTCCGGAAACCGGATACGAAGAAGGGTTGCTGAACGACAGGCTGGAATGCGGTGACGACGTGCTAATGACGGCTACACGTGCGCTGACGTGAGAATGGCGAGGGTTCCGGGAACGGGAAGAAAGCCTTTTGTCCGGAAACCGGATACGAAGAAGGGTCGCTGAACCACATGCTGGAATGCGGTCACGACGTGCTAATGTCGGCTACACGTGCGCTGTTGCGAAGATGGCGAGGGTTCCGGGAACGGGAAGAAAGCCTTTTGTTCGGAAACCGAATACGAAGAAGGGTCGCTGAACCACATGCTGGAATGCGGTCACGACGTGCTAATGACGGCTGCACGTGCGCTGTTGCGAAGATGGCGAGGATTTTAGGAACGGGAAGAAAGGACCCCAGGTGACAAGGAAAGTAGCGGAAGCCAAACAGGCTTCCTTTCAATCTTTGAGCGCCAGTTTGGCGCTCAAAGCTCCAGAGGGCATAATATCATTGGCAGTCCTTGAGAAATTCTTGTTCGCAGTTGGTGCAGCGCATTGTTGTAGTGGTTATTTATTGTATGTACAAAAGGAAAGAAAAGATGTTTGCCAGCCCCGGTATCTGCTATCTTATATCTGAAGCACCTGAACTGGGGCGGCGGAAACAAAGGGATAGCGAGGAGAAGGTAGAGGAAATCAAACAGGTGAGTGATAGGGAGAAAGAAAAGGGTAGGTAAAAATAAAAGGAATATATACACTATGGTACAGTATACAGTAGTTTGCTTGAGGCCCACCCGCAAATGTCTTAAGTCACTGAGCACTCGGCACATCGGGCGGGCCTCCGCAATAGCTCTGCGTCCAGGCAACTGTTCACAACGCACGCACTGGCCAACTGTACAAAACACTGACGGCTGTCGTGGGCGATCGGCCGTTATACACGTGGAGCGTTCAGTCCCAGCGCGCACTATCTGGCGAGGTGAAATAGGCGGGTCATCAAGCCCGCCTGTTCGATGTACTCACACAGGCTCACGTGAGCTCGCTCGCGGACGCGCGCACAGCCCGGCGGCCACAGGAGCACAGCTACGCTGTCCGGAATTACCCCCTGCGCTCTGTAAGCCGCCAGCAACTCACGTCATAGTTCGGCTAGCGCGGTACAGCCCAGTAGAAGATGTTCGAGAGTTTCTACCGCGCCACAGCCGTCACACACGTCACTAGTGGCAAGTCCGTGGCGCATCCGTCGTTCCCCAGGCCACACACATCCAATGCGTGCACGGAGGATCATTGCGCGTTGCAGCCGAGTCAGCGAGCGGCCGCTGACACTGTGAATGCGCTCACCTCTTGCGATGCGTGGGTCGGGTGCTGCGTCCGGAGGTGATCGTCGATTACCGGACGCACATCCTCCAAAGCGAGTTGCTCGTCGCTAGGAGCGAGTTCATGTGCTGCGGTCGCGAGCTCGTCGGCACGTTCGTTGCCCTCTATGCCGCAGTGCCTGGTTATCCACTGTGCCCGTATAGCGCAGCCACGCTCCGCCAAGCGCTTGAGGCGCGCGCGAATCTGACACAGCAGCGGAGTTCCCCGGCCGGTGGCTCGAAGGCGGCTGAGGCCAGCGCATTGCTTTCAAGATAATAGCTTCTGTTACAAGATGGTTCCTAAAGAGATGTCAGCAATGTGATCCTTCATGTACTGCAGCCTTGCAAAAGAAGCCGTAAGTATTACATTGCTTTGGAACACTGTCGTGACCAAATCGAAAAGCGGCCATGTGCCCAGCTTTCTGGATAGATGGGTGGAATATAGGAGCGTCGCCTTTGGAACGGGTGGTAGCAGTAGCTGTCATGTCCATTTTTCTCACTATATTTTAATTATTGTTTTGGTTAATTATACCACCATTCTATTTATTGAATTTTTGTTTCTACATTATTAACATTATGTCACTTTTCTGCTTTTAAGCCACCAGTCGTTTTTTGCTGGCTTCCACCGCCGGTTTATTCGCCCGGCCACTGGTATCTCTAAACCCCAGAGCTTCAGGAAGTGACTACGCCTGCTTCGACTTCCGGATGGATACCATTACATTCGAGCATAACATGGTCAATTGTTTCACTGGAGTTACCACATACAGCACATGCGTCTTCTTCATTGTTAAATTTCTTTTTGTAGCTGCGTGTTCTAAAGCACCCTGATCTAGCTTCAAAAAGTAGGGCACTGCCTCTTGAGTTATCAAAGAAAGCTTCCTTCCTAATCTGCCTTTTCCACTTTCGGTATAACTCCACACTCTGTTTCTTTTCTATCAAATTTATCCAATTTTTACCTTGTGTGTTTTTTACCTGTTGCTTGGTATGTCACAACCTTTGAAAAGGCATTTTTTTTTTGTAAAAATGACATTTTTTCTTTTTTATATTTAGAGAGTCCCCAAACATTCAAGAAAGTTTTTCAGCAAGAATCATGTTCGTATCTTATTTAGTTCAAAAGTTATAGCTAACTTTCCAACAGATAATGAAGAGTTCTGAAACCGAATCTGATGTGGTTTGGTAACAAAAACTGATCACTCAACGATAATCTACGGCGCATATTGAAACTTTTCTGTTATGTTTTAGTCTCATATGTAAAATCTTGTTAAAGGCAATTTGTAAGGCTTTGTTTTTTTTTTAATATTTCTTTAAATTTCCGCAAGGGGGTGCATGACGCTACTAACGTCTCTGTTTTTAATCGTGTTTTTCACAAAACTTGATTTCTTGCACTTTCTTGTTGTGCAAACAGTTGTAACTTTGAACTGAAGGAACATTCTTCAATGAAACTTTGCACGCTCGTTTCTCTATTACTAACCTGTGCAATGAACTAGAATGAATGAAATCGAATGGTAAGTTTTGATATAACCATGTTTTATGTCAAGGAATGCAAACAAAAATGACACATTTGTTTGTTTTCGTTGGAATTTTTTGTATAACATGATTCCCAATAATCGGATGGCAAAGATCCTAGTTAGTTGCACAGCCTGGTTATTTGGCTAAGTCTGTGCCAAAAGTGTAGAATTTCTGCACTCCATTGGCTAGTTATGAATGTTTGCGTAACAGCCATGTTTGGAACATTTTTTGTCAATAACAAATTCTAACATAATTTTTTAAACTCTTTTTGTGCTTTTAAATATCGTATAAAACGATGCTTTATAAGGTCAGTGCGAAGTAAAAATTTAAAGGTCAAAATTTAAAAAAATTTCAAAAAGGTGGTGACATACCTTAATGCTCTTTATTTCTCCGTCCTTGTGACTAGCATACTTACTAGTTAGTTTCCTAGTTATTTTCCTCCATTTTGAGTCAACGCTTTTTAAGTACAGGTATTTAAATACTTTAGCTGCCCATCTTTTATTGTCCAATTTCCTGAGGCGTTCCTCATATAATATTTTACTCTGAGCTTCCCGTACTTCGAAAGATGCCCAGCCCATATCTCCCTGTACCGCCTCATTTGTGGTTTTGCCGTGGGCCCCTAGTGCTAATCTACCGACGGCTCTCTGATTTATTTCTAATGTCGACTGTACCTCTGATTTTAGGCACAAAACCGCATTTCCGAAAATAAGCCCGGGTACCATAATTCCTTTCCAAATACCCCTCAAAACCTCATACCTGTTATATCCCCACAATGCCATATGCTTCATTATCCCGGTATTTCTTCGCCCTTTGGCCTTAAGTGATTGCTCATGCTTTCCAATGTATGCCGATCCTTCGTTTATCCATACCCCGAGATATTTATATTCTGCCACTCTGGGTATTTCATGGCCTTGTATTTTAAGACCCTGATCAGTTGAGCCGTTGAAAATCATCAGACCCGACTTAACTGCGCTAAAACTGAAGCCTAGAGCGTCCCCTTCGTGTCCGCAATACTTAACTAGAGTTTGCAATTCTTCAAGACTCTCAGCGAATAGACTCAATTTCCTACTTACAAAATAAAAATTTACTGCGCTGTCCTAAGTGGCTGCCAGCAATGCGCCACCGGTTTCCATGCATGGTTTATTTCTAAGCCTTGGCTCAAGCTATCGGGCACAGCAGGTGTAATGTAGTTTGAATAAAACCTGCATGAGATCATATATATGGGTATATTTGTAAGCTTTACAGATTTCACTTAGAAATACTTCGAGAATCGCGTCACTGCGGCCTCTCTTGACATCTGACACCTAACAGCGCATTATTCGTGGCTAAAATCAAGTACGCAACGTATTAATTCAGCTTAGCAAGTGCAGATGTAACAGCAAGTGAGGGCTGGCGACACCGAACGGGTGCCTAGCTTTCAAATTTTCCTAAATGGCACAACAGTTCGAAATATGGAATTTTAAAAATAAGCCCTTGATATTGGCTTTCCCACAGTGTATTATGGGCACCTTAGATAAGAAATATAATGGAGGTCCCATGACCATCTATCTTTTACAATGAATTTTTTATATGTGGTGGGCAAATATCTAGACACAAAGGAATTAACCTTAGTTTTGCAAGATACGGCGTAGTTTCCTCGAAAAAAAAAATGCATGGTATATCTTTAGAGGTACAAAACGCTGTGTTTGCCAATTCAAAATGTTGCTAGCTTGGATACCATGATTTTCTCATCTACTAACTTTTACTCACTAAATATAAGCAGGTTTTACATTTGCAAACACTATTAGAAACCCGTTTTGTTTTTGCGTTTGAGTTATTAAAAAAAAAAGCAAACACTGCTTCAGGAGCGATGCGCTGCAAAAATATCCATTTTTAACCTTATATGCTGGCATATGTTGCATTAGGTTCGTTGCACTAAATATGTTATAACTTCCTAACACATGTTAATTCCAGGCAATATTTGGAGCTCCACAACGCTAGGTGCGTTCTCCACGACGCATCAAAGTCGCCCACAATTCGAAAACAGCATTAAAGGGCAATTTTGCGGCAATTAAAAAGAAGATCATCTTCGATTTTTATTCAAATCCCTCTCAAGTATCTTCAGTACCTCAAAAATATCACAGACTACAAGGTTTCGCGTTATACTGTTTAAAAATGTAATATTAAACGTTAAACAGAGTGCTTTTCCTGATAATGGACAAATTCAGCCTGCCTTCTTGCAAGATTCAATAATATCTTGGCACTGAAACCTTTCATCTACATTATATAGGTTCCATTCTTTATTTCTGGAAAAATTTCAAGCTCTTGATTTGTGTTTTTTCTGCATATTATTTTGATATAAGGGGGGTTCAATGGTGTCAAAATACTCAGAATGAAAAGCCAATGCTTGCTGATGTTATCTAAAATATTTAGAAAATGCAGTTGATCAATAGTCAATTGAAATAAATGCAAAAATGCTAAATACGAAAAAAGTGCTCGGAATAGAAAGCCAATGTTTGATGACGTTAATTAAAAAAAATTTGGAGAGTGACAATTGATAAAAATAATTAACGTGCTACACGGGGTTCTTGCAACAACTTACCCAGGTCACTCTGCCAAAACTCAGGTAAACTTTCACAATTCCACGTGTCAGAGGTATCTCTGAAATCTCACCATTTTCGCGCAGACACAAAGACACGTCACCTAGTCTACTAGAAGTCAGTAGATATCACTGTTGCAAAGGTCTGTTAGCAAATATCGGCTATGTGCAAAATGCAGATGACAATTAAGACACGAAGGACTGGCGCCATAATTCAAAACTGTCGCCAACCTCCATTGCATCCCTATGGCGTTCGTCACTAAGCTAAAATAACGTAACACACATCGCAAAGCACGCGCGTGCTAAAAACAAAACTTCCAAACAAACGTTTTCCATCTAACTATTCATAAATGGCTCAAAGATAGGATAGCACTTCGTAATCAGTCGGTAACAACAGAAACAAAATTAAGGGATCACTTCAGCACCGCCGCTACGGATATGACCCGATAGCGTTTCACATACACGGATGTTTTTCGTTTTCATTTTTATCTTCTTATATTTATATATTTTTTCTGCTTTTTATTTCTATTTTGTTTTTATTTCCCTTTGTACATTAATACTTAGCATCAGCAAAAATTGATTTTCTATTCTTAGCAGCTTATAATTTTGAAAGCATTTTTCATTTTGTTCAATTATTTGAAATAATAAATTCATAACACACACTGAATTTTTTCATTAGCATCTTGACGCATTAACTTTTCATTCTCAGCATTTTGAAACCTTTGAACAATCTTTTACCTTTTTAATTTTTTCAATTGAATTATTTCATTATTTGATCAATTACACACACTAACTTTTCTTAACTAGTATAATCAAGCATAGGACTCCGATTCCTATTATTCTGACACCTTTAGGCTCCCTTTTCATTTTTCCAGTATTTCAAATAATTGGTTCTTCAATTAAACAGTCCAAATTTTCTTAATTACCATCATCAAGCCTTATCTTTTCTTTCCGAGCAGTTTGACATTTTTGAAGCCCTGTTTTTGCAGTATTTCATTTTTGCAACTATTTTAAATAGTTAATTGATTAAGCACTGTAAATTTCTGTTATGAACATCATAAACCACTGGCTTTTCATTCTCAAAATTTCAACACCTTCGATCTAGTTTTTTCAATTTGTCTTTTTTAATTATTTCAAGTAAATAATTGATCAATTGCATGCTCTATATTTTCTTAATTACAATAATCAAGAATCGCCTTTTAATTCTGGGAACATCCCCTACCTTGTCTCTCAATAAAGTTTTTCCGTCAGCCAGTCACCATTCTGAGCATTTTGACATTTCTGAAGCCCCTTTCTCTAATATTTCATTTTTCAATTATATAAATTGATTTATGAATTACACACTCTGCATTTTCTTAAAAAGCATCACCAAGCATTGTCTTTTCATTCTGATTCTTTGACACTTTTGAACACCCTTATTTCAAATACTTTTGTTCAGTGCTCATTTCTTTATTTGTCAATTAATCAATTAATTACAATAATTTATTTAACTCGTCATCGCCTATCACACACTCATAGGTTATCAATCACTAGAACCACAAGTTGCCATAATACATTTTTTGCTCAGCCTCCGATTATTTCCAACATGTGGTGCCGGCTATGCCGGCGCCTTTCAGCCATACAAAGTGTATATGCCATCGCTAAAAGAACAACAGGATGGTTAGAAAGTTTGCCTTGCATAAAGCAGAGCAATTTTCTAAAATAATGACTTGACAAATTTTTCTCGGCGGCGAAGTTTGAGAAATGTGCGATAAGTTCATGTGAAGCGGTGATTCCAGGAGTGCAGTGGCATGTGCGCGCGCTGACCAGCGGACTACAACTAACATGGCGGCGGGCAAACTTCCGGGAAACCGGCGCATGCGCAGATCGGTTGGTGGAATCGGTCTATTACCCGCGGGACGAAGAGGAGACATCCTGGCGACTTACGGCGTGAGCAAGACGGCAGGGTCATAATAGGGTTTGAGGCGCTGGACGTGAACAATCTCTCGTCCGCGCCGGCGTAGATCATGAGACGGCGTAAGAGGTTCCACCACATAATTAACCGGGGAGGTGCGCTCCAGAACTCGGTATGGGCCATGGTATTTAGCAAGAAATTTTGAAGACAGTCCAAGAGCATTGGAAGGTATCCACAGCCACACAAGAGCGCCAGACGAGAAGTCCGGTGTCGAGTGTTGGTTGTCATGGTTGGATTTATGGCGGTACTGGGTGTTAGACGTGAATGCGCGGGCAATTTGTCGACAGTCTTCCGCATGCTGGACTGCTTGAGACGCAGGAGTATACTCGGATATGTCTGGCTGGTACGGGAGTATGGCGTCGATTGTAACAGATGGGTGACGGTCGTAAAAAAAAAAAAAGGAGAGAAATCAGTAGCAGACTGCGTTGCGGTATTGTAAGCGTAAGTAAGATACGGAATGACGAGGTCCCAATTTGAGTGGTTGGAGGAGACGTACATAAAGAGCATGTCGCCAAGGGTACGACTGAAACTTTCAGTGAGGCCATTAGTCTGGGGATGATAGGCGGAGGTTGTTCTATGAATAATGTTGCACTTGGTGAGCAAGGCTTTCACAACGTCACTCAAGAAAATGCGTCCTCAGTCGCTGAGCAGCTCTCGAGGTGCGCCGTGGCGAAGAACAAATCGCTGCAAAATGAAAGAAGCTACTTCTGACGCTGGTCGCAGATGGAAGTGCGGCAGTGTCCGCATACCTCGTCAGATGATCAACGGCTACGATAGCCCAGCGGTTGCCGGCTGCAGTGTAGGGAGGCGGCCCGTACAAATCAATGCCGACGCGGTCGAAATGGCGTGGTGGGCTGGGTAACGGCAGCGACTCTCCAGCAGAACGTTGAGGAGATGGCTTGCGACGTTGACAGGTCAGGCATGAACGAACGTACTTGAGTACGGTGTACATGCCCCGCCAGTAGTAACGCAGCCGGAGACGAGTATATGTCTTGAAGACTCCCGCGTGACCGGATTGTGGGTCAGCGTGGAAATAGTCACAGATTTGCGAACGTAGCTGCCGGAAAATAACTAGCAACCACTTGCGGCCATCTGCGCAGTAGTTGCGGCGGTAGAGGAGGTTATCACGAATTGCGAAGAGGGAAGCATGGCGGCGGAGAGCACGTGATGGAGAAGCAGCTGTAGGATTGGAGATAAAATTGAGAGAATTTATCCAAGGATCTTGCCGTTGCGCTGACGGCATGTCATTGATATTGTCACGTAGTGGTGATGAGGTCGACGACACAAATGAAGGGGTCGATGATTGCACTAAAGAAACCTTTATTTGGGCAGACTTGCGCCCGCAAAAGAACTAAGCAACTCGGCGGCGGCGATAGCAACAAACGCGCTCGTCGGTCGTCGAACAAAGAATGCCCGTCACACTCAGCAACGCTCAATTTAAAGGCTGCACAGAACAATCTAGATAACGTCGCAAACAGCTACCAGCACGGGCTGGAACATTGTGGAAAGACACCCGAGTGGCCGGAACCTTCGAGACAGATCTCGGTGCATCTTGCGCTACAACAAAACTGATAAAGGTGTGACTCGCGACATGGAGCATTAGCAAACCAAGATTACGGAACTGATACGAGATCCAGAATCAGAGTGATAAGCCTGTATGCCGGCGGTTGTTGGAAAACAACAAATACAGTTTTGAAGGTTTCGCGGCATTACTCCCCCCTTAAAAAAACATCGCCTCGATGTTCCAAAACAAAGAAACCTAAACATAAACACTGCAAAGTTTAAACACCACAGATTCTTTAATGAACGTAATATGGCTTCAGTCGTACAACACGTACAATTTCTGGGCGTGCGCGTCGCCGTTGTGATGGTGACGTTCCGTCGGGAATGACTTCATAGTCCAGTGGTCCGACGCGGCGAAGGTTTTTGTATGGTCCAAAGTATCGACGCAACAACTATTCACTTAATCCGCGACGGCAAATTGGTGTCCAAACCCACACTTGGTCTCCTGGATTGTACTCTGCGTGGCGTCGTCGTAAATTGTATCATCGGCTGTCGGTGCGCTGTTGGTCTTTAATACTCAGCCGTGCGAGTCGTCGGGCTTCCTCTGCACGCTGCAGGTAGGCGGCGACGTCGAGGTTGTCCTCGTTGGTTACGTGCGGTAGCATTGCGTCGAGCGTCGTCGTGGGCTCCCTACCGTACACGAACTTGAACGGGGTCGCTCTGGTCGTCTCCTGGACTGCCGTGTTATAAGCGAAGATCACGTACGGCAACATGGCGTCCCAGGTCTTGTGTTCAGCGTCGACGTACATAGCGATCATGTCCGCGATCGTTTTGTTCAGGCGCTCCGTAAGGCCTTTGGTCTGGGGATGGTACGCAGTTGTTCGTCGATGGCTTGTGTGACTGTATTCCAGAATGGCTTGCGTCAACTCTGCCGTAAACGCCGTTCCACTCTCCGTGATGAGCACTTCTGGGGCGCCGTGTCGCAAGAGAATTTGTTCGACAAAACATTTGGCGACTTCTGCCGCGGTACCATTTGGTAGCGCTCTTGCTTCGGCGTAACGGGTCAGGTAGTCAGTGGCCACGATGATGCACTTGTTACCCATAGACGAAGATGGAAAGGGGCCGAGGAGATCCATCCCAATTTGTTGAAAGGGCAGGATTGGGGGCGGAATTGGGTTTAGTAGTCCTGCTGGTCGGATCGGCGGCGTCTTGCGTCGTTGGCACTCACGACACGTCTTCACGTAGTGGGCAACTTCGGCAGGCAGTCGCAACATGCGCAGACGCAACATGCGCGCAAATCCGAGGTGGCCTGCTGTGGGCTCATCGTGCAACGCCTGCAGAATTTCTTGCCGAAGGGTTTTAGGCACTACGAGAAGCTGCGCGGTCTTGTTGGGTGGGAAGTTCTTCACGAGGAGGCCATTGCTTAACGTGAAGGATGATAAATGTCGCGTGAACACACCAGGAGGGGAAGCGGTCTTTCCTTCCAAGTAATCGGCTGGCGCTTTCAGCTCCGGGTCTGATAGCTGTTGTTCTGCGAAACTGCTGGCGCTTAACGGTCCCAAAAATGCGTCGTCGTCATCGTCTTTCGGGGGAGCATCGACGGGAGCGCGGGATAAGCAGTCTGCGTCGGAATGCTTCCGGCCCGACTTATAGACTACAGTCATGTCAAATTCTTGAAGTCGTAGGCTCCATCTGGCAAGGCGGCCGGAAGGATCTTTCAAATTAGCCAGCCAGCAGAGCGCGTGATGGTCGCTTACCACCTTGATTGGTGGCGTCCATCTTAGAAGTGGCCCAGATGATTGCAAGGCACTCCTTCTCGGTCGTCGAGTAATTGACTTCGCCTTTTGTGAGGGACCTGCTAGCGTAGGCGATTACTTTGTCCTGTCCGGCACTCTTCTGGACGAGAACGGCTCCTAGGCCCACACTGCTCGCGTCGGTGTGAATTTCGGTCTCGGCGTCTTCATCAAAGTGGCCAAGTACAGGAGGGCATTGCAGGCGGCGCTTAAGTTCGTCGAAGGCTTCTCCTTGCGGCGCTTCCCATTTAAAAGGTAGTCAGCCTTTGTAAGCTGCGTCAACGGTTCGGCGATCCGCGAAAAGTTTCTGACAAATCGTCGATAATAAGCGCACAGCCCAAGGAATCGGCGCACAGCTTTCTTGTCTGCAGGCGGTGGGAATTGTGCGATTGCAGCTGTTTGCTCCGGGTCTGGGCGAATACCGTCCTTGCTAACGATGTGACCCAGGAACCGGAGTTCATCGTAGGCGAAGTGACACTTCTCTGCTTTTAGCGTTAGTCCCGATGGCTTGATGGCTTCCAGCACTGTCTGTAGGCGTTTTAGGAGGTCTTCAAAGTTTGACGAGAAGACAACAACGTCGTCCAAATATACTAAACAAATTTGCCACTTCAAGCCTGCCAGGACTGTGTCCATTACTCGTTGAAACGTGGCTGGTGCGGAGCAGAGGCCAAATGGCATCACCTTGAACTCATAAAGGCCGTCCGGTGTGATGAATGCGGTCTTCTCGCGATCTCTTTCGTCGACCTCAGTTTGCCAATATCCGCTCTTCAAGTCCATCGATGAGAAGTACCTTACATTGCAGAGCCGGTCGAGGGTGTCGTCGATGCGGGGAAGCGGGTAGACATCCTTCTTCGTTATGCTATTCAAGCGGCGGTAATCAACGCAGAAGCGAAGCGTGCTGTCTTTCTTCTTGACCAAAACGACTGGTGCCGCCCAGGGGCTGTTCGATGGCTGGATTACGTCATCACGCAGCATTTCCTCAACTTTATCGCGAATGGCCTGCCGTTCTCGTGGCGATACACGATAAGGGCTTTGGCGCAGAGGTCGGTCGTGTTCGTCCGTTATAATGCGGTGCTTGGCCAGAGATGTTTGTCGTACCTTCGATGATGACGAGAAGCACTCCCTGTAGTTTCGAAGAAGACTGCGAATCTGGTTTTTCCTGCTGTGGGTCAATACTGGGTTGATGTCAAATGTGGGCTGACGGAATTGGTCCGGTGCGTCTTCCAGTGGTTGGTCGTGGAGGGCGAATACGTCTTTGAGGTCCGCTAATTCGTCGAGAAAAGCGATGGTCGTGCCCTTGTTGAGATGCCGGTATTCTTCAGTGAAGTTTGTTACCAGCACCTGAGCTTGTCCTCTCCGGAATTTCGCGATGCCTCTTGCGATGCCGATACCTCGTTCCAAGAGCAATTGGATATTTCCCTCGACGATGCCTTCAGCGGTTTCGATGTCTGTGCTACCTACGCTGACGGCGACGCTTGATCGGGGCGGCACAGTCAATTCTCCGTCGAGGACGTTTAGAGCAACGTGTTGCATCGAAGTCGTCATAGCAGGTATGGCTTTGTCTGCAGAGAGCTTGATAAGCTTGGATCGGAGGTCGCTGATAGCCCTATTTTCATTTAGGAAGTCCATGCCTAAAATCACGTCGCGGGAGCACGGCTGCAAGACCACAGAGCTGGTGGGGTAAGTACGCCCATTTACGGTTATTCTTGCAGTACATCGTCCCGATGGAGTAATCAGGTTGCCACCCGCGGTGCGAATCAGCGGGCCATCCCAAGCGGTTGTAACTTTCCTGAGATGGGAGGCTAACGGTCCACTGATGACTGAATAGTCAGCTCCGGTGTCTACAAGGGCAGTGACTCTGCGACCGTCGATATGAACTTCTAGGTCACTCGGTCGCGTCCTCGCATTGCACGTGGGCCTTAGTGTCCGATCTCGGCTCCGTCGCTTCTTCAGGTCATGTTCGGGGCATACCGCTGTTACTTCGCTGGGAGGCGGTGTCTGCTTGCACTCTGGCCGTGTTGTCGTCGATGTCGTCGTGTGGAGCGGCGATGAAATGGTTGCGTCGTCGTTAGTGGTCGTCGGCGGCGGAGGACCTTCGTCTTTTCGCCGTTGAGCAACCTCACCTCCAAAGGTTGCTGCCTTTAGTCTCCCCTACGGGTGCTAGGAGACCGTCCGTGCACGTAACCGCGGCCCGGCGACGCAAATCGGGCATTGTACGGTGATGGGGAGCGTGACAGACGCTTTGGCGACGAGTGTTCTCCGCTGCGCAGGAAGTCGTTGATTTCCTGTGGTCGCTCACCAGGACGGGGTCGTGGGGCGTCGACAGCGAAACCACGGAGGCCGATCCGCCTGTACGGGCAGTGACGGAGGATGTGTCCTGCCTCACCACAATTGAAGCAGAGCGGTCGGTTGTTTGCTGTCCTCCAGGCGTCGCACTTTCTGGGGCTTGGGGGTTGTTGGTAGGCTTGGCGGGCGGGGACCAAGGGGTGGTTTTCCGGAACAGGACGGCAGCGGCGAGGGCTCGGAAAGTCATCACGTCGGGGCGCAGGGCGACGTAATACACCAGCGTAGTTCATTGCTGCTACCACTTGTGCTGGAACAGTCGCAGCCGTCGCTTGAGGAACGCAAAGCGCCTGCTGGACTTCTTCACGGACGACGTCCGCGAGCGTCGCCACCTGGGGTTGTTGCGATGATGGCATCCATCGGCGGAGCTCCTCTCGCACGATCTCCCGGATGAGGTCCCGAAGGTTCTCTTTGCTTACAGATGCGCTGGGGTAGTGGCATGAGTAGTCTGGTTGAAGTGGCCGCTCCTAGTGGCGCATCCGGGTGTCCAACGTCTTCTCGATGGTCGATGCTTCACTTTCAAATTCTTCCACAGTTTTCGGCGGGTTCCGGACAAGCCCCGCAAAAAGCGACTCTCTCGCATTAGGAATTTCACTCTCTCACCTTCGGTCATGTTAGGGTCGGCGCGGCGAAACAGGCGTTTCATCTCCTCCACGTAGACCAGGACGGGCTCGTTTGGTACTTGAATTCTTGATTGGAGGAGGGACTGAGCTCTTTCTTTTCGGACAGAAATTGTAAAGGCTATCAAGAACTGTGCTTTGAATAGCTTCCAATCCTTGAAAGAAGTCTCGGGATTTTCAAACCAAACTCGGGCATGTCCTTGAAGAACAAAGTACACCTGCCTGAGTTTTGCAGCGTCGTTCCAGCGGTTGAATTCTGCCACACGGTCGAAAAGGTCCATCCAGTCTCCAGCATCTTCATCCGGTTGTCCATGGAAGCAGGGGGGCTCACGGAGTTGGACGAAAACAACCGGTGCTGTAGTCTGGGCCATTGTCAGCGTCGATGCCTTCCGAGATCGAATGGGGTCAGGCAGCAGACCGTGTTCGGGTTGTAGGCCTTGAAGTCGGCGGCTGGCTCGGTGACCTGTAGGCTGGTCTTCCAGGGCGACAAGAACACGGCTTGGGTCTTCGCTTGAAGGATCAAAGGCAGCACCTCCACCAGATGTCACGTAGTGGTGACGAGGTCGACGACACAGATGAAGGGGTCGATGATTGCACTAGAGAAACTTTTATTTGGGCTGACTTGCACCCGCAAAAGAACTAAGCAACTCGGCGGCGGCGATAGCAACAAACGCGCTCGTCGAAAAAAGAATGCCCGTCACACTCGGCAACGCTCAATTTAAAGGCTGCACAGAACAATCTAGATAACGTCGCAAACAGCTACCAGCACGGGCTGGAACATTGTGGAAAGACACCCGAGTGGCCGGAACCTTCGAGACAGATCTCGGTGCATCTTGCGCTACAACTAAACTGATAAAGGTGTGACTCGCGACATCGAGCATTAACAAACCAAGATTACGGAACTGATACGCGATCCAGAATCAGAGTGATAAGCCTGTATGCCGGCGGTTGTTGTAAAACAACAAATACAGTTTTGAAGGTTTCGCGGCAATATGAAGCGATGGCGGGGAATCGTCGGAAGAGGAAAGGCTCGCGACCTCAGCTGTAATGGGGCAGCGGGAAAGTGCATCGGCGTCGTTATGCTTGCAACCGGAGCGGTAAACAACAAGGACATCATATTCCTGAAGGCGAAGAGCCCATCTTGCCAGTCTGCCGGACGGGTCTTTCAGTGAACAAAGCCAACAAAGCGCATGGTGGTCCGTCACTACGTCAAAACGGCGGCCATAGAGGTAAGGGCGGAATTTAGTAAGAGCCCAAATAATCACTGAGCACTCTTTTTCAGTGACAGAGTAATTGGATTCAGCCTTCGTGAGTGTACGGCTAGCATAGGCGACGACGTATTCAGTATTACCTGATTTGCGCTGAACGAGCACAGCGCCGAAACCAATACCACTGGCGTCCGTGTGGACTTCAGTAGGCGCTGTGGGGTGGAAGTGACAAAGGACAGGCGGTGCCGTGAGGATGCGGCGTAAAGCATTGAAGGCATCGTCGCACGTTGGCGACCACGACGAAAGGTCGGAACTGCCGGACAGAAGGTCTGTCAAGGGAGTAGCAATTGAAGCAAAATTCCTAATAAAGCGGCGAAAGTAAGAGCACAGCCCGAGGAAGCTACGTAGATATTTGATGGAAGTCGGTTTGGGAAAGGCTGCTACGGCACGAAGTTTGGCAAGATTTGGAGATACACCTTCTTTGGAGACAACGTGGCCGAGAATGGTGAGCTGGCGGGCGGCAAAACGACATTTTCTTTTTTTTCAAATTCAGCTGCAGCCCGGCATCAGATAGGCAGGTCAAAATGTGCTTCAGACGGTAGAGGTGTGTTTCAAAGTCAGGAGAAAAGACGACAATGTCGTCGAGGTAGCAGAGGCACGTCTTCCACTTTAGGCCACGCAGAATGGTGTCCATCATCCGCTCAAATGTTGCCTAAGCATTACAAAGGCCGAACGGCATAACTGTAAATTCGTACAAGCCGTCGGGAGTTACAAAGGCAGTTTTGGGCGATCAGCCGCTTCCAGGGAAACGTGCCGGTACACGGAACGTAAGTTTAAGGAAGAAAAGAGCTCGGCGCCTTGCAAAGAGTCGAGAGCATCGTCGATGCGTGGAAGAGGGTAGACGTCCTTTCGCGTAATCTTATTAAGGCGGCGATAATCGACACAGAAAGGGATAGAATCATCTTTCTTTTTTTACGAGGACAACAGGTGACGCCCAAGGGCTGCTTGAGGGCTGAATCACGCCATTCAGAATAATTAGGTCGACTTTCTCTTCAATAGCCTGGCGTTCAGTTGCAGACACACGATAGGGGCGCTGTCACAGTGGTGCGTGGGTGCCGGTGTCGATGCGATGAGTGACTGTAGAATTTTGACCCAAAGAACTTTAATGAGAGTCGAAGGAGAAGCGAAAGTGATGCAGTAGGCTTTGCGGTCTGAGGAAAAATGATGGCTGGCTGGAGGCTCAGTAGGCGCGGAATACTGAGGAGACCAATACCCAGAGCCACGAGTAGGTGATGCCGACACTGGGAGACGGTTTCGGCAATAACGAGAAATATGTCCAGCAAGCAAGTGTAACAAATTGGCCGGTTATCTGTCATGCGCCAGGGATTGCGTGGTCTTGGAGCCGGTCGCATAAACTGCGCAGGTTCTCGCGCAGGCTCAGGGGGCGGCTGAACGTAGGCAGGTGGCGGCGGAGCATATGTAGGTGGTGGTCGGGCAGCAAAAGCCGCATATGTCAGCGGGGCTGCGACAGGCATGGATTGAGGGGTTGGAGGAAGGGATTCAGCTACCTGTTCTTGAATAATCTGGCGCAAACTGGGAGCGAGGTGTGCGGAAGGTCCTTCATGGCAGGACATTAGGGAAAGCTGTCGAGCAACTTCTTCCCGAATGAAGCTCTTGATTTGTGGCAGGAGCGCAGAATGTTCAGCTGCATTTGTCAGACCAGCAAGCGACTCAGAGTGCATGGTGTTCACGCGCGTTATGGCCCTTTGTTTGCGCAGTTCATCATAACTTTGACACAGTGTGACCACTTCAGCGACGGTGCGGATATCTCGCGCAGTCAGCATCTGAAAGGCGTCGTCATCGATGCCTTGCAGAATTTGCTTGATCTTGTCGGCCTCTGACATCTGTGCGTTAAGCGCTTGCACGAGTCGATGACATCCTCGATTAACTCGTGAAATTCTCGCCAACCTGCTGAGACCGCGCACGCAAGCGCTGTTCAGCGCGGAGTTTCCTGAGAGCCGGACGGCTGAAAACTTCAGAGAAGCTGGCTTTGAACACGGACCATGATGGAATGTCTGCTTCATGGATTCGGAACCATGAAGCGGACATTCCATCATGGTCCGTTTCCATCATTTAGTTGAGTTTTTTTCTGGTCTTTTCTGCCCTCCTTCGGTAACACTACTGGCGAAAGAGATTGCCTATTTGGAAGGATAGTATTTTCCTTGTCAACGCTTATCTGCACCTGCCAGAGTGGGCGCACATCAAGGCACCCTACACCTGCTTTTGATTGGGAGTGTGCTTGGTTGCTTGGTTTCCTTTTGCATTGTTCCGCAAGCAATACACCATCACTTGGTAATAGTGCTCCCTGTTATCTTTTCCTGTTGTGTGCGCGAATTTATAAGATAAGTGGAAGGCCCACAGCTGTCCCTGTGGTTTGCTTGAAAAATTGACCTTGCAAAACTGAAACGTACTGAGGAGGCATTCCAAGTCAGCATGTCAGCGGCGGGAGATGTGTCTCACTAGCAGAGAAGGCTGCACTCCTCATTCACATTTTCTTTCTTCCGCGAAACCATTAGTCAGAGCTCCTGAAATGCTTATTGATATCAGTACTGTGTCCTTTTGTAACTTCACCATGGGAAACAGCAAAATTGAAGACATTGCAAGAGCAGGTCCCAGCAGCAGGCGGAGGTTAATTGTTCGGTACCTACCCTTTCCTATTGCTGACGACGCCCCCCCCCCCCCCCCATCCTGGGCACTGGGGGCCAAACATAGCCCAAAAATAGCCACACAGCCAAAACATTTTTTTTTCGTGCCAGACTGGACAAAACGTAGCCTTATAGCCCAATCTGGTAACCCTGCACTGCTGTCGAATCATTACCAAACCTCCCTCGCGGAGGTTTGGTAATCAGAACCAACCAGAACGGCATTCTGTCTAGAGCAGACGACACGCAGTTGCGAGAATCATTTCGTTTTTTTTTTTCAGCATAAATTTGCAGAGGCTTAATTTAACGGCAGCTGGACCACTCATAAGGTTCAATTCGTGTGTTAATTGGCATGAAAGTAGCTGACACAGACCACCAGACGCTTTTCTAGAACGCCCATCTTTCTCCGCGCTGCTAGAGTGATTCGCTCCAAATGCCTTCAGATTTCAATTCTTTTGCTTTCTGCTTGGCTTCCTCAATAATGTATGGCATATTTGTTTATTGTCGCCACCTTTAATTGCCTCCTGCAGTGGGTTTCTTTGAAGTCCACATGTCGACTAGCAGCTAATAACAACCTGCCTCTTAAGAGCTTCAATTTCAAGCTCATGTAATGTAAACAGAGCATGCAAATTCGCGATAATACGTCACGGAAAATTTTTATCTATGCGGACGGTGTTGCATGCTTTTCTTTTGCTGTTTAGATGATTACATGGCAAGACTACTTTGTGTTGTGCAGTGCGTTTGTATCGTGAAAGAATTAGTGGGGTTTTCCGTGCCGAGGTCAAAAGGCAATGGCAAAATCATACTGGGGAGCTATGGATAAATTTTTTGCCCTATTGAGTTCTTTTACATGCTTTGTAATCTGAGCAATAGAATGTTTTTGAATTCCCTCTTTTAAGAAATGCTCCAAGGAAATGTAGCTGATGGAGCATATAAAAAAAAATGTGATGAGTGCACTTACGCAGCAAAACAGAAAAAGATCCGTTTCTGGCAGCACACTTGTTTATTAAAGCTATCATGCGAAAATCCGGTCGCCGGCATGGGGACATGATGGTACCCCAAAACGACTTCAGGTTTCCAGATAAACAAGTGTGGCAGGCATTGCAGTTTTCCTTTAATCTGCAGCCCGCTAAAGCACACGTGGCTTCACCCTTTTTGCTTTCCTTTCATTTTCCTTTTGATTTACCCCTTTCAAAAAAAGTGAGCCCGGGTTAAGCAGTGAGGGGGCAAGCCAGGGTGAAGGCGTGAGAGACGGTAGGGGGAAATGAAACAACCCGTCTGCAATTGTCGCCATGTAGCACTGGATAAGGGTGACAAGGTGCTGTGGGGTGGTGGCAGTGTCATGCGCTTGTGTTTGTAGAATGTGGTGATTTGGTGGTATGTAGAAAGAAAGGCTTCTGCAGGCGAATTAGTTCGGATAGTGGCGGCGGACCCCACTCTGCCATCCTCGTAGGCAGCGACTGCAGTGAAAAATCCTACTTTAGAATTCCCTGCCGCATCGACATAGAGGATATCAGAGCAGTTGCGGTATCTTTTGGTGTAATAGCTGGCGCTAACTTTCCGCCTTCCCTGATAAAGGCAAGCGCCCATGTTGCGTGGTAGGGGCTTCTGGTATATGTGATCCTGCGTGCCCGGAGAGATCATGAAAGGTGTAGCACTTGCTGGGGTGGCGATGGGTGGATTGAGACGGAGATGTCGCAGTAGGCATCGTCCTGTTTCCGTGCGACTGAGGCGGCCTAATTGGTTGGTGCGTTGAGATTCTATTAATTCGTTCACGGTATTGTGAGTACCAGTGGCCAGCAAACGTTCTGTGCTAACCGTCCGTGGAAGACGTAGGGCGGAGGTTACGGCCATGCGTATTAGGATGTCCGCCTGCTCTGTTTGGCGCTGAGTGAGTATATGATATGGGAGGTGGTATGTGATTCGGCTAATGATTAACGCATTGGTCATATTGAGGGTTTCGCGTTCCGACAGCCCATGGTTGCGCGCAGCCACACGCCTGATTAGTCCAGCAACCTGCTTAGTCTGTCTTTGCAAGAGTTGAAGGGTGGCGGTTGCATCAAGTGCGTTGTTAATGAGAAGGTCGAGAATCTTCATCTGAGACACAATGGGCACTGGGTTACCGTAAATGTGAAGTTCAATGGGGGGATCACCAGGTATGGGTTTAAGCTGCATTAGTTCCGATTTAGTTGGGGAACATCGGAGGCCTGTGTTTTCTAGATAGGTGGTGGTGATGTCTATGGCAGACTGCAAGATATCCTGGGCTGTTCCAAGGGATCCGCCTGTTGTCCAGAGGGTTATATCATCTGCATATAAGGCTGTGTGGAGCTCTGGGATAGCAGCAGGGGCCTTTGCTAATGGCGCTAGGGCCACGTTAAAACGTAGCGGTGATAGGACCGCCCCTTGAGGTGTTCCGCGGTTAGGCAGGGGGAAAGGCTGGGAGGCAATATCCCCAAGGTAAAGTTGTGCCGTGCGTCCCTGAAAAAAGGCCCGAACATACTGCCATATGCGCGTGCCGCAGCCCGTACTGGCTAATGTCGTCAGGATATGGTCATGGCTTATAGTGTCAAATGCCTTGTGAATATCCAGGGCCAGTATGGCGCGCGTAGAGGCTGTACGGCGCTTAGTGTGTAAGAGAGACTCTTTAAGGGCGAGAAGTACGTCTTGTGCCGAGAGGTTTAGGCGGAATCCAAATTGAACATGGGAGAGAAAGCCTGTTGCTTCTAGGAACGGTTGCAGACGATTGAGAATGACATGGTCGAAGAGCTTGCCGACACAACTCGTTAAGGATATAGGGCGCAGGTTTTGAAGAGTGAGGGAAGAGTGAGGGCGTGGGTCCAGGTTGATGGGAGCGCCCCAGCGTGCCAGTGGTTATTAACGAGTTCCGTGAGTTCCTGGAGAGAGACTTCGTCCAGATTGAGTAATGCCTTGTACGTTATGACGTCTGGTCCTGGCGCCGTGGAGCGGCGAATCTTAAGGAGTGCTCGGCGAACTCCACTTAAGGTGATGTCAGCATCAAGTTCGGAGTTAGGCAGAGGTGGATTTAGTGGATCTGCTGACTGAAGGGATATGGGTATATAGGTGTCCCGTAGTTGACCAATTACGTCGGTGCCTTTTTAGAGTTCTAGCTGTATCAGACGTTGTGTGTTTACTTGTGTCTGTGCTTTAGTGGTTGTTGGATCTAAAAGAGCGCGTAGGAGGGCCCACGTGCGTTTAGTGCTTAATGTACCCTTGAGGTCGTTACAAAGGTTGCCCAGTTTGCAGGGGCTAAGGCGTTGGCGTATTCTTCTGCCTCACGAGTGAGAGCGGCTATGCGGAGTCTTAATTTAAGATTGTGTCGCTGGTGACACCAGCGTTTGAGAAGTCCCTGTCGGGCCTCCCATAGATGAGCCAGGTGCGGATCAACCTGTGGTGCAGTAGGAGTATTTTTAATGCATTTGCTGTTCACCCGGATGGCCTCCACCAGGCGGCCTGTCCAGTCGGTGACGGTAGGGACTTCGATAGAGTCAGCTGCCAGGTATGAGCGCAATTTATCCCAGTCGGTGAGAAGGTGTGTGCGAGGGCTAAAAATCTTGGAATCGTAAGCGATAGTAGTGGACACTGGGAAGTGGTCACTCCCAAGGCTGTCTTGTAGAACCATATGAGATTTAACAATTAAATTTGGTGAGGCCCATGTGAGGTCCGGCGTGGTATCACGAGTGACACTTGTGCCGATGCGAGTGGGTACAGTGGGGTTTGTGATCAGGCTGAGGTTATGATCAGCCATTGCGGTAGATATTAGGTTACCTTTGGGTGCGTCTGAGGTGTATCCCCATTGCGTGTGGCGTGCATTAAAGTCCCCCACCACAAGGAGTTGTGAGGTGCGAAAGGAGCCCAGGATTCCCGGAATAGATCTGCCTTTATCTTTAGGGTTGCTGTATATGTTAATAATTGTGAGGCTGCTTGTCTGCCCGCGTGAGCTGAGCTCTATCGCGGTATATTGAGTGTCTTTACTGTCGGGCGTGCTTGTCGGTGTGCGGTCTAGCACCGGCATTGATGCGAGTGTGAGGATTGCCGTACGTGACGTAAGGGCTGCTGTCCGATAACCACGGATATGAATGCGATTTGTTTCCGTCTCTTGCAGAACGATGACATGCGGGGGATTAGGGGACTTTGCGATATATGCTGCTAGTTGCGCTTGTTTTCTGCGTATGCTGCGGCAGTTCCATTGCCAAATTATTGTTTCTGTTTGCGTAGTGGATTGGCGTCGCTGCCGACGTTTTCGCGTGCTATTGTTCTGTGCCATGTTGTTGAGCTGCCGACGCTGAATGAGAGCAGGCTTCGGGTTGAACTACGCGCTGCTTGCGAGGCAATTACTGATGGGGTACAAGTTCGAAAAGTTTGTTGATGCCGGCTTCATGTTTATCCAAGCGTGTGTTGATCGTGGCTTCTATCCTCTCGGTCATGGATTGTATGAGCTGTGCCTGGACTTGTATGAGCTGTTTCTGCATCACTCCGATTTGTTCGGCAGCTATGGTGTTGATTATACTAGTAACCTCTGACCGAAATTCGGCGGAACGTATATATTGTTTAACTGCCTCTTGAGGTGTAATGGGAAGAATGGGAGGGTTAGGGGTTGGATGGGGTAAAGTAGCGGAGGCTGCTTGGACGGACAACTCACCTTTTTTAGCAGGGCCGGCTCCTTTCTCGGATGTGGCTTGCCGCGCCGACAGCGCCTCCTGGGTCTCCTTGATGCGAGCTGAGGACTCACTGGCTTTCGACTAGATGCCTCAGACTCGGGGTCTCGAACGGCAGACACTATGTCACGAACGCCGGATGAGGGACCACGGACGCTAGTTTCTTTACTGCGAACGCTGGACGCGGAGTCATTGTCTGGCCTGGCAAACACAGGGCGCGTCTTGAAACGGCGCTTGCATTGCGGAGCACCAGTTTGATGGTTTTCTTTACAAATAACGCAGGAGGGCTCACAGTCATGGTCCATGGCTGGATTATCTGCTCCACATCGCGGGCACAGCGAAAGGCCTGTACCGGGGCAGACGTCCGGACGATGGCCGAGCTTGCGACAAAGGTTGCAGGCTTCAACCTTGTGTCTGAAGGGAACGCAGCGGGTTACACATCCTTGATAAAGTATGTAATAGGGGACTCTGATGCCACGGAATGTGATCAGAACAGACTCGCTAGAGCCCATACGCCTACCCATAATCATGGTATCGTGCCGGTCAAAGTCAAGAAGACTAGAAGTGATTTCCTCTGCGGAATGGTCCAAGGGAATTCCGTGGATGATGCCTCTGCACGAATTCAGGGGATCAGCGACGTGCGTGGCAACGTCGTAGGTAGTATTGTTAAACTGGAGGGCTTTAATTTTGTGATAAGCTTCAGTATGACGCACGTTAGGCATGCTGATAAGGAGGGTGTTATTGACGGGATTAGGTCGAAATATATCAGTACTTGCTTCAGCAGTTGAGATTTTCGAGGCTTGCAGAACGGCTTGGCGAAGAGCGTGAGCAGGAATCTTGGAGCAGTCAAGGTCCCCGCGAAGACGAATAATAACCTTGTAGTCGCTGGCTGGTAATGGCGGTGGGCGAGGCGTGCGCCTGCGAGGCACTTGCGGGGTAGTTTCCTTCATCTCCGACTGGAGGGTGATGGATTTCTTGAGTGAAGGATTTCTTGAGTTTTGGGCGCATCTGTCGTGCACTACACGCCAGCTGCTGTCGGTGGCTTCTTCCGGGGAGATCTCTTCCCCACCGACTGTGTATGCGTTGAGCGTAGTGGGAGGGTAGGCCTAGGACGCCAGGCCTAGCAATGATGTCGGGGCCGAAGTCCCAATATCGGCCTGATTCCAGGGGAACGGCGCACAGTAACCAGATGATGGTGGTCCAGGGTAGTCTTGAGACACTCACGATGATCTCAAAAATCTGGAAGTGCTTTAGAGAACTTCTGAAGCCACTAATTAGGAAAATCGCCGGAGCCCATCAGAGACGCGTCCAGTCGCTCCGGCCCCCTAGCGTGAGTCCTCAAAGGTGGACTGGACATCTAGGAGGGCGAGAAAGGCGACGTCTCCCACATGCTTTGCCTCCTCCAGGGTGGACACCACGTCCGCGATAGAGTACGTGGCACAACTGTGTCTCCGGAACCTGGACTGGCTTTCAGGGAGATAGTTTTTCACCCGGGCAATCTTAGAAACGCTCCAGGGCCACGGACTCCATGGCCTTGCAGGCTGCGGATGTCAGGGACATGGGGCGGTAGGAGGAGAGCTGCTGGGGGGACTTCTTTGCCTTGAAGATGGGCACCACGATGGCCGTGGTCCAGCTCTCGGGAAGGGTGCCGCTCTCCCAGATCACGTTGATCACCTGCAGGAGGCGGGCCTTTTCGGGGTGTCAAGGTTGCGTAGCATTTGAAGGGTGATCCTATCTGCACCTGGAGCTGTCTTTATCTTGGACCGGTTTAGGGCCCGAAGAAGCTCGTGGGTGGTGATGGGATCCGAGCACTGGGCAGCGACCTCGGAGATTTCTGCGCAGGGAGGGAGTGATGGCTCTGATGCTCACGTAGCAGAGAGCTGGGTTGAGGGCCGAGGACAGGGCAGGCAGCCTTGGACAGGTGGTCTGCCAGCTCCTCGGCTAACACCTGGTAGGACACCCCGCTGGAAATGGCTGCTCCCAGAACAGGATGGCGGTTAACGGTCACCTGGAGGAGGGATCGAAAGAGTCGACATGCTGTCACCGACTGCCGGGCGGTCTGCAGCTTGTGGCAGATGCTGGCCCCTGTAGCCTTCTCGTCCCCGTCGGTTGGCCTGTCGGCGGCAGCAGGAATCGACCTTCCGCCATTTGGACCAGTCCTGTGGGAGCTCCATCCGCTTGGCCGTGCGTCCCGCCCTTCGCCTAGCTGCTCGAAGGCCCAGCAGCCGGAGGTCAGGCACCGGGGTCAGTCTGGGGATGTGGGCAAACACGGTGGCACTCTGGGCACATTCTTACAGGAGGGTCAGGAAGTCACCTGCATGCGGGATACCTTTGGTCAGCTCCCTAAACTGCGACCCCCTCGTTACCCATACACCCTGTCTCGTTGTCGAGGCTGCTTGGTAGGTGTCAGGTAGAAGTGGTCAGAGCCCATGGAGTCAGCTGCTCGCTCCCAGGTGAAGAAGGCCTCCGTCAGCAGGTCCAGGTCAAGGATGGAAGAGCATCGAGGCCTGATGAAGGTTGGGGCCGTGGGCTTCAGGAACCACAGGCCAGCAGCTGAGATGGCATCCAGCAGCTCCCTGCACCTGGCTGAGGACGTCTGGCTGCCCCAGGCCCTGTGGTAGGAATTTAAATCACCACAGATTACAGCATCATTACCTAGGCGGCAGTGCAGGGCCGTGAGGCAGGAAGGATCCCAGGGGACGCCCGGGGGGAAGTAGACCAAGGCCACCGAAGTGTCCGTGTTGCCAAGACGAACACGGATGGCACAGATCTCGAGGTGGCTCAGGTCCTGTAAGTAACATCTAGCATCGTGTGCGGGATGGAGTTGCGCACGTATATGGCAGTGTGAGGTGGATCCTGAGGATGGTTGGGGTCCAGGCATGGGGCGTCTGCGCACGTCCCGAGGGCACAGCAGGACAGGCCAGAGTAACCAGTGTAGCCTGGTATAGGCAAGCAGATTCCGCAGGTATCCTGGTCTCCTGAAGTGCCAAGATGTCGACGTTCAGGGTTCCCTGCAAAATCAGATCGGTCCGTTCACACTACACCAAATTTTCGGCGAGCGAAGCGGATTCGCTTCGCCGAAAAAGAATGGCCTGTTCTCATCTACTCCTCCCGCGGCGGCGGCACCGACGCGGAACTGCGGCTGCTTCTCGCTTTTTCACGAAAGCAGCGAGATCTCACGGCAGTTTCTTTTCCGGTATCGAGAGTTCGCGAATGAAGCGAGAGCGCGCGTGAGCCCCGGAGACAGTTCGCGCGCTTTTCTGTCTGTTGCGTGGCTGCATACTGTCTTGCGTTGTTATATTGCAGTTCTCGTTCATTTTCCAGTTGCGCGCTTGTAGCGGATAAGTAATGACGACCATTTCAGAGAATGAAGAGATCGTTTCGATTCTCCTCGGCAACTATGTAATGGTCATGCTGGAAGAGTTGCGAAAGCAGATGAAAAATCAGGTTCGCGGCGGAGGCGGTGGTGGGTGCACCCATCTTTGCAGGAACGCGCCCGGTTGGTCCAAGGCTACAACCTCTTGCCGCTGCTTCATGACTAGGACGTGGAACATTACAGAGAGTAAGTTAATGTGAACTTCATAGTGACTTTATTATGCCAAGCGCTATCACCTCACTGGCTTGTCACCTCACTGGCTTGTTCTCTTCCCGGCAGCTGCCTGCATATGTCACCCAGCAGCTTCGGAGCCCTTGTAGAGCTCCTTCATCCTCGTATCCAGAAAAAAGACATGCGATTTCGCAAGGTGATACTTCCAGATCCACGCCAGGGGTAGGTTATCAGGTAAGGTGGTTTCTGTATTTTTGGTTTCATTTTTATTTGATTTATGGAGAACGTCCCAACGCGACTCTGGTACGTGATACTTTGGTTTGGATTGCCATTTTTATTGTGATTGTCGAGCATTCGATTGTCATGCCTGAGCAGTTATAGTAACGTGTATATAAATTGTGCAGTGCTAATATTATAAACCAACTTTGCGCAGTTTAAGTCGTTCTTTTTTTTTTTTGGTCTGTCCGCCCACTTGTGAGCTCTTTTATTTTGGGAGCTGAGTTGTCTACAGTTGTGCTGCCCCAGTCCCGCGGTAGCGTAATGTAAAGCCCTCATGTGAGGTCCTGGACTTCTTGCACATGTTTTACGCGCATGCTTAGTGACAGTGTTAATAAAAATAATTATTCAGGAAAGAATGTCCTACACCAGTGCAGTAAATATGAAGGGCAACATATAAAGAACACAAAACTGTCAAAAAATTTTTGTTATCATACCAGTCATTACCATACCAATAACAAATAGGCTAAGTTTGTTCATTTTAAATGGAACGTTTTGGGTGTGTTTATCTGACAAGCTTGTTTTAAGCATAATAATTATAATGTAAAGAACAACAAATAGTATTTGTCTTATTCTGCTCCAAACCAAGGTCGTCAAAGATTTTCAATAAATCTGGCAAATACCTCACTGCATAGAGTCTGGCAAACATGTAAACATTGAGTGTCCAGCCAACTCAGGAAGTGTTGACCGAAATTACAAGAATGCGTTTAGCAAGTCTATGCTGGCAGTCATTGATGCTTGCTACAGGTATTCAAGTATATTTGCTTTGCTAACTGGTTCTTATAACCTTTCTATCCTATGAACACCTTTAAATTTGATATCCTATCAAGCAGCAAGCTTTTTTTTTCTATGGTTAGTCCTCGGTTGTCTAATGAAATGGTAATGCCATTTGATATCCTTGTGTAAACTAAATTACGACAAAGCTACCCATGCCTAAGAATAAATGAGGCGAAATGTTTATGCATGCAGGTGAAATGTTTATGCAAATGTGTGCCCTTTAGGCTAATATTAACCAGAAGATACAAGTGAATTTTAATTTGCTCATTTAGGTTCTTGTTGGTGGAGATGGGCCACAATTGGAGCGAGTCTGATGGTGGAAATTATGGTCGAAGCACATTTTTCAAAAATGTAGCTAGGCCAGGTAGGCATCTCAAAAGACGCACCGTTGAATGATAATAGCAGAATGCCTTCTTTCTTTGTGGGAGATGAGGCCTTCCTTCTGAAAATCTTCATGTGACTGTACGCAAGAAAAGTAAGTAATTCAATTTGTTGTATTCTTCAATAAGTCAATTTGTTAGAACTGAGATTAACTGGTGTCATATCACCTTCAGCGCCATTTGATATGACAAGCTGCTTAATGTTCACCAGCCAAAGTTATGAACGTAAAATGAGGCATCATATAAAAGGCTTAAAGATCTTTTACTTCAGTCAACCCAACCACTATACGGGTATTGGTTGCAAATAAAAGGCAGTATCTGCCTCACTCTTCTGATAGGAATTAAACATTCTGCCTGGGATTGTCATAGAACAAAACAATATACACTGAACACTGAGTAGGCCAAAATGTATGATTAAACTGAATTTGATTTTTATTTTCAAATTAAACTTAATTTGTTATTTTGCAAGTCTTTCTTCCTAGTTTTCTAGTCCTGAGGAACTAGATGACCAGTCAGCTGCAGGAACACCCAGCCAATTCTCTCAAATACATGCAAAACGAGTATTTAGTTACTGATGAGTTGAGCGAGGCGTGTCGTAGAAAACGTCTTTGGATTCTCGCCCAACAATGGCTCATCTTACGCCAGCCATTCAAGACAAAAGAAGAGAACATCAGTCGCATTATCACATCCTGCATGTCACTGCACAAATGCATGGTGTTTGAGGAGAAACCAGCTTCCCGTGCAGTCTACTCCCCCCCCCCCTTCCAGCACCACATACTATTGGCAAGGGCAGCTGATCGAGGGAACCTGGAGGTAGGAGACAGAGGGAAACGGAAGGCTACCTCCTCTTCCAGCCTTAGGTTGTCACCCAGCCATGTAATCATGCTGTTGGCCAATAAGCTTAGAGAAACTGAATTACTGGTTACTTTTAACTCATCGAAATGAGCTTATAACTAGGAGTCAGAGCTGTCAGTTTGATGATTTGGAAAGGGAGCCCTTTCTCTTTAATGTTCCATGTTCTCTCCTTTCAGGCCTGCACAGGCTATCAGGGAAACGCTGTGCGAATACTTCATCAGAAGCAGCCAAGTAAATTTCGTGGCAGGAGAAAATAATCAGAGGCAGCCAAATGAAGACAATGGTGACATTTATTTTTGCTTTGTACTTACAGCATACTTTGTAGTTCAAGGTTAATATTGTCCTGAAAACGTGCTTACTGTCCTGTATGCAGAGAAGAAACAAAAAGAAATAGGCATGTAATATGTCAATAGTATATGCCTTAGGTATTTCCTGTCATTAATTTGAAAATACATGACAATGTCGTTAATTTGTAGGAGCTCGTCTTTGGACTTGGCCTTCTATAAAATGGAATGCTTGTGAAGAGAAAATTAAATTCACTTCAGAAGCAAGCACTGCAGTCACTAGTTAGGTTCAAGTAAGCATGCATTACAAGAGAGATGAACGACAGGATGTCATATTGCAGATTTATCTTTCCACATCTGAATCACAGTCCTCTACTCTGCTTTCCAGTTGGCTGCAAATATTAGGGCAGATGACGTGCACTAAATTTCAGTGACTTCAAGTGCACACCTTACTTTGTCAGATGGTGCAAGCTCTGGAACGGCAACTTGAGTGGTGGCATCTGGCTGGTCTTCAGATCTATTTTCAATCAATAAACAATACCATGAATTGTACAGGATTTTTTTATCATTTTAACTCAATCCACACATGAATCCTTTGAACAGAATTTCTAGGCATGGGTCATGGGCAATGAAGTTACAACCTGTGAAGAATGAAAAGTTGCACACTGTTTTAAAACTTACTCTTGAGACTGGGTGAAATGAACGCTTATACAGTCTGCAAAATATTCAGCCACATATAACAAACACAACACTATATCACATTTATAATAGTGCACCTAAATATTTATATTGTGCTTGATAATACAATCATGAAATGAGCACCCTGAGAGTGCACACTAATGAATACTGAGAAAATATTGAGAGAATATTGGTTCATCTTGACACATACTCCATTATGGGCTGCATTTGCTTGAAGTGTTTCCATTTCACAGTAGCAACGTTGACCGCTCCAGCTTCACCCCTCATACTGGACCTAATTTGGTTTTCAATTTTGAAAAAAAATGTGTCTTTTAAGTTCTTAAAATATTTTTCTGACAGATGGCCCCTACAGGAAAAAAATAAGTCTGGTTATCAAGCACAGTAAACAAGAATTGGCGTTTGCTTATTTTTTGTTCACATGTTCTATCGGTCTCTTCAGCGTTGCCACTGTAAATTATTTAATATGAACTGCACAGCACTCCAGCACAGCACGATCACTCCAATATTAGTTTTTAAATGCACGAAACCTGAAAAACTCGGGATTATCCCTTCGCCACACGAAATAAGTCTGTAAAAACGCATCACGCTCGCGGTCCGCCCTAAAGCTTGTCACGGAGCACACAGCGCCGCTACCGTGATGCTACACGCTCCAACATATTCGTACGAGCTGAATATTCACGACCCAGGAACCCGCAACGGCACAAGTAAAGTAAAAGAAGTACGTAGTGCATGCTCGCTGTACCTGCGCATGCATGCGATAGGTGCAAATAGCGGGAATGAGCGAAATGATCAGTGTTATCGCTTCGCAGCACACATGGGTTGTACACGATCGCGCGAGGTCCGCTTGCATGGGACAAAAGAAAGTTAGCAGCAGCGTGAACACAACCAAGGCTGGATACGCAAAGCATACCGCACTGGCACTCGAAAAAAAAAAAACTAGTTCTCAAACAGTGGCATGAGCCAAATGGTCATCAATGCGCTGGTTCCGAAGTACGTAATAAATGCGTCGTACACGATCGCGCGAGGTACGAATGCATAGGATAAAGCTAGCAGTAGCGTGAGAACAGAGCGAAACGTACTTGTACCGGCATCCGTAATGTTCTCGCGACCATCGGCGTGATGCAAGATATAAAAGCAATTTTTCTTACCTCTCACTCCCAGTCCTTGGCCAGTATGTTCCCACAGGTCCTCGTTGTAAATCATGACCTTGAAATTTAAATGTCGCTTGGATTGGGGCTTCCTTTATGGCATCAGGCAGCACCCCCGCAGAAACAGCGTCGGCCCACTCCGCTGCAGTGCTTGCCGCCATACTGGATTTTGAGTAGACGTGACGTCAACGACCCATCGCCGTACCGCGGCGAACGCGGAAAAATCGGTCTCGGACCGATCGCCCTCGCCGCGTTCCGTCCTCGACGGCGTCAAAAGCAGCCGAATCCGCTTCGCTCGCCGGAAATTTGGTGTAGTGTGAACGCGCCTTTAGTCAGCCAGGCGAGCACGTAGGGAATTCACTCCAATGGAGATCACGTGGCCTCTCTGTGGTTCTACGGATTTTAGGAAACGTAGCGCAGACAAGGACAAAATGAGGGATAAACACACGAGCGCTTACTCACAACCGATTTTTTTTATTGAAAATGCTAACAGAATATATAGGGTACAAAAAAATTATCAAAGACATGAAATAAAGGAGGTGAACTGACAAAATTGTGGAAAAAGCAAGTCTGGAAAGGTACACAAAACACGTGAAAAAAACTACTTGACAACTGATTCAAGGTATGCAATCTCTACTTCTGTTAAGTTAATGGATGCTTCGCTAACACTTATTCCCTCCTTTCGTGATATGATATGCCTCTATAATTTCTCTTGTACGTTGATTGCGCGATGTGCCAAGCACGATAGGCTTACCGAAAATGGGGTGGCATTTACATTTCGAGCAATGTTTTTTCTATGTTCAAAGTGACAGACATTCAGCATTCTTGTGCAGTTCCTCTACGGCTCACCATGATTAAGGAGAGAAGGGCTCAACAGCGAGTCTGGACCGCCAGTCAGATGGCAGCGGTCACGCATGGTTGCACTGCTTTCACTGTGACTGGCTTGGCAGCGGCTTGGGCAGCAGGGCGAGGTGGTCTCTGCGGCACGCCACCTCGTACCGATCTTGCACATGGACGGCATTTCCCTCCCGTGGCGAGACACTGTTCGCTACCTGGGGCTAACTATTAAATACAGACTCACTTAGCGGCCTGCGGTAGAAAAGCTCCGAAAACAAGCAAACCTAACTGCAGCGGTGGGGGAGAAGGAGACCAAGACTGAAGATAAGCACTGACTGCGTTTAGAGGGCTTGAGCTGCCTGCAAATTTCCCTCCTTTGGAGAGTTGAGTCACTACAGCAGAGAGCAATATCGTTCGCGTAAATGCACATTTTTACCTGAAAAAATGTCGATTTTGGCGATGACATGAGGAAGCCCGCTCAGTACTAAATTGAATACAAATGGGCTAAGCACACTCCCCTGAGGAACGCCAGCAGTTAATGATGGGGGGGGGGGACTTTTAGTGTTGTTTATCTTGATAAAGAAAGTTCTGTTCATGAGAAATGCCTGAATATAGAGCAGGAGGTTGCCGGTGACGTGGATCGATTTGAGAGCTTGGAGAATAGCTGTGTGGGAGACTAAGTAAAATGCTATCTTGATGTCTAAAAGTACCAAAAAAGCCACTTTGCGTTTGTAGTTTGCCTCTTCTAGGAAAGTGGCTATGTCGAAAATGCAGTCGGCTGTAGAGCGGGAATGATGGAAGCCGCTTTGTTCCGGCGCCAATGCATACGCTACGTCAGCAATCAATTGCAATCTTCATAAGGCTATGCCCTCTGATTTTACCAGCTGAAATGCCAATGAAACCCTCATTTTTTCTACGTTATTGGGATTCGTGTGGCTGTTTGTGATGCCATGCAGTGCCTACAAAGTGACATCATTCCGGGTACAGTCCTTTTTGAGGGTCTTCCGAACTACCCGCATGGAAGCCTGAAATAAATGTAATAGTCACTGAATATATGGCTATTATGAGAAAGCTAATTCAATACAGAACTGCATTGTACAAATTGCTTAAACAATTATTCAAACTTGCCATTCCATCTGAAACTTGGTAGTCAGACTTCAGAAGCCCGTTCCGCAAAAACTTAATCAAATGCGGAAAATCTGACAGGAAGTAGAGTTGACGAGCAGGGTCGGCAAGGCGCACAGAACTGCACTTAGTGCCGGTGAGTGATGCAGAAATGCCCATTTTGGTCCACATTTTTTGATTTCAGATTGCTCCATCTGAAATAATGAAATCAACTCGCAGTCCAGCCTTTTCTGCAAGAATCACAGCTTCAACTATAATTTCGCTAGAAGACTGTCTTCTATGTTTCCCAATGTGGCAAATGCCCCAAGTATTTGAGTCCATTTGCCTACAAAAGGAACAAACATGATGACTATGCCATGGTCACACTTCATGCTTGTCTTCTGCTGTGGTGAAGGGGCCAAGGTCTACAAATCCATCCACTTGACTTGCAGTGGTCATGGAAAGGTGCTCCGATAGTTTCATTCATCCGCTATTAGGCCACCGTGACATGAAAAATTATCAAATGAGGAGGTTGTCTTGCTCAGCACTGCACGTGGAGATGCACAACACACGGTCAGCATGAGAACACCAGACCTTCACATGAAAGTTCAGTTTAGTGGGGTTTAATGGCACATAGGCTACAAGGCCATTATGAACTAAGCATGAAGTTTAGTGGGTTGTGTGTGAAGGGTCTAAAAAGTTAGTTAAAAATTCTATCCCATTTAAAAATGTACCTTCTTTTAGGAATTAAGCAACACATGATGTATTGACAGGTGTGATTTCCTAAAAGTAGGTGAGGATGAAAAGGAATATGTTCACTGAAGAATTGTGGGAAGTTTATTATCTTGACCAGTGTTTTGCATGAGCATAAAATGTGGATTATTGCCATCTCTTTTCCACGAAATCCACATGTCGGTCTCCTGTTTTGCAAGAATAAAGCTGTGTGTGTCCGATGCGTAGGCAACATGACTTCAATAAAACGTTCTTGATGATAGCATGACTTCCATTCTCCTATGGCAGGTTTTTCTTAAGTGCTCTTTATTTTTCAATTCTTTATTGCATTCGGACTGCATTTTTCTTTCATCTTGTAGTGCACTAACTTTAACTTCATGTTGTGCTTGTGCAGCACACTCATCTGCTTTCTCTTGCCTGCAGTTGCAATGACTTGGAACCCAACACGATACTATGCTCTGTCCTTGTGCTGTGGCTTTTGCTGTTTTGTATATCAGCAAGCAATGGTGCAAATGAATTTCTAGGGTGAAGCGCTGAGTACATTTAGGGAACCGGTGTAAATCCCACGGAAATCGCATAGCACTCGGCAGTGAAAATGGAAGCACAGAAGGTAACCTAATTTTTGTTGGTCTTCCACTATGGCACTTACATAAAATGCAGTTTTAAAACCATCAGTGTAAAATGATTTTAAATTCTGTATTTATCACTGATGGTCAAAAACTTGTAACAGATGTTCATGTGGTGTCCGGTTTATGTGGAATTTTTTAAGTGTTAAATCAAATACATTGAGGAAATTGTACCAGGGCGGCAGTGGGTGGGGACATTGTGCAACAGCAGGTAGTGTATCGAGTATGTTTCGGTAGTGAACAATTTTTCAGGATTTACGAAATGTAAGCGTGGTTGTTCGTTATGCAAGAGATGGCTCATTTGTTTCCATGTAGACTTAATTGGTGAGGTCCTGTAGGCACCAGTGGATAGACGCAGTTGTGGAGTGGATAGAGTTTTTCACGTACGAGGGTCTTGCAGATCCACACTATACAACCGTAATCTCAGCACGAGCGAACAGAACGATAAATATGCAATATGCATGTCCTGTCGCATCCCCAGCATTTATGTGACAGAACTTTAAGTCTGTTCAAATATCGGGAGGCTTTCTTTTTGAGTGTGTTATGTGAGGGAGGAAAGTCAGCTTTCTGTCGGATGTCCCATAAGGCTATCTTCATCCATCCATCATCCTCAGCCTGACTATACCCACTGCAGGGCGAAGGCCTCTCCCATATTCCTCCAATTAACCCGGTCCTGTGCTAGCTGCATCCACTTGACCCCTGCAAACTTCTTAACCTAATTCGCCCACCTAATTTTCTGCCGCCCCCTGCTACGCTTTCCTTTCCTTGGAATCTAGTTTGTTGCCCTAAGCGACCATCGGTTATCGTTTCTTTGCACTACATGTCCTTCCCATGCGCATTTCTTCTTGATTTCGATTAGAATGCAGTGACTTATTTCTCTCACCCATTTCGCTTCCCATTTCTCAACGTTATTCCTACAGTTTTTCTTTCCGTAGCTCTCTGCCTTGTCCTCAACTTAAGTAGATCTCTGTTAGCTTTGACATTTCAGCCCCATAGGTAAGTACAGGTAAGATGCTAGCTTATTTACAGTTAACTGAATCTGTCTCGCATGTTGATACACTGAAAGACGTACATGCTATTCGCAAGTCGACATACACTGAGTACATGATGGACTTTGGAATTAACACCCTTCTACTGTGTGAAATTTCTTGACAGGGTGGCACCCAGACATACTTAAAATGAACGGTGGGACAAAAAGTCAAGCGGTTAAGCATTCTGCCGCAGATGCCAAGGTGACCAGGTCACACAGGACTCCAAATCTCCATGTCGTGTCGTAAGCTTTTTCTAAATCAAAAAAGGGCTGCGAGGCAATGTTGTCTGTGTATGAATGCTTCTCGGACTGCATTTTCCAAGCGTACAAGATGGTCGTCAGTGAACATGTATTTTTTAAAACAACATCGGTGATCAAGAAGTTTGCGAGATTCCAGTGTAAACATGAGCCTAATATTTAGGGCACTCAAAGAATTTTGCGAGGCAACTCGTTAGGACTATGGGTCTATAACTGCTTTGAGAGGTTGGTGACTCAAGGTTTCAATAAAGGAACAATCGCTTTCTTCCATGTCATCGGTATTTCTCTTAACGTCCATAGTTTATTCAAAAATATCACGAGTCTCAACTGCAGACAGAAAATGGGCCAGCATTTGATAATGTATTTCACCTGGGCATGGTGCAGTCTTTTTACCTGAAGAGAGGACAAGATTTATTTCCTGTAGTGTAAAAGGACTGTTGTATAGCTCTTCAGCATTTCCTTTTGTAGGTAGTCTGGCTTTCAACTTTGTTTCTATACTTTAAAAATGATTCCGTAGTGTGATGAGCTAGATACCATAAAAAATACCTAAAATGTTTGCTTGCTCTTCAATACTTGTCTGGGTATTTGGATCTGTAAGAAGGAGGACTTGTGAAAAGGGAGTACCTGCTATTTAATTAATTTACTTGCATCCACATATTCTTGGGTGTTACCCAGTTATTTATAGAGGAGATACAACATTGCCATGATGCTTTTTCAGCATTTTGTCATATAGCGAGCTTTAGCTCCAACTTTTTAAAAGCAATATTCTCTTGTGTGGGGTACCTACGAAATATGCCCCATGCATTTTGTTCTTTCTTCGCCTCTTTACAATATTGCGTCCACCAAACATTAGGGTTTTGTCGCACTACTGATGATTGAGGGATGGTAAGGCGTGTGCCAGCTATGAAACTATCTCCGACTAAAAAATATGGATTTGCCGATTGGTTTGAAAGATCTTCAATATGATTAAGGTATGGATCTAGATAAACACTGCAAATTGTGATGGTTTTGAATGTAAGAAGTGTGGCAGCTACTGCTTCTAGTCGAGTCTGGAGCCTGTGCTCACAAGCTGCGATACGTCTTAGGACTATTATGGTAACGCCAGCCGAGAGCCTGCTTGTACGCTCTCGGTGATGGTGGAAAACTATATATTTAGGATATTCGTGTGTTGGAGACTCGGGTTTGTTTCCTGTAAGCACAAGGCCACAGGTGAGTATGTCGCTAATAAGTGTTCATGTCACCTAAGTTATCAAGTAGTCCTCTGCAAATCCAGCTTATTACAAAAGCCATATTTTATGAGTAGGTAGGAGGCTAGGTTGTTTCTGGCCCGGTAATTCGAGCTTTGTCCTTTTTCCGATCCAAGGAATCCCACCATGGTGCAGGACTACCCTGGGTTGTGTCGTGTCTGTTGCATATTGAGGTGCTCTGGATGGCCGTGGACAATGCACAGGAATGCCCAAAGTACACATTGCCATATGAGGGGAGACCTTTGGCCCCGCTGACCTGGAGGGTAACGAAGCCTGCAGTGGAGCAGCGCCAGCTGCATCCACAGCGGGTGTAGATGGCCTTGTGGCAGATGCCAAGGTCTGCGGTGACGCTGCGTCCTGTTGCTTCACAACAGAGTAAGTTAGATTCTGTACCAACGAAAGCCGTTTTCTTGCCTCTCCCAAAAGTAATGTTCTCAATGACTTTCAAAGTAACAATCTTTTTCCTTTTTCCATGTAGGGCAAGATTGTGAGTAGGCTGGATGATTGTTCTCACAGTTTATGCAAATGTTTGCTTCGGTGTGACAGTTATCAGTGGCATGTTCGCTGGAAGCACATTTTGCACGGGTGAGGTGGCCTCGGCAGCTTTGGGAGCTGTGACCATATCTTTGGCAATTGTAGCAGCGGCGTGGGTTGATAATGTAGTCAGAGTTTCGTTTTTGGTAGCCTACTTCAACTTAGTCAGGGAGGGTGCTCAGTGCAAATGTCAACATGATGTGTTTAGTATGAATCTCGTTATTATCTCTCCCGATTTTGACTGGATAAAGATTGGTTACAATTTGGTCCCCGAGTTTTAGTAATCCTCCTCGGTTAGGTACCAGAGGTCATTATCTGAAATGACTCCACAAACTGTACTGAGGGATCTGCGGGGCTGATTGAGACAGGGATGTCTCCAAACAAGGTAATGGTTGTTAGCTTTGCACTTTGATGGTTAAACAGCACTTCTAGGAGGAGGCCACCATTTGGTAGTTTCTTGATTTTGTAGCCCTGATTTACGGCGCCTGTGAGCGTCTTTGTCACCACGAATGGCGAGATTTGATGCGCAGTTTTTTCAGGGTGTTCACAGTGCACGACATGGAAGTGGGGAAAGCTGTTCACATTTTTTGCGAAGAACTTGTTTGCAACATCGCTGCACTCTCTCTTAGTGGGAGGTCAATCAGTTTCACAAAGGAAAGAGGCCATGTAATTCAATTTTTGTTCAGTTATGATGCCAGCCACCCACCACAGGGGACGGGACAGGAGCTTAAGCAAGCACCCTGCGCACACCAGCTGTACATCTTAACTATCCTACTATTGGGCAATACAGGGTAGTTACTCCACACAAGGTTAACCCTCACTGCTGGGAAGTAAGGAAAAACCAAAAAGAGTAGAGGACAGGAAAGCGAAAGATGGTGAGGAGGATAGGAAAAGGCGACTGCCGATTTGCCCAAGGTGGATCAGCCTGGAGGTGGTCTGGGAAGCGTGGGCCAAAGTGGTGTGTTGCCTCCACCGAAGGGTTTCAAAGGTCCAAATACTCGGCATTGATTCAACCACCAGGATCCCCTTTTCCCCAGGCACGGTGATAGAACCCATGGCTAAGCATGGATGCTCGGAGTGCGTGGTGTCGCACATTACATGCAAACATCCGCTTTAACAGATGCTCCCTGCAGGGCCTTCACATGAAACACAGGCACGAAGCCAAGGGCTGGACACATAACTACAACTCAGCCAAATGTAGCAGAGATGGCCCAACAACCATCTCTCTGGTGCAAGGCCGGTGTCACCCCTCAGCAATAGCTAGCCGGCCATGCCGCACTAATATGAGACCAGCAGCGCCCCTAGCGGCTTTCCAGAGCATAACGGGCCACCGGAAAGCCATGTGTGCCTTGCAGGACGTGCCACTAGAATATACTCTAGTTCACTATACTTCTAGTCTTGGATTCGTACCTTGGATTTGGTTGGACGGATGTTTATTGCTCGCTGTGTGGAAGAGGAAATCTTTTTTTTCATGCACGCAAAGGTGACGATTGACATAAAAGTTATTCAACTAACTTTTCTTCTAGTTATGATGCGTCATGGCAATTTTCAAAATACCGATTATTACTCATTCTTTCTTGCATTGGCAATGCCAGCTGCTGGTGGGCTTGCCACAATTTATTTTTATTTTAAAGTGATTTATGCCTTTTTTTGGTCAGACCCCTTTGTGGTGGTTGCCCGTTGAAAAGAGTATGGCCTCATTGCCATCGCACTTGTGCAATGCTTCACTGTTATGTGCTTTGTGGTGAACTTTATAGCTGTGCTTAGGTGTTTTTTTTTTGTGTTTTCCGAGATATCCTGCCAGGCAGCGATGTTCGCTGTTGTGCAATTTCTTTGTGACCACAATAACTGTCTTCATGTCATTCCTGGCAGTGATATCGAAGACTGCACCCGCAAATGAGAAAGACTTCTGTAACCAGACCGTGTACAATGCTCATTGGCATGACCCGGTTGATGGTGTCAAAAGCGGCTATTAAAGCGCCGAAGTTCTGATGCTGGCTGGTATGTGTCGCTGGCTGATATGTGTCGATGGCTTATCTGTCTGCATGCAGTGACGCCTATTTTATTATTTTATTGCAAAACCAAGACTACAGCAAGTTTTGGCCTTTAGCATAGTCCGTGGCCACAGTCACAAATGGCCTTGAACAGCCGCAAAGACGAACACTCGCTCACCTGTAGCCAATGCTTTTGCTCCATATTTAGTTCAACAGTGTTGAACCCTTCTCATTTGCAGCGTTGAACCTTTGTCTGAAGCTTCCGCCGTTGCTTTTGCAATTCAACTAGGGTTAATCAGAGCTGAACCACAACTAATTTTTGTTTTTATTGCAGAGAGCAAAAATGGTGCCCATGAGAGGATGCGCGCCCAAAAGTGATGATCCCGAAAATTCGTGTCTCAGAGGAGACGACATGAGGATGAGGAGGCAGCTGTCGAAGGAAAGAGAAAACAAGGCTGAAAAAAAGGGTTAGCCATTTAAAGTCATTTATTCCTTAAATAAATGGCAAATTTAGATATCTCGCTCCCGTAAGTTCCACTTCATGTTCTTTCAGAAACAGAAGAATGATGCGGCTACCTCAAAAAACGTTATGTATATTGAAATTTTGAAAAAAAAACCTAGAATCACACATAAAAGGCAAGGCAGTTCTCAAATTTGGCACACGTGTAAGTGTGGCATTTTAGCACATTGAATTATATATAAAAAAGCATATCCCGCAGTTAACACATAATATGCATCCTTTTTCAGTCAAAGAACTCTATGCCAGTCTGCTGGGTCATCATCAGAAACAGATGATGACCTGTGCTCAAAAAGTGAGCTCCGGGAAATGAAAAGGCAAAAAGACTTCTGGATATCCCGTGCTCAAGAGCTCAAGGCAGACAATTCCTTTTTTAAAGGAACATATTCAAAGTATAGAAGTGCTTTGAGAGCAAAAGTTTTGACGGCAAGGTTGCGTTAGGATGTACTCTGGTGTTTCTGTTGATCCTGGATGTAAAATTAGTTTAAAAGTAAGAGCTCATGTGCTTTTTGCCTGCTCGTCATTATGCTTTAATACAAGAAGTTGAACAAGCACACCACTTCAACATACTCACTGTCAAGGCACAATTGCAGATTTGTTTTACATTTGCATATCATAAGATGTTTTTGAAGGGGTGGCACAATATGTTGCAGTTCTCATGATGCAGCCAGCAATAATAAGCCGCTAATGATAAATGGGAGCCAGGTGCACCTGGACTGCTTCAACTGGCATCGCACAAATGGGACGCTATATGGCGGTGGTCAGATATGTGCAGCCATACTAATCAGACGTAAGGTATCAAATATTACTCCTGTGCACAAGCTGCTTAGACGTTAAAGCAGCTGCTGTGGTTGAGTTCAAAAAGCACTGAAAAACTGGTGTTCAACTAATCTACTTGTTGCATACTTTTTGCCTTGTATTTTAGATGGTAGCCTCGGTACTCCAAGGTGACACCTGTGATGTGCAATCTATTGCAATATAGGTACTATCTGCACAAACCATTCGAACTTGAGGCATTATCCTTGAAATGATATTTTTGTTACAGCCCCTTCTGCAATAGCTGCCACAGAAAGCTCGATGGAAGGTAATTACTTAAGTGAATTTTGTAATATTCTGCATTGCCGAACCATTTCCAAACTTCACTATTATTTCATATATCTGACTTGAGAAGATATGTATTTATTTGAAACTTGCCTTGAAGTCAAGTTCCGCTCTGTAACATTTCCTTTTGTACTGTAAGATCATGATTTATTGATTGCCGAATGTTCTGCAGCACCATTTGCAGAAACTAGGCAAGGGCAGGAGGAATGACAATGCAGGCGTGAAAACTAGCATCTACTTACAGCTCCAGGTAGGCAAGAGGCTGAGGTAGGACTAAATAAAGTTACCTGCATATAGCATGAGAAAGAATCTTGCTTAGTCTCTTCTATCATGCAGTTCCAAGTGGACACTTCGTTTACATCGAAGACGGTTCTGGGTGTATAATCTGAACAGTTATATAACAATTTTTTAAAGCTGTTTTCATGCTTGACATCCTTTTGTTTTCCGCGGGGTTCTGTTGTATGTAGTTTTGTTTTCGGTTTGTATTCTTTATTCCCTAGGGGGCATTTCTGTTCGTTATATACGTGTGTATGTGTGAATAAATGGATTGTGTTCGTTCGGGACGCCTGGAGTCTGCTTCCACCTTTAAAAACACGTTGGCGACGAGGATGCTGTGAACCTACCCCCACCCCGCCACACCATGTGTAAAAACGTGCGGAAAATTTTTTCCTTAACTCCTCTAGTTCAGTGCATGAAAGTAGGACGTGGTTTATTGTTAGTTCACCTCCACATCTTTCACAGAAAGGTCTGTCGTCTTTTTTAGAATAAAGCTATGTGTCAGATGAGTGTGTCCAATGCGAAGAAGACATAAAATGACTTCGATGAAGGATTTTTGGTGACAGCATGATTTCCATTCTGCTATGATCGACTTGACAAGGTGCAATTTATTATTTATTTCGTTGTTCCATGAGGTCTTCCATTTTACTCTGTTCTACAGGCTGCTGCAGCACATGCATCAGCTCTTTCATTGCCGCTGATTCCAACGTGGCTTGGTACCCAACAGTTTAATTGTATGCCCCTGTGTTTCTGCTGCTATTATATTATGAATGATGTTTCCGATTAGAGGTTCTGTAGCATTTCTATGATTTAATGCTGTGATAACGCTGAGAGAATCGGTATAAATGACGCTATTTTCAAAGCCTGTCCTTAATATTTTTTCTACCGCCAAAGAAATAGCGACATTCAGCTGTGAAAATTGATGAGAAATTCGGTAACTGTACTATTTTTTCCCATTTTTCTTGTACCACAGCACTTCCAACGTGAGATACTGTTTTCGACCCATCTGTACAGACAAGCGTCATGTTTGTAAACAAAGGTGGTGCTGCGATCGTCAGCGACATGGGGTGTAGGCAAAAACACAGCTTGCCAGCGACGCTGCTTTCGAAACCAGTTCGCGCGTGCGAATATTCTGCAGCGTTAGCTTCGCTTCTACGTAGAAATAGTTTGGCTTATACCTGGAGAGTAGTTCAGCCCGTTATCAGCCGATTACTGTTGGAATTACATGGCGAAGAGCGCTGCATTGGCTTCCTTCTCCGTGGCCTGAACAGCGCGCGTGCAGCTATGGTATGTAGGCGACTTGTTGCAGTGAGTGATTAGGTTAAACAAAAACGAGAAAGCGCAATGCGCAAGAAAGACTAATAGTCAACAGTGTTCAACTCCCAATTCTATTCCTAGCGCATGCAAGGAGGCTGACGATATGAATGACTGGAAATGTGTTTTTCATATGACGACCCTTTCGACTGGCTTTCTGCAGCTGCTTCAAGCACTTTCGCTCTAAAGAGCAATATTATCGGCAACTATAGTGAACTAGAAATCACATTTCTAGCTCACTGTACCGGCAACTTAAGAAATTGAATTTCATATTTAATAAGAACTCATTCTTTTAGTTCTTTGTAACAGATTCGCCGAGTGCGCTGCGAACTTGTTTTAGCCTGCTGGATAAAAAAGGACATTTGACGTCCGTGTCATCTTACAGACGTAGGCAGGTCATTCACAGGTTAATATACACATGAAGGCCCGTAAAAATGCTCATTTTGTTCTCTTTGCTCTATAGGAGATGCGCATGAGTGCAGATGCAACGTTCTTCACGATCGCTTACACAGGGTTCGTACAGGTGGCAAAGAAAAAAATTCAAGGATATTCAAGGAATTTCAAGCCCCCATAGGAGGATTTTCAAGGCCCCCTTCGAGGGCTTAATTTTTTTTTTTTTCATGTATAAGATCTTCAAACAGTGCTCTCAAAACGTCTGAAATATTTATTCCACAAAGAAAAAAAAAACATCACTATGCAGATTTGCTTCTATTGCACAGAAAAAAAATTAAATATAGCTTCATAAAATATCACAGTGAAAGTTTAGTCATATCCCGCAGAAAAGTAAAAAATTAGTTTTATAAAATTGTTGGTTATTTCCTATACCCTCACAAAATATTGTCCACTGCTTCAACTGCACAAAACAAAAAATCCTTAGGAAGCAGCTCCTCAGGGCTACTTCAGGGGAGCTCCAGCAGCTTTTGTTGAATTTGGAGCTTGATGGCGTGTAGCTCCTCACTCTTGTCTTTGGCCGTCTTTCTGAGGCTATTGGACTTTACAATGTGTGTCACATTGTTTTCTGCCTCTGCTTTATCAGCATAGGCATTTGCAGATGCCATGAGATCATCAATTGTCAATTCCAGCTTCTTTTTCTTTCTTTTCATTGAATCAAGCTCTTCCTCAATGCAGTGCTTTTTCTCTGCTTTGAAGCTTCAAGGTCCTGCTTTTTCTGGGCTTCCAGGTATGCTCCATACTTTTGCCTTGCAGCTGACACAGCGATCCTCAGTTCCTTGGTGATTGGAATGTTTAGAACACCACCTGCTTTCTCAACCGCATCGCACACGATCCGCTGTGAAATATATGAAAGGTCCTTCAGATTCTCAACGCACACCTGTCGGTTTACACTGAATCCACGCTCGACAGTTGCCTGGCCATGACTGAGGACAAGCAGAAGTTTCACAATGCTCCATAACTTGGAGTAGGTTGAACTGAACTTCAAGAGATCAGGGTAAAATTCATCCAGTCTGTCAGCGCACTTGTCAAATTGTCTAAGCTGATGTTTCTGCTGGTGCAGGAGCTCCGTGTACTCGGCCAGCACCGTGTCTCGAAGGTGATCAGCCATTCTACCTGCAGTGATGAGGGTGTCCAAACCTGCAAGGCATTCCTCTGGCTTCGAGCACATCTGCCGTGGGTCTAGTGAAGAAAGGCTCCTAGCAAATGCAAACTTTAAGGGGCTTCCGTCTAAAACTTTCTTTGTGGCACTGATCAAAAACTGTTTACATTCCATCCGGAATTGAAACACGTCCTTTGAGCTCACTTTAGAATTATTGAGAACTTGCTCTGCTTTGTAGCCTATCACAGCAGAACTCCCACAAGTTATTGAACGATGCACATTTTGGCAGGTTGACTTTTTTTTCTAGCAGCCTCAATGTACTTTTTCATGTCACACCACAACAGCAACGCCCACCCACCGGTGGGCGACAAACTTAAGAGGAAAGGTATCTTGGCCTGAAACTGCCGAAAAGTACTGTCTCCGTGCTGGAGCACCTTCAAAAATTGCACTCAGACTAGACAACAAGCAGTCAAGTCCCCATTTAGTCGCTGAAACTCCAGCCCTATAAGCATTGTGCACTGTGTGGAGCCCACAAGTGCCTAAGTCCACACACAGAACTTGGTGGTTTTGTTGCAAGTGCTCTTGAAGACCTTTGAAGAACTTCAGATTGACATTGGGCCCATCCATCGATATCTGAAGAATCTTGGCAAGAGGCAAAGGCTCGAGGGCGCTTAGCAACTTTTCCTGAATGTCATCGGCTCTGGAATGCCCCATAAAAACGGAGGTGTAATACCTGGTCGTCACTTGGTGAGCAGAGTCCCAACACTTCACGTGCACATCCATTTGCTTACTTTGTAGAAAGTCATTTGCCGACTCGTCAAACAGTACGACATAGAATTCACACTGTTCTATTTCTCGCTGCAATGCTGAAAGAAAGAAAGGCCTGAGACCGTGACACGTCATATAGGCGCATTTCTTCTCACCACAAGAAAACGCCTTTGCCACTTCACTGTCCGGAAACATGCGCTGAAATAGCTCCCCTGCTTGGGATGACGACCGGTACGAAAAGTGAGATGTCACAAATTTCAGAGTCCAAAGAGTTTCAGCGTCAGTGACAAGCTCGTGCGCTTTGCAAGCATCGTTTAGGCTTGGCGACTGCGAGGAACACGCGCTAGTAGACTGCTCTACCGCGACCGGCGTCAGGTACCTTTTCAACGCGCTCCCTTGCGCTAACTTCATTGCGCCAATATGCTTGCCGCTTTTCATGTGACTTTTTAAAGCGGATTCACCCATGGCAGTCACATCCACAGTTTTACCGCAAAGCTTGCACTTAGCCCGATGCGGACTCGTTGTATCAGGCGCAATCCACTGCTTGTATTCGTCATGGTGGAGCCACGTAGCCTGAAACTTGCTCTTTCCGGGCATTGTGTCACATATGAAAATATCACGTGCGCTGACAGGCAGAAGCCACGCTCATTCCAAAAATGCAAGCACTAGGGCAACGCCAGCGTAGACACGGCCGCACGGCTCGGTAAACCTATCTAAAAATGTTGGGCTCGGTGAGTGATGGCGATGCGATAGCGATGGGACGACGCAGCTATGCAGCCGCGCGCCCACTGCGGTGTTGCCAGCCGCCTAACGAGAATGCGCTAAATAGGCTAAAAATCGATACGTTTCCTTCCCCGCAGTTCATTCAGAACTCAGTCAAGAATAAAAGTTTAGCAACAAAAACGTTTTCATGACGAAAAACACCAGTTAAAATTTAGTATTCAAGGAATTCAAGAATCTTCAAGGACCAGTCATAAATTCAAGGTTTTTAAGGGCCTTGAAAACAGATTTCCGTAATTCAATGGTATTCAAGGTTTTCAAGCACCTGTGCGCACCCTGTTACAGCAAAATTTGCGCGATCTGCCGACCTTCTTTAAATATACTTCGAAATTTTGTACAAATGCACGTCATTTTATTCTGCTTATTTGCACCCCTCATAGCCTATTCTACTTTGGGACATTAAACTCCATGTATCATATCCTTCCCCGGTGACTGTGAGACTTCGCCCCCAGAACGCAAGGCCGCAAAATGTTTTTGAAAAGAGTAGCTAATAACGCAGTTACAGCCACCCAAATCACCCGATTCTGTCGTGTTTCTCTCCTTCCGTTCCCTCGCAAAGGTTTTCCACTCTCCTACCCGGTCGTCTAGCCTCCACAAGACAAATTCCCCTTCCTCCTTCGCGTTTGGCGGGAGGTGGGGCGTGGCACTCCGCCTGCGCGAAAAAAAAAAAACGGGCGAGGGAGCGCGCGCCTCTGAATTCAGTCAGGCCGTGGCGAGGGAAAAGCGCGCAGCGAGCGGTAGACACCCATCCTTCACCCTCAGACAGCGAGACGGACCAATGGACGTCGTTCGCGGAAACTACATCATTACTGTGGCTCGACGGGCCGGCGCAGGAAACGGGGAAGCTGGCTTCCCGAAGGAGAGCATGAGAGAGCTTTGATTTGTATTTTCGTTGCTTTGTGGCGCGCATGTCACTGTAGCATTTTGCACGGACTATCTCCGGTACCTGATCGAAACACTGGGCTCCTTTGCCTAAAAGGTCCTTCCCTGGACAGTGGCCCTTTAAGAATATGAGAAGGGTTGGGTTGGGTTTTTTGGCACATAGGCTACTATAGCCATCATGCGCCAAACACTAGGTTGCTGAGCTTCTTTATGAGTGAAAATGAAAAGTTTAGAAAATTACAGCTGATTTAGAATCCCTAACTCTTTAAGAAAACTAAAAACAGATGAAATTTCAAAAAGCGGGTTGTCTCCTAATAGTAAACAGGGGTGGAATGGGATGCGTTCATTATAGAATGGAGTAAAATATTTTTTCCTTAACTGTTCAAGTTCTGTGCACGAGATCAAAATGTGGTTCACGGTGAGCTCACCTCCACATTCTTTGCACAATGGTTTTTGCTCTTTTCTGAGTAAGAAATTGTGTGTCAAGTATGTCCGATTCGAAGACGGCACAAAATCACCTCACTGAAGCGTTTGTTCTGTGTACATGATTTCCATTCTCCTACTATGGGTTTTACTGTGTGTAGTTTATTTTGCTCTTCGTTATTCCATTTTTTTCTGCCATTTATCTATCAGGCTTCTTTTTACTAACTTAATACAATCCTTGTAGGGAATTGGTATTTTCTTTATTTTCTTAGTTCGAGCTTGTGCAGCACGAGTCGGCTACTTCGTTACCATCTATCCCAACATGGCTAGGAACCCAGCAAAAGATTATGGTTTGGCGTTGCGTTGTGATTTTTTCTATGCCGTGAATGATGTTCCCTACTATAGGCTCGACTGCATTTTTGGAATGTAATGCCGTAAGCACACTTAAAGAATCGGTATAGATTATGCTCTTTTCACAGTTCTGTTGCATAATTTTATTTACAGCTACATAGACAGCATAACATTCTGCAGTAAATATTGAGGCACTGTTAGGTAGCCTTACAACTTTTTCTCTATTGCCTTGCACGACAGCACATCCAACATAATTTGCTGTTTTTGATCCATCTGTGAAAAATTCTGTGAAGTTCATATACTTCTCTCGTAGTGCTAGGTATTCCTGTAATATGTGTTCGTGTGCTGTTTGATTTTTTTCGGAAGGCTGTCAGTGTGAGGTCACATGTAGAGGGAAGGCTGTACCAGGGCAGAAATGGATACTGTCTCTGGGCTACAGTTGGAAGTGCATCCAGTATTCCTAAATCTTGGCATATTTCTTCAAAGCGGAGTAGTAAAGGCCTGATAGCATGGGGTTTGTTTATGAACAGTGTTCTGGAAGGGCACTTTGTAACTAAGGGAAAACAGAGATGTTTTGGTAAAGATCTTATCCTGAGTATGTATTCACATGTAAGCACGCTCCTCCTGTCGGCAAGGGGTGGTTCATTTGTTTCTACATAGACGTTTTTAATGGGGGATGTTCTGTATGCACCACTAGAAAGACGTAAGCCGAGGTTATGTATTGGGTCTAATCACTTTAGATATGATGACCTCGCGGAGCCATACACAATACAACCGTAATCTAAACTGGAGCGTACAAGAGCGGTAAATGTGTAAAAGGCATGTTCGATCGGATCCCCAGTGCTTCTTTGAGAGAACTTTGAGTACGTTGAGGGACTTAGAAGCTTTCTTCTTAAGGTTAGTTATGTGAGGCAGGAATGTTAATTTTTTATCAAAAGTTATACCTAAAAATTTGTGTTTATTTTTTACTGGCAGTTCAGCTTCATTTAGGTATAAAGTTGGATCTGTCTGTAGGCCTCTCTTCAGTGAAAAAAGAACAGCTACTGTTTTTTGAGGGGAGAATTTAAACCCATTCCTGTCTGCCCATGTAGCTAACTTATTCAATGTTATCTGTATTTGCCTCTCACAGGATATGTTGGATGATGTGCAGGCAATTTGCAAATCATCAACGTAGAGTGAATACATAACAGACTCTGGGATTGCTTTACTTATACTATTCATTTTTACAACAAACAATGTAGTACTTAAAATACATCCCTGTGGTACGCCATTTTCTTGGATAAATGCTTTTGACATAGTTGTGCCTAGACGAACATCAAATGAGCGGTTAGAGAGGAAATCACGCAAGATGTTTAGCATTCTCCCACGGATGCCCAAGTCTGCCAGGTCACGCAATATTCCGAACCTCCATGTTGTGTCGTATGCCTTTTCAAGATCGAAGAAGACCGCTAGACAATGCTGTCTGTGTATGAATGCTTCTCTGACGGTATTTTCCAGACGGACAAGATGGTCAGTTGTACAACATGCCTTCTTAAAACCACACTGATGAATATGAAGAAGCTCTTGGGATTCTAGGATAAACATTAATCTAATATTAAGAATACTCTCAAATGATTTTGCCAGACAGCTAGTTAATGATATTGGCCTATAACTGCTGGCCGAAGTTGGTGGTTTGCCATGCTTCAAAAATGGTACAACAAGAGCTTTTTTCCACGCCTCCGGTATCTGTCCTACTACCCATATCTTGTTGAAAAACTTTAGAAGGGCTTCTACAGATGGCTCAGAGAGGTGGGACAACATTTCATAATGTATCTCGTCGGGGCCTGGGGCAGTCTTTTTGCCAGTAGATAGAACTCTATGAATTTCTTGTATTGTGATTAAACTGTTAATCAGTTCGTTGCTGCCACCGCTAGTTGGGAGTTTCTGTTTTTCAGCTGTGATTTTATATCTTAGGAATGATTCTGTGTAGTGGTTAGAGCTAGACACTCTGCAGAAATGCTCACCGAGTATATCTGCCTGCTCCTGCAAGCTAGTTTGCACACCTGGAGGGGTTAGGAGAGGGACTGTGTAGGGGGAGTAGGTACCATCTAGTTTGCGAACTTGTTCGCGTACCTTTTTGGATGTGATGGAACTGTTTATAGATGAAACATAGTTTTTCCAAGATGTTTTCTCTGCGCTGCGACGAATATATCTTGCTTTTGCTCTTGCTTTCTTAAAGTTCATTAGGTTCTCGTGCGTTGGGTACCTGCGAAAGACACCCCAGGCTTTATTTTGTTGTTTTTTTGCTTCCTTACATTCCTCTGTGTACCACAGTTTATGATTTGGTTGTATTTTGCCCGAGGACTGGGGGATAGCAAGGTGAGCAGTAGCAAGGATACGGGTCGTGAAAAGCTCATTTAATTCATCTACACTGAGGCTGTCTGAAAAAATGTTTTCTAAATTGGCTTCTGATTTGAACAATGACCAGTCGGCTAGGTGGAGCTTCCAGCGACGTGGTTTAGAAGGGATGATTGATGGAGAAGATAAAAGCTCAATAACAACAGGTAGATGATCACTTCCATAAGGGTTGTCTATCACGTCCCATTTAAAATAATTAAAAATCGATGGCGAGCAGAGGGATAGATTTAAACAGCTCATTTTTCCAGACCTTGGTGAGCAGTATGTTTGCTTTCCGGTGTTCAGCAAACATATGTTGTTACATAATATAAAATCTTCTAATATGCGGCCTCTAGTATCTGTTAATTCACTGCCCCAAAAAGATGAATGGGCATTAAAATCCCCAACTACCAGATAAGGCTCTGGCAGCTGGTCTAAAAGCTCCTCTAAGTCATGGAGGTTTACTGGTGAATGAGGTTGAAGATATAAGCAGCACATCGTTATCGTTTTAAAAAGCAAAGTGGTAACAGCTACGGCTTCGTATTTAGTTTTGAGCTTGATTTGTCTGGTTGCAACACCACTCTGGATAACAACAGCGACACCTCCTGATAATCTACCAGACTGCTCCCGGTCACACCGAAAGACTTTATAATTTTTTAGAATGTTTTTATATTCAGGTCCTAGGTTTGTTTCTTGTAAACAGATGACGAATGGAGAGAACGTGTTTAAGAGATCTTTTACATCACTATAGTTGTTAATTAGGCCTCGACAGTTCCAGTGAATGAGGAACGCCATGTTGGGTGGATTTTGTTGAGAGTTAAAAATTTAGGTTTCGGGTCTCTCAGGGCCCGTTATTCGGGGTTTGTCCCTTTTTTTCTTTTCAAGGGAGTTGTGCCGGCGCAGAAGCGGCGGCGAACTAAGACTAGTGTCCATCGCTTCCTCGGAGGCGCTGGACGTCCGCTGGTCAGCTGCGGGTGCTTGTGTTTCAGGCTTCTTCTGAAGGGAAGCCTTTTGGGCTGCCGGTTGTGAGACCGGTAGGCCCTGTTTTGCAGATGGCAAGGAAGCTTTCGCTGTCCCTGCCTGGGGCGGGGTGGTCCTGTCTGAGGCATTGCCTGGACAGGAGCCAGATTCAAGTGTGGCGTGTCGCCCCCACGCGCCACCTTGGAGTAGTCTGCCTTCGCTGTAAAAACAAATGGGTTTTTCTTTTTCAGTTTTTCGCGCGCTTCTTTGAAGCTGATGTTTTCTATTGTTTTTATGGCTATGATTTCCTTTTCATTTCTCCAAGTTTGGCATGATCTGGAGTAGGCAGGGTGCTTCCCATCGCAGTTGGCGCACGTGGCACAGCTGCACAGTTTTCAGAGGTGTGGTCATTTCCAGCACATCCTGCACATTTTGGACGGCCATGGCAGCTCTGTGAGCCATGACCGAAGCGTTGACAATTGAAACAGCGTCTGGGGTTGGGGATATAATGTCGCACAGTCACTTTGATATATCCTACTTCAATAGATTCGGGGAGTGTGGAGGTGGCAAAAGTTAGGGCAAGGTGCTTAGTGGGTATTTCTTTGTCATCTTTTCTTATTTTTATTCTGTGGACATTGGTTACATGCTGTTCTTTAAGCCCCTCAAGCATTTCTTCTTCTGTGAGGTTCAAGAAATCGCTCTCAGATATTACGCCACGGACAGTATTTATTGATGTGTGCAAAGACACTACAATTTGGATGTCCCCAAATGACTCAAGCTTTGGAATGTTGTCATATTGAGTTTTGTCTTTGACTTCAAGCAGGAGGTCCCCACTGCCCAGCTTGGATACTTTGTATCCTGGACCCAGGGCTTGTGTGAGAGACTTGGACACGATGAAGGGAGACACCATGCGGGCTGGCTTTTCTGGTTTTTCACTGTGGATAATGTGGAACTTGGGGAATATTTCTAGTTTTTCATTAAAGAATTGAGAGGTTACTTCGGTCCGCCTTTTCTTTGTTTGGCGATCATTTTGTCTTGAAGAAGCCATAAAGTAAGTACGCTGTTCGGTCACAGTGCCAGCCACCCACCATCGAGCCCAACAAGGGGACGGGGCAGGAGTTAAATAAATAAGTCCTACTCTCGCCAGCTGTACACAGTAACTATAACCTAATATGGGTAACTTAGGGTAGTTACACCACACACGGTTAACCCTAGCCGCCTGGAAGAAGGAAGAATCCAAGAAGAGAGAAGAAGACAGGAGAGCTGTAGGATAGAAGATAGGAAAGTGAAAGATGGTGGGGAGGATAGGAAAAGGCGACTGCCGGTTCCCCCCGGGTGGGTCAGCCCGGAGGTGCCGTCTATGGGAAGCGTGGGCCAAAGTGGTGTGTTGCCTCCGCCGAGGGGCCTTAAAGGTCCAAACACTCGGCATCGGCTCAACCACCAGGATCCCCTTTTCCCCAGACACGGCGATGCCACGCACGGCTAAGCGTGGGTGCTTGGGGTCCGTGGTGTCGCACAAAACACACAAACACCTGCTTTAACAGGTGCCCCCTGCGGGGGGATTGATTTTTGTGTTACAATGGCAACGCCACCAGAGGAGTGAGAGCTGCCTTGCCTGTCGTTCCTGAATACATTATATTGCTTAAGGAAATTTGAGTCTGCTGGTTTTAAATGGGTTTCTTGCAGACAAAGTATGTTTGGTTGATAGTCCGCAAGAATTCATATATATCATCTAAATTTTTAAAGAGTCCTCGGCAGTTCCAATAAATGAGGAGCGCCATAATTAAAAGTTATTTAGGGGACAAGTTTAAACTTAGGTTTGTAGGTCCTTGGGACCTGTTATTGGGACTTTTCCCCTTCTTTTTCGCTCCAATGAGCTTTGCCGCCTAGGCAGCTGGGGTGAAGTTGTGTCCATCGCATCTTCAGATGCGGTGGACGACTGCAGAAAGCACAGGATTGTCAGTTTTAGGCCTCGACTCATGGGTCGAGGCCTTTGAGCCGGCTGACCTGGGGGTCCGCGCAGCCAGCTTTGCGGGTGGTGGTGGAGTAGCGCTAGCTGACTCCACCGAGGGCGCAGGTGCCCTGGAAGAACTGTGTGCTTCCTGGGCAGGTGCCGACGACCGCTGTGATGCCGCGCCCTGCTCTGTCACAACGGAGTAGTGTGGCTTTTGAGGAAGAGAAAGCCGCTTTCGTGCCTCTCCGTAAGATATGTTTTCGGTGACTTTCAGTGTAATTATTTCTTTTTCTTTTTTCCAGTACGCGCATGAGCGTGAATAAGCTGGGTGGTTACCTTCACAGTTTGAGCAGAGAAGCGGCTGTTCTTTGCAGTTGTCTGTAGAGTGTTCGTGCGAGGCACACTTTGCACATGTGAGTTGGCCACGGCAACTCTGAGAGCCATGGCCATATTTCTGACATTTGAAGCAACGGCGTGGGTTAGGGATGTAGGGTGTGTTTTATCTTTGTGTAGCCTACTTCGACAGATTCTGGAAGAGTGCTTGCAGCAAAGGTGAGTACAATGTGCTTTGTTTCTATCTCTTTGTTATCTCGTCTGATCTTTATCCGGTAAACATCTGTGACATTTTGTTCCTTCAGGCCTTCAAGAAGTTCTTGTTCACTCACGTGCCTAAGGTCATCATCAGAGATGACTCCTCGGGCAGTGTTTAGTGATCGGTGCGGGCTAATCTGTACCGGTATTTCTCCAAATGATTCGACTGCACTGAGCTTCTGATACTGATGATTAATTCTAGTAGCAGGTCACCGTTTCCCAAGTTTCTTTATCTTATAGCCCTGGCCAATGGCCTCAGTCAACGTTCGAGAAAGAACAAATGTGTCAAACAAGTCGTGCAGTGATTTCCTCGTGGTCACTGTGGACCACGTGGAAACGAGGAAAGTTGTTTATGTTCTTTGAGAAGAACATGGTGGTCTCGGTGCGCCCCCTTTTAGAAGGAGGACGATCGGGGTTAAGGAGTTTAGATGCCATAAAAAAGTATATTGTTCGGCTGCAGTGCCAGCCACCCACCATGGAGCCCAACGAGGGGACGGGACAGAAATTGTCAATTCCTGCCCACGCCAGCTGTACACCGTAACTATAACCCAATATGGCCTAACTCAGGGTAGCTAGCCACACAAGGTTAACCCTCGCTGCCTGGAAGTAGAAAGAAATGAAGAAGGTAAGAGAGGACAGGACAGTTCTAAGAAAGAAAATAGGAAAGTGAAAGATGGAGGGGAGAACAGGAAAAGGCGACTGCCGATTTCCCCCGGGTGGGTCAGCCCGGATGTGCCGTCTACGTGAAGCTGGGGCCAAAGTGGTGTGTTGCCTCCGCCGAGGGGCCTTAAAGGTCCGAACACTCGGCATCGGCTCAACCACCAGGATCCCCTTTTCCCCGGACACGGCAATGCCACGCACGGCTAAGCGTGGGTGCTGGGGTCCGTGGTGTCGCACAAAACACACAAACACCTGCTTTAACAGGTGCCCCCTGCGGGGTCGTCCTTGCTGACTCTCTCGGTAGGGTACTGGACTTTGAAATCTATCAAGGTGCCACAACACAATTCCCTCTGAGCCCAAAGATCTCGGAATTGGAGGAGGGATTGTCATGCGACTTGCAGACACAATGCCTCGAGGGGATGATTACGTTTTTTGATAAATTTTTTACGTCCGTGCCATTATTCGAGCGCCTTCTAGAGCAGGGAATGTTCGGCCACGGCACTGTGATGACAGAGTCACGACAACTCTCAAATCCGATAGTTAGTTGCTGAAGGACAAGGATCAAGTCATGAGAAGGTGAGCGCTGAAGGAAGGCTGGTTATGGTGAGTTACTGTGAGTTATGGTGAGTTACTGTGCTGTCTTCATGTTGTGGAGCTGAGCCTGTGGACTCTACCAAGCGGTACGACAAGAAACAGAAAAAATATGTTGAAGTTGAAAGGGCTGCTAGGGTCCGTTTCTACAAGTCACAAGGAAGGAGTAGACCTGAACAACTTTCTCATCAGCCTGTATCGCATACGAATGAAAACTAAGAAATGGAATGTGAAAATCATTTTTCATTTCAGGGATCTCGCCTTGGTTCACAGCTGGCTGAATTACAAAGAAGACACCAAAGAGGCAGGCTACACGAAGAGTACCCTGACACATAAAATGCTTCACAAATTTGAAGCTGATTAGCTTGGTATGCTCTTTCAGCGGCATTGTTACACACGCACAAAAAAAAAAAAAAAAAAGAACTCAGGAACATAGGCGTGTTAAAAATGCTGTTTTGTACTTCCATTACTCGGCGGAAACGTAATCATAATACGTTTTCACAATGACGTGAATGTTTCTGGAAGAAATTATCATTTTCTACAGTATGACTTAAGGCATGTTTGCAAGAAAAAAAAAGGAATATTTGTTCTTAGTGAGTAGATTGCTCTGTGTTAAGTGTTGCATCTACATTTGCTCATTGCAGCTAAGCGATAAAGACCGCCAGATACAAGGTGGACATTGCAGCTGCAGGTACGGCGCGGCAGGAACCTGCAAGCACTGCGCCGCCGTCACACTTTATGTAAACCTACATGAAGCCGTATTGTGCACATCGCAGCGGCAGAAGTGGGGAAAACCAGCCAAGAAGCCGCGTGTGGATGACAAAGCATCAGTTGAACGTTTTGGTGGTAAGCAATGCATATAAGTACTGAACTCATGCATGATAAATGTACATTTTATTTTATTACCAGGCATTTTCGTGTGCAATTGTTAATCAATTAAAAACAGTGTTAGTGCTTTGGTTTTGAAATTGCAGTTCCCACAAAGTGTGCTGCAACTTCTTTATTTCATCTTACTTTCACATATTCTTACAGCTAACAAGCATCCATTGTAGGTGGAGCAGAAGCTCCAGGACCCTTAGACCCAAGCTTCCTGACAAAGCATTTTTCAGATTGACTGCCTAATGGCAAGGATTTTGAAGACGAAAAATGTAACTTGCAAGGGGTCATACAAGACTGTCCTCCAGGATATTGTAAACAAAATAGTGTTGGAGGAAGACATAACACAATTGAAAACAGTTCTGCATGAGCCAAAAGAGGCCTTGTACAGTTTAAAAGTTGTTGGAGACTTTCCAAAGGTAGTAATAAGAAAAAGAGAGCATGAAGAATGACAACAGAAGTGGCTGACTACTACGCAAAACATATAAAATGCACAAGTTCTCTGCGGCCGTGTGCCTTGACCAAATGGCAGGCTAGTAATTTTAGGTGAGTGTTTCTCCTCTCTGCCAACATGTCACACTTCATAGCAGTAATAGAATTCATCTCTTAAACGTTCTGACAGGTGGCACCAAGAAAGTAAGCCAAGAATAACGTGCTCACAGGCACACACAATCCTGAGAACAAGGAAGTCACCCCAAGATTTTGCAAACTATCTTTAATGGTCGAGGGTTTTATACAGAGGCCACTTCGTATGGTATGTTCCCCAACATCAGACCATTGCATGTTTGGTTCATTGAAATTGTTTTTTCAGGCATGAAGATGGAGCCAGTGGCACGCAAAGAGTTTGAAAAGAAAGTTGGCACACATGTGGTAGAGGTAATGCATGTGACCTGTTTGACTTAAAAGCTGACACAATGGATAGTCTTATTGCTCACATGAATGCACATAAACACCGCATTGTTTTTTCCATGAATTTATGAAGTGTGGACTGACATGACATGTATTTCAGAAGAGGACTTCTCTTTTCCAGACTCGACTTGCTGTGCACCCAACACAGCCGTGGCTGTGTGGAAGCCGCAATGGGCTTTTTGAAACTGCAAATGGCATCTGCCTGCAGATGCCTGCCTTGAGAACGGATAAAATGTCCGTTCTCAAGGAGAGACAATTTCATTATTGATGCCGAGCAGCTACTGACATTTGTGCCCTACATTAAGTATATGAACAACAAACTGACCCTGCGACCTAGCCATCAATATTATACACAGGTGCAGCTGCTTATGTATATATGTAACCTAACTGAATGCTTTCTCTTTGTTTACTCAACCAAGCACAGCATTTCTGTCACTGTACAGAGGGACAACAGTTTTCTATGCTCAGCTGTGCGAGCCTTAGAGGATTTTTACTTTACTTGGCTGCTCCCCACCCTCATCAAGAAGCCGTGAACTATTTGTATAGAATAAATCCCACTCTCATCAAGAAAAAGAAACTGAACTGTTTGTATAGAATAAATATTTCGGCCAACATCGTAGCCTCTTGCGTCTTGTCTTCTTCCGTCGATCCAGAGGTGACCTCCTGCGCCCGTCGTTTCGAAGCTCGACCCGCCGCCCCAAGCCCCCCGGCTCGATTCCCGGAAAAGCGTCTGGGCCACCTCGCGCTGCCGGCTCTCCGCCGCCGCTGGCTACGCCGGAGCTGGGCCTGGCAGGCCTAGCAACCGAAGCTCTCGACACCGAGGAGAATATCGGGGCTGCGATGCAGTACCAGGTGCCTGGGGAAACTATCACTCCGGCCGAAGCCCAAAGCGATGACTGGGAAACCGTCATTGCTCTCCGGAACCGCCACCGACCACCGAAAAAAGGCACCGACGCAGCTATTGAAGGTGGTGGGCGAAACGGAACACCACCTACCACACAAAAAGCTCTGTCGTCGCCGCTGCCACGCCGGCGAGGCACTCCATTGCCACGACTGCCGCAAGACGACTTAAAGATTGTTGTGCGCCCGCGAGGAGGATGGAATATCACCACAGCTATCCCGAAATCCATACTTCTAGCGTCCTGCAACGCTGCTAAGATACCCCCCCAAGAAGCCATCCATCAGGACAAAGTGCGGCTGCACCCGATCAACAACACATTCACCATCAGCACGCCAGCAGAAGCACGAGCACGAGCCTACGCCAAGCTCTCGGCCATCAGCATAGGGGGCCAAGAATTCACAGTGACAGCGCACCTTGCGCCGCCTGACGAAGCAGTAAGAGGGGTCATACACATGGCCTACGATGGGGAATCACGCGCAGAACTCCTAGAAGGACTGATCCCCTTCAACCCTCGTGCACCAATTGTTGATGCACGCCCCTTCGGGCGAAAGGGATCAGTCCTAATCACCTTCGCCAAAGGACCAATTCCAGATTCCATCTGCTACTGGGGAGGTGTACATGTGTGCTACCAACACAAACCCAAAGTAGAGGCCTGTTACAACTGCCGAGAAGCCGGCCACCGACGCGACGTGTGCCCCCTAGCAGATAGTGGGCGATGCCACAATTGTGGCGAACAACACACACCATCCGACCCCCCTACTTGCGCGCCCAAGTGTATTGTGTGCGGTGGAAACCATCACACTGGCAATATCTTATGCCAGCACCGATACCTACGACCACGAAGACCCCCGACCCAGTCAACGCAAGGCCACCAGCCCAGGACTGAAAACCATTCCCGCCAGTCAACACGGGACAACAGCCACTCCGAGACGAATTCCCGTTCACCATCCAGTGAAAAAAAGCCTAAAGTACAGAAAGGACTAACGTGGGCAGACAGAACCAAAGAAAAGCCAGCCACAATCCATCCAGAGGCCCGCGAATCTGGACAAGAGGAGCTCCGGGCCCTGAGGGCGGAGGTAAGTCGACTAACAGCTCTACTACATAACAGCCCCACCATTCCCGCTCCACAACACCTAACCCCTGCCCCAGTGCCACCCCCACCCCCGCCGCATGCCGCAATGGAGACGAATCAAAGCCCAGTAGAAGATAAACCTAAAGAAACCAACTCCAGCCCCCCAGCAAAAAAGCAACGAATTACCCCCAACCCAAAAACGCAAACCGATTCCGCCCCTGCCGAACAACTCGACAAACATATTCACAAACTAGTCGAACAATTCGACAAAAAGCTTCAAACCCTTAACTCTCAATTTGAGAGCCAGTACCAAACTTTGTCAGCAAAGTTTGCCGAATATGCCGCTGCCTTAGAACGGCGCATGGAAGCCCATATGGAGGCAATGTTTCAGAAACTGGTAGTCATGCAGACCACCGCACTTCATGCAGCTCCCCTACCCCCACCTCAGATAGGAGAGGCTGCACGGCCAGCAGACGCCTCTGCTGCTCCCGTTTTAAAACCCCCAACGCTTCAACATGGCGGGGCGGGCCCGACTTGATTCCCTGAACATTCTGACATGGAACTGCTGTGGCTTTCGCGGCAAGCGAGCACCATTTCAGCTTCTTCTCCCTACCTTCCTCCCCACCCCTCAAATTCTCCTCTTACAAGAAGCCGGGACGAAATCCCACATCCCCGGCTACACTCCCATATATTCCGACTCCACAGACGCACCGCGCGCTGCCACATTTATACACCGTAGTCTCACCTATATCACACACCAGGTAGCTGCAGATGCCCCATGCGTAGTTACAGAAATCATACACTCCACCCACTCTCTCCCATCCATCTACGTCGCCAACATATACCATTCACACTCATTACCCATTGCCTCGCTAGAATCTCTCCTAAAGAGTATATATAAATTGGCGGGTAAGCACCCTCTACTCATTGGGGGGGACTTTAACAGTCCCCACACAGACTGGGGCTACATCAAAACCACACACAGAGGCCGCAGATTATGGACCCTTCTTCAAAACCTTAATTTTTCCGTCCACAACAACTTCAACACACCCACGAGAATTGGCAATAGTGTATGTGTCGACACCAGCCCCGACCTCGTATTCAGCCGCTGTTTAACAAATGTGACATGGGACAGAACTCAACATACATTAGGCAGCGACCACTACATCATTCTCGCCTCCATCCCCTTTCAACAAAAGCGCAAAGCCTACACCACACACAAACTCATCAACTGGGACCACTTCAGGGCTACCCGGCAATCACGTGAGTCAGAGCCCATCACTGACATAGAGGCCTGGATGAACTCGCTCACACAGGATCTCCAGACCCACCTCCGATACATTGAGACAAAAGGGGAGATTCCTACCCTTGACAGCCGCCTCGCTCACCTCTGGGAAGCTCACCATAGCCTCTTAGAGCGATGGAAAAGCCAAAAACTGAACAGAACGCTAAAGAAGCGTCTCTCAGCACTTCAAGCACAAATCCAACAGCACTCTGAAGACCTCTGCCGCTCCAATTGGAACCAGATCTGTGACAGCATGTCTGGCAAACTATCCTCCAAAAAAGCCTGGCAACTCCTTCGCCACCTCATAGATTCAACACGAACAAAATCTGCCACGCAACACCATGTTACTCGCCTCATTCATAAAAACATAGATGACACAGATATCCTAATCGACACCCTCAAAATCACATACACGTCTCCGGGCACTCCTACCGCTCTCCCATGTTACAACGGATGCCCGAACCCAACATTAGACGAAGAAATCACGGTGGCAGAAGTCCGAGCGGCACTTCTTGCGCTACGAACAAATTCTGCTCCAGGGGCAGATCAAATCACAAATTCCCTTCTCCGTAACTTGGACGATAATTCTATCGTGCAGATTACGGATTACTTCAACAAATGCTGGAATGAAGGCACTCTGCCCCAATCATGGCGGCATGGCAAAATCGTCTTCATTCCCAAGTCAAACAAACCCCTCACGCTACAGAACCTTCGCCCCATTTCCCAGACATCATGCCTCGGAAAGCTCTTCGAGCATGTTATTCAAAACAGACTTGCCCGCCATATGGCTGACAACGACTTGTATCCGCACAGCATGGTCGGCTTTCGTCCGCACCTGTCGGCTCAGGACGCTATGCTGCAGTTAACGAACGACATTTACAACCCCCTCACACCAGGACACACCAAAGCAGTTCTCGCTTTAGATCTCTCCAAAGCCTTCGATCGCATCCACCACTTAGCGATCGTTAGTGCACTCTCCTCCCTCAATGTTGGAGAACGCACGTACTCATACATCAAGGCCTTCTTATCAGATAGAACAGCTGAAATCCATTTTGGCCCCCTAACCTCAGAGAAATTCACCCTCAAAAGTGTAGGCACCCCACAGGGGTCTGTACTATCGCCTCTCCTCTTCAATATCACCCTCATACCCCTTGCTAGCAAATTGAACACCATCCCACACCTACGCCACACACTATATGCTGACGACATAACCATATGGACCACACATGGCAACGACGGAGAAATAGAGGAAGCCCTACAAACAGCAGCTACCACCACCCAAACTCACGCAAGCAGCATAGGGCTATCATGCTCTGCGGAGAAGTCAGAGCTCCTCATCATCCGTCCACGAAACTCTCCGTGTGCCCCGATTTCAGTCACCATTGAAGACCGGCCCGTCCCTGAGGTTCCCAACCTCAGGATACTAGGACTCCACATCCAATCCAATGGGAAAAACACCATCACACTCAAGAAACTCCAGCAGATTACTGGTACCATATCGCACCTCATTAGGAGAGTAACAGTAAGGCACAGGGGAATGAAAGAACGCGATTTATGTCGCCTCATTCAAGCCTTTGTCCTTAGTCGGGTGCTCTACACAACTCCCTACCTCTCACTTGCAAAACACGACATCAACGCTTTAAATATACTCATTCGCAAAGCCTATAAGACCGCACTCAAACTACCCTGCAACACGCCTAACGAACGCCTTGCAGCCCTAGGCATACACAATAGCATTGAGGAGCTCATTGAAGCCCACAAACATGCCCAATACATACGACTCACACGCACATCAACGGGTCGCCACATACTCTCTCATCTCGGAGTCAGGATACCCGCAAATGACCCAGACCTCTTCCCTATACCCAAGCATATCCACAAGGAGCTTATTATTAAGCCCCTTCCCCGAAATATGCATCCCCATCTCCACGAACAGCGCCGTATAGCCCGTGCTAAGGCACTCCACCGACAGTACGGCTCCGACTCCGAAACCGCATGGGTGGATGCAGCATGCACAGGCAGCAGTAAACTCCTCTCTCTCCCCACTTTTTAAGCTGCCACTTCTACCAAACCTCACCTCTGAAGAAGCCGAAGAAGCTGCAATAGCTGCCGCCATAACGCATACGAAAGCAAATTACATTCTCAGTGACTCCAAAACTGCCATTCAAAATTTTGCGCGAGGCAGAGTCCATAGTCCAGCCTTTGACATTCTAAGCTCGTCTGCTGCGCAAAACCCGTCCCGCCAAGTGGAGCTGATTTGGGTGCCGGCACACTCCGGGAACCCTGGCAACGAGGCTGCCAACTTTTTAGCCCGAGGTACCATACACCGGGCACAGGAAGCCTCCGACCTGGGATTCACGAGGGAACGCATGCACACTTTCAGCGAGCTGACCGAGGCCTACAGAGCCACTCGGCAGCTATACCCTCCGCCTCACTCATCCCTAGACAATAGACGTGCCACTATTTGGAGACGTCTCCAAACGCACACCTTCCCATCCCCTCAATCTCTTTCTTACTATCATCCCCTCTGTCCTACACCCGCATGCACCCTCTGTCCCGAATTACACGCTAACGCCCTTCACATCTTAACACTCTGCCCGGCGGACCCTCCCCCGCGGGGCCTGGAGCACCTTATCACCTGGGAGGACTGGGAGACCCTGCTGCGCTCTACGGACCCGGCTGATCAGGAAACTGTCACAAGCCGGGCTACCAGCGTAATGGACCTTCGGGGCGTGAACGCTTGAGTACAGTGGGGCCGTGCGGGGGCCCAGGGATCTGCGAGTCCCAAACTCCTTTGCTCAAATAAAGTTTTATCCATCCATCCAATAAATATTTCTGCAAAAATAGTACAGGCCTGCTCACTGAAGGGGGTACACAGTTTCAAGAATCACTTCCCATAGCGTATAATAGGTGGCTGCAGATTTGCTAAAGTGCAGCAGACATGAAATATGTAGCTCATTGCTGGAATCAGCTCTGTGGGCACACGTGTGTTAAGTATATTGTACATCTTGATAGGCTGGATAATCCTTTCTACATGAATTCGTACTTGTGCAATGTGATAAGTCTCGTGCACCTCACTTTCTGAAAATTGGTCATGTCCTTGCAAAAAAGGGGGCATCACTAATACAGCCTGTGCACCTTGAAGGCTTCCCCTTATACTTGGAAACCCCTTGTCAGCCATGACAACATCGCCTGACTGAACCAGCACTAGAAATCCAGAGTCCACTGTAATAAAGGCATCGGAACACCTGCCTTGATAAGTCTCGTGCACCTCACTTTCTGAAAATTGGTCATGTCCTTGCAAAAAAGGGGGCATCACTAATACAGCCTGTGCACCTTGTCCCTTTATACTTGGAAACCCCTTGTCAGCCATGACAACATCGCCTGACTGAACCAGCTTTAGAAATCCAGAGTCCACTGTAATAAAGGCATCGGAACACCTGCCTCCATATGCTTTCGAGCAGAAGCAAACTGTGCCACATGGTGTGATTCCAACAAGGAATTTTAGTGTATATCCTCCCTTGTAGTGTGAATACAGCACTCTTTGCTGCTGCACAGTGCTGGGCTGTTCTGTATGAACCTCAGTACAGTCAATTATCATTGAACGCTCCTTGTAATGTGCTTTGAAGCAATTTGGCATTGTCTGCCTAGTGACATCCACGGGAGAGCGATATATCCACTTCCATGTGGAAACGCTCAAAGTTCGAAGGACACTCTTCAAGTGGCGAGACACAGTATTCCTTGATACAGAAAGAGCACTGCAAGGGAAGAGTAAGTGATCCCAAGCTAAATCTTCATCAAGAATAACACAAGTCTGTCGGTCATTGGAACATCACATGACCGCTCTGCAGAACGAGGCAATATGCTTAGCAAGAGGGCAAATACATCAAGGGACACTCCGCACTAGTCTTTCATGGCAGCAGCGCAGACTTGGACGCTGTCATACCCTGTGAAGCAAGCTGTCCTAGGGAAACCACAGGGGGCTTGCACTGGACTTCTGCGTCACAAACACCTTTGTGGTTCACTTGAGTGCACGCATCATTCTCTCTTGAGGAACATAAAAACACTGAAAATGTGTCTGAAAAGCCCGCGTGGTCGTCTGTTTGGCAAGCCTGCACAGAAAAACAAAATAAATGCTGGTGATTAGTAAACATCGCATAACAAAAATGCACAGCACATTAATCAGTTGTAGTGTAACGAGAGAATATACATAACTTAACAGTTAAAGCTTCAATCATAATAAACACAGCATGCACGCAGCTACTGCAATGTAATTTGGACCACCCAAGTTTGGGCAGTGCGCACTTCACATAAACAAGATGCATTTCTATGAATTTAATCAATTGCAATATGCACTTTAACAGTGCTGCCCATAATGATGACATTTATTTTTGTCGCACAGTCATTATAAACTACCCAGAGCTATGGGCAAGACCACATGGGAAAAGTAGTGCAATTTGATTTCCACTACTTCCTTGGGCCGTGCGACCGAGGTTGTTCACCACATCGACACCGGCAGTCATGCCCCTCGTCGCCAGCGCCCTTACCATGTTTAGCCTAAGGAGCGCAATGTTAATGCTGACCAACTCGACGACATGCTACAACGTGGTGTAATTCAGCCTTCATGTAGTCCGTGGTTGTCTCCCGTGGTACTTGTGAAAAAGAAGGCAGGCTCCATAAGATTTTGCGTTGACTACCGCCGTCTTAACAAAATTACTCATAAAGACGTATACCCACTACCCCGCATTGACGACGTCATCGATTGTTTACAAGGAGCAGAGTTCTTTTCATCCCTGGACCTGCGTTCTGGCAAGTCCCTATGGCTGAGTCCGACTGACCCAGGACAGCCTTTGTTACACCTGATAGATTATATGAGTTCACTGTGATGCCGTTTGGTCTTCGCAACGCTCCTGCTACGTTTGAGCGAATGGTGGACAACATACTACGCGGCCCCAAGTGGAACATTTGTCTTTGTTATTTGGATGACATCGTCGTTTTCACTTTTCAGTGACTGCGGCCGCGGCTTCCTATCTCAAGTGGTCAATGAGTTGTTGGAAGCTTGCCAAACAATACATCGAACCACCACAGCTTACCATCCTGAAACCAACAGCCTCACAGAAAGGTTTAACCGAACTCTTTGTGACATGCTCGCCATGTACATTTCTTCTGATGCGTCTAATTGGGATCAGGTGCTTCCGTACATCCCCTATGCCTATAACACAGTGTCTCAGGCAACGACAGAATTTTCCCCATTCTTTTTCCTATACGGTCATGAGCCTTCCTGTCTACTGGACACCATACTTCCTAACCACCCCGACAGTTCAGAGTACACTTCTCTTTCTGCTGTTGCCCGTAATGCTGAGCAGTGCCGTCAGCTGGCGCGCTCATTCACGTCAGACATTCAAGATCTTCGCCGACATCACGGAAAGCCCGGAAAGCCCGCTGCTGACTTTCCTACCAACACCCTCATCTGGCTGTGTGTTCTGGCTGATCCCAAATTCCCTGCAAAGATAATGGCCCTTATCGTGTATTAGAGCGTACATCACCAGTTAACTACGTCGTGGAGCTGGCAACGCCTTCTTCAGACCACCGTCGCTGAGGGCGAGAAGTTGTTCACGTCAGTCAACATAAGCCATACTGCGACCCCCTTGTCATACCCTCGCCCTAAGTCGCCAGGATAGCTCCCTCTTTCCGCCGGGGCAATTGTAAGGAAGATAATACAGCACCGAAGCTAACGACGATAAAGACGCCGATCAGGTGGCGCGCGCACTGAGAGCTCGGACCGTCTTGTGTCACCGGTCGCCGTCTCCAGTCCTCCGAATACCCACCAATAAACCCCTCTTCAGATACATATATTGTCCACAAAAAACCAACTTGAGCCTTTGCAGCATGCCTTCTTTGTATTCTGTTCCTAAAGGCGCGGTACAAAATTGTGTTGTTTTGGGTTTTATGGCGCATAAGCGACTAAGGCTATCATGCACCACATACGAGGTGTAAATTTATTTTTGTACAGAAATTATTTAAATGCTGCTAGGCTATTATAGCTTGTTTATTAGCATAGTTTCGTTTAGGTAATTAAAACACATGAAAATAACAATTGCATTCTCTCCTAGAAGTGAAGGATGGAATGGTATCTGTTCGGTGTAAAACTCGATAAAATGTTTTTTTTCCAGTTTTTCAAAATGTTACATGACATTAATATGCGGTTTACTGCGCTATATCTACACACCCTTCACATATTGGTTTATTCTCTTAATTGAGGACGAAGTTGTGCGTCAGATGTGTGTGGCCAATGCGAAGACTACATGTTACCCCGAAGAAATGTTTTTGGTGACTGCATGATTTCCATTCATGAATAACAGGTTTAACACAGTGTAGTTTGCTATTTCAGAGTTCCACGAAACCTGCCATTTTGATCTTAACTTTCTCTGCACAAATTTTATATCTTTGTGCGGTATGTTCATGTTTTGTATTTTAGCCTTGCGGGCGGTTGATGCACATTCATCAGCTTGTTCATTACCTCTAATGCCTACATGGCTAGGCACCTAGCGAAACTTGATCTCATGCCCGTGTTTAAGCTAATACTACCAGACATAGCAGTGCTGTGATTGCACTGAGGGAGTCTTGTAGATTATACTGTTTTTAATGCTGTTCTTAGCTATTTGTTCTACGGCTAGGAAAACTGCATAGCATTCAGTAGTGAAGATTGATGCACACTGAGAGGCAACCTTGCTATTTTTTCCCCTTTCATTCACTATGGCGCTACCAATATGGTGTAAAATGTTTTGTAATTTCTGTAGTTTTCTTCCAGGACTTTGGGATTTCATTTGCTATGGAGTTGATTTTTACTATGAATAGTGTAAAACGTAAGATGCACCTTTGAGGCACACCATTTTTTTGTATGAAGTTCTCTGAAAGGGTGGCCCCAAGATGTACCCGAAATGAACGGGCAGAAAGAGTCTTCCATGCATTTCAACATTCCGCCATGAATGCCAAAGTCACATAGAATTCCGAACCTCCATGTAGTGTTATAAGCTTTCTCGAGATAAAAGACTGCAAGGCAGTCTTGCCTGTGTATAAAGGCTTTTCTGACTCTTTTCAAACTGGACGAAATGGTCACTTGTTGAGCCGCCCTGATTTACGTCAAGAAGTCTGTGTATGGGTCTGTAGCTGCTGGAAGATTGGTGTTTCGCCAGGTTTCAAGAACAGTATAGTTACAGCTTCTTTCCAAGCTTCTGGTATTTTGCCTGATATCCATATGTAGTTGAAAAATTGCAGGAGTTTCTATGGACCGATCAGATAGGTGGGCAAGCATTTTGTAATGTATTCCATCTGGCCCTGGTGCCGTCTGTTTGCCAGCTATTACATTATTTATATCCTGAAGTGATTAGACGGTTGGAAGGTTCATTTTCATTACCGCTTGTTGGAAGTCTCTTTTTCGGCTGTGATTTTGTGCTTCAAAAATGACTGCGTAATGTGAAGCTCCCCAAGTATGTTCGCCTGTTCCTCTATGCTTGTTTGTACGCCTGGGTTTGTTAGAAGTGGAATTGTGAAAGGCGAGTATCTGCCATTTAGTTTATGCACTTGCTCCCACATTTGTCTGATGTGATAGAGGTGTTGATGTCAGATTGCCCAAGATGAATTTACAGCATTGCAGCTGATATATATCGTGCATGGGCTCTTGCTTTTTTTGATATTTATAAGGCTCTCGTAAGTAGGGTAGCTACCAAGAACTCCCCAAATTATTTTGCTTCCTTTTGGCAATTTTGCATTCTTTTGTATACCAAATTTTGAAATTTTCCCGTATTATACCCAAGGACTGGGGTATAGCTAGGTGTGCAGCAGTAATGATACATGTCGTAACCATTTCATTCATTTCATTTACATCAAGGCTGTCTACAAATATTTTTTCTAGGGTTGCATTTTCACAAAATATTTGTCCAGTTGGCCAAATGCATTTTCCAATGGCGTGATTTGTGTAAGGTGATGGAAGGTGAGAGTGCTAAAGTGATGACAGGAAAATGATCACTACCATATGGGTTGTCCAAAACATCCCACTTAAAATCTGTAAAATTAGAAGGTGAAGTAGAAGACATGTCTAAGTAGCTCATTTTTCCACTGTTAGGTGAACATTGTGTGTGTTTCCCTGAATTTAGAAAACATTGTTAGAAATAATAAAATGCTATAAAATCTGCCCTCTGGTGTTAGTATTCTCACTTCCCCAAAGCAACTGGGAATGAGCATTAAAATCTCCCACTATAGGTATGGTTCTGACAACTGACTTTTTTTTTAAGTCTTCCAACTCGTGCAAGGTTAGCTTTAGATGTGGTTCCAGGTATACCGAGCACACCGTAATAGCTTTATATTTAGAAGTATAACTGCTACAGCTTTGAATTTTGTTTTTAATTTTAGCACATGTGCTGCTATACGCCTCTTTACTATGATTGCTACTCCTCTCGAGAGCCTATTTGTTTGCTCCCGGTCGCAGCGGAAGACAACCTTTTTTTTAAGACATTTGCATGTTTAGGGCCTAAATTCGTTTCCTGTAAGCAGAGTGCTAGAGTAGAATGTGCTTAAAATGTCTTTTGTCACCTATGTTGTCGAAAAGTCCCCTGCAGTTCCAATGGATTATGAAGGCCATCTTATTTTATTTGAAAAAAGAAACTATGCAAATTTTTCAGGAGATGCGACTCAGGCCTTGTCTTTTCTGGACCGATCCAAGCAGCTCCGCCGTCTCTGTGACGACGACGGCAGAGAGCAGAGGCACTGAATGAACATGCTATAGGCACATCTTCAGTTTTTTAGACCTTGCCTTGCGGGCAGAGGTCTTGAGGCCCGCAAACCCTAAGGGAAGCGTAGCCTGTTTTGGAAGCAGTGGAGTAGCCTGAGCTACTTCCACCGAGGGCGGGGATGGTACTAGGTCAGGCCCACTTTGCATAGCCTAGGCAGATACCGAAAGCTGGTGTAGTGCTCTGCCCTTTCGCACATCGGCGATATTTTGTTTAGCTGTGAACTGGTACGTGGTCTTTATTGTATCTGTTCTGTTTCTTTGTATGTAATGGTTTGTTTTCAGCAAATGATTTCTTTCTCGTCTTTCCATACTTGACAGAATCTAGAGTACGCGGGGTGTAAGGTCGTAAATAGTGCATGTTTACTCGGGTTTTCCTTTTGTGTGTGTTTGTGTGCTTCCTCCAGTTTCGGAGAGCCGGCCCGCGAGACGCACGGGTTGAGCGGCGTCCGTACCCAGGGAGGGGGCACCTTTTTCTTGTTTTTGTTTATAGTGGGAAGTGTCTTTGCGTGTGCGCGTTGTCTGTTTTATGTCTTTCTTGAGGGGCGGGGGCTCTCGCGCATTGAAAGGCGCTCGATCGTTCTGTGTTTGGCTTGGTGGATAGCGCGCGAGGCTCCGAACGCTGTCGGCAGACCCCGTCGAGTGCCCGTAGGGTGTTTTTTTTTGGTATGTGTAACAGGTAGCCGTAAATCTCGTGCGCGTCCTCGAGTGGAATGCCAGTGGTGGAAAGGCCGGGGTTTGGACGCTTCGACGAACTGAACCTTGGCTGCGATTTTCCACGAATCTGTGTGAACGGGGGGGACACCAGGGACGTTTCACGGAAACGTGGGACCGCGCGAAAACGACGAGGTACGATGGGTGGCCCAGGGAGTTGCGGCCCGAGCGAAGGAGAAGACTGACGTTGTCCCGTACGCTCGCTTGGGATGACGGACTGTCCTAAGCCGGAGGCGACCCAACTCAGTGTCTCTTCTGTTCTTTATTTCGACTGTGCTGTGCTTGTTTATCCAACCAACCTATTATTTTAATTAAATCAGTTTGTTAATTTAATTCGGCCCATTGCGATTCTTTCGGCGAAGCAAGGAGACTGAACCACCACCAACAAGAAGAAAAAAAAAAGGAACTTCAAGAAACAGCAAAAAGAAGTTTACTGGCACAGCCGACAGGATCACCGTCTCCCGTCAGCCTTCGGCGATCACAAAACAACTTGTTGAGCAGGAAGACTTCCGGGCCGATGGACAGCGCCTGAGGAGGAGGTCTCCGTCGAAAGAAGGCAGCACGAGAAGACAGCAACATTGTGGCCGACGGACCGAGCCATCACTTCAGATCAATGGACAGGCGCAGCATTGAAAGACGCCCAGCATGGTGGCCAACGGACTGAGCCATCAGTGTGCGTAAGGTGCGAGCCGCGCAGGCAGCAAAAGACGCCCCCACGCATCACGGCCAATGGACCGTACCAGCAGTGCTCAGCGCATCAAAGAACAAACTTCCAGCGCACCAGCCATGATCGGGCCACGAAAGTGACATCAGCCGCTGATGGACTAGCGGTGGACTTTTCATGTGTTTTCCAAGTGTTACATCGCGCATTGGCAGCGGAGATGTGCAAAGCCAGGACGCAGGAACGGCAGACGACGCGGTAGTCGGTGAAAGCAGGGTGGCTACGCCAGCGGCAAGGTGAGTGGCCCTTATGCTGGTCCTCGGAGCCTACTGGTGCCGTGCGTTGTGTAGAGAGTAACAGGAATTGTGCATGATACTGCGTAGCGCCGCAAGGATTGCAATAATGAGTGTGGAGGAGAGCAGAAGCGGTAGCGGAGATTCAAGGGGAGAGGAGTTGACAGGGGCAGACGAGAGAATGGGAACAAAAGGGCCTGCAGGAGCAGATGGGAGCGCTGGAGAAACCCCCGATTCAGCTATGCGACGGCTAGAAATGGAGCTGGAGCTGAGCAAAACCACGCTGCTCATCAAGTGAGAGAAAACGTGGCAGTTGGAGCTGCAGAGCGGTTTAATGAAGTGATTGCACTCAGGCGTGGGGCAAATGCGCGAAGAGAGGCTGGCGTATTTCGCTAAGCGCCTAAAGAGTTTGCTCACCCCGATTCCGACAGACCCAGAAGTGGTGGTATGGCTGGAGGGACTCGAGGGCATATTCCGCTCCTATCAGGGGCCCGACAATGTTAGGAGCCATTTAGTTTTGCCTCTGGTGACCAAGAGAATTCCGCACCTGTTCTCAAAGCTCTCTATCGAAGAGCTAGATAATTACGATAGGGTCAAAAAGACCATTTTGTCCGAGCTGCGACTGTCTCCAGGTGATTACCTAAGGCAGTTCCAAAATGCGCTGCCGGCTGAAAACGAGACCTGGCAACATTTTGCGTTGCGAATCAAAAGCTACCATACTTTTTATACGGCGGTGCGGGGATCAAGACGCTCGAGGACCTGATTGCTCTGAATGTGGCAGATCAGATGAAGCAGGCACTGAGCACTGAGGCTCACAAGTATGTCAAACGAGAGGAAGGGGACAGCTGAGTGAAGCCACACGAGATAGCAAAATTGGTGGAGGATTTCGAAGGAAAGGGGTCAGGAAGGAAACAAATAATTGCAGGCCGAAGCCCCTCTGGCAAACAATAACCAACTTTGCAAAAATCAACTTTCTCCGCCGGCGCACCCAGGGTCTTCCAAATCTCCTGCGTGCTTCATTTGTGATGGCCCACATTTTGCAAGGTCTTGCCCTGAAAACCCCACCAACAGGGGAGCCGGCAAAATGCGGTGGAATAGAGAAAACATTGTAGGCCAGGGGAGTTGCGGAGATGCTAGCAGCGGCGGCGGCGGAGCTATGGATGAGGGTGGACGGATAGCCACTGTTGATGTTACGACATGTGCAGTGTCATTGTTAAGGAAGGGAAAAGCCTCACGCGACTGCGTCAACCTGAGATGTGGTGACGCGGTTCTGCCAGCGCTGGCTGACAGTGGCACCGAAATAACTGTCGTAAAAGAGGGCGCGCTACCTAACAATGGAACGGAGAAGGTGGGAGACGTCACACTTGTGGATGCATTTGGCAATAGAGTGCTAGCAAAACTAGCTCGAGTTCCACTCAGCTTAGAGGCAAACCAGGGTCAGCATGTCGGGAAAAGCGCGTCACTGCTCTGCGCCGTAACAGGGGAACTGGCTTCCGAGGAGGCAGACTGCCTGCTTTCTGCAGACGCTTGGCACGCGCTTGGACAACAGGCACGCAACAGCGGTTGCGAGGTGCCCGATATGAGAGGACAGGCAGCCGTCACCTTGGAGGCAGGTAGCGGTAAGGGAGGTAGAACCTCGCTCGTTGGGAAACGCCGAGAGGGACCGGAGAGCGGAGGAGGTTATTGGAGACGCAGAAGGAAGATGTCGCAAAAACCTGAGAGCACCATAGGAACTAGGGGTAAGCTGCGGCAAAATCAAACCTGTGATGCAAATCATCGGCAGCTCTACCATGGCGCAGCAGGCCACCAGAGCTGTTGCCGCCCACTGTGGTTTCCGAGGGCAGGCATGGGGACCACTATGAAAAATGTTTTTTGTGTCGGATGCGTTCACATGGCACCATGCTAGATGCCTCGCATGCGGAGGTTGCCTTGTGTCTCAATACCTAATTGTTGAAAGTGGCGTTACGTTTTTTTTTGTGCGTTGTAATGAATTTGTGACGACCTTTGTGTTATTTATTGTGTGCAACAACCAGTGAGGTTGTTGCAACGATCTTAGGAGGGGCATGTAAGGTCGTCAATAGTGCATGTTTACTCGGGTTTTCCTTTTGTGTGTGTTTGTGTGCTTCCTCCAGTTTCGAAGAGCCGGCCCGTGAGGCGCGGGTGGAGCGGCACCCGTACCCAGGGAGGGGGGACCTTTTTCTTGTTTACAGTGGGAAGTGTCCCTGCGTGTGCGCGTTGTCTGTTTTGTCTTTATTGAGGGGCGGGGGCTCTCGCGCATTGAAAGGCGCTCAGTCGTTCTGTGTTTGGCCTGGTGGTTAGCGCGCGAGGATCCAAACGCCGTCAGGGGACCCCGTCGAGTCCCCGTAGGGTGTTTTTTTTTTTTTTGGTAAGTGTAACAGGCAGCCGTGAATCTCGTGCGCGTCCTCGAGAGTGGAATGCCAGTGGTGGAAAGGCCGGGGTTGGGACGCTTCGGCGAACTGGACCTCGGCTGTGATTTTCCACGAATCTGTGTGAACGGGGGGGACACCAGGGACGTTTCACGGAAATGTCGGACCGCGTGAAAACGACGCGGTGTGATGGGTGGCCCGGGGAGTTGCGGCCCGAGCGAAGGAGAAGACGGACGTTCTCCCGTACGCTCGCTTGGGACGACGGACTGTCCTAAGCCGGAGGGCGACCCAACTCAGTGTCTCTTCTGTTCTTTATTTCGACTGTGCTGTGCTTGTTTATCCAACCAACCTATTATTTTAATTAAATCAGTTTAATTTAATTCGGCCCATTGCGATTCTTTCGGCGAAGCAAGGAGACGGAACCACCACCAACAACAAGAAGAAAAAAAAAAGGAACTTCAAGAAACAGCAAAAAGAAGTTTACTCGGTGTAAGCACCCTCACAGTTGGCACAGTGTGGCCTTGAGGTGCAGCTTTAAGACTTGATGTTCATTTGGTGCACATTTGGCACAGGTTGTGGGGCCGCGGCAGCTCTGCGATCCGTGGCCGAACTCTGGCCCTTAAAACATTTTCTTGGGTTTGGGATATATGGTCAACATTTATTTTAACATATCCCACTGTAATCGATTCTGGGAGCATGCTGGCGTTAAATGTCAAGACTAGCTGTTTGGTTGGGATCTCGCAATGCAGGAAGGTGCACATACTTCCCAGATCCAAAAACTACAGATCCCAAACTCAAAATCTTGGCAGCATCATTTAACACGTTCTGTGAGCTGCATGAGTCCGAACAGAATGAGCTTTTGCAGATTGCTCCAACATTGTCATTGAAGACATTGAATACTTCAAACACAGAGAAGCAAAATGCAGTTGGCACCGAGAATATTCAATTCATCAACTGTGGCAGCACTTCATAATACCAACATTCAGCATGCTGATGGTATGGCTCAGTATATTAGCATGGTGCTAACATGGTGGAATGTTAAGATTAGAACTCATCGAAAGGGCCAGTAGCTTTCAGATGACCTGAAAAAACCCATATCATCGACATCTTGTCCCCAGTTCAGAGTTTTTGGGGAAAATGATGCACACAACTCATAGGCTCCATGAGGTCGCTATCTACTGCCTTGAAGAACTTGGTATGCAGTATGTTTTGCTAAGCAAATTTAAGACAGATTCCCTCAAGGATCGCTTTGGTCAGTACTGTCAGTTGTCTGGTGCCAACTATCATGTGTCAGTTAGGCAGATTTATGAGTCCGAGACAAAGCTACGGCTACAAAAAGTGCTCAAATTACCAGACATTGGCATGGTGCACATTGTTCCTGTCATTGCAGAGCCAGTTTGATGTCACAGTTAGCAACAGTGATATTAAGATCAAAGTGGCAAGGCTGCCAGCTGCGACATATATTGCCATTTACTGCACTCCTGCAGCTGTGAACAAACTGTTGCGCCACTCGTGCAAAGAAAATCTGGTAATAAATGATGCAGAGATACAATGCCAGAAATGTCCCAATTACCAGCATGACAAGAGGTGAGCTGAACTTCTCACGCGAACTTGTGAATGCTGTTCTAACCAAAGAGTAGTGCTGGACAAGCTTAGAAGTCCACGCTTCGCGAAACAGTTCTTTGCACTTCCTAAGCAGAAAGAAGTGCTAGTGGTCCGTGTGTATGGCATCATCAATAATAATGACCTGGATGTTTGTGTTAATGGCCATGCTCTCAACAAGTCATGCATTACATTTTAAATGTAGTAGCAAACACCCTTTTGAACAACTTGTGCAAAGCAGCAAACAAGTTAGCAAACGAAAAGTGTGCCACAAAGGCAAAGCAAAAACTTGAAACTTAAAAATTGAGGTGTCATTTATGCAGTTTTGCTTCCACCAGTGTTGTTTGTAAAAAAAAAATACCTTTTTCTCTCATCAATGCCAAATAGAATGCCTTTCATCCTACCTTCATTATCAAGAAGGCTTCTGATGTTATAAAATCTCTCTGTTCTGTGTCGCAGAAAACTGTACACGCCTGGATTTCCTTACTTCAAGCAATACTGTGTGCTGAAGCAGTCAAGTGTATTTGCAGAAAATTTACCCTACCAACATTTTTTCCTGATACTGACAAGCATCACATTTATGTTCATTTTACCAACAATGTGTTCTTGCACAAAGAAGAGACTGTCAAGCTGTATAATAAAGGATTCTGTATTACTGCCAAGCAGAAATGAGTTTGTGCCATTTTACGAGTGTTGCTTTCTTAGACTTTGAAGTCGACATTTTACATTCATGTAATGTCAACTTTTGCCATTTTTATAACATCCCTGATAGGGCTTTTGAAAGTATAAAAAAAGGAACAAAGTGTTAAATATATTATATAATCATGCGGTACCTTGAAAAGTGAATAGCTTATTTAGTAGATCATAGAGTTGATGCTCGACAGTGATGGTAACATTTTAGATATAGAGCTTCCAATCAGTCAGAAAACGGTTCTTACATGTGTAAGCATGCAAAACGCCGCCTTAAGGCATGAGGCTACAAACTGGCGATTTTGCCCGGCCAAGCTTCGTACATAACTGTCGACACAGCATATTAGTTCCTATTCGTAACACAAGCGAGCGAATGTAATTTTATTTCACGGCAATGCAGCTTATGTGGAGAGAGCGGGCGCAATGAAGTCCACTTCCATGACCATCTGGCTTGTAGTTAGGGCGGTTAGAGTCAACCAGCGACGCAACGTCAGTGCTGTGGATAGACACCCCTCTGCTGACCTTGACCCTCTCCCGGCCATCAACACTTACGGTGTCAAAGTACGAGTCAAAGAGGCAGGTGGCAAGACTTCCACTGGACTCATTTTTTTCAGCTGACAGCAGTCTCTGTGAGGATAAGATCCTTAACGGCCTCGAAAGCAGCGTCCCTATCCTGGGATGTTGGCGCAGCAGCAAAGACCTCGCAGTTTGCTTCACAGGAACCGAATCACAAGAAGTAGCCCTCTATAAGCTTCGCAATTCTTGCGCACTCGCCGCCCAAGCCCCCTTCAATGCCACAAATGTGGAGCTTATGGACATGCCACTGCGGCCAGCACCTTCCCCCTCCCCCACCGCTGTCTTCACTGCGGTGCTCAACACCCAACTGACGACTGTGATGCAGACGCACCTCACTGTCAACTGCAAGGGGAAAGATGCTAATACTGAGCCCAGGTGCCCACACTTGCAGCTGAGAGGCAGGTCGCCCTTACTCTGGCCTCAGCGAAAACTTGGATTGCACGGCAAGAGGTCATTGAACTAGTGACAAAGGACAAAGCTGAGTCTACTAGCACAAATGCTGGCAAAGCAGAAGAATCGAATAACACTGTCCAACGCCCACAAGACCACTCAGCAATCAGACTCCTGCAACTCCACATCGTCTCATGATCCTAATTCGTACTATGGTGTCGCGAGTTCACCTCCACGCTCAGCCCCTGCACCATGCCCTGCTCACACCGACCAGCGCAAAGCAGTCACAGCTGCCGTGGCGGCACTCATGGGACACCTCCCTGCTGAGTCACCTGCGCGACAACTATGCGCGGCGGCTCTCGCCGCTAACGAAGCTCTCCACCAACATGGCTAATGACCAACGGGTACATCAGCCGTAAGTGGTTCAGTGAAACTGTTCCTCCACCACCGTCAACCAGAGCTCGCAGCCATCCTGCCACTTAAGCAGTGGAATATCCTGGCTCTCCAGGAAACCGATGCTCGAGCATACTTCCTCCTACCTGGGATAGAGTGGTGCGACACCATGTGCTTCATTTCAGTGTAGTGCTAATCCGTAATTCGACCCCTCTCATCCTTCCGGCACACCTCGCACCGCTATTTACGTCCCCTTCACTCTGTAGTAGCGGTGGAAGACCTTACAGGTGGACCCACCCAGTGTGCTGCCATCAGAGTGCGTGTGGAAAAAACGGACACCACGGTCGCATCCGTTTACGTTCGCCCGGCCACCTGTGACTACAGGTGGAAAACTTTGGCGGACACAGCTGGGCCAGATTATGTTCGCATAGAAATTACTCCACTCCAAGAACAGTCGCCTGAGAACATCTACTATGTTGTGCAGTGGAATCTCGGGAGTTGTGTTAGTGATGAATGTGCCAATGCAGACTTCTTTTGACACATAGCAGCGTGTGCTACCTCCGCCACAATACACTGTGCTGCAAGTCCTGGATCCCCGGTCCCAGATGTTAAACTGCTTAATTTGCGCTCTGCTCAACGCAGACCACAGCGCAAAGCACACCGCATGGGCAAACCCAAGCACTGGAGATTCTCTCCTGGATTACGCAACCGACAAGACGTTTTTCGCCCGCTCTAGTTTGGTGATCCCCATCCCACCCCATCCCGACCCACTCCCTCTATAATAATCCCTTCATAACTTTCTTCATACCTTTCCTTACCTACCTTTTATCTCTTCTACATTACCTTTTTTTATATATTTCTACTTTTTTCTATTTATTTTCAAATCTACCTATTTATTCATTTATTACTAATCTTTTTTTCTCTTCCTTTATCTTCATCCTTTTTTTTTCTATCTGTACAATGGCCTTACACGCTCGCCTCTCATTAGTCCTCCCTGTTTGATATATTTTACACAGGTCTCGCTAGGCTCAATCCATTAACAGAATGGATGACCCATCTGACCAAGTATTCGATGTTGCCAGCATTCGTGCCCGCAATAGTCGCCACAGACGTGCAAGAAGCGTGGGCTGCTCATGTGCCCTTCAGCAGCTTCTCGGTCATGCGTCCAGCATCTGCAAAGAGCATGACGAGGCAAACGTATGCTCAATGCCACCCAGAGGCCACCTGTTGTGGAGGGAGCTGTGGATCTCTGTACCTCTCAGGAGAGCTTCTCATCGGCGCAAGAACAACCAGGTGATGCACTTTTTGATTCCTCCATCCAGGAGGCTGACATGTCGTTTGTTTACTCAACCATTCAACTACAAACAGGGCATGCGTCCTTCCCCACTCAACACCACCCATTATGAAGCCACTCAGAATAGTCCCACCACCTCAAACGCAGAGGGTGGCACAAACTGAGTCCGCCAGCCAAGCTGCTCCTGTTCTTAGCACAGCGCCTGCAGCAGAGGTTATACTATCCGCTAATGAGCGACAACCCGCTATCGCAGATGCCTTTAGCGATGAAGGCTATGTTCGGCAGGAGCAAAGGGGTAATCCCCGCCACCAACCAAACTCACCCACCAGTCGCGACCCCCGTTCCAACATTTCAAATGACAGCCAGATCTATTTTTCGGTGTTGACCAAAACCTCAGCGTTGATGAGATCACAGCCTCAGTTGAGAGCACCGTCCCTGTAGTGGGATGCCAGAGCAGTGGGAACGCAGTGGTTATTCACTTTGAGGGTATGCAGCTGCCTGAACAAGTGGCCCTCTTTAAGCTTCACCGTACAGTCCGCACTAGACGGCCACGCCCCACACAGTGCCTCAAGTGTGGATTGCTGGGGTGCGCCACAGCTGCTTGCCGAAACGACAAGCATTGCTTCCGTTGCGGAGCTGTAGAGCACACCATGGCGGACTGCAAAGCAGAAAAGCCGCGTTGCGTCAATTGCAACGGCACTCATGCCGCAACAGAGCCTCGCTGCCAATTGAAAAAGAAGCTGGCAACTCTTCTGGCTACATCAGAAAAGCCACTTACGCGCTGTCAGGCAGTGCAGATCGTTCAGGGCACGGGGAACGAGACAGAGCCCGCTCAAGCACGCATTCGTACTACAACTGTTTCCGGAAAGCAAAGCATCGCACGCGGGACTCCCGCGCACAAGCCCGTAACAAACAAATCTCGCGCTGAGGCAACTGCGGGCAAAACACAGCCTTACAAGGCAGCTATGATGGGTAACACCACATCTGCGTCTGAAGCGCAGAAAGATAGTCATCGCTGCCCTCTCGGCAGCGGTACAAGCCCTATTGGAGCACCTCCCCGAAAACTTGGCAGCGTGTCAGCTTTGCCAGGCGGCTTTGGCTGCCCAACAGTCACTCAGCCACAATGGCTAATCAGCTAGCAGTCAGGCAGCGGATATTTCAATGGAACTGCCATTCCCTCCGCCGCCGGCAGGCAGAATTATCTCGCATCCACCCGCTTCGCACGTATGATGTTCTCGCGTTACAAGAAACATATGTGCGAGCGGAGAACCTGGCGCTACCTGCCTTCATCAGGTACAGCAGCGAAACCCAGTGCAAACTCGATTCAAGTCAGAATTCGCCATGTCTCGACTCCTACCCTCCCGGCGCACCTCGCACGGCTGTTTACATACTATTTGCTCTCCCGCACGCGGCTATCTCACTGCACGGCACCGGAATGGATTGCATAGAGTGTGTAGCGGTCAAGGTCCGCCTCTCTGGTACTGACACCTCTGTTGCATCAGTGTATGTGCGCCCCCTTTTCTCCCCATGGAATGCACACTTTCTCAACCGCCTCTCCCAGGCTGCCATTTGTGGCCTCATCCACCACCGCCGAGCTGGCTGCCCTCCACCTGGCGGCGGACATCCTAGCGGAGAGTCCGGACATCCGAAAGGCGGCCATTCTCACGGACTCCCGCTCCACCCTCCAGCTCCGGCAGAAAACAGATGCTGGCCCTCCTATGGTGCGTAGCCTGGCTGCACGACTCACCACCATTGGACTCTGGGGTACCACCCTGATCCTCTGCTGGGTGCCGGGCCACTCTGGAGTGGCTGGCAACGAGGCAGCCGATTCCCTGGCCAGGACTGCCCGCGATCCTGGCACCCCCACCAGCACCGCAGTGGGACCTCTGGACGTGGCGAGAGACATCCGACGCCACCTCCTCCTGGAACACCCGGACTCCAGAGTTGCGGGCGGATCTCCCCCCGTCCGCTTCCCACCACGGGCCTTTCCTTTGCCGACCGGTCCTTCCTTCTCCAACTCCGAGTCGGCTCCGCTCGGACGTCTTCCAGTCTCCACCGGTTCGGCCTCACCCCCTCTCCGGCATGTCTGGAGTGTGGACACCAGGAAGAGACACTCAGACATCTGTGTGAGTGCCCAGCCTTCGCGCTGCAGCGTGCCGTCCTCTCTTCTGGCTATCGCTCTCTTTCCCTCCCCTCTTCCACCTCAGAAAAGGTTCTGTTTCCTCGTGGGCCGATATCTGACAAGCCCTTCCGCCTGCTCCTCGCCTTCTTGGCGGCAACCGGCCTCGACAACCTTCTCTAGATGCCCTGGGGGGGCACGATTGCTTTTACGTAGCGCCTGCGTTTCTTTCTTCCTTATCTTTCTCCCCCCCCCCCCCCCTTCTCCAACTATCTGCACTCGGCAGTGGCGATGTCGACACCGTCGGCAGTCAACCGGCCAGTGCACTCCCCCTTCATCTTCCTATCAACCACCACCACCCCACCCCTCCGCATGCTTATCACCTGATAAAGTTACCTGCGGGGATTTCAATGCCCATCATTCTGAGTGGGACTGCAGCAACAGCACTAAACAGGGTCGTGATCTACTGGATGCAATTCGGGTGGTGGGTCTCACTATACTCAACGCCGGCAGCCCCACCCGCGTCAGTCTGAGCACCACCCCTTCTGCCATAGACTTCACCCTTGCGTCACCGTGCTCCTCCTACAGCTGGAAAACCAGTCCTGACACACAGGGCTCTGACCATCTGGGGATTGAGATAACACCAAGACACAATCTCCCCAGTACTATTCACAGCTTGTTTAGAGGAAGTATTCAGAGACTTGGAATGGGAGCAGTTAGGGATAAGGGTAGATGGAGAATACCTCAGTAATCTGCGATTTGCTGATGACATTGCCTTGCTAAGCAACTCGGGGGATGAATTGCAAATAACGATTGATGACCTAGACAGAAAAAGTAGAAAGGTAGGCTTGAAAATCAATATGCAGAAGACTAAGGTATTGTTCAACAGCCTCGGGAAGGAACAGCAGTTTATATTAGGTAGCGAAATATTGGAAGTAGTAGGCGAATATGTCTACTTAGGACAGGTAGTAACTGCAGATCCGGACCATGAAAAGGAAATAACAAAAAGAATAAGATTGGGATGGAGCGCATTTGGCAAGCACTCGCAGATTATGACTAGCAGCTTACCGGTATCGCTCAAGAGGAAAGTATACAACAGTTGCATCTTGCCTGTACTCACCTATGGGGCTGAAACGTGGAGGCTAACCAAGAGAGTTCTACTTAAGTTGAGGACAACCCAGAGGGCTATGGAACGAAAAATGGTAGGGGAACATTAAGAGATAGAAAGCGCGCAGAGTGGGTCAGAGAAATAACTCAAGTTACCGACGTTCTAGTAGAAATTAAGAAGAAGAAATGGACATGGGCAGGACATGTAGTGCGAAGAGAGGATAACCGATGGTCGCTGAGGGTAACAAACTGGATTCCAAGGGAAGGAAAGCGTAGCAGGGGGCGGCAGAAAGTTAGGTGGGCGGATGAGATTAAGAAGTTCGCAGGGGTCAAGTGGATGCAGCTAGCACAGAACCGGGTTAGTGGAGAATTATGGGAGAGGCCTTCGCCCTACAGTGGGTATAATCGGGCTGATGATGATAACACCAAGGGCTGCCCCACCAGCAAGCAAAAAGGTGTATGCAGTTGTACGGTGATCACGATTCCGCGAACTGACAGCCCGCAAGACCAGCGGCAGCTGTTCTGGCAGGCCTGCAGGATTGAGGCGGCACATGGAGCCCTGAACTGAGGGCTCCACTCAGGAAGAAAAGGAAGTTTATATAATAAATGTTTTTCCTCCTCCTCCAGGGAGTGTTTTCTCATATAGCCGAGTGCGTACGTGTAGCTACATAATTATGCTCTGTTGTTTTTGGGGCGGCCGTCCCAGACATCAAACTCCTCAATGTACGAGCCGCCAGGCGCAGAGCGCAACGCAGGGCGAGACGGACTGGCAAGGCGGAACATTGGACGCTATATAACCGCTTAGACACGGTTTGTCGCCGCCACGCCAAAGGACTACGCTGACGTAGCTGGGCTCGGCTCTGCAAATCCCTCTACAGCAATATCTCGCTAGCCAAAGGATGGCACATATTGAATGTGCTTCTTCGGCCTAGGACCCCCCCACCACCCCGTCCTCGCGATAGCTGTTACTAGGGGCCTCACCAATGCTGAATTGGCCGAAGTCCTAGCTGACAATTTCTTAGGCGCTAGGAGTGGGCAGACGTCGACACCGCCTCCACTGGTACTCACTATTGTTCCAGCCCATCTCGCACCCAACGTCCTGGCACTTTGCACAGAGGAATTTTCAATGCGGGAACTGAAGGAGTGTCTCGCGGGGAAGAATACTAGAAGTGCGCCAGGCCCCGACGGTGTCACATATCGAACGTTAAAAAATGTGGACACGAATGAACGGCACCGCTTGCTCCGCAGCTATAATGCCATATTCAGCGACGGCAATCTTCCCGAAGTATGGCTTACAGCAACTGTTATACCCATTCATAAAAAAGGGAAGCCGGCAAATGATTTAAACATGTACAGACCCGTGTCATTCACATCTGCACCCTGCAAAATCATGGAAGCGATGATGCTTAAAAGGCTGCACTGGATTGCAGACACAACCGAAGCCCTCGCACCGGAGCAAAGCGGATTCCACAATTCCCAATCCACCATCGATGCCATCGCAGATATTGCGGCTTTTTTAGAGCAGGCCAAACATAATAAGAAGGCCGCCTACCTCTTATTATCGGACATTCAGAGTGCCTTCAATTGCCTGTCACATGAATCCATAATCATGACTGTGCGATCAATGGGCGTGACAGGCAATCTTTACAACTTTGCTAAAGCATTCCTCTCTAGGCGCATATTTCGCGTCAAGGCCGGTGGACATCTCAGCGCTCCTCATCCTATCACTGCAGGAGTGCCGCAGGGCAGCGTGCTTAGCCTGTTATTTAATTTAGTCATGGCCAAACTCTCCTCCCTTATACCGAGCAATTGTATATTTCCAGTTCGTGTATGTCTATATGCCGACGACATAGCACTTTTTTTTCCGTGGTCCCAAACTTAAAGGCGAACCGTTCGAGCGAATCCGCAGTATGCTCACCCTCCCTTATACTGAGCAATTGTATATTTCCAGTTCGCGTGTGTCTATACGCCGACGACATAGCACTTCTTTTTCCGCGGCCCCATGCTTAGAGGGCGAACCGTTCGAGCGAATCTGCAGTATGCTCTTAACATCACACAGGACTTTCTCAAATCTGTCGGGCTGGCACTATCTGTCACCAAAATGGTAGCCCTGGTTTTCCACCCACGCCCCACAGCAAGAAGCCTTATTCCCCCCCTCCAGCTAAACGGAGAGGTTATCTCATGGAGGAGAACGGCCAAATAGCTTGGCCTGACATTAGACTGCCAACTAACTTGGCAACCAGCGGTCAGACGACTTAGAAAAGAGGCCAACCAAGTACTCACGGCAGCCTCCAAACTCAAGGCCAAAGGTGATGGCTGATCCCCTTTGCTGGCTCTCCGCTTTTATGAGGGCATCGCGGTAGCCAAGTTCCTTTACGCCCTCCCGTACTTTGAAATTCGTATGAGTCTATGGGACTCCATAAACAGCGACCACCACAACACTATTAGGCGCTTTTTGCGGATTCCCAGCTATTCGGAGATCGCGGCAACCTACGCTGAGGCAGCGCCATGGCCAGACTCTGCGGGCGGAATGCCCGGTGCTCAATGTATCGAACGCATTAGAAGGGCGCCTGGAACAAAGCCCCTTATCGTGTGCCTCAAAGCAGCACCAGAACCTAAGATGGGGTGCATGCTCAACCTCTTTGACGCCCACATAGCCGAGCCTCCTCCCCGAGCTCCCATGCCCACACCCCCGCATCGCTACTGCTCTCTAGATCTTGGGCTTACCATACCTGGCATAAAGAGTAAGCACAGCACCCCTGTGTGTGCTTTAAAGCAGGAAACTGCAACTATAATTAACGAGAAATTTAGTGGTAAGACGTTCCTTTACACAGACGGCTCGGTCTCACGCGACGGTGCTTCTGCAACTGCAGCCTGCATTGTTCCCGCACTGAACTTGAGCAGGCAGTGCAGACAGCATCCCCTATCGCGCGTCCTCCACAACTGCAGAGCTAGCGGCCCTGCACTTGGCGGCGGAGCTGCTATTATGCAGCTAAAGAACGACAAGCCCCTCCCAGTTACCCGGTCACTGGAAGGAAAAATCTGCGAAGCGGAAACAGACGGCAAAAGCGTGTGCCTGCAATGGCTCCCCTCCCATGTTGGGATTGCAGGCAATGAAGCGGACGAACTTGCCAAACGGGCGCATAATAACAATGCCCCCATTTCTAATGCGATCACGCGCTTTGATGTAGTGCGTCTCAGCATTTTTCACCGGACCTACAGAAGCACCCTGATAGCCGCGTCACCTCAGGCAATGCACCCCGCGCCCTGCATCATGCTGACTAGGACGTCACTGAGAGATCAAGCATCCTCAAGATGCGAATTGGCTGTGTCTGGACGGCAAAGCGCCTGAGCAGACTTCACGGCATCGGTTCCACTCTGTCAGGACTGTGGAGCAGTGGATACATTCGCATTTGGTGTGTGACTGCCCCGCTCTAGACGCACACCGGCATACTCTTTGGGATGCCCTCGGCAAACTTGGGCTGCCGGGCCTCCTCAAATGATTTGCTATTTCCTAGGGCATCGCGGGAAAAAACGCGACGCAAATTCGCCGAGGACCCGCGCCTTCTTGAGCGACTGTAAAGCCAGTTAAACTCTTTTTTTTTTCTCCCTTCTCTATCTTTCTATTCTCTAACTACTTCACTTCCTTCCTCTTCAAACGCACAACTTGCGCCTTTACCACGCAATCCAACGCGCACTCTAAGCCTGCTAACTTGCTAGACCAGTTCCAGCATTCTGGCGACCTCCGCTAACCCTCGGAGATTGGCCCAAAGACGCTTCCAGCGCGCCAACCAGCTCCTGCGCCCCCCCATAGGTCCGCGCACCGGAGGCTCCGCCTACTCTCTCGCACTTCGTGAGCGCGCTCTTGGCGCGGGTCTGCTCTTTTCCTCCTCCTTGTCTCCATTCTCACTTCCAACCCCTTCTTTTCTTTTATTCCCACAACCCTCGAGTGTTGCAAAGGCAGCAATTCCCTATATCGAGGAGACAGTTGAACGCACCACGTAACCCCTTTCCATCCATTCCCCACAAGAACATCACCCCCCAAGCACTGGACTATCTACAACCTTTAGATGCCTGTTGCTGCAGTCACGCCAAAAAACTGTGCCGACGAAGCTGGATTAATCTGCGCAGTCCATGACAATCCCCGTTCTCAGAAACGAGGATGGCGTATTGTTTTTGTGAATGCTGCGGCCCTGTGACCCCCGAAACCCTGTCCTCGCTATCTTGGTAGCGCGTGGCATCACTGACTCACCCCTTTCAGAGCATCTTGCTGACCACTTTGCTGCCTCCCTAGCTGTGAGTGGACAGCACTTCCCATGCCCGCATCACCCTTGTACCTGCTCATCTCGCTGCTGACATCCTAGAATTCTCCATGCATGACTTCACTCCTCACGAGCTGGAGGCAAGCCTAACCTCCAGGAAACAATGGTGTGCCCCCGGGCTTGATGGTATCACGTATCAAATGTTCAAGAACTTGGACACTAACCAGTGTGCCAGACTTCTAGAAGCGTGTAATGCTCTAATCGATTGTGGCGCCCTTCTCGATGAGTGGTGCTCAGCCACTCTCATCCCTGTCTTGAAGAAGGGTAAACAAGCATCACAGCTGAGCTCATATCGACCTATCTCCCTTACCTCAATGCCGTTCCACCGTTGACAGCATCACAGAGATCATTTCCTTTCTTTGAATGGCCACGGCTACCCATAAATGCACATACTTCCTCCTATTTGATGTCCAGAATGCTTTTAACTATGTCTGACATTCTCTGACAGTTCTCAGATTCTCTTCGCTCCCTTGGTGTAGTCGGGAACCTCTCGTTACGTTCGAAACTTTCTCTCTGACCGCACCTCGAGTGTAAAGGCTGGCTCCTCTGTAAGCTATCCTCGCAGGCTCTACTCTGGCGTCCCTCCGAGTAGCATATTGAGCCCCTCTCTTTAATCTCGTCCTGCGGCAGTGATAATGCCCTTCGTGAACAACTCATTTAGCTTGTTGACACTAAAGGTACTTAAGAAAAGTTTTTCTAAATTCGCTTCTACTTTAAACAGCCCCCAATCTGCTAAGTGAAGTTTCTGTTTCGGTTTGGTCTGCATGACTGAAGGTGAGGATCTTAAAATCCATACATGCCCAGTGTCCTATATGTAGGGCGCTTCTTTGATGTCTTCTGAGATCGCTATTTTTTTAACTGAAGACTACAGTGAATCAAGCAGGCCTCAACGTCGTTGTGCGCAAGCGCACACTTTACTTGCCCTTCCTGTTGCCACTGCAGACTGCTTATTCCGAGCGGATCCGTGTTCTGTACGAAAGACGTCATGGAGCAGCAGAAAAAGTAAGTTATGATACTTCTGTAGTTGCAGAGTAATTGCAATACTTTTCGGACCAGCTCGTAACAGTTGCGAAATTAACTGGGGTCAGTTGTGTTGTTCAAATCTGAGATTATAAGTTACACCGTGGTAAACCCAGCTGTCCTATGACACTGGGCAAATAAGGTGTAGGGGAGATGTGAAGAATGAAAGGAACGGTTACAGACTTTCTGCTTGTTCACACGCCGCTTATAGACATGTTACACCATCTGGTGTATCATAGATGAACTTTGATAGTTGCCCTCTTTTAGCGGTGTTATGAAAGACTGAAGATGCGTTTTTTCCGTTGCACTACACGATTTGCACCTATAACTACATAATAAAACATTTACTAGGAACATTTACGCTATGTTGAATATCTAAATACGAGCTCATCTTATTTCATGCTTTTTTTTTTCAGGAAATGAATACCATGTCCAGTGTTCTATGCGAAGACTTCACCACTCAGATGTCTGAATAATGTTCTAGACATAGTTCATTCAGAGGCAGCAGGTTAAAATACCCTCCGCCCCACAAGCGACTCACACAAGAAGAAGCGACCAGCTGGAGAAGACTGCAGACTGGCACCTTCCACAACTTATACATTCTAAACAAAATGTTTCCCACACAGTATAGAGATAGCTGCCCCTGGTGCGGAGACAGTCCGACCCTATACCACGTCACATGGGAATGTAAACACAACTACACTTTCCACAAACAAACTAACCTGAGTGCGGAGCAATGGGAGGGCCTGCTAACCAGCTGCGAGCTCACCGCCCAAAGGGCATTGGTGCAGCACGCATGCGAGGTAGCCAGGACCAGTGGAGCCCTGGAATGAGGGAACCACCTGTGCTAAGGAGTCTCCAACGGTGGCGAAGAAGCGGCTGCAGGAAGACTCTCCGAGACTAACCAAAAGACCTCAATAAAGTTTTTTCACTCACTCACTCACTCTAGACACAGTTGATGCTGAAGGCAGCGTGCCCTCTACACAGGCAATATTGCCTCCTGATAATTTTGCAGCCATGGTCACCGACAAAGAAAGCGGCAATGAAAATGACACTGACATAGCTCGCTTGCCTGGAAGCCTCCTTCGAGCAGAAATTGTGGAACTCAACAATACATCCAGTGAAGACGATGATGACTGTGAGCCACCCAAGGTCACCAAATGCACCGCTCAATGGAGAGAGACTTGAAAACAAAATTACCTCAGAGTGGCTGGAGGACCAAGAGGATGAAAGTTTACTTTCTCCAGCGGAAGAATTCGACAAATTCTTTGACATCATCACACTTCTCATGCAGGAAACAAACTGTTATGCGGAGCAAAAAATCAGAGCCTAGGAGTTTTATAGGCGTGCTTCTTCTTAGTGGCTACATGCCTGTACCTGGCCGAAGAATGTTATGGGCAATCTCCGATGACTGCCACAACGAACTCGATGAGGCCTAACCGCTTCGAAGAAATTTTCTCATGCATGTTGCGGACAACAGCCTGCCTCAAAATGACAGATTTGCCAAGATGTGGCAGCTATTGAAGATTTTGATTAAGAAATATCTTTTGCATGCACTGCTTTCGAAATGCTACAGTATCGATGATAGCATGCGTGAATATTTTGGAAAACATGGTTGTAAACAGTTTCTGAAAGGAAAACCAATCATATACGGATATAAACTATGGTGCATGTGCCCTCCTCTTGGCTATTTACTGTCAGCTGAGCCCTACCAAGGAACGTTTGGCCTGACCACTGAAAGCAAAAATGACCTTGGTCTTGGAGGTTCTGTTGTGATGGGCCATGGTTGGTCGACTCAAAGCTAAAACTGGCCACTGTTTTCATGTATTTTTTGACAATTTCTTCACGAGCATGAAGCTTTGCCGAAAACTGACAGCTATTGGCGTGAAATGCACTGGAACAGGATTGAAAAATGTCTACTTTTTTCACAAAAAACTATGAAATGTAAAGATGGAGGCACAATCGATTGCAGGGTGGACACAGCGAAGTAATCCTATGCAGTCTCTAATTTTATGTATTATTACTGCCGTCTCTAATGCACATGGTGTTGAGCCAACACAACACGTGAAACGTTACTCGAGAGGGAAAAAAACAAATGTTGCCGTAAATGCACCATTATTGATTGCTAAGTATAACGCCAACATGGGATGGGTAGACAGAATGAACCAGAACCGTACAGCTATGAGAAAAGTGGTGCTCCTCTCTGTTCACCAACCATCTTGACGCATCCATGAACGATGCTGTGCAGTTGTGCAGGCTCAAGAATGGGAACATCGACCATCTCTATTTCCGGAGGTCTATTGCAGTGGCCTACCTCAAGAATTATGGATGCAAGAACTCCCGCGGAAAATGCCACCAGTGCGCCATTCAGGCACAGTCGTTTGACCACCCGCTGTTCACTAATGCGTGCACTGGCATTGCTCAGTACACAGGTCCCTTGCACATTTTGCCTGCATCGAAGTGTGGAGCATCCGTCACTGCTGTGCCTGTGGCATCGAGTGCGTTACACTATTAATACTCGGAGCTTCGAGCCGGAGTACTTGCAGATTCGAGCCTGGCCGCATTGCGATTTGAAGATGTGATAGGAAGGAGTTGCTGTGGAGACGTGGTTGCTGATTAATTGTGCGAATGGCATGGAGGCGAACCGAAAATGCCACCCGTGCACTGTACTATCTCGGCGTGGAGTTTTGCTGACTGTCCGGCTTTTCATTCACTAAGTGAAATAAGTTAAAGACAATGCAGCAGCAACACAGATGAAATGTGAGCCCAGTGCGTCTGAGAAAAGGTAGTTTTGTTGACTTGTGTATTACTTCTTGCCCCGCCGTGGTGAATGAGCGGCTAAGGTTTAATGGGTTTAATCCTGGCTGCGGCCACCAAGAGGGAAAAAAATACCGGCCTTGTACTTTGCGATTTCAGCACACGCTAAAGAACCCTATATGTGGTAAAAAGTATTAGGAGACTTCTACTGCGGCGTCCCCAATAGTCCGAGGTGTCCTGTGCCCGTAAGCCCCAAGAACATAGTCTTTATTCTTTTTTTTGTTGTTTTTGGATGAGCGCTGTAGTTTAGTCATGATCTGAGCCGTAGATTGAGTCTATCAGCGTCGCTCACGGCACATTGTGCAAGTAATTCTTAAAGCACGCATGGCCACGTTGGGCAGTATAGGGGCATAAGTTAAATGGTTGTTCTCTGCGATTGAAGAGCAGTAGTCACGGAGAGCTCTCGCGTGTTCAAAAGCACAAAACCTGGCAGCGGGCTAAGTGTGACAGATACTGTGCCTTTCCCTTAATCTGAACCAATTATTAAAAAAAAAAGATATTGTGGTGTTGAGCGAAGTGACGTAACGCCTTCGCACGGTTCATATTTTCAATGTGTACATTCACCTGCTAAAGCACATGACAACGGTGGCTGCTTCATTTTTTTTGGAAATTACCTTTCTATTAAAAAGCATGGCGCATTTTTTGTTTTTGTTACCACTGGTGACTGCTGATCAACATTGGAAGGATGAATGTCCGATGGATGGCGAGCTGCCATCTGTTTTAAGATTGTTTTCTCTCTGACGTCTAAGCCGGCAGGGCAGGATATGTGCGTGCGCGGTACACATTTTGTTTTGAAGACCCGCGTCTTGCTGACGCTCATTGGGTCGAATTACTCAAGCGGCGGCGCCTAACGCCCTCCTGAAGGGAGCGGCTAAAACTCGCCATGAATAATTCCAGTATTGCTTGGATTTTCGCACACCAGCCGCCCTGAATCCCCAGCATTCCCTAGCCCGAAATGTCCCTAGTGTGCCTAGCCCCAGCCGGTCACCCGCTCAGCGGTCGGCGTTAGTTCCATATCGGGTAGGGTGAACTCTTTTGGGCGGCGATTCCGCGAGGCGCTTGCGACCGTGTAGCTATGAGTAATCCTGGGACGTCTGTTGCAGCCATGGAGGAAACTTCGGAAGAGAAAGATAAGTATCCTTGTCCGCTTTGCGAAAAGTGTTACTCTTCTCATTCAGCAAAGAATCTTCATCTAAGAACAAAGCACCCTGATGAGTGTGTATCCTTTGTGCCAAATGCTAAGCCTTATGCATGCGACGTTTGCGACGATGGCCCGTTTGCTAACCGTTCTTTTCTGATGCAACATTGTCAGCACCTGCATGGATTTGTCCCGAGGTACACAACGCATAAGTTCAGCACAACCGAAGGTGAGCACGGCGCATGTGCATTATTTTTTACCTGTGCGCTGATTATGTTTTGGCGGTTCGTTTTAGATAGCAGACTCCTGCAGCTGCAGCTCATTGTTGCCGCGAACCATTCACATCCTTGCTTGTTGTTTTTCCGCAGCCGCCGACATGCCGACTTGGCACTGTGATTGTGACGCACTGACCGATTTTGGGCTCGTTGTTTATGGCCGGTGTTGCGAAACGCGCCTTTATCGCTTTCTTTGCAGCGCGAGATGCGCCGAGATTAGTCTGGAATGATTGCAGGCAAGCACAACTATTTCAGTATTATTCTGGACTTTTCCAGTCTTCCTTGAGCGGACGATATATCTAGACGTTTCTGCGTCGACTTTAAATTGAGCACTGCCGAATGCAACGGGCACTCTTGCTGCCATCGCCGCCGCCGAATTTCGTAGTTCTTTTGCAAGCGCAAGCGAAATCACACGGTCAGGTTTGCTAGCATTCTTTTGTCATGGATTAGGTATATCAAGTGCAGGAGGAACGTGTGTGACAGTGTAACCACAGATGACTTACGCGTCTGTACACAGGTTAAGCGAGAGACCAGCCCTGTACTGTTTACTATTTGGAAAATAAACGCATCCCGCTATTGCGAAAGAGGGGTGCGATACTGGAAGAAAATCTATTTTGCAATGGACTATCACTTACACCTGTCAAACAATATAGCATACTTGTTAAGGTCTTTATCCCCTTTTTACTGATGGCTAGTGATGCCTTTATTTGGGTAGTGCAATGTGAGGTAACAAACTTAGTTTACTATTCTAACATTCTTGGTAAGTAGATGCATGCATGCACTCCCATACACATTTCCTACATTTGAATGAACACATCCACGAGCACCTTTTTAAAGAAAGCAGCAGCAATTATTCACAAATACCTGTACAAGGATGTACAAGAGAAGATATTGCCTTACATTTAACAGAGCGACGTTTTCCCTGAGCAGCATCATGCGCTAATTAGGTCGGGCCGGGCTTTATGTCGAGCACTGGTCCGAGCTAAGGCCCTTTAAGTGTTTGGCTGGGCTCGGTCCTGTGGAGTAGGGCCGGGCTCAGAATTTCAGCCCGTACACACTTCTAGAATACAGCTGTTAGATAATTAGAATGCATAAGCGACGGGTCACAAATCAATTCAAGTGTTACCGGATTTAAATTTTTTCGTAGTCGCAAACCAATTTATGATGATGATGATGATGGATTTTAATGGCGCAAGGGCGACTCAGGCCAAAGAGCGCCAAACTCAAGGTTAATGGTGCACTCAAGTTTATATGATGGAATAGTTGTGATTTTTCATGAAGGGATAAAAAACTGGTGTATAGGGCCTAAAAATGTATTCGCTCTGTAATATCGCTAAAAACAATGGTGTATAGGGCCTAAAATTCATTTGTGATATATAATGGATGCGAAATGTATAAGTAGGTGTATTAAAAGATCTCATCCGTCCTCTCAAGGAGGAGCGGGCTGAGACCCACGTCGATAAAAAATTTCATGTAAAAAGCCTACTTGTGATAAAAATTTAAGCACCTGTTTTAAAGGAAACATTGGGTTGTCGCCAATAAAAATGGATGGGTGTGCAGGTATTTGATGAGTGAACAAGGAGGGAAAATGACGTCTTCTTTCTGGTTCCAGTCGTGCACATATGATTAAAACATGTATGACAGTGAGTCGATCACCACATCTCGAGCAGTGTGGTGCAGGAGAGTTGGTTAAAAGATATGTATGGGTTATGTATGTGTGGCCAATTCTCAGCCTGCACAGGGCTACTTCTTTAAATCTGTGTTGTTTTTCTGTGTTGTACCTGCCTATTTTTGCCTTTATTGTGTGTAGTTTATTTTCTGATGCTGCGTCCCATTCCTCTTGCCATTGTTGTCGAATCATGTTTTTTATGTGTGGTTTGAGGTCATGATAAGTTATCTTATCAATGTCTGTGTCATTTCTAAGGGCAGCTGAAGCAGCTAGCCTATCAGCTGCCTCATTACCAGGTATACAGCGGTGGCCTGGCACCCAACACAGTGTAATTTTAATTTCTTGTTCATGGGCAAACATAAGGGTGTTATAAAGAGAGTTCAGTACTGGGTTCTTATTTTGCCATTTCCAAAAGGATAGGGACTTTAAAACACTGAGGGAGTCTGTGTAGATGATCGACGTCTGTATTTTATTTTCTATAATGTGTCTCACAGCTAAAAGGATACCATTGCATTCAGCGGTAAATATACTAGTATTTCTGTTCAGGGTTTTTGACTGTGAAAACTGTGGTCCATGTGCTGCACAGGAGACTTGAGCAGACTTCGAAGCATCAGTGTAATATTCGTCACAAGTGTACTTCTCCTGAAGTGACATGAAATGCTGCTGTATGGCAATAGGGGATGCATGTTTGCCCACTTCAAGAAACGACAGGTCGCAATTAACACCGTGCATTTCCCAAGGAGCAATTAGGTCTTTTATGGAAGTTGTATGAAGACTGGTAACCGAAACATTCAGATATTCAATGTGCGTGGCAACTCTGATTGGATATGGTGGTGTTAGAGATGGTTTTTTTGAGAAAAGTGCTGTGCCAGTTTTGTCAAGCAGGAGCCGACGACATGGATGGTCCAGTTGGCATAGTACCTTCATAGCATAAGTTAGAGAAGTAAATTGTCTCCTTCGTTGCAGTGACCATCGGTTCGCCTCGACATAGAGGCTAGCAATTGGGCTAGTTCGGAAAGCGCCTGTAGCGAGGCGAAGGCCGAGGTGGTGCACGGGATCGAGCAATTTTAGCGCAGAGGATGATGCTGACCCATAAACCATCGAGCAATAGTCAATGCGTGATAGAACTACACTATTCAGAAGGTTCAGAAGGCAGTCGCGGTCTGTGCCCCATGACCGGTGAGAGAGAATTTTTAGCAAATTCATCGCTTTGAGACACTTCAGTCGCAACTGTTTTATGTGGGGAATGAAGGAAAGTTTTTCGTCAACAACTACGCCAAGAAATTTATGTTCTTTTTTAAAGGCAAGGCTCTGGCCATTCAGTGTAATGTTGGGGTCAGGCCTGATGCCACGCTGCTTAGAGAAAAGTACACAAACACTCTTTCCAGAGTTAAATTTAAACCCATTGTCATCAGCCCACCTGGACAATTTGTTTACACCTAGCTGAATTTGTCGTTCACAGATGGCCAAGTTGCAAGATTTGAAGCTTATCTGGACGTCATCAACATATACAGAACAAGAAATAGTTTTTGGCAGCACGCTTTTTAAAGAGTTCATTTTGACTACAAAAAGTGTGCAACTGAGAACACCACCTTGAGGGACACCATTTTCTTGAATGTACTGCTTTGAATACGCATTGCCAACACGAACTTTGAAGGTCCGTTCAGACAAGTAACTTCGAATTGTGCTCAACATGTTTCCTGTGATGCCAAGAGAGAAGAGGTCGCAGATGATACCATAGCGCCAAGTGGTATCATATGCTTTTTCAAGATCGAAAAAGACAGATAAACAATGTTGTTTATGTGCAAAAGCATCCCTTGCATAAGACTCAAAGGCAATGAGCTGATCAGCTGTTGATCGCCCAGCTCTAAAACCAGCTTGGTTTTGATAAAGAAGACCATTGTATTCAAGGAAATGGAGAAGGCGACGATTTACCATTTTCTCAAAAAGCTTGCATAGACAGCTGGTTAGTGCGATAGGCCGATAACTAGCAGCAAGTGTGGGTTCTTTTCCGGGTTTTAATATTGGGATGATGATCGCTTCCTTCCATGCTTTAGGAAAGCGTCCTGTGGCCCATACTTTATTATACAGGTAGAGTAGGGTTTCAACAGTGTTCACATGCAGATGCCTGAGCATTCCATATGTGATCCTGTCAGAACCTGGAGCTGTGTTACCACATGTGTCTAGTGCAATCTTCAGCTCCTGCATGGTGAATGGGCTATTGTATCCTCCTGAGGATGGCCTTTTATCATGTATGTGCTTCCTCTCCTCTCTTGCCTTGTGCCGCAAAAAGGAATCTGTATAGTGTGCTGAGCTGAATATGTATTCAAAGTGTTGCCCTAGTGTGTCTGCTTGATGTTCAAGAGAGTCACCACTGGTGCTGACAAGGGGCGTTGGGACTGTGCTATATCCTTTAAGTGCTCTTATCCTGTTGTGAACTTTGTGTGCGTCAGAATAGGAGTTCACTGAAGACAGGAATGATGACCAGCTTTCTCGCTTGGAGATGCGTCGAATACGCCTGCCATTTGCCTTTGCACGCTTAAAGGCTATTAGGTTTTCGGCTGTGGGGTATCGGCGTAGTTTCGACCATGCCCTGTTTTGAGTTTCACGAGCAGTCTTACATTCTGCATTCCACCAGGGTCTTCGTTTATTTCGTGGCTTACTTGACGTCTGTGGAATGTATTTTTCTGCTGCCTCTATGATGTGCAGCGTGATTAAGCGTTGAGTTTCATCAACGCCTAAGTCAGTAACTGATGAACTGGCCAATGATGACTGTTCCCTGAACATCTTCCAGTTGGCTGCATTTTCTTTGAATTTTCTGGGATTCGACACATTTTCATTTCCGTTCCCAGTATATTTTATTAAGATCGGAAAATGGTCACTTCCGTATAGATTGTTAATGACAGTCCACTCTGTAGCTGCCAGGAACATCGAGGAGCCAATGGCTAGGTCTATAGATGTGTAAGAGTTATAAGCTATATTGTAGTAAGTTGGCTGTTTCGTGTTTAGTAAGCATGATCCCGAGGACAATAAGAATTTTTCGATTAGAACACCTCGGGAGTCCGTTCTTGTACATCCCCATAATGGGTGGTGAGCATTAAAGTCTCCGACCAGCAACCAAGGTTCCGGAAGTTGATCAATCAATTTTTCAAAACTTTCGCTACTTAGCTTATAAGTTGGAGCAATATACAGGGAACATACGGTTGTTATTTTGCCATAAACTAAGCTTCTGATTGCCACTGCCTCTAAGTCTGTGTTGAGTGAGATGTTTCGAGAGGGGATTGATTTTTGTGTTACAATGGCAACGCCACCAGAGGAGTGAGAGCTGCCTTGCCTGTCGTTCCTGAATACATTATATTGCTTAAGGAAATTTGAGTCTGCTGGTTTTAAATGGGTTTCTTGCAGACAAAGTATGTTTGGCTGATAGTCCGCAAGAATTTCATATATATCATCTAAATTTTTAAAGAGTCCTCGGCAGTTCAAATAAATGAGGAGCGCCATAATTAAAAGTTATTTAAGGGACAAGTTTAAATTTAGGTTTGTAGGTCCTTGGGACCTGTTATTGGGACTTTTCCCTTTCTTTTTCGCTCCAGTGAGCTTTGCCGCCTAGGCAGCTGGGGTGAAGAAGTTGTGTCCATCGCATCTTCAGATGCGGTGGACGACTGTGCAGAAAGCACAGGATTGTCAGTTTTAGGCCTCGACTCATGGGTCGAGGCCTTTGGGCCGGCTGACCTGGGGGTCCGCGCAGCCAGCTTTGCGGGTGGTGGTGGAGTAGCGCTAGCTGACTCCACCGAGGGCGCAGGTGGCGCTGCCCTGGAAGAACTGTGTGCTTCCTGGGCAGGTGCCGACGACCGCTGTGATGCCGCGCCCTGCTGCGTCACAACGGAGTATTGTGGCTTTTGAGGAAGAGAAAGCCGCTTTCGTGCCTCTCCGTAAGATATGTTTTCGGTGACTTTCAGTGTAATTATTTCTTTTTCTTTTTTCCAGTATGGGCATGAGCGTGAATAAGCTGGGTGGTTACCTTCACAGTTTGAGCAGAGAAGCAGCTGTTCTTCGCAGTTGTCTGTAGGGTGTTCGTGCGAGGCACACTTTGCACATGTGAGTTGGCCACGGCAACTCTGAGAGCCATGGCCATATTTCTGACATTTGAAGCAGCGGCGTGGGTTAGGGATGTAGGGCCTCAGTTTTATCTTTGTGTAGCCTACTTCGACTGATTCTGGGAGAGTGCTTGCAGCAAAGGTGAGTACAATGTGCTTTGTTTCTATCTCTTTGTTATCTCGTCTGATCTTTATCCAGTAAACATCTGTGACATTTTGTTCCTTCAGGCCTTCAAGAAGTTCTTGTTCACTGACGTACCTAAGGTCATCATCAGAGATGACTCCTCGGGCAGTGTTTAGTGATCGGTGCGGGCTAATCTGTACCGGTATTTCTCCAAATGATTCGACTGCACTTAGCTTCTGATACTGATGGTTGTATATTAATTCTAGTAGCAGGTCATCGTTTCCAAGTTTCTTTATCTTATAGCCCTGGCCAATGGCCTCAGTCAACGTTCGAGAAACAACAAATGGGGACACAAGTCGTGCAGTGATTTCCTCGTGGTCACTGTGGACCACGTGGAAACGAGGAAAGTTGTTTATGTTCTTTGAGAAGAACATGGTGGTCTCGGTGCGCCCCCTTTTAGAAGGAGGACGATCGGGGTTAAGGTGTTTAGATGCCATAAAAAGTGTATTTTTCGGCTGCAGTGCCAGCCACCCACCATGGAGCCCAACGAGGGGACGGGACAGAAATTGTCTATTCCTGCCCACGCCAGCTGTACACCGCAACTATAACCCAATATGGCGTAACTCAGGGTAGCTAGCCACACAAGGTTAACCCTCGCCGCCTGGAAGTAGGAAGAAATGAAGAAGGTAAGAGAGGACAGGACAGTTCTAAGAAAGAAAATAGGAAAGTGAAAGATGGATGGGAGAACAGGAAAAGGCGACTGCCGATTTCCCCCGGGTGGGTCAGCCCGGAGGTGCCGTCTATGGGAAGCGTGGGCCAAAGTGGTGTGTTGCCTCCGCCGAGGGGCCTTAAAGGTCCAAACACTCGGCATCGGCTCAACCACCAGGATCCCCTTTTCCCCAGACACGACGATGCCAGGCACGGCTAAGCGTGGGTGCTCGGGGTCCGTGGTGTCGCACAAAACACACAAACACCTGCTTTAACAGGTGCCCCCTGCGGGGCGCAAACCAATTTATCTACGTACATAAGACCAACTCAGCAGAAGACTTCTGTGCCCAAGTCACAAACATAATATATTATGCAGGGCTAACAGTGTACTACAAATAGTTTCACCTTGTAACATTTCAGATGTTTTTATTTGACAAATTTTGCAGCACGTAGGTCGAACTCACAGATATACATATGGTTCTCCACACAGTGGGCAGCAGTGGTTTTGCCACCCGCCCATCTCTCTGACTTCGAAGTTAGCTGGGACAACTTTCTTTGACTGTGATGTTGCCAGTCACGCCATTTAAGATGCTGCAGCGGGTTGGTGTCACATTATTCTAATGCATACTCATCTATTTCTCTTGAATCCACGTGCTGCTTCCACTCTTTGGGTACGCTGAACCGTTACTGTTTTAAGATGCTTCACTGCACGGGTCACAGTCCGTGCGGTGAAGCATCACTTCTACTGCGTCGCACTGCGAAAAGGGCGTTAGTGATACTTTTGATTTTGGAGCAATACTTCTACGCTGTGTTTTAAGCGCCTTATGTTGCTAATGAATATGTCTAGTTTTTTTATGCGGAGCTTGGAGGTTTGCTGTAGTCTGTTCGGCCATTCATGTACAGCAGGGTTGTTTTTGCACTGTCTCGTCGATAGACTCACTTTCCCGTCTTTAGTTAATGTAGGAGGTGCATCAGTTATGGCTTCTGTATTTGCAATAATATAATTTGAGGTGGAGGAGATGTCTTTTTTTAATTGCGAAAGCAATACTATGCCAGGTCCAACAGCCTGTCGCTGTGTGCCGTGTACGTGGTCCCTTAGCAGGAGCTGCCAACTTGTGTCTCTTATTTCACATGGGATGGTTATGTCAGAATCAGCCTGCCTGGACTCTGGCCCTATAGGCCACTAAGGCACATTCATACGGCTTGGTTAAAGCGGGGCCTTATATGTGGGCTGGGGGAAGGAGAAGAACGCTCGGTCACCGGCAACTAATGCTTTCACTCCACATTCGGTTCAGCAACGTTGAAACTCTCTTAGATTTTGAATTCCATAACGCCACAATGGAGCCCACGACTGCCAAAATTAATATTTACAGATGCTGGAGCATCGAACTACTACTATAATTTCTGCATTGTGCACGAAATGTATGACCTACCGAGAAAGCATAAATCAGAGGCCGAAGACGCGCTTGTTCGACAGTTTTCTCTGCTAACGACTTGCTTGCTTATTTGCTTTTGAATCAACTTTTTTTTTTTGTACTGCGCTCGTTTTTGGGCACAGGCTGCCCTCATGACACAAGGTGTGGATTTTACAGACAGTAAAACATACTTTAACGAGTCTTGCGAGCAAGATGCCGTGACAGCTGATTGTCAAACCGTCGTAGAAGGAAAAAAAAATTGCATATTTTCTTGCTTTTTGTATTTTTTTTTTATCATGAAGTTTGAAATTCCGCTCGTACGTTTATGGTCGCCCCTTTGAAGTTGTGATCAATCATTATGTGCTCTACTAGCTTTCCGCCTTGAAAGATCCATCCGGTCCTCTTGCTAGGTGGGCTCTTCATCTACAGGAATTTGATGTAAACGTAGTCAACCGCTCTGGCTGCAAGCATCAAGATGCCGATGCCCTTTTTTCGCTGCCCCCTTCCAACTGACGTCGCCAGCCTTTTCACCTTAGGACGCTGCTTTTTGAATCTTGATGCTTCCCAATGCACGTTCAACGGAACGCGCTGTTTGAGTTCGATGCTAGACTCGAGGACTGTATCGCAAATTGTACAACGGAATGACGTTTCATCTACACTGTCAATGTTTCTCAGTCTTCAATTTTATTATATATTAACCGCGACCCATTCAAATCTTCATTTCATGAACGCGGTGATCCTATGACATGTCAGCCAAGAAAATCACACCAAAAATCTCGTGATTTTTAACAGTTTCCAAGGGTGCCTCTTCATGAACTAGCCTTTGTTTATCCATGCCTGCTTGCCTCGAGCCACGAGTAATATGGCATTGGATTTATTGTTGTTCTTATTAATGATTTTTATTGCAAGCTTTCTTTTTTTGGATTCTCATAGTCTCCATCTTCATTTTTACTACTGAAAAATATGCTCATGTCGTCTGCGTAGAGCACGTATATTGTAGTTTTCCCTCACCATCATCGGTTTTATGACTCACTTCTCCTTTTTTTTTTTGTGATACCATGGCTTGTGGTACAAAACACTTATTTACAAGAATAGGTTCATGCCGGATTCCAAAATGAAATATGCCTGCGCCGCTGATAGGTGGCCCTTTCTAGATTTCCTCTGATCTCATTCATACGGCCTGACATTCACATCTCTTGAAGTTTTTTAATTTTTTTATTTTTGTGCTGAAAGTAAGGTTTATTCCCTGTTTAACCACTCTGAAATTTGAATTTGCGCTGCAAAGTGCAGTTTTTATTTCTCCTGTAAGCTGCTCCAAATATGGATATTACTGCTCCAAAGCTAAGATTTTGCTGCTCAAAAATTGCTATAAATCCTATTTCACGTGTTGCACCCCTGTAATTAGGATAGTTATCTTGCCATATCTTCTTCTTGAGATATTGGAAATCTAAATGATTTTTGAAATCAGCATTCTATTTTGTATTTGCATGGTAAGTTTCAACAAAATATGATGAAAAAGAAAAAGTTCTCAAGCCTTGTCCCCTCCCCCCTCGTCCTCAAATGTCTACCTCTGAAAATTTTCTGGGGAGAACCCAGGATATTATAATGACTGTGTTTTCATGGCCTGGTTAAGCAGGCGTAATACCAATCAGTAGGCTCTCGAAACTACTACTTCCTCCTCTGGTTGTATGCTAGCGAGTTAAACGGTGATTCCAGTGCAAAAGTGTGACCTAAAGGTAACACATACCCACTGAAGCCTGGAAAATAATTACTGAAGTAATGACGGAACTAAATAATGCGAGCATTGCCATACCACAGCATTTGATGCCGGCTCGTACACTGCTGGTTTTATGGCTACTTATATAAAAAAACATCACATAATGCAACCCAAAAAGGGAATATATCTCCATGAAATATGTAAATTTATTTTAGTGTTGTTAATTTCAAAAAAGGGGAATGTAGAAAAAAAGCATTGCAGGAAGTGGATTCGAATCGCTCTTTCAGGATTTCGAAATGCATCATTAATCCGTTGTGCCACAGAAGCGATGAGACGAGCGGGCTTTAATTGCGCTGTTCTTTGTTTCTGCAATATTTCTGCCATTTGTCACCAGGTGATGCTGCTCAGAGGACCCTACCATTGAGAGTGGAATCATGCATTAAGGAGTGCTGGGAATTAACAGCCTCTAACTACATGGATTGTTTCACCTTTGACAAATTTCAAATTTTTATCAAAACTGGAAATCATGAAAAGTGTAAGATAGCAGTATGACGGCTCTTCGACCGTGTAGGCTGGAATTGCCACAAATACGAGTTTTCATAGCAGGGTCGCGAATGAACAGTTAAGTGCACCTTATAAAACGTTGCCCTCACTTTGTCTACCTTTTCATTGCATCTGGACTCTCGTTTAATTATATGAAAATCTTTTCCTGCCCACAGAGTTCAAAGCTTGGAAAGACAGCCAGGAAACTCGAGACACAGCTCATTTTGTTACTTCAGGTGGGCCAAAACAGCCAACTCCAGGTGTGACAAAGAGTTACTTTGTCTGCCATCGTTCTGGTTTTTACGAAAAAAAAGGATTAGGCAAACGGAGGGCAAAATCACAGGGTAGTGTAAAGTGCAACGGTCACTGTTTTGCTACTATGGCAGTGACCACAACACACAAAGAGGTGACTGTAGAATTTCAGACTGAGCACTATGGTCATCAAAAGGAACTGAAGCATCAGCACTTGTCAGAAATTCATAAGATTTGTATGAAGGAAAAACTTCTATTGGGCGTACCATCAAGAGTTGTTGTTGGGGATGCACGTTCATCTTCTGGCCAGCTGGGTCGATGCCATCTGCTAACTTCAAAGGAAGTGAGAAACCTCCGCGTGAGGTACTGAATTGGTTTTAAAGAACAGCAAAACAAAGATGATCTTATAAGTATGGGGATATGGATTGAGCAGCTTAGAAAGAGCTCGGACCCAATTCTCCTGTATGCAGATAAAGATAAGTTGATAAACCAAAAAGTGGGTGAGTTTGAAATGGCGTTCATGAACATTGCCGAGCAGGATGAGTTGATAAAATGTGGTCCGCAAGCAGTGTGCATTGACTCAACGCATGGCACAAATGGGCACAACCTCCAGCTCACAACATTGATGGTAATTGGAGGCAATGGTTCAGGAATTCCATGTGCCTACCTCCTCTCAAAAAGTACGTCAGAGATGACAATGGTGAGATTTTTTGAAGCCATCAAGGAAAGGCTTGGTGGGCCGCTGAATTGCAAATTCTTTATGTCGGATGGTGCACAAATGTATGCCAATGCCTGGACTCGGCTCATGGGTGCTCCTGGCAGACGTTTGCTCTGCATCTTCCATGTGTGGCGAAGCTGGGAGACAAATATCAACAAAGTCATTGGATCTGAAAACAAAATATCTAAAAAATGCACTGCATGCATTGATGCATTGCCCAGATGAGCCGCAGTTCCAGGCACTTGTCAAAATTTATTTCTGCAATAACCGAACCTGGACTGACAAACTTTGTTGAATACTTCGAAAGGATGTACTCCCATCACCCAGAGCAGTGGGCCCTGTGCTACAGAGCGTGCACTGATCTTACTACGAATAACCACATAGAGTCTATGCATAATGACATCAAGAGAAATTATTTTGAAGGGAAATGCAACCATAGGCTGGACAAGCTGTTGCTTGTATTATTCGAGCTAACTCGTGACAGATTTATCAAACTGCTCACTTTCCAGATCAAGGGCCAATCAGACCACCGTACAACTAGTCAATACAGGAAACACCTTGTTGGTGTGGAAATTGCTAACTCTGGAGGTGTTTCAAAATTGTCTGAAGGGCAGTGGACAGTGGCGTCTCAGCCCCAGGTACGTGTGAACTACAATGTTGTCCTCACTAATCAGTGTAAGCAGTGCACATATGCCTGTAAGGACTGCTATGCCTGTGTTCACAAGTTCTGGTGTGAGTGTACACATTTTCATGTACACCTCACCATGTGCAAGCATGTCCATGCTGTAGCACACTGGGAGTTGTTGCAGGGAGGTGGCTGACACAATCAGGCTAATGAGGATGCAGAGGTTCCTTTGTCAACTGCTGATGATCAGTCACCTTTGTTGTACAATCCTCAGGCTCTGCTTAATAATATCCAAAGCAGCACGAGCCTTGAGGCACTGAATTCTGATCGGGCGGCACGTCTCCGTGCTGACTTAGCTGTTGCTGACCGCATTATTGCAGCAGCAAACACAGCTATTAGTGAGACATTAGAACAAGAGGTTCGCAAACATACTGCACAGATTATCCAGCTTGTGCAAGGAGCCCTTGGAAAGGATGTGTCAGTTTCTTCCGTCACTCCTGCCAATAAAAACCTCGAGAAGCAACCAATAAATTGGCAGAGGAGCAAGCGTGCCTCCAGTAGTGCTTCTGTTCAAAAAAAAGGTCCCACACCTTTGCAGCAGCATTATATTACGCAGCAGCTATTAGAGGGTGGAGAAGTTCCAGTAATCCACACAGGAAGTGATCACAGCTATCAAAAGGACTAGTTGCTAGTTGGCATTTCATCCTATGATTGAAATATGCTAACTTGCTCATGGTGACAAGGCTAAGTGGGAGGAATAGTGTTGGATTTGACAAGGTGCATGTTCCTGCCACCTCGCCACGGTGGTGCAGTAGTAAGACGCCAGACTACTGTGCCAGAGTACCTAGGTTCAATCCTGACCACCGGCGGCTCCATTTCGAAGGAGGCGAAACGAAGAGGCGTTTTTGTGCTGTGCAGTGTACGTTAAGGCACGGCCGGTCTCGAGGGAGAGAGCGCGCGCTCTTTCTTACGGCCTTCTCAATCGCCGCGTGAACAATGGGAATTTTTCTCCTTGAGTCACGCTCTCCGCCGCCGCAAGGGGCGCGACCTGCTCACTGTTCGCTCCGCATCTGCTTCAGTGGCGGCGGGTGGCTTTTGCCTGGTTTCGCGCTGTCGCCCGCGGGTTTCGTGGTGAGTGCAGCCCCTAAATGAAAGATTACAGAAGGTAGATGCTGCAGCAGCATCCTGTCAACGTGCTACACACGTGAATGGAGTCTTTATATTAAAAAAAACACTGTCGCTCAGCAAACGTTCGACAAGCATATGACATACATTGTATTGCGGCATGGTATCTACATTTGTTAATTTTAATCTGAATTTTTTTCAAAGCCTGTACAAGAAGATGAAAAAAAAAAAATGAATGAGCAGTGATCACATCGAAGCTTCTTCAAGGCAAACATAACAGCAACAATAGCAAAACCGTCTTTCAGCGCTAGATGAGAAACCATCGAGGTAACACCGAAGATGAAAAAATTTTTATAAAAATGGAATATAAGTTGCACAATGCTTACATGACATAAAGTATTAGTATAAAGTCAGAGTAAAAGTTTTGTTATCAATTTTGCTATAATTTATAGACCAGCAAATGTTTTATGTTGTATTATAAACATTATTTTAATTTTGTAAATAAACGTTGGTTTAATGAAATGTTTACATGATATCATGATTATTTCATGAAAAAAAAAACAGGAAATCTATTTCAAGCACTAATTCCTAGCAATGTGTTCTTTCTTTTTCTAGTATGTTTTTGAACTAATAGTTTTTGTAACTATCTGTGCAGTGTAATGCCTGCCTTAGAGAGCATCGCTGCCCCATTATTTTGGTAGAATGCTTTGCTTATTACACACTAGCCACTGTTACTCAAGGGACACTCCTGAATAATGGATATAAAAACTTTTCTCTGTGCTATTTATTCAGAGGTGACTATAGGAGTTGTGTGTCGCGCTGTATTGCGTAGTTGTGTACCATCACCAATGGTAGGCTACATGCTCGTGCAGGGTTGTTTTATCATTTTCAAGAACGCTAGTATAATGCTGCATATATATTAGATATATGTTGTTAAAATGTTTATAGAAAGGTTATGCTAACGTTTATTTATAGCTATATTAGGCGTTAAAAAAAAGAACGTTAGGAACACTGAAATAACATTTGACCAAAACTGAAATTGAACCCTACTGTAATATTTTGAGCGATAGCTGGGCCGAAATGGAGGAGAACAAAAAAAAAATTACAGTCGTGCCTCATTAATATGGACAGTTTTGTTCCCGAGCAAATTTGTCCTTAAAACGAGTTGTCCGTAATAACGAATCGCGAATAAAAATTTTTCAAATATTATGCCATGATAGGATCTGCTTCTGCGCATAGTGGGGTTCATTGAAGTTGGAATTAGACAATATTTTTGCCGCTCCAATCTCATTATCCTCGTTGTAATTATGCCTGAAATAACATAGTTCCGCTTCACTCGCTTGGATATTTATACGTTTAATGGCATATCTTATGTCTAGATGACTTACTCTTACCACGGCTGTTCATGCGATTGAATAGCTTGGTCCCCAGAAAAACTGCCCAAAATTCGAGTTGTCCATATCAACGCAGCTTATATGTTAACGATCGAGGAACTTTAGCTTGTAGATAAATTTCCGGTCTGACCTATATGTACACGGTCTTGCGGAATATTGATGTCTGCCTCCTTTCTTTTTTTTTTAAACAAACCCACTTGAGTGGCGCCGGGTAGGCCGCTACACGATTGTTACAGGGTTGTGGCGGCCACCCGTGCCCTGGGGCACCTGAGGAGGGCACGGGCAGCGGCGTCCAGAAAGCGTACCGCACACGTGGTAGACAGATTGGGTCTTTTCTTTTTTTTTTTCTTTTTCCCCCCGCTTCTTGCCTGTGCACACAGATGGACTCGGGTGCCATCAAGAAAGCACTCACAGGAACCATCTGGGACACTGCATTAAAGTCATGAACGCGTGCGCTAAAGCGCCCCAACCTAACTTCCATTTTCTTCCATTCGCAAAGCGATCGGCAGCCCGTGCTTTGCCGGTTTTTTCTCGAGACTCGCGTTTTGTTTCCTTGAGCTTGGTGCACACGCCGCGTGCTCTCATCGCACTATGCCGTTGCAGCCAGCGTTGTGCTTTGTGCCGTGAATTTTGGTGTGGATTTCAACCCGTTCCAAGCTTGCTCTGATTACGTGTTGTATGCCGGCGTGGACTGCTCACCGCCGACTCTTCGACGCGCCGATGGTGTACTGTTGGGTACTACGAAGAGCGAGCGCGCGTTTCCCTTGCGCGTGAACGACTGTAGCGGAGGAGTAGCAGTGGGGCGGTGGCGACCCCACCGAGGCGCGGAGGGCGGTGGAAACAGACCCCATTGGAGAGGCCGTAAGAGAAGAGAGAAACGCGCTCTCCCTCGAGACCGGCCGTGGTTAAGGATACCCAGGTGGTCAAAATTACTCCGTAGTCCTACACTACCCAGCACCCCTTTCTCTCCACTTTCACTCCCACCTTCCTCTCTTCCCTTATGGTGTGGTTCAGGTGTTCACAGAACAAATATGACAGATACTGCGCCTTTCCTTTCCTGTGAATCAATTATGTTCCTGCCAGGTAGTCCTGTGCCTATTTGCAAGGCAGTGCTTTTCAAGCATAAGATCATGTCTGTTATGTAGTCCATTTATGGTAAATGCCACTTATTGAGCCGTAGTTTGAAGATTTTCATGTAACTGGCACAAGAGTCAAGCTTGTGTAATATGGCACATTGGTGTATAAAAATGACAACAGGCAAATACTTTAAATTACTTTTATATGGAGCGATGGAGTCTAGCTCTATTATTTGGCAGTATATGCTGTGTTTCTGATTGCTCTCACGATTCAGTGCCCTTATTGCAATATAAGAGACCATGTAAGAACTCGCATTCTGTAATTTTTGTCATAAGTGGGTTGTGCCGTATGCATTTCCACCTATATGTTAATTGGTAAATTGTATATATCAAAGGTCTCCAACGTGTGGCCCGCGGACTGCATTTTGCCCGCAGAGATGTGTGATGCGGCCTTCCAATAACATGCCAGCTTCATGAATTGGCTTTGCTACCAGACTTTTCCAACTAAATTCAAGAAGCCTAACCCCTATAGGGTATACGCATTCTTTGTGGAAATGAAAAGAGGCATTGGCTCTTTATCTGCATGAATTTTGGATAGATGTCAGCTGCTTTCAAGATGACAAAGCTACGCATTGCACTCTGTTTTTGTCATCATGTCTCCTTTTTTTTTTTTTTACTGACAGGAATATTTAATAATTGTTTTACCTTTTCAGTAGCCCTCTCAAAGGCATCCTGAAATCGTGCCCATTTGGCATTTAGGCATACCAGAGCACACACCACTTTTCTTTTCCACAAAGAACGGTAGGGTGTGGTCTGGGAACCAGCTGGTTTTGCTGAATATGTAGTTATTAAACTTATTGTTCCCACTTTTATTTTTCTGTAGTTTGTGTTTCCAGGCTCGCAAGGGACTAAATTTTCTCAGTGTGGCCAGCATTGGGGTATAAGTTTGAGACAGGTGGCATCATTTGCTGTGTGGATTCATATCTTCCATATGGAATAAATGATAGTATGCAAGCTTTTGCTATGGGTTATGATGTTAAAACCATGAAATGTAGCTGCTGCCTTGTCCTTGTCAACTGTTGCCGAGTCACTTTATTGGGCACCACGCTACGAGGCAAAAGGTGTAATGGCCTGCTTGAAGTAATTGGTAATCTTTTCAAAGGTTGGCTCATGTGCAAAGGATGGCATGTGCTTTCAGGCAAGAGATGTGTCCTTTGTCATGAGCCACTTGACAGGTTTTCTGTTTCTCATTTTCAGTTTGTCAGATAGCAGAGTAATAACCATAAAAATTTTTTACTCTGGTTTTGCAGAAGACAGGCATCCCATCAATTGTTCTCTGTGCATTAAATTTGTTTACATACTTCTTGTGCAGTTCATATTCATGCATGTGTGGTTCACTTTGTTTTCAGTAGTGACTGCAATGTGTGAAGCAGTGCAGACATTTTAAAATTTCGTACCTTTATTTTGCAGCCCTTTCACAGGTGGTAGGACTTTATCAAGCTTCTTGTCAACGTTGTTCTTGTATTATAAGAATGTTTGGGGACAAGAATACCATTCCCAGGGAAAACCTAAAAGCTGCCTGTATCATTCCATTACAGTGTTTTGACCATGTTTATGCTGGCGTGCCAACTGGAAGCATGGTTGATCGCTAAACTGCATGCTGTGGCACATGCATAATTCCACTGCATGTTTATGCTGGAACGTTAACTGGAAGCATGGTTGATTATTAAACTACATGCTGTGGCACATACATCTCCATTAGAGTGCTTTAACCTGGCGTGCCAACTTGAAGCATGGCTGATCGTTAAATTGCATGCTGTGGCACATATGTCATTTCATTACAGTGCTTTAACAATGTTCATGCTGGTGTGCCAACTGGAAGCATGGCTGATCATTAAACTGCATGCTGCTGTGGCACATACATCATTCCATTACAGTGCTTTAACCATGTTTATGCTGGAATGCTAACTGGAAGCAGGTTGATTGTTAAACCACATGCTGTGGCACATACATAATTCCATTAAGTTAACCATGTTCATGCTGGTGTGCCAACTGGAAGCATGGCTGATCATTAAACTGCATGCTGCTGTGGCACATGCATCATTTCATTACAGCTTGTTAACCATGCTTATGCTGGTGTGCCAACTGGAAGCATGGCTGATCATTAAACTGCATGCTGCTGTGGCACATACATCATTCCATTACAGTGCTTTAACCATGTTTATGCTGGCACGCTGACTGGAAGCATGGTTGATCATTAATCTACATGCTATGGCACATAATTTTAATACAGTGCTTTAACCATGTTAATGCTGGCGTGCCAACTGGAAGCATGGCTGATTGTTAAACTGCATACTGCTTTGGCACATAAAAAATTCCATTACAATGTTTTAACGTGCCAACTGGAAGCATGGCTGATCGTTAAACTGCATGCTGTGGCACATGCATAATTCTATTACAGTGCTTTAACCATGTTTATGCTGGCACGCTAACTGGAAGCATGGTTCATTGCTAAACTACATGCTGTGGCACATAATTTTATTACAGTGCTTTAACCATGTTTATGCTGGCGTGCCAACTGGAACCATGGTTGACCGTTAAGCTGCATGCTGTGGCACATACATTATTCCATTACATTGCTTTAGCTGGAATGCTAATTGGAAGCATGGCTGATCATTAAACTGCATGCTGCTGTGGCACATACATAATTCCATTACAGTGCTTTAACCTGGCGTGCCAACTGGAAGCATGGCTGATCATTAAACTGCTTGCTGCTGTGGCACATACCTCATTCCATTACAGTGCTTTAATCATGTTTATATAAGCTGGTGTGCCAACTGGAAGCATGGTTGATTGTTAAACTGCATGCTGTGGCACATACATTATTCCATTACATTGCTTTAGCTGGAATGCTAACTGGAAGCAGGTTGATTGTTAAAATACATGCTGTGACACATACATCCTTCCATTACAGTGACTTAACCTGACATGCCAATTGGAAGCATGGCTGATCATTAAACTGCATGCTGCAGTGGCACATACATAATTCCATTACAGTGCTTTAACGTGCCAACTGGAACGTTAAACGCATGCTGTGGCACATACATCATTCTATTATGGTGCTTTAACCTGGCGTGCCAACTGGAAGCATGGCTGATCATTAAACTGCTTGCTGCTGTGGCACATACCTCATTCCATTACAGTGCTTTAATCATGTTTATATAAGCTGGTGTGCCAAATGGAAGCATGGTTGATTGTTAAACTGCATGCTGTGGCATATACATCATTCCATTACAGTGCGTTAACCATGTTTATACTGGCACGCTAACTGGAAGCATGGTTGATCTTTAAACTACATGCTATGGCATACAGCATACAGACTTTTGCAAAAGTTTTGTTCTTAAAATTTGATGGCACATTCCTTGTGCAGTGTGTGTGTTCTTAAATGCTTGTTCCCTTTATTTTTGAGCTTTGGCTGGGTGTTGTTCTCGCTTGTCTAAAGAATTATGAGAATGCTTGGAGGTCGGAATACTGCTCCGAGGGGAAACCTGCAAGCTGGCTGTATTATTTATGACAATGCACTAGTCATGTCTGTGCTGGCATGCACACCGGAAGCAATGCATCTAGCATACACATCATTCCATTAGTCCTTCAATCATTTTTATGCTGCCGTGCCAGCTATATATAACGATTGCAGATCATTAAAGGGCAATTCCAGTGGTATTTTCATTTTGAGCTTTTGATTGCATTATATTCCACAGTGTGCCCCGACTCCAACGCAAAAAAACAGTTTTTCAAAATGCCAAGTAGAACTGTTTAAAAAAAAAAAAACAGCAAACCGAAACTGCTTTCGTGGCCAGAAACGACATTCCAGGCGACGAAACGGTGACGTCACATACAGTATTTGAAAAACACTCACGTGCGCGTTGGATGGTGGAAATAAAGCATGAAAATCATGACTGAGTGCATAAAATATCTGAGATAGTCAAATACGGGCCTCAAATTTTCATGATCACGTGGAGAGTGGGCAGTAACACTGGCATACCGTTTGTGACATCACAAACGCAGTGTTGCCCGTAAAAATCATTTCAAGCGACGCCACGAAAACTGCACATGTTAAGATCGTGTTGCATGCGAAGGAATTATCGCACGGTGCCCAAATTTAGTAGAATATGTGAGGGCGGAGAGGACAACCTACAGTAAAATTTTTACAATAATCGAATGTTGAGAAACCTCCGGAGTTGCCCTTTAAATTATATGCTGTGTTATGCGGGGTTTTGCAAAAGCTCATGTGCCTGCTTTTTCAGTAACATGTACATTTCCTAGGCATTTTTTTTTTCCCTTGGTTTAATGTTCCTTTTATATGTTTCGCATGTTTGCTATGGCCTAAATTGTGAGCTTCTGCATATGTGCAATTTCTTGTTCTTATCTTGATTCTTTTGAATTACTCTGCATGAAGTTTGATTACACATTCTTTGTGCACTGTGTGTGATGGTGCATGCGTGCGTGTTTCACTTTTTGAGCAGTGGTTGCAATCATCTGAGCCACCCCTGACCTTTGAAATTTTTGTATGTCTATTTTCAGACCACAGTTGACAGAGAGCCCTCTCAAACTTCTCATCCATGTTCTTGCCTGACCAGAGCATTGGTATGCTTGGAGGCAAGAATGCCGCTCCCAGGGGAAACCTGCAAGCTGCCTGCATAACCGAGTTTCAAAACTACTTGCTGTGGCAGTATGGGTTTTGTAAAGTGGCGTATTCCTGCTATACCTTGCGACAGCATGTGCAACCTCTTCGGCATCTTGTTTTGCAGCGTTTAACTATGTTCCTTGTTTTAGTATGTTTCGCACACGTGCCATAGCCTAAACTGTCGGTTACGGCATGTATGCAGTTTTTTCCTGTCCCAATTTTTTTCGACTACTCAGATGCTTGCAGGTCGGCAAGATGTCCCACCTAGGCTGTAATGGAGCTAGAAAGCGAGCGTGCCCGCGAGGTACCAAAATTGGTCCCTTGTGGGAAATTTGAAGGCACATGCAACCGCAGGTGGGCTTTAGGTTCAAAAACAACACCCAGCCATATTGGGGCTGCCCACACAAAACCGCTGTAGGTCCCACATCGGCCGCAATGGGGCTAGAAGGTGTGCGTGCAATAGGAGATATGCAAAATAGGTAGCGCCATCTAGTTATAGCAAAAGTAACCATGTCAGCCATGTTTGTTGGGTCAAGGAACGTAGCCGACGGCAGCCGCCAGCCAGCAGTCGCCGTCGACGCAGTGTATCTTGGTACAGCGTGCTGCTTGTTCGGAGCATATTTGTGTTCTACACGATTTTTAATTGCTCGCTCTTTGCTCGCTGGACGATGCCGTCGCACTGCTGCGTTCCGCTATGTAAACAGCGAGGAATCATCGATAGCGACGGAAAAAAGGTACATGCTGCTCGATGTTGCGGTTGTTGCTCCGTGATGAAATGGCCGCGTCTGAAGAGCTACCGCAATTGTTCTTGGCGCATGAGCCAAGGTGTGTAAACTAAGCTAGTTTTATGCTAGCCGGTGTTTGTAGCGAAACTCAATGACTGCGCCGTTTGATAACGTCCTCGGCGCTTAGTTATCGCGCATGATGCAGAGTGCGTCCATCTCGCGTTTCCCACGGTGCCGCGATAGTTCTCAGGCTTGATGCAGCAAGCAACTTAGCAGGGCTTAGCTGTATAAACGGCTGATTTGTGCCGCATGCAGAACCAAACGCTAGCGATTATTTCTGCACCCGGTCGCGTCGAAGATTGTTGGCGGCTCCGATGCGCGATGTGGCCGCGAATGAACTTCATACGTCCAGAAATCTTCCGTGGCGAAAGCTGGTAACACGCATAAATAAAAGCTTACGTTCATTTGTGTATGTTCTCCACAAGTGCGGACATTATCGAAAATAATCGTGCAACGAACCTTGCCTAAGCGACGTGAACATGCAGGCTTGTCTAGAGCGTTCCGTTCGAGTGCTCCGCTGGTTAGCTGTAGAAGAAGCGCCTCTGGCTGTAGAAACAGCTGCAAGAGCTGCACACGGAACCAAACGCTAGGGCTCGATTATTTCTGCACCCGGTCGCGTTGAAGATTGTGGGCTGCTTCGAACTGCTGTGTGCCCGCGATCGCGCTTAAATACGTCCAGCATTACTTCGTGGCGAAAGCTGGTAACACACGCAAATAAGCTTACATTCATTTGTGTACGTTCTGCACAGGTGCAGACATCATTGTAAAATCGTGCAACGAATATTGCCTAAGCGGCGTGAGCAGGCTTGTCTATAGCGTTCGAGCGGTCCACTGAGGAGCAAAGGCTACTAGTTTTGAAGCTCGGGCTCTGCTCTAGCGAGGCTGTATAAGACAGGCAAGAAAGGCGGAAACACAGTGCCTTTAGCACTGCAGCTATGCTATGATTTCACTTTGCTGGTAACTGCAGGGCTTTAGACAAGTCTGCTTGTTGTGTTCGGAGTTTAGCGGTGGGGCAGTTGCGCGTTCCTGCCGCGGTGTGGTGCGAGTGTGCTCCAGACTAGTAACCAGGCGTGGGAGACTGGCGTCACACATATCAGCGGTGCAGTGGAATGCGGTGTGTGTTTTTCTTGAGTGTTGTCACGGCTGGGGCCGGACGAAGTTAAATAAAATGTTGTGAACCCGACGTAACATTGGCGACGAGGATGGGATGCTGGGTCGACGTCGTTTCTGCTGCGGCTAAGGGAAGTTGACATCGCGGACGCCCACCTGTGCAGCATGGCCGCCACCGCCAGCGAGGGCTACATTGAAGTTTTTGACTTGTCCCGCCCCGAGGACTGGGAAGATTATGCACAGCGTTTCGAGTTCTTCCTGGATGCGCAAGGTATAACAGACGGCGGGAAAAAGCGGTCCACGTTCCTTAGTCGTTGCGGCTCCGCCACTTTTCAGTTGGTGAAAGCGCTCGTCGCGCCGGCCCAGCTCGGAGATACCCCGTTCGAAACAATACTCGCCGTGCTCAGGGAGCACCTGGCCCCGAGGCCGCCGGAGCTCGCAAGGCGATACGTACGAGTTCCACCGACGCGACCAGGCACAGGGAGAGCCGGTGGCCGCCTACCTTGCTGCCCTTCGAACCACGGCGCAGCATTGTAATTTCACCACCCTGGACACCGCGCTTCGAGACCGTTTTGTTTTCGGGTTGCGGAACGACAAGGTAAAGCGACAACTTTTGGCCGAGAAAGAAGTGACCCTCGCTAGTGCTGTGGAGGAGGCAACCGCTGCCGAGGCCATCGACCGGGAAGCTAACCGCGGCGTCCGTCCAGGTCCAACCACGCCGCGCATCGAGCCAGTACATCAGGGAACGAGCTCGGACGTCGATAATGAGCAAGACGCCACCGAAGATGTCTTGCGTCTACGGAACATTCCTGCCCAGCGGACGGACCCAGAAGGAACAGGGGGCGTCACCTGTGCTGGTTGCGGCGGCCCCCACGAACGTCGTCTGTGCCGTTTCAGGAACGCCCAGTGTAGGGGCTGCGGAAAAATTGGTCACATATTGAGGGTCTGCCGTTCGCGGAAGCCAAGGAACTACCGCCAGAACTCCGAGACTGACAGCAGGACGCCTGGCGCGAATATTTCCTACTGCGACGACCAAACTGCGACCGCTATACACGATGTGCCTGCACCCGCCCTGAAGAAGGTACATGAGGTGGTCGAAATTGAAGGTAATCCATGCCGAATGGAGGTGGATTCGGGGTCAACTTTTTCACTCGTATCTGAAGCCACAGCCAGGCGGATTTTCCCGAGCGGCCGTTTGCCATTGCTGAAACCACTGGATATCATGATGAAGGATTACCAGGCCAATCGCATAGCCGTGCATGGGTATGGCACGTTCAGAGTGAAGTTTAAGGATTTCGATGGCCTGTTACGTCTTATCATTGTCAAGGGTGAGCGTCCAAGTCTGCTTGGACTGGACTGGTTCCCAGCATTGGGTATCAACATTACAGGAGTGCAGCATATCAACCAGCCATTCCACTTGAGTGCTGACATATTCCAGGAGTTCAGTTCAGTGTTTGATGGAGCACTGGGGTGTTACAAAGGGCCACCTGTGCAGTTTGCACTCAATGCCAAGGTTGAGCCAATCCGACTGAGGGCACGCAGAGTACCTTTTGCACTTCGTCCAAAAATCGATGCAGAGCTGGACAAGCTCATTCAGCAAGGGGTCCTGGAGCCAGTTGATCATGCAAGATGGGAAACACCTATCGTCACTCCTTTGAAGGCTAATGGGGACATCCGTATCTGTGCAGACTACAAGTGCACAATAAACAAAGCATTGCAGCAACATGCATATCCAGTACCAGTGGTGAGCCATGTGCTGTCGTCCCTCTCCGGTGCAACTGTGTTTGCTAAACTCGATTTGGCTCAGGCTTACCAGCAACTGCCAGTGACCAAGGAAGCGGCGGAAGTGCAGACTATCGTAACCCACCGGGGAGCTTTCCGTGTCCACAGACTTCAATTTGGGGTCAGCACCGCACCCGTCATTTTCCAGAGTCTCATGGAAAACCTTCTACGGGGAGTGCCTGGGGTTGTTGCTTACTTTGATGATGTCATTGTTGCTGGAACCTCGGAAGAAGAGCTGCTCAGTCGTCTTCGTGAAGTTCTCAGAAGGTTCCAAGATGTGGGGCTTAAGGTCAAGAAAGAGAAATGCCAGCTTGGGGTGGCTGAAGTAGATTTTTTGGGGTTTAGAGTCGACGCCGAGGGAATTCATCCAATGCCGGAGAAGACTCAAGCGATTGTGAAGGCACCACGTCCTGCAGGCAAGACAGAGCTACAGGCATTCCTGGGGCTCCTCAACTTTTATCATGCATTTCTGCCCCATAAGGCAACTGTCGCAGAACCACTGCATCGGCTCTTGAACAAAAATGCGCCCTGGGTCTGGGGTCACACACAGCAGAGAGCGTTTGATAATGTGAAGCACCTCCTGTCATCCAACCAGGTCTTGGTGCATTTTGATGAGAACAAACCACTCATTCTGGCTTGTGATGCCTCACCATATGGAATAGGGGCTGTGCTAAGTCACAAAATGCCAGATGGCAGAGAAGCACCAATTGCATTCTACTCAAGGACGCTGTCTACTACTGAGCGGAATTATGCTCAGATTGATAAAGAGGCACTTGCAGTAGTTGCAGGCGTAAAAAAGTTCCACGACTATGTATATGGCCGGCCGTTTCAGATCCACACGGACCACAAGCCACTTCTGGGATTGTTTGCACCAGACCGCCAGACGCCGCAGATGTTGTCCCCTCGGATGCTGCGCTGGTCCATTTTTCTGAATGGGTACCAATACTCTCTCCTTCACCAGCCTGGAAAACAGCTGGGCCACGCGGACGGCCTCAGCAGAATTCCCCTGACAAACCAGCAACCCGAGGATCCGTCCCCAGCTGAGATCATTATGCTCTTGGACACTCTTCCAGAACCCCCACTCCATGCGGCTCACATTGCCACGTATTCTGCCAAGGACCGTATAATATCCCGTGTACTCAACTGGGCATGGAAGGGGTGGCCACCAAAGCACAGCATTAGTTCTGAGTTCACACCATTCGTGGTCAGGCAAAATCAACTATCGGCCCACAAGGGCTGTTTATTGTGGGGTGACCGTGTAGTTATTCCGCAGAAGTTACATTCCAGGATTCTTGAAGCCTTGCATGCCGGGCACCCAGGAATTGTTCGGATGAAGGCACTTGCCCGCAGTTATGTATGGTGGCCGGGAATCGATGCAGCTATTGAGGAATGGGTGCGACGATGCTCTCCATGTCAGGAGACACGGCCAGAGATGCCCAGAGCACCAGTCCATCCATGGGAGACGACGCGGACACCATGGTCCCGCCTACACATTGACTTTGCAGGGCCGTTCCAAGGACAGACGTTCTTGATCGTGGTGGACTCGTATTCAAAGTGGCTGGAGGTCATTCCAGTTTCATCGATGACATCACTCACTGTGATCAACGCTCTGCGGAAGCTGTTTGCAACACATGGCCTTCCAGCCACTATCGTGTCTGACAACGGGCCTCAGTTTACGTCTGCCGAGTTTCGGGGGTTTCTCGATGCCAACCTAATTCGTCAGGTGACTTCTGCACCCTTTCACCCGTCCACAAATGGTAAAGCTGAAAGGATGGTGCGAACCACTAAAGAAGCACTGTCCCGCATTATTCAGGGGAATTGGTCACGGCGGCTAGCAGATTTCATGTTACAGCAACATGTAACCCCGCACACAGGCACAGGGCGATCACCAGCCGAACTTTTGATGGGCCGCCGGCTGTTAACCATGCTGGACCGGTTGCATCCGGACAGGGCCCCAGACAGGTCTTCCCAGCATACAGGAACGCTGCCGATGCCACGTTCATTCCAACCTGAAGACCCGGTGTTTGCACGCAACTATGGCCAGGGGCCTCCATGGGTCTCTGCTGTGGTAGCCCGAGCCACAGGCCCAATCTCCTACGAAGTTACGCTGCCAGATGGCCGAGTGTTGCGCCGGCATGTGGACCAGCTCCGTCGACGGGCCGCTACCCCTTGCATAGGTGAAGGACCAGTACCCACAGAACAGCAGCCAGAAGTCTGCCCCTCACAAGGAGGGCCACCGGTAGAAGCTTGTCCTATGCAGGGAACACCACCCGAAGTAGTGAGCAGCGAGCCACCTGAAGACCAACCAGTGGAGGAGCAGCCAACAGCTGAACCTTCCTCTGACGATACTGTCACACCACAAACAGTACCAATGGCTATGCCTCTACCACTGTCGTCAGGGGAGAAAAGTGACCCTGCTGAGCCACCAACCCTACGTCGCTCACTTCGAGCTCGGAAGGCTCCGTCCCATCTGCGGGACTTTGTGCTGGCTCTGGCCGACTGTTGAGTCCGAACTAAGGGTGGAGGAGTGTTGTGTTCGGAGTTTAGCGGTGGGGCAGTTGCGCGTTCCTGCCGCGGTGTGGTGCGAGTGTGCTCTAGACTAGTAACCAGGCGTGGGAGACTGGCGTCACACATATCAGCGGTGCAGTGGAATGCGGTGTGTGTTTTTCTTGAGTGTTGTCACGGCTGGGGCCGGACGAAGTTAAATAAAATGTTGTGAACCCGACGTAACACTGCTCATGACTTTATATTAATGACGAGTTGATATCACTCAGGCCGCAGTCACCTGAGACTCTATGCCACTGACCGGGAGTGCGTGTCCGATGTTAGCATCAATACACAGTTGTTCACAGGTGCTCCCTGACTTTTTCAAAGTAAGCAAGTTTCATGTGGTGACTGGAATCAAAGCAGCTCCTAACAAGTTATTTGTTATTCATTGTAGCTAAAGGAACTTTAGGTCATCATGTTACCTCAAGATTTAGGTTAAGTAACAGTTGTTCATGTTTTTTTTTATAGGTGTCTTTTCACCGTTTCCCCAAGGATATCGCGCTTCGCAAGAAGTGGATCATCGCGATCAAGAGAGATGAAGGCCCGAATTTTAAAGTGTCTGAGTATACGAAAGTATGCTCGAAACACTTTCGAGTGTGTGACTACATTCCTGGAGTGGCTAGTGGTCACAACATCCTCAGAGACACAGCAGTACCTTCTGTGTTTAACTTTGCCAAACAGCGCAAGCAGCGGAAGCCCCCGAAGCAGCGTGCAGCACTGCCAGCCAGGCAAGCCGCCAAGCTGCAGGATCAACTGCTGCCGGTGCAAGATTTAACGCCAAATGCACCACAGCAGACTCCACCTGATTCTAGCGACGGCAACATGGATGTGCAGACTGGAGATATGTCTGAGCATGCTGGTGCAGATCATGCGCACCATGAAAAAGTTGAACATCTGGTCGCTGTGATTGACAGACAAGACAAGGATATCAGAAAACTTCGTGATGAATGCAGCCATCTGAGAGAGCAGCTGCAATCAGCAAGGGCTGAAATTCAAGAGCTGCGATCAGAAAAAGATAGCGTGACTCAGCAGCTCAATGTAGAAAAAGAAAGAACATCTCCTTTTTGTATCGACCGGTTCAAGCAATCAGATGAAGCTCTTCAGTTCTATACCGGGCTGCCGAGCTATGAGCACTTCACATCCCTCCTTGTATTCCTGGAGGCTGGCGATGGTGGCTGCAATGTGTTGCGTGCCGAGGGATCCTCTGCAACAAGGGGCCGCAAGAGAAAGCTCAGCACTGAGAACCAGCTTTTCTTGGTTTTGGTTAGGTTGCGCCTGGGATTGTTTGAGACTGACCTTGCACATAGGTTTGGCATTACGCAGTCAACAGTGTCTAGGATATGCACATCATGGCTGAATTTCCTTTATGGTAAATTGGGCACTTTGCCATTGTGGGCATCTAGGAAAGTGGTCGATGACTACATGCCAATTGTATTTGTTGGGGATTATGCATCAACAAGGGTAATCTTGGATGCTACTGAGATCCGTTGTGAGGTGCCATCATCTCTCTCACTTCAGTCAAGCACCTACTACTCATACAAGTCCTCAAACACATTTAAAGGGCTGATAGGCGTTTCTCCTAATGGACTTGTAACATTTGTTTCTGAGCTTTTCACAGGGTCCACTTCAGACAGGGAGTGTGTCGTAAGGAGTGGGTTTCTAGAGCTGGACTTTGAAGAGAATGATGGCGTGATGGCAGACAAGGGATTCGTTATTGAGGATCTGTTGGAAAGCAAGGGTGTGAAGCTAAACATACCCCCATTTCTAAGAGGTGGAACATTCTCAAAAGGCCAGGTGCAAGAAACTAAAGAGATTGCTTCACTCAGGATACATGTGGAGCGGAGAATACAGCGGATCAAAGGGTACCATATTTTTGACCGACCGATTCCACTTACTCTGGCACCAGTTATTAATCAGATTTGGACAGTAGCAGCTATCCTCACGAATTTCCAAACTGCTCTAATTCAGCGTCAAAGCAATACAGATGTTTTGTGGGCGTTTGATGACTCCACATGAGGTTATATGATGCACCGCTGCATATCCAGCAGTGTCAGCTACTTGGTGTTTGTTGTGTTTGCAGCCACATGCACAGAATGACCAACTCGTGCAAAGTTCCATTCCTGCACCGTGTCATTCAGAGGATGATGAATTCTTTATATAGTTGATTGGATGACAAAACCATTAAATGTTGCATGAGTGCCATGCTTGATGGAGCATTTATTATGAAACTAGAGGCAGTGCTCCACCCTGTCTTTTGTATTGCTTTATTTCTTCTTTGCGAGCTTTGTACAACCAGTTCACTCTATGCAGCTTGTGTTGTTGTATGCTCGACTGTCCTATTCATTAATGTCGATAACAAAATAGAATATGAAGAACAAAATAACAGGATTAACATGCAACTGCACCCATTATCATGAAAGTTTGTGCACTTCGTCTAGATTAGCTATTGTGTTCCACTGGACTGCATATCAGAAATTGTGATTAACATTGCATTTAACTGCATAGAGGTCATGTACGGAAGGTAATAGGTCATGCTGGAACGCTACTTATATTTTCATGTTTTGTATGTAATGGTGAGAAGATTCATTTCTGTTAATGTGCGTTGCTATAGTGTTTTGCTCTTTATTGTTGTGTTCATATTTCTGGCGTTGCAAAGACTAGTGATATGGGCTTTTTTTCTCATAATTTTTTCATTGTGATATTGTGGTCTGTACTGTGGATTTTCACTGCATGTTTTGTATTCTCATATTCAGAGCATTTGAATAAGGAGGCAAAACAACTCTAAGTATTATGTATATTCACATTTGAGATCAGGCAGGATTTCGTAAACGCTACTGTACAATGAATTATACCCACACTATCAATCAGGTGATAGAAAATTGCTTGTAATATAATCAATCTTTATACATAGATTACAAAAAAGCACTTGACACCGTTGAAACCTTGGCAGGCATTGTGAAATCGTGGTTTAGAGGAGCCATATGTGAAATTATCGGAAGATATTTATATTTCCACGTCTTACGAGACATTCCTATTGTGCTGTCGCAACCTCCCATTCACACACTTGCCAGTCTGACCCACATAGGCCTTACCGCAAGAGAGTGGAATCTTGTAAACCACTCCTTCAGCACAGGCCACCAACTTGTTTTGGTGCCTGACACAACATGATCATTGTTTTTATCGGATCAGAAAAGGAGGGTTAGGTGCTTTAGCTTTTGGTTGTACTTTCGTTCCCAGTTTTTTGTCTCATCCTCATTCATGTAGGTGAAGATGAAAATGCAGCAAGTTTGCGCTTGTGTTTTGTGCTGTCTTTTTGTATTCTGTTAGCGCACCGCTACTTTAAAGTGTAACATTAAGAGACTGCTGTCTCTTAATGTTAGCGTGCAGAATGGTTCAGAAAAAGACAGGAAGCGTGCCGAATGGTTCAGAAAACAAACGCGAAGAAAGAGGCCTTTGCCCTGTGTGGCTACAGTCCGGCTGATAACTTCTGTTTAGCCTGCATGCGAAAATTAAAGGCTCCTCCTACTTACAACATATTGCAGCATATGACTGAAAAAGAAGCTATCCAGCTTTGCCTTCATGCGTGTCCACTCTGCTTCATCAAAGCAAATGCGCTCTATGACAATCCACTTTTCTGAACAGACAACAAAGTCCCCCCACTTGCATTCTGTCAGAGCCATTTGGCCAAGTACTTGGGCGTAGTATTCATGGTCTCTTTTTAGACTTGGTACATCATTTTCAGTAAATGTCATGCAGAACTCTGCCGACCTAGCTTGCTCTGGCTCGCTGTCCTTTAAAGAGTATGGACACTTGACCTCAAGGACCCCGTATGTTTGTTCTTCTGGGTCATACACAAGCCTGTCGGGGCTAGCGCCTAGCCATGGGCATTCTGGGTGTACTACCAAGCCGCAGTGCTGCAGTGTAACATGATGTCCTAGGTTCCACATGGTGACACAATACCGGTCTGAGGCCGCACTTTCATTCCTTTGTCCATACTGAATAGCACGTACACGGGACAAGTCCTTCGGTTCAATAAGATTCCGCAGGCCCTTGTCCGTCCACTGGTCCCTTTTGAGTACTCTCCCAAAGCACGACGCAGTTAACCTGTTCAACCGGCCCTCCTTCCAGCATTCACTTCGTGCTTGTTGCCTTGAATTGAGCTCTAGTCGCCTGGCATCCTCAGGGGATACTTGCATATAAACAAATAGAACAAAGCATAAAGCGACAAGTTCCAGCAGCTGGCTGTTGAGAGCCACATTTTAGTGTGAAAACTACACGCGGGCAAACTCAGCCAAGAATGTTATGGTTTTCATCTGCCAAGCTCGGGGAAAAAAAAAAAAAAAAACTTGTCAAAGCAGAACATTTCGATCCCAGGAATTTCTCATGGGAAACAATTATTCAACGTCGTAGCTATCACTACGGCTGATCAGCCCCCATGTTAAACTGAAACACACTTACTCTGTGCATTCTACATTGTCTCCATCAACTTCTATCGATGGGCAAACAGCTTTCGCACGTCCTACTCTAACTATCTTTAAATAATGAAAATCATACCATATTTTGTTACCCCATCAAGTTGAAATAAGTTCCATGATATATGTCCTCAGTGTTCTCACTGTGGCTGAGTACACTGTCTTCATGCAGGATTAAACCGTGCTGTTTCTACAGGGTTGCATCTCTACAAGTAGACTATACAGCTATTAAAGAGTGCAGTGCTGTGAATGCTTGCAGTATATAAGCCTGCCATATTACAGGGTTACAGTTAACAATACTGCACTAGGGGGAAGTGAGGTGAGGTACTTTAAGCTCCACTCACCCTCAATATACTCCATTCATCTGCACTGAATCTGTCGACAAATGTATGCGGCACAGCTTGGTCGAACAGGAATAATTCTGGGACTAATAGGAATACTCCACTTCCATCTGGAATATTTTTCCATGTCTTGAAGCCTGCAGGCAGCTTTTTTTGCTGGTAGGACAGTGCTGAGCCAGGAGGTGCCATCCCTAGTTTGGTATCCTTAAAAGGTCCCTTTGCGGTGCACAGGGCAGCTGCAAATTCATCATTTCCAAGTCGACGGAGACTTTCACCCAACTTGTGAAAACTGTCCAGTTGCTGCAGCTCCTCTAACTTCTTAGCTCGTGCATCATACACTTTTGCAGGTGTTGGTAGAAGGGTGCCATCTTCACGAGGGCTCCTCCAATCGACGTCGAGCACACTCATTGGCCTGATGTTATGTTGTCGAGGGCGCCTCCATTGCTGAGGAAGCTCCGTGCATGACAGCTCTGGTGGTGCTTCTTTAAATCCTTTTTTTTTTAACAAAATCATGAGCCGCAGGGCAGCAAGAATATGGCTGCACGATCCGCTTGTCCCAGCAGCACATTCACATGTTGTGTCAGTGACTGTAGAACTGTTCAACTGAAATGCCAGATGAACCTTGTAAGGCCGGCCTGTTTTTTTCTGGCTTCTAAAGCATGTCGCTCTCGCGTAGACGATGCCAAGTCTGTAAAAAAATATATTTTAAGTACACAGAATGACTTGCCTCTTATGTCCACTGGACAACAACTTAAAATCCCTCTGTAACCTTTGTGTAATGAACATTTTATCAATAAATAAGATATCAGTTAATAAACATGAACTGCATGATAACCCTGCTTCGTGCTATGTCCTTCATACGATTCGTGCAAATTATTGTCCCTCCTACTACAGCTCAGCCACAGTCCTACTCTTGTATGTGTCCGCTATAAGTATGCAGGTGACGTAAAAAAAGTCCGTGCAAGCCACGGCGAAGCAACGCATTGCTTTTACATCTGCGGCACAAGGCATGCGTTAATGAATGGGAAGAATGCCAACGAGAAGCTGGTTTATCGCCATACACATTGCAGAGCAGACACAAAGATAGTACGAACGCTCATCCGAGGAAAGAATAATGGGTGAAGTCTGGCGTACAAAGTATTGTTTCCCGTGCTTTTTACACTCGCGCATAATACTGACTGCAGCATGTCAGCTGAGCCGCGGCCACGACGCGATGTCCCACCAAGTTTGGTGTGTAGCTGCGAGCACGACGCGCAGCTTGCTTAAGGAACTATGGAATACATTGTTTGCCCTTTTTTTTTTTTTGCCGTTCTTGCCGCTTAAACTCAGACTAAACTGGCGTACGTCTATCTCGAAACGCGGAGCACACGGTCGTACGGGGGTGTCACTAGGGCGTCAGAAGTAGCCCACATTCGCGCAAATGGCTTCTGGCTAGGAGCAATGCTGGCTAAAAATTGTAGCTCATATCATGCATACATACCTTGAGTCGCAAATGTTAGTCGACACCGATGAAGGCAATGTATAGGCTTCGACGGCAAAGATGTACGACTTGTTTTGCTGCCGACTCGACGGACCTGCCGACGCACATAAGCCTGCTAACGTGCCCTCAGACAAATGTGGAAGGGCTTCCAAGTCGTTTTTCCACATCGCATGGTCAGAATTTGGGAAACGCCGTTGTTCTGCCATGTCAACGTCGCACGCTACTCAGGGACTGTCCGGCTGCAAGGTGATACGTGCGGCAATGCAATATGCTCCGTACCAGCCGGCGCTTGACCTAACAAAGATGGCGGCCCGACTTTTGCACCCAGTGTTGGCCGACGTCGAAGTAATTTTGCATATCCCCTATTGTGTAATGATTCTTTCTAACCTTTATTTGTATTAGATGTTGCCCTACATTACTATTATAGATGATTTGTATAACAGTTGTTTCCATGTTAAGTCGGTTAGAAATATTACGTGGCTTAGGTTCTCGCGCTCATGCAAATTGCACTAAAAATACTAAAACATACTGATTGCAACTGTTGCTCCTAATGTGGTTGCTGGGGATAGCCTGCAACACTCGGCACAATATTACTGTTCAGAACACACATCTCCATAGCCTGAACAAGATGCACACGAAGTTATTTAGGCAAGATTAATGTTATGAATTATTGTAAAATTTAATATTGTGGCTGTTTAGAAAGGGCAGACATGCATAAAATAATTACTTAATTATGTGTATAAATAATGACTGGGAAAACTTAGACAGGGGCTTCCCATCAATTTCCTGTGTCGGACCCCTATGAGAATAATGTGGGCAAGCCCAAGTGCGGCTTGCGCTATAGAACCTGCATCGGTCCTATGTCATTATCTGAGGGGCTAACCGATATAAAAAAAATAAATGTTCATCCAGAGCGGCTGCCCGAATCTGTCCAAAGTAGGACCATCATGGGGAGTTGACGGGATGTGCCCTTTTAGCGATGCGGGAAAAATGTGCCCCGCAAGGGCTGCCTGCATCGGTCCCTAGTAGGGCCCATCGGGGCTTTGTCGACAGCCCCCTTCAGGCCTATGTCGGCCCCTCTTGCAGCACCCACACTGAGCCCACCGGGGCTGTCCTGCATTGCCTACATCGGACCCACCAGGGGCCCCCCTTCATAGCCCACTTGGTGCTACATATATATGTTGCAACTCATAATTGTTTTACGTACCCGTAATGGTGTTTTATGTGAAGTGATTTGGTTTTCGCATGCAGGCTCACACATGGGTGACATCCTTCGAGTTGTGCTGGTAGGAGATGGAGAAGAGTGCATTAGCACTGCAAGCATGGAAAAAGCAATGGCACTACTACTTGGAGTGTCCTTCATGTTCAACATCTCCTGTTCACCTGGCACCCTCTTACTATGATCTTTTCAGAGATAAATAAGTTTCATATGATGAAAAAATCTCTTGTAATATGTTGTAAGGGTTGTAATTTCTGTACAGGTTACCTATTTAAGACATAAGCTTTACTAAAGATAAAGCACCTTGGCTGCTAGGAAGCAAATAGAATTTCATCTCTAGTTTTTAAGTAATTTAATCATTGCTGTGACTTTTTTGCATGTATTGGGTTCCATATAACAATTTGCACAACTGAAATCTTTTACTTTGATGATTTAAAAAAGTGAGTTAACACTCTGCACTTGGATTAAACATGGCATTATGAAACTCTTTGATGGCATTTGCTGAACGGACTTGAAGAGCAACTGCTTGTTCATTCTTTAGTTGTACCTGACAATCGTGCGTAAACAAATAACTTAGCAGGTAATTAGCATGGCAAGATGGCAGTTTTAAACAATTTACACTAGTAAATATGCATATGAGAAATGCATTTTATATCATGTGCTTAATATATTTCTGACGCATAAAAATTTCTGAAAATGTAGTCGCACTCAATATTCACTACAATGCACAAGATGAGTTAGGAGTTAAGTTCTTGGCACACACTGACTATAACCTTGCTCACAATTTATTCATTCAGTTGAAGAAACAGAGAACAGAGTTCATTTATTATTTTTGCAAGTTGCATGCTCTCTCTAAATGCTCAGTGATTTATTATTGTATAGATGTCAGAATTGATTCACTCGGGATGTGTTGCAACTCATATTGAGTGTGACAGTACATTCTCTTTACTTTGAAGACCACGTAACTACCTGGAGGTTTTGAGTTTGCATCCTGCGTTTTTTGGGCTGATATTTAAGGCTTGCACGATACTAATGTGAAAAAGTTGTTTCATTGCTGTCGCTTATTGTCATATGTAGAGGCTACTCCGATTTCTTTAGCTGCATCTTGATGTAAATTTAGTCTTTTGCGCTAACTGCAACCTACTACTGTTGAAGATTAGACTCTTTCCCCCCTTGAAGTACGTATAGTAGGAAATGATTGTGTATAGTTGAGCAGAATAACAGCGTGAACATGCCTGCCATCAGTATATCCCGAGCATGTTTCTCTTTATTTCAGCATACTCACCCTCACAGAAGGTTACGCAATATAAATATTCAAGGCATTCCAGACAACTATACCAAAATATACAAGTCACAGTACATGACATGAAAATTAATTTTGAGTATGTCGAGAATTATTTTCCTTGCCTCCCCCTTTCTGTTTATTCTTGCTTTGTTAATGTCGCAAAAACGAAATAATTGTTAAACCTAGCTTGCCATTATTTTGCGGTTATCTCATGGGATATCTTCCATATATTGTTATAAACTGAGCCAAATTTCCATATTCGTTTTCACCTTTCCCACGTCTTTTTTAGTAGCCTATATCTATGACGTAATCAAACTTTATTACGCAGCTTAACAAAAATATTTCGATTTATTTATACCACGCATTAGTTTTGATTAGGATAGCCTGTTGGTTTTTGTGGCTTAACCAGCTTTTTCCTATTCAAACTGGCTTTCTCTTTGCACTTCAATGCAGTGGTGGCAAGGCTCTTGACAATTTGCCTGCCACATTCTTTGCTGCCACATCAATGCATCAATGACAGTGCAGAAAAACCCCTTTCAACAGGTAGAAACCACCAATGGAGGCTAGCCAATTAGAGCATATTCAAACAAATGTTAGCTGGCTGGCGGCTCAAGCCAAAGCAATAGTAAGTAAAAAGTCACCAACCATGCACAGCATGTGCAGATGCCACCCATTTCAAAGGGTTCAGCTGTACTCATTCACTCTTGCCGATGGCATTGTGGTAAAAGAGCTGCTTGAAAAAAATGCACATTCGACACCATGTACATGATAAAGTAGGATTAATCAGCAATACTGCCAGAGCAAACTCAGAAAAAGGCTTGCACTTCACTATAAGACATGGCAGAAAGCATGCAGACATTTTGTCTGAGATATGGCACTATCCTGAACTGCTCCATCTTATTTATAATGATAAAAGAGTGCTGCAGTGAAAGAAAATGTCCAAAATGCCGCACGTTCTCGGCTTGGCTTCCAATAACTAAGAGGAGTTGGTCAACAAGAGTGTTGCCAGTGTTCGACACACTATTACAGAAAGCCCATGAACAGAAAATGAAGCCCTGGGGAAACCCCAGCCTATATTGGCTTTATGTGGCCCCGTATCAGCATTCATGGGCTGCAGCACAAAACCTATGGCAGTCTTTGCTTATTTCTTTTCAATGTCAATGCTATAAAACCACAGTGGACCATGGACGTTATGTCGTATGTCTTCTATGAAAGTAATCACACCATCGTCAGGCATAGCACAGCTCGGTAACAAGACATGCATCAGAGCTGGCAAAACTGGCCTCGCCTGTATGCTTATAGGTCTCCGGTAAACATGGAGAAATATAAGCATAAAGACTAAGTGTTTTACGATGTTTGGGTGAGACAGATTCCAGTCGCCGTAAATATGAAGAGAGACGAAGTGGCATTGATGCTTCAGCGTCTTGCCTACTTCAGGACCTGTGCTACAGGCCTTGCAGACAGTCATGGCGACAAACAAATGTGCCTTGACACTGATACTATCACCGCAGTACCTGCCCCAGCCAATCGCACAAGCGCTCGAGTTGCTGGGAAATGACAAAAGCCTGAAAACTAGCTAATCAGATATCATACAGGCAGAGGATAGCAAGGCTGTGGTCATCAGAGGAGATTGCTAAGTGGCAATTTTTCATGGATCGTCTCGGGAATCCACCAGGTGATTTCGACAGATGCCGCATCTTTCAGGTTGACGTACGTCTTCCACCCATGACTGGCCCATCCGTGCGAGGCGACGTGGGTTGCCGCAGCGGGCCCCACTTGCCACCGTCCTGAACAGAATGTGGATCTGAGCTCTGCTCTCCACACCCACGACGCAAGGCAAAGATTGTGACCATAATAGCACAGATTTAGGGTCCCCTAGGGTGGCTCTCATCTATCATCATACGAGCGAAGGTGCTGTTTCAATAGCTTTGGCACCTGAACATCGGATGGGATGACGCCGTGCCCGAGGAGATCGCAGCAGAGTGGCCAAATCGGACTGAGGTCGAGGTACCGCGATACTACAAGGCAAAAGCAAGCACAGACGAGGCAACCAGTTTGAACATTTTTGCGGATGCAAGTACAGTAGCTTACGGAGTCAGTTCAGTTCAGTCGTTCAGTCGTGTCCAACTCTTCGTGACCCTATGGACCATGTCACGCCACGCTTTCCGGTCTCTCACTTCCTAACATCACATAACTTCATCTGCAGTGCCTCGAGGATGCCATCTAACCATCGCGTTCGCTGCCTACCCCTTCTCCGGCGACCCTAGCTTACGGAGTAGTTGCCTACATTACAGATGGCGACAGTCGACACAACCTTCCCTGGCCGCGACGGGCGAATTCGGTCATGCATTGTGCGGCTTCCCAAAAGGACAATGCTGCGTTGTCCACCACAAGAGCTCTACCCAATAGAGGTTGTACAGTGAGTGCATTTGTGAGTAAAATGCTAGTGCCGTTTCGGGCGGAAATGTGTTAACGCAATTCATGAAAAAAAAAAAAAAAAAAAAAAGACAGTTCTCCACGTGGGGAATGCTTGGACTACCAACTCTGCTCTTTCGGACACTCGGGCGGTCTATTTTATGGCCTCCTGGCCTCTTCGAAGAGAAGGCCATTTGGGGAGAGGACGTGAGGAGGGGGGACAACGAAAAAGGCATCAGTGGGACTCAGTGGCAAGCAGTCGTAAACAAACTGTGCGAACCAAATGTGTTGAAAGTGCTTCCTTTTTTCTAACCAGTAAATTCAGTTGTTTGTTCATTGGGTTGCTTTTCTTCCTTAACGACAACATACTAACGAAAAGACTGAACATAGCAGTGCTGAGCAAAATAGCATTTGATCAGCACATGAAGTGGCTGTGTAGGACTGCCGGAAGCGATCAAGTACGGCTACAGGAGGCAGAAGTATCTCCCCTTGAGAGCTTACAAGCTGAGGATGAACTTGAAACGTTTCTTATCAAAAGAGAAGACTGCCTGAAAGGACCTTGTGAGGGCAGCAATTCTCTCAAAATTGAAGTACAGAGCCTGCTTGATGTTCTTGAACATGTCCCAAGTATAAGCAAAGGCTGAAGTGTTCCGTAATTTTGTGAGGGGGGGAAGTTGCAGCCCCCATAACTGTATTCACTAGCTACAGACTACACAAGTCAGCGTCGAGAAAACATTTTCTGAAATAAAGCAATCCTCTCTTGTCATCGAACACGAATGACTTCAACAACCCTCGACAATGTCCCCTTCCTTTGGTCTTTCTATGCTGGCAAATAAAGAAGTTGGTAGCACTTACTGAGCGCATAATAAAATATTTAGAAGCGGCCATGATTTCATATGCTTGCTAAAAATTATGCAACTAAACATAGCAGTCTAGCCTCAAAGCGGTTCTAGAAGAAGGTATAGCGTGCCTATGCACGAAATTACCAACGCTACAAGACGGCTGTTGCACTGGGTCGTTGCCACAAGAGCGGAACAATTGATCCGGTTCTCCGGCAAATACAATAATGACTCTAACCCTAATAAGTGGCAGAGAGGACTTTTGTCATCACTTTTCGAGACACAACACATGGGTGTTGCAGTTGAAAGTTGATGTGAACTTTGCAGTTCACCTCATAGAAACATGAAATACAAAAGCGTCCATATGCTATGCAATATATAGCCTCACATATAGTATATATATCATTTGTCTTGGGGTCTATGCTTGGTTTGAACTTGATCTGATTTCAAAGTACTTTAGTTCACGTTGAAATGACAATGTAAGACGCTATAAAAAATATTATTTCAGCTGTGAGGATAGGAGCAAACTATTTGAATGGAAAGTCTGCTCTGAACAGCTTCAGCTAGTATACCCATTATATGGTAGCCCACTCTGACAGAAGCAATATTCGATCAGCGATGAGATCCTCGAGCTTTTTCACAAAGCCGTACCACTGACTGAATGGATAAAGGAGGCCTTTTTGGTCACAGTAGTTCGTTAGCCTTCCCTCTTTGCTGACCTCACCCCCCCCCCCCCCCCACCCCTTTTCTTTTTTTTTTGATGTGCACCTAAACACTAAGCAGATATCACACGGCTCGAAATGGAGCTCACATACTACGCTCCAGGCATTCATCAGCTCTGTGGTCCGCTGAGGTTCTCCTACGCTTTCCGCCTACCTCCATACTTGAAAATGCCAGACTTCTGCCCATCCTTCGCATAAACGTAGCAACCCTTTTTTATATATATCGGTATGCGGCATGGCTCAGTCACTGCAAAGCGCACTTATCTCTTGCACGCTATGTGCGACAAAAACACTGAAGCAAAAAACAAAAACCACGCAACGACGTCCATAGCAAACTAATGCAACAGTAACTTGCACTATTACGCGCGGGCCGCTCCGCTACAGCAGCTGGGCTGCTCAGCCGTTTTCACCCCCTCCACCTCCCACGTTCCATTTCAAAGAATCTCAAGGGGAAAGGGAAAATCATGAAATCACAGCTTTTGAAAAGGCTCAAGCTCAAAAAGGTGGCCAGGAAATGGGTACGGAAGGTTGTGCGGTATTGTCCCAGTGTACCGAAACTGTCTCTACAACATGCATCACGAACTGGTATGACAACAAACCTATCTTGTTGGCCTCCACCCACGTGCGCATGGAGCCTGTGGAAGAGTGCACACGATTTTCAAAGCAGGAGTGAAAGAAAGGTGCTGTCAAGAGAGCGTCAAAAGACCAGCAGTTGTCGGAGAGTACAACGCTTACATCGGGGGTGTTGATCTCTGTGACAGCGCTGAGCTACTACCCCACTACCATGCGCACAAAGAAGTCAACGATTCGGACCCTCATTTTCATGGTGGATGTCGGAGTTCGTGAGCCCTCAATTGACTAGTGTATGAGCCAATTGGTGGTGAGGGGAGGAGAAGTCTCAGCTGAGGAGGAATCCTTGAGTAGTGTGGAGGGAAGCACCACTGCTGATGCAGTGGAATGGGAACTGTTTTGGACGGCGTCAACAGCGCATCCGAGTGGATTAATAGAGGCTACTGCTTGGAGAAGAGATTCGGGGCTGTTAGGGCGCCGTTAGGACGATTGACTTCCTGGGAGTTGTCACTGGTGATGCCAAGACTCTTGACACTTGGAGCATGTCTGGCGATGGTGTCGAGCACAGCGGGAAGCTCCGAGTTGTCATTTATATTAAGTTCGTTTTGATCTTGGCAATCACGTGTTCTTTCGTAGGTTTGCACGTGCAGTGATGAAAGCAGCATTTTATCTTTTGTAGCATATTTCGGAGCAGTAAAAATGCCAGTTCGGAGCAACCATTGTTTTTTTTGGAACGGTTGGCAAATTTTGTCAAAACGCCTCCCAAGTTGAAAATGTCACTGAAGCGACTGATAGTTACAGTTTGTTATGAAGCATACTGCACATTTCATATCTACAATAATCAACATGTGCATCAAGTAACAGACAATTGTGAATGTGGCTAGTTACAGGATGTATGGTGAAACAGTAAAATTTATAGAACTGGTTCTTGCAGAAATAAGATCAAAGCCACCACAGGTGACCATCAAAATGTGAACTTTGAAGTGATCACAGTAGGATATCCCACTTCCCCAACAGCAAACAGAAATTCAGAATCGATCTGAGACCAAAGTAGTCGGTCACTCAACACATTTCACAATAGTCTGCATGTTGAACTCTACGAACTCGCACTTTTCTTCTTCGCACTTTTCTTTTTAAAGCTTCTAGATTACAAATAGCATTCGCAAGCATTTCCGGCCCTTTCCTAAGCAGTTCCAGGCCTCAAAGTCATCAAAAGCTTCTGCATTGCAAAGCACCTTTCCTGCTGTCTGAATTTCCATTTGCATGTCCTGCTTTTGACATCCTTCGATTGAATTGTGGCCTTGGTCTAGCTTTCTTTTTTTTTTTGGCAGCTGGTTCACAGTCAGCAGTCAGTCTTTCCTGGTAGCGTTTATGTAACTATTTCACAGCACAGCATGTCACGTTCTACTGGAATGGTAGAGGTGTTCTGTCATACGTTTTCGCAAATGACTTTACGGCATGCAATCTTATCACGCTTTCTATAGACAGCTTTCCTGCACTCCTGTAAGATTCATTGATTTTCACTGAAATCCCGTTCTAATCGGCGTTGCTATGTGAAAGAGGAAGCGGGACATTTACAAGCTTTCCTACCAGAGGATATTTAATGCCACCATTTTTGTTTTTTGGGCTGAAGACAAGTTTCCATGGGCTGTCAAGTCGTTCACATGGATCAATGCCCAGCACTTCAAATGTGCATATCCATCCATCATGGTCGAGACTTCTTTGGGTGCAATCACCTCGAGAACTTGCTGGACCAAGTTTCGAAATGCCACAGCCTAACTTTTTTTCGCATGCTGCCTGGGTCAAGACATCTAAATCCTTTTTACACACCATTCTCAAAGGGCAACCTTGAATGAAGGTAACCCGCAGACTTAATACAGACAGACGCGCAGTAGGGTGTGGCCGCTACGCTTGCCTGACGGCCGTATTGGGTGCAGCGTTCCTGCAGTGAACGTTCCATGCTCGTAGCTTCTCTCGCGAAATCTGCGACAGTTCTTGGAGGGTCACGAATGAGGCCAGCGAACAACTGTTCCTTCACCCCGCGCATGAGGTGCCGTACTTTCGTTGCCTCGGGCATGGTAGTGTCGGCCCGATTGAAAAGTCGCGTCATGTCCTCGACAAACATGGCCACGCTCTCATTTGACTGCTGAGACCTCGAACGGATTGCTATCTCTGCGTTTTCGTTGCGCGTACTCGAGCTGAACGTTGTGAGCAACTCACGGCGAAAGACGGCCCAGTTGACGAAGGACGTCTCGTGGTTCTCAAACCACGTCTTGGCCGAGTCTTGCAGCGCAAAGTACACATTCATTAACTTCCGCTCGTCGTCCCATTGGTTGAATGCGGCCACACGGTCAAAAGTGGCCAACCAGTCTTCGACATCCTCGAACCGGTCACCGTGGAATGATGGCGGTGATCGAGGTGCGAGAAGGACGTACGGTGGGGTGTTGCTGGAATGCTGACTTGTCTGGCTGCCCGTCGTAGATGTCATGGTTCGCAGCGGAGCGGTGTGGTCAGTGGTTCGAATTCGGGTTGTAGGCCTCGGAGGCGACGGCTCGCTTTATGGACGGGAGTGGCGTCGGAGCGAAGATGGGCAGCGTCACTGACGTCTTCGGGGGCAACGTACATGGGATCTTACCCCGCACCTCCACCAAATGTCACCAACACACGTAGCAAACAGAACAACCGAGCTGCCCTTTTTTTAATCAAGCGAAGCTCGAGACAGACGAGGACGACGCTCAGCCACGCGCCAAGACGTTCGGCCACTTGGTGGCGCTAGAAGATGGGCAGCGGTGTGGCAATATAATAATTGCGAGCCCTCAGTCTAAACGACTTTTTTTTCTTCTGCTGATCAGTCCGTGATGGAGCCCTCAGTGTCCACACCTATATCAGCAACATCTTTCCAGTTTCCTGGACGCTCAACGTAGAGATTTCAGCTCTTTCCCAGTCAGATCGCAGTACACATCACTCCTCATGAAACGGCTGAAAACATTCTTGGTCAGCTGTTTGATTTCGTAGTCGTTTCGAGCGCTAATAATGTTCAAGATTCCGGAAAAACTACCTTTGGGAAGAGGTCTTTCTTGCCGAGCCTTTGTCAGAGGCACTTGTACATTGTGCCAGAAGAGAGCAGTTTGCTGCTCATCTAGTAGCGTGGACTGAAGAGCTCCATACTGCTCAATAAAGTGATCAAGAGCTGGGCCTAGGGTGAGCCAACGTGAATTTACATGTCAAATAAAGATGTTTTCTGCTGCTTTTTGCCGAAAAAAGAACCCCTTGTATAGAAATTTCCGGAGGCCTCCACCACGGTGTCTCCCATAGTCTATGTAGCTGTGAGACAATGAACACACGAACCAAACCAAACCGGAAGACGCAAACCGGAAGACGCTTTCTTGCAGACCAAGACACTTTTGGTGCGTTTTGAGCACAGCGCTTCAGACAGCAGTTTTTCAGGTAGTAGTACACATCTAAAAGTCTATTCCACATCGTTGCCAAATGCTTCAATTCTTTTGCAAAACTGTTGTGAACTTTGTACAAGTTACACTCTCCTATGTTCAGCAGTGCAGGATTTATTTATTCCTCAGAGGTCCGGAGAGATTACATGAGGGGTGGGCTGTGAAATGCAATTAACATGGATACAGGATATCTTTGATAGCAGTTTTGTAGTGGCTGAAGTTTACATCTTGCTTAAGCTTTCTTTTCAAATTCTTCATGTAGAGAGCGCCCCACCGAAGTGAAATCATGCTAGAACAACAGCGCCCGCCAGAACAGCGGTGGGTTGGTGGGCTGATTGAGCTTAGAGGTGTCACTCACGGCTACCACTGATTTCACAGAGGGCCAACTGGCAACTGCTTGGGAGGTGTTTTTTCGACCAGCCAGGAGAGAGAAGGCATGGTTTTTCACCTGCATTTATCGGGCCAGGGCAACGGTTACGCAAGGAACCCAGAAAGGATGTAACCGGGAGGTGCATTGCGAGGGAGTGGGCGCAGGTTTGTTTTAAGCCCGGGCAATGATACCTCCACATATGGCGCCCTCTTATCGGGTACAAGGGGCAATGGCAGAATAACGCCCTCCCCGAAGTCCTGTGCGCCAAACGTGCGATGTAATCGGGTTGATGGGGTTGCCAGCCCCTCGACCTTAAAGCACTTGGCCAGGACAGTCAAAAGAATCAGAAAGAAAGTGGCCGCCGAGTGGGGCTCGGCCTAACCAATGCAAGGTCCAGATCAATGACAACCAGGAAGCTAGCGCGGTCCTTTCCGACTTTCCAGCAGGGAGAGAGGGTGGCACTTTGCCTGAACAGGTAGATGCACCTCATTCGCAGTCAGCCTGGAAGGATACGGGAGATAGACCAAGGAGCAGGCCGATGACTCTTAAGCCTGCCTCAGAGACAGTTCACTCCTCCGAAGCTGTGTTCTACAGCGACGGGGTTGAAGTTGGAGAGATGAATCACAGTGACTCGGAGTATTCAGCGAGCAGCTGCGGGGCCTAAAGCAGCGGCCACCATAGCTGTCCAGAATGCGGGAGGGCCTTCTAAAAGAAAAGTGGCCTCGGTCTGCACAGACGGAGAGCACATCTGGAGGAATACAGTAGAGCGATCGATATCACCCGGACAAAGCCGCGGTGGAGTACAGAGGAGGAGTACGTGATGGCAAGGAAGGAGGCGGACATAACCAGAACAGGTCAGAGGCCTAACATCAATGAATTGCTGAAAGACCGCCTACCAGGGCGCAGTCTTGACGCCATCAGGTCCCTTTGCAAGAGTCCCCGGTACAGGGAACTGGTCGCGAAGCTGCGATCGGACGCAGATTCCGGGGACGGTGACTGCAGGGTCCCTGACTCGACCACTCTAATAGCAGGGAAACTGCCTCCTCAACCACAGTCATCACACGATAGGATTGAGGCCATTGAAGAGGAGCTAAAAGCTCTGGTGGCAAAGACACCGCCGCCTGAATTTGATGGACCCAGGCTGTGGGAGATCATGAAGCTCTATTTAGGACGCCAGATCACTAAGAAAGATCTAGGTGACGCATTGAACAACTATGTGTGTGAGGCCCTTCAGCAAGACGCCTTAAAAAACGACAACCACGGCCCAGGCCGCCGTGGAAACCCGAGAGCAGGCGGGCGTACAAGAGACATATGTACGCAGTAACGCAGGAGTGTTTTAAACGCCGCCAGGGGCGATGCACTTGGAAGATTCTGGATGGTGAGGTGACTGCCGCGGTGGAGGACCCCAAAGCCTTGCTGAATGAGTGGAAACTGGTGATGGAATCGATGTCCACAGGAACTGTCTCTCCCAAGGTGGAGCCGGTACTTAATGTCCAAATCAATCCCTACAGGCCGATCAGCATAGCTGAGATTAAGACGAGCATGCCGTCACAAGGGAGCTCGGCCGGTCCCGGTAATATCACGGGCAAGTTGCTGCGAACGGTGCCCATGGCGATACTCCGTGTGCTTCTTAATGCACTACAGATCCTCAAAAGGCTTCTTATGTGTCTGCAGACCACGATAACTGTGTTCATCCCTAAGAAGATGTGCGCCTTGCGGGCTGCAGACTTCAGACCTATTACGATGTCATCAGTAATAGTAGACTACTCCATCGGATTTATGCCAGCAGGATACTAGGAGAGGTGAAACTGGATGTACGTCAAAGGGCTTTTATCCCTGTCGATGGGTGCGCCGAAACATCGAATTCTGGCCACAGCTCTGGAGGAGGCCAAAAGCCGAATCCGGCCGCTTTGTATGGCATCAGTGGATGTAGCTAAGGCGTTCGACAGGGTGAACCTGGCAGCCATCCTGAGAGGGCTCAGGAGGAAAGGGATTGCAGAGGAATTTGTAGGATACATAGTCATTCTACACGGCGTCGAGTACAGTGCTCACCTATGGTGATGAAAGTCTGCTAGTTAAGCCTACTGTAGGGGTACGGCAAGGCGATCCGCTGTCCCCGCTACTGTTCAACTTGGTGGTGGACGAACGGTTGGAGACCTTGGGCCCAAACATAAAGTTCGTCGGAGCGACGGTGGAGGTGAATGCCATGGCATTTGCCGATGACATCGTCGTAATGGCAACTACGCCCGAAGGGCTGCAGGAGCAGCTGAACAGCCTTGAAGGCTTGGTAGAGCGTGGGTTGAAGCTGAACGCCGCCAAGTCACTATCCCTCACTCTGTTACCGAGTGGGAGAAGGAAGGTGGTAAAGCTTGATACTGCCAATACCTATTACTTGCATGGCGAGTCCATACCGAAGGCCGATACAGCCAGTAGCTGGCGTTACCTGGGGGTGTGTTACATGGCGTCGGGATTGGAGAAAGCTCGCATAGACACGGAGGTAAAGGATCTGCTGACCAGGGTGTCTAAGGGGCCCCTGAAGCCTCAGCAGCGTCTGGTTTTCCTTAAATTATATCTCCTGCCGTGGCTTTATCACCAGCTAATACTAGGTCCTATTTCGGCAAAGCTACTCCTTAAACTCGATAGACTAGTGCGATCCTCGGTCCGCCGGTGGCTAATGCTTCCGCATGACGTCCCGGTGGGGTTTTTCCACGCGGAGGTGAAGCATGGTGGACTAGGTATCCCCAGCCTGCGAACCTCAATTCCAGGCTTACGCATCCAGCGGATCGAACGTCTGAGGGACTCCGACAGCCTGTTGTGTCGGCAAGCAGCTGCAGGAGCGTATGTGGGGCTCTGCCTGGACCAAGCCATGCGGCTCTCAACATACCGGGGGAAGGAGATCCGCACGAAAAAGGATTACCAAGCGACTTGGTGAGACAGTCTCCATAACAGTGCCGATGGGAACGCACTGAAGGGATGCAAACATGCAAAGGGGAGCACCCGATGGTTGGGCGAGGGGACGACCTTCCTTCGAGGGAGGGAGTTCATTAACCTCATAAAGATTTGGATCAATGCTCTCCCAACCCTTACAAGGCTCTGGAGAGGCCGTGAGGCCAGTATCAGATGCAGAGCAGACTGTCTCGCCGACAAAAGCTTGGGGCATATCCTGCAGAAGTTCCACTGCACACATCAGGAAAGAATCCGTCGTCATGACGGGATTGTGCGGTATGTGGCAAAGCGATTGCATGATAAAGGAATGAAAGTCATGGTGGAACCATTATACAAGACCGATGTAGGCGATCGGAAACCAGACATTGTCCTTCAAAACGAGGGGCAGTGGTGGATTCTGGATGTGCAGGCAGTCGGGACGAGGGCACCGCTGAAGTATGTTACACCAAAAAGGTGCAGAAGTACAGTGAGCCCTCGATCTTGGCCCTGGTACAGGGGAAGACATCAGGGCCATCACAGTAGAAGCTCAGAGTATTCCTTTGATGAAGATCTTGCATGGCTTCCTTCACGCATGCAAGGAGAACATCTGTGGTTGCGTACCCATAGTGAACACAAGTGCTTCCCCACAACGTCCTTTCAAACTTCAGAAAAGTACCTAACTACAGTGTCAAGTTGCTGGCGCCATTATTCTGGACAGGAGTCATGTCTATTTGGATGGTGTAGTACACACCCGCTTTATTAAGTTCATCTACAACTGCTCTTTTAAAATATGGCCCAAGGCTTTCCGACACTATGCATGAGACTCTCTGCCCTTCTGGTAAGCTTTTGCAACCTATGAATCTGAAAACATCAGAGGGAAGAGCGACGTTGCGGTATCCACCAATGAGTACGGTAACCCAGAAACAGTCACACAAAGAACAAAGTAAGTCTCCACCAATGTGTCAATCTGCTTCAGATATATCCGATGCTGCGAGAAGGTAGGATGTGTACAGCTCTCGTGCTGCATATGCGGCACAATGCAGTGTACCGTCAACGGTGTGGCTCAGAAAGATCCGCTTGCTTCACTTTTATTTTCTTTAAAGAGAACTTGAATATGTTTAAAGAGCTTGTTGATAACAGTTACTCTGAAGCAGACGGTCGACGACAATATACGACTAGACGTGAAGTGCGCTTTGGACGTTAGCGAATATACCGTACACTCTGCATTCTTCATTTTATATACAGCTAGTCATTTTGCTATTGCTCAAAATACTGAACACTAAGCGCTACAAATCAAAGCACTGAATGGTGCACTTGATATTCTGCGCTCTCGGGAAGAGCATGCTTTGTTCCTTTATCCTCCTGAAACCCGGGACATGACAGGAAAATCCAGATAACGTTTTTAAATAATTGAATTTAAAATGTACGCAGATTATTCTGATGTCATTCTTTATTTCTTATGACATTTCGCTGAAAAGCTATCAGATGTGCAATATATTGCATGTTGGTATTAAGTTTTCTAAAATACCATGGAGCATGATGTCAGACGTGCTTTTATTCATCCCTCTGATCTCATTTCTTGTGAAATTCTTTGAAGCAGTTGCAGCTAGCTGTGAAGCAAAGAATAGCTTACACTTGCAGCATCAGAACTTTGTCCTTTCGCAGCAGCCGGGGTTCCGACACCTTCTTGCGGATATTTTGGGGCACGAGCTCTGGCATGTGTGACGCACCCAGTTTGCGCACGGATGGAAGTGGCGCACAACTACTGGCCTTTGGAGTTGCAAGGCTTTGCAGTCACTCTCAGTTGAGGTAAACCCGCTGTAAGAGGCAAGGTTAGAGTGAACAGTCAGAAAAACATCGTATCAGCTGATGTCAAGTCCAGATTTCCTAAACTCCCTCCTTTTGACCACTTCGCGATTCACTTCCATCTGTGCTTTCGAGAATGCAGCCAACCTTGACTGCGTTAGAGCAATCTATGGGCTAGACTACGAACTCTTAGCAGCGATGTAGGTGGCCAGATGGAATCCAGAGCTGAAATTACATCCATGTGGAAGCAACAGAGCCCTGTCATCGTACTGCGGAGGCTACAATCATAAGGCAACCTAGCTGCATCTACCTCCTGCGTTAAGTGCAGTGACACACAGTCAAAAGGAATGTACTTCCTCCTCTCTCTTATGCATGCACTGCAAGGACATACATCGCACCACTGACCCTGTCTGTCGACCGGCGGGCGAGATCTTTGGAGACCTTTGAGGAGAACAGACGTGCATCGCTGCGCTCCCGCGAAGCTCCGCCCCCTTTTCCCAGCGGCACTCCGCTCCCAACCACCGGCGCGACCGGTCGCATGGCGCGCCCGCTCTAAGGAGTAAAGGATCGCTTCCCGCGGCAGCTATTCTCCATGCGCAGCTCAGAATAACATCGCTCGTGCTTGTGCTGTCTGGATTATCGCGCCGTGGAGCTGAGGACGCCCCCGCGGCTTCGGTGAGTCGTTGTTGCTGTTTTTGTTGAGATTGTAGAGGCAGGCGGGTAGCGCTCCTTTCTCCGGCGCGGCGTGCACACACGTGTGCGTAGTGCCTGGTGGCGTGGCCGCTATGGCATCGCCCTCCTCTTCGTCGCGGCTTCGGCCGTATGTGTTTTTTTCGCGCGTGCCGAAAGGCATTTTGAATGTTCATCTGTGTGAGGACCTCGTCAAGAGGTTTAACAAGAACGAGCTGAAATGTGTGCAGGATTTTGGTGGTGGTAGGTTCGAGGTCACCTTTAAGACCAAACAGGCGGTTGATCGCTTTTTAGCAGATCCTGTCGTGCGTGTCAAGGATGTCGAGATTAAGTTTGAGTACTGCGGAGTCCGCTCCCGGTACGTGAAAGTGTTTGGTTTCCCGTCGGACTTGCCGGCCGCCCTGCTCGTGTCTGAGCTTGAGGCGTACGGAAAGGTACAGACTAGGCGGTTGGAAAACGTTCCGGGGTTCCCGGACGTTGAGAGCGGTAACCTCAGAATTAAGATGGAGATGGCTAGACCAGTTCCAAACCTTTTGAAAGTTGGAGAGAGGGTCGTTCAGTGCGAGTACAAAGGAGTAACGCGTCTTTGCCGCTTGTGCAGGCGCGTGGGGCATCTTGCAGCAGCGTGCCCAACTCCTAAGAGCAAGCGCTGCGCGCAGTATGGACACGAGGATTGTGACGCCGATTGCGCGCGTTGCGGTGGTGACCACGCCATTTCCGCATGCACGAAACGGTCGTTTGCTTCGGTGACTGTCGCCGCAGCCTCGAGCGGGCCGGCAGCCGCCGCTGCCGCCCCCATCCCTGGCGCAGGTTGCTGTTGAGTCACCAGCCAAGGAGAACGGAGAGGAGGAGTAGCTTGTCGATGGCGTGAGTGAGGAGGCCATTGTCGCCATGCCCGCTGCTGCGGAGGAGATCCCCGTCACGCAAGCTTCAGCCGAGGTATGCGAGTGGTTGGCTCCACCCGCGCCCGATGCGGCGCCGGCATTGGAAGCGACCACGCCGGCGGCCGCTGCCGACGCCGCACAGGCTGAAAAGGAGCCTGAGGATGCAGCCTTGCAGAGGGCCGCTGCGGCGGTCCCGGCTGCTGAGCCGACGCAAACCGCCGCTATCGACGCGGGATTTGTGGCGGCAAAGGCAAAGCGGCGCAGGAAGCGCGCGCAAAAACAAGACGGAGCGGAGATCGACACCGACTCCGAGGATACTTCCTCCCAGGCAAAGACCGGACGGCCTGCTGCCAAGCGGGTGGTCGTGGCCGTGGCGCGGAACCCCTCCGACGGGGACGAGGAACCTGGTGCGACATCTTCCAGCCAGGACGAAGGTTCAGACATGGAACAGGAAGTCGGCATTGGTGAGAGGCAGCATTTTACTTCTCCCATTGAGCTAGCTCCCTGTTTGTTATGTTAGGGCAAGGGATGTGAGTGTTTTGCTGAGGCCGATGAGGCAGAGCTTCCCCCCTCGTCCTCACCGTCCGTACGGTCCGCTTGCTCCTTCTGTAATGTGGTTGACTGTGAATGCTCTCAGCGTTCCAGTTCCTCCTCGTCCTCGTCTCCTTCCCCCTTCACTTCCGACTCCTCTGCTAAAGAGGAGTCACCCCCGACCGTCAGGTTGGGGCAGCCCCAGGTTCTCAATAGGGTGTTTATTTTTCCAGGTCTCTTGCTCCGATAGTTCCGCCTTTCGCGGGTTTTCTTTTCCATTTATTAGGCTTCTAGGCAGCTTCTTCCTCAATTCATCATGGCATCGCTCACATTAGCTACTTTTAACTGTCGTGGCATGTCCCGTCGTCCCAAGCAAGCTGAGATCGTTCAGCTTGCTCGCTCTAAAAACATAGGTATTTTGTCTTGCAAGAGACCTACATCCATCGCCTTGGCCAGATCAGGAGCTTTGACAGAACATTTGGCACCAGGTCTTACTGGAGCTATGGCGCGTCGGGTTCCCGTGGCGTTGGTATTATCCTTATGCCACGCTTCCGCGGCTCGGTTTTGCGCCACTCCAGGAATGCTGAGGGCCGCGTCCTGTCTGTAGGCCTTGATTCTCGCATTCGCATAGTTAACATTTATGCTCCGAACAGGGGTCGTGATCAGGGTGCCTTCTACAAGCACCTTGACTCCCAGCTAATAGGTCCATCCAGGATAGTTCTAGTGGGTGATTTCAACTGTGTCCTTGACAGGGCGGATCGCCTCTCTTTTCGAGGCCCTCCGCCCAAGGAGCGGGATAGGCAGGGGGCGCGTGCACTTAGGGAGCTGGTCGAGGAGCTAGATTTGGTTGATGCCTGAAGGTGCTCCGCTCAGGACAGTCAGGGATGACTTGGACTGGGAGGCGCCTTCAGAGTAGGCTAGACCGCTTCTACGTCTCTCCAACACTAGTCCCCGGCATGCACTCCATGTGGTCGGTCCCCTCCGCGTTGAGCGATCACAAGTGCGTCATCCTTCGCTTCAGTGATGGGATCCTGGTCCCTCGCGGGAAGGGGACCTGGCGCCTCAACTAGCGGCCTTTAGAGGACCAGGAGGTTGTTAAGGAGGTCTCTGGTATTCTTAGAAACTCTCCGCAGTCCAACTCAGGCTTAGACGGTGCCGGATGGGATGGCATTAAGGCAGATGTGCGTGACTGTTTCAAGGCAGCGGGAATGAGGCGGGCACGTGAGGAACGACAGGAGATCACCATTGTCTCTGATGTCATCCTCCTGCTTTCGAAGCCTCTTTCTGCTGGCCAAGGGGTCACCGAAGCACTCGCCTCGCAGCGCATCCGGCTCCGAAAATTGCTCCAACAACGCTGGGATGGTCTTAGGGCTATGGCGCGAGCTGAGCGGTGGGAGAGGGAACATTGGTGCAGCAGACACCTCCTCCGACGCCGCTTAGCGCGCACAGAGACTTCCCTCACTGAATTGGTAGACCCGGATACGGGGTCCATCTCCAACACGCCGGACGCTGTTCTTAAAGCAGCACGGCAGTTTTATTCCGTCCTATATCAGGCTCCAGCTCCAACCACAGCTACTTTTCCACTTGAATCCCCCTTCAACCCAGTTCACCTATCAGGAGCTCCCTTGGATGAGACAGAACTAAAGGCAGCGCTCAAGTCGTTCCACAGAAATCGTAGTCCAGGTTCAGACGGCCTGACTGTTGAGTTTTATGTCAAGTTCTGGAAGCAGCTCGGGAAGCCTTTCACCGCTCTTGTTAACAGGCTCCTGGGTGAGGGGACGCTCTCAGGTAATCAGAGGGAAGGGCTGATCACTCTCCTTTGTAAGGGATGAGTCGAGCCGCACTGACCTACGAGCCTGGCGTCCCATCACGCTCCTGAACGTCGACTACAAGCTCATAGCCAAGTGCCTGTCGTCTCGGTTAACTTCGTTTCTTCCAGAAATCATAGGTCCATACCAGGCTTGTAGTGTTCCTGGTCGTTCCACTCAGCTTCACGGTTTTGACCTTAGGGACCTTTTCCTCTGGGCTCAACATAGAAATCTTCAGGGTATTCTTTGTTCATTTGATCAGGAGAAGGCTTTTGATGTTAGTCATTCCTACTTATTTCAAGTCCTGGAGGAAGCTGGTATAGACTCTGATTTCCAGCGCATGGTCAGAGCTCTATATACCAGGCCAGTTTCAGCCGTTACTGTGCTAGGACGCACCTCCGAAGTTTTCGACGTGGGCCGTGGAGTCAGGGATGCCCCCATCTCCTGCCCTCTACGTGCTCGCATTTGAACCCCTGTTACAAAGGCTCTCTCGAGACAGTCACATAGCTCGCTTTCCGCTCCCGCCAGGTTCTCCACCAGCTCCCATCTTTGCCTATGCAGATGACCTAACCATTGTCGTCCCGGATGAGGCTTCTGTCTCCTCCGTTCTGGATGTCATGGAGGTGTACTGTAAGGCGAGTGGGGCTAAGGTTAATAGGTCGAAGAGTGCCACCCTCTATTTTGGGTGTGCACCATCCAGTCCTCAGCCCGCTCATGGTCTTCCCGTGAAGGCTGAAGTCTGCCTCCTTGGTTTTTATTTTAATTCACAAGGCCTTTCAGATAGGAATTGGTCCTCTGCTCAAGAGAAAATTGAATCGAGGGCAAGAGTATGAGAAGCTCTCGTGTCCGCTTACGGCTCAATCCACTATCACGCGGTCCCTCCTGTTCTCGGTGCTGACCTATGTCGCTGGCATAACACCTTTGTCAGCACGGACGAAGCTTCACCTGGAGCGGATCCTTTTCCGTTTTTTATGGAGTGGAACTCCTGACAAGGTCAAAAGACTTGTGGTGAAGCTGCCTAGGGAGAGGGGAGGCCTCGGCATCTCCGACCTGGGCATTGTAGCCTCAGCCTTCCATGTCAGGTGGACCCAAGTGGCATTGAACTCGGACATGCCTCTGACTCGAAGCCTGACTTCGTTTTTTCTGAGTACTCGACTCCGCCTTTTCGCCCAGAGCACATATTCTCATTGCGTGCCACGATCGGGCTCTCCTTCCCATTTTTATGCTCAGGCAGCTACCTGCCTTGAGCATCTGCGTAAGGAGGAGGCGGACATTGATGTGGTTTCAGTTCCCCTAAAGGAACTAGTTAGGCTTCTGACTCCCAGTCTCCCCCCTCACCTCCGTCTTTACGACCTTGCTAATGTTAAGCCCAGCTGGCGGTATATCACAGCAGATTTTTTGGAAGCAAGCAGAGCGTCCTTTATGTACCGCTTCGCCAGGGGAGACCTCCCCATTAAGGCGCCGGCGTTTACACGGACCAGCCTGCGACCAACTTGTCCGACTTGTGGTGGTAGAGAAGACACTGTGCACATATCCTCGCAGTGTCTCCTTCCTGAAGCGCTTCTCCGTCGTGTAGCCAACCTCTTCCAGCTTCCAGGTATACCGTACCAGACCGTGCAATACCTGAACCCGTTGCCAGGCGTGGCCGTTAACCAGTTCGTCCTCTTGCTTGTGGAGCGCGCGTACCAAGTATGGCTGGCACGCTGCGCGGCAGCATACAACAGCAGAGTTCCGGACCTCCATGAAGTAATCGCAAAGATATGGAAAGAGGTCTGGTTCTGCCTGCAGCGGGAACGTCGCATCCTTGGCGAGCAGAGGTTCTCGAAGGTTTGGTGCGGGCCATCTGTGATTTTCTCGGTTAAGGGTGGAACACTCTCTGTGTCATTATGATTCTCTCACAGGGATTGGTTGTCCTTAGTGACACTTCTGCTGTCATGAAGGTTCGCCTCGTTGGCTCGATGCCACGATGGCGCTGCAGGCCGTCTTTGCGTCTGATGACACTCACTCCTGTGAGGGCATCATGCGGCGGCCCCCTTGTCCGGGTAGGACCCTCACCTCGAACTAAAAAACTCTCCCAGACCCACACAGTCAGAACTGGGCATGGTCTTACTGATTGGTTTCCGATTGAGAAAGGGGTGAGGCAAGGCTGCATACTGTTGCCCTGCCTATTTAACCTATATGCAGAGTATATCATGAGGAAGGCCGGTCTGGACGAGTCTTCAGCTGGAGTGAAGATTGCTGGAAAACGTATCAACAACCTTAGATATGCGGATGATACCACTTTAATGGCAGAAAGTGAAGTGGAACTCAATAGACTTCTGATGCGCGTACAAGAAGAGAGTGAGAAGTTTGGGCTTAAACTGAACGTTAAAAAGACGAAGATCATGGCGTCTTGCCCTATCAAGTCCTGGAGCATCAATGGACAAGAAGTGGAAACTGTGACAGATTTTCTGTTCTTGGGCGCCAAGATTACCTCGGAAGGAGACTGCAGCCATGAAATTAGGAGACGCCTGCTTCTGGGAAAGAGAGCAATGGTTAGCCTTGACCGCCTAGTAAAGAGCAGAGACATTAGTCTGCCAACCAAGATCCGTATAACCCGTGCTATGGTCTTTCCAGTTGTGATGTATGGATGCGAGAGTTGGACTGTGAAAAAGGCTGACCGCCGAAGAATTGACGCGTTTCAATTGTGGTGCTGGCAAAGACTCTTAAGAGTTCCTTGGACTGCCAGAAGATCAAATCAGTCGATATTGTCGACCATAAACCCTGACTGCTCATTGGAGGGTCAAATTCTAAAGTTAAAGCTCAGCTACTTTGGTCATCTGATGAGAAGAGAGGAGTCGCTGGAGAAAGATTTGATGTTGGGAAAGGTTGAGGGTCGCCGGAGAAGGGGTAGGCAGCGAACGCGATGGTTAGATGGCATTCTCGAGGCATTGCAGATGAAGCTATGTGATGTTAAGAAGATAGTGAGAGACCGGAAAGCGTGGCGTGACATGGTGCATAGGGTCACGAAGAGTCGGACACGACTGAACGCCTGAACTGGAACTGGATGAGTTATGTGTGACTCTGGGGCACGGCACCTTCGGGTGTCAATCCCCCTCCCCATCTGACAACGGCAGGAGTACAGGCGCGTTCTCTCCCGTCGCGTGCTTGCCTGGACGAGTACGTGTGCATCACCATCGGCGCTGACCGCGACTTTTCGTCGCGTGCTCGCCTGGACAAAAGCGCGCGCGGCTACTGGTGCCGCCACCGACATTGGAGCATTGCGCCCCTGTTCGCGCCTCACCGGCGCCCGGTCCTGATCATCGTCGGCTGCCCGTGTGCCGCACCCGTGGACGACAATCTTGCGGCCCCCTGCAGCAGCCCGGGTGCCCGGCGGCTGTGACTGTGCGCTCGGTCCCGATCATCTTCGGCCGCCTGGGTTCCGCATCGGTGGACGACAGCCTTGCGGCCCCCTGCATCAGCCTGGATGTCCTACCACTGCGACTTTCCTTCGCCGTGACTCTCCTTCCTGCCCCATGTGTGTGTGTGTGTCCTGTGTTGGTGTTTCGCTTCTGACTCCATCCTGATTGACGGTACCTCCGGCTGACCGGGGACTATCGCAGCCCACCCTTCCGCTGCCGAGTGAGCAAACGCTGACACACCGCGCCGCATGCCGCAGACTGGGTGAGCAGACTTTGTTTCACTGCGAGCCCCCTTCGGCGCGGCCGCTCCCCGCGATCGCCGCTTCGCGTCTCAGTCGTTCCGTGCCGCTCCGCTAGGGGCGCGACGAGCTCGCTCTCCCCGCCCACTCTCTCCCTAGTGGCCCGCGCGCGCCCGCTCCGCCCCGTCGCGTAGGCCCCGCCTCCCGGGGAAAATTTTCCGCCAGCGAGCGTGTCACTCTCCCCGCGACCGCCGAGCGGACCGGACCCCGTACTCGTGCGCTCCCGCCGCCTCGGTCGCTGTACCCCGCGAGTCTTCGGCGCTTCACCATGGCCTCCGCTGCCCAGCCGCAACGCGTCCGAAGTGCTAGTGCGGGTGGTGACCCCTCCGATATTGCGTTCCGCCTCGAGAGGAGCGCTTACCAACTCTTCAAAAGGCACCACCAAACCCGCCGCATCCTCGATGGTGCCGCGTCCCTGGCGCTTCCGCGCCAACGCGGCCGCCCGCCCCGCGCCCTCGCTCGGGACGCCCCGGTCCAAACGCGCCGTATGGCCAAGGCCAAGGCAACAGCGGCGGACTTCATAGGAAGGCCAAGGGAGCCTCCGCCGCCCGCTTCCAAGAAGAAGAAATCGACGCCACCTGCCGACAATAACAAGGATGTGCCTGCTGACCAGGATGATCCGGCGTCGGGGGCCCTGGCCTCACAGGGCTTGAGCCCTCTTGTCCGGCTGGCGCTGGCCTCGCAGGGCCACCCCATCCCACGGGTGGCAGTGGAGGACCCCTCGGCCCGTGGCTCGCCCGCACCCGGAGAGGCTTCCGTCCAGGGAGCCCCACTGGACAATCCGATGGCCTCGATTCCCCCTGGTGATGGCCCGGAGGATTCGGAGAGCCCCCCACCACCAGCTGGACCTGTCCAGGAGTCCCTCCTACTGAGCCAGGAGGACGAGGTCTCGTCCCAGGTGCCAGGGGAGGTCGAGTGGCAGACACAGGGCCCCAGGAGGCGCCGCCGTGGACCTCGCCAGCGCCTTCCCCCAGAACAGCCACCGGGTCGAGTGGGCACTGCCCTTTTCCAGCCAACCCAGAGAGGGATCTCCTTCTTAAGCCGCTCCAAGGTGACCATCGCGGCAGACCTGGCTGCTACACCAGGGGTCCTGGCAGTGAGGGTCACCCCTCACGGAACATCGTGGCGGTTGATGCTGCCACCGAGGCAGCCCTCACCGAGCTCCTGGACATCCAGACCCTGGCAGGGGTTGCAGTCTGGGGCCGTCCAGCCTCTGAGAGGGGCACCTCCATGGGGTACGTCCATGGGGTGCCGATGGACATCAGGGTGGAGGACCTCCGGGCTGCCATTGAGGCACCTGTCCCTGTGCTGGGGGTCCACCGGGCTCGGGGCAGTGCACTCCGGGTGCGATTTGGAGCCCCGGTTCCTTCTGCCTGAGTGACTATGTTCCGACTGCACCTCCCAGTCCGAACAGCTCTCCCACGTCCAATCCAGTGCGGTCGCTGCGGCCGCTTGGACCACGTCACGGCTTCCTGCCAAGAAGCCATCCGCTGCAGGCGGTGTGGCCGCCACCATCAAACCAACACCTGCAATGCTGCGGCTCCCCGCTGCACCAACTGTGGAGGACCGCACCCGGCGGACACCCCCTCCTGCCCCCTTGGCAGGAGGAACGCCAGGTGGCCACTGCAATGGCAGCATCCCTCCAGCCTCTCTCACGAAGGGAGGTGAGGGCCAGTCTGCGGGAGAACCCGGGCGCCCCCACATATTCCAGGGTCCTCCAGACACCTTCCCGGACCCAGGCGGCTAAGGACTGCGGCCTGGCCTCCCCCTCAACATCGGCGAATGGGGCTCCGGCCGGTCCACTGTCCCCGGCCACATTGAATGGGAGGTTGGAGGAGCTGTCCCGGACCCTGGACACCACACTCCGGGCAATCTCAGCGCTCCTCCCAGCAGCTGTCCTCCAGCAGTCCACCCGCCAGGGGGGGGCCGGCCACCTCCAGCACCATCATGGCTAGGCCCACACTAAAGTCCCTAGATCCGTTTTTTAACAAAAACTAAGTAGCGAAAACGTTTGCGGCGCCGCCGACGCATTTTATTGGACAGAACGCACTTCCGGTTGGGAGCTTCTTCCGTCGGCCATGTTTTTCTTACGCAGTACCAGTGGTGCATAGCTCTGCCGGCTTGGCGGCGTGTCGCGCTTGATTTCTTGCTCGTGAAGTTCATTCGGCGACATATTTTCAGCGGTGGCCACTTGTATATTTGTCGCCGTTTGCTGCAAGTCGCATTACAGTCCCGGGCGCTTCTTGCTGCCTGCAGCAGAAGCCGAAATGGCGGGCTGTTGTGCCTTCGGGTGCACAACCCAGTCGGGAAAAGGGTTGGCAATGTTCACAGTGCCACTTGGGAAGAGTGATATTGCGAGACAGAAAGTGTGGCTCCATAGGATTGCGAGAAAAGATTTCAAGCCAACAAACTCTAGCAAGCTATGCGAGGTAAGTTCTATTAATGCTTTCCAATGTAGATTCGCTGCTCTAATAGCGAGCGCTGGCTAGCATGCGAGATTTGGTAAGGGGTGTGTTTGTTGATAACACGCGTTGTAAAAGTATGCCAGTTGAAGAATGTGCGCATATTTCAGCCTCCGCAATGCCCGGAACTCTTCCGGCTCGAACTGCAGCTAATTAATTGAGATAAAGTTAACGAAAACCATTTCATGCGTGCACCACGACGTTTCGCCCAGTAATGCGCTCCGAAATTGTAGCCTCTTGCGAAGTGTTGTGCAGTATATAACGCGCTCCAAATTGATGCATTTACATTTATTCGTTCTCGCGCATAGCGCATGAGCGAATTGCTGTTTGCAGTGTTAGGTGCACATGTGCACTGCATGGCAAAAGTTCACGGGGACGCGGGTACAAAAGTGTTTTATTTTCATGCTGCACCGAAGGGCAGTCTCAACGTAAAGTGTCCATAACATTCGCGTGCTCTCATTCCCGCGACACGACTAATCCGCAAGACAGTCTGTAATAAATTATTTCATGCCCACCGATCTATCTTAAAAGCCTAAATTGCTTTATTCTGACCGACCGCACAGCTAGATTTTTTATGTTTCGTCTTCATACCTAATATTGGTACTATTGCCCTTTACAGCTTCATTTTACTGAAGATCAGTTCGAGCCAGTGATTCTAAGGAATTTTAGAGTAAAGAAGCTGAAATGTACTGCTGTTCCATCAGTATTTTCACATCGGCCAGCCAAACCGTCCCGCAAACCACCACATGCTCGCGGTACTGACCACACCTTGGGTGAGTGCGCTTTGAAAATTTGAAAAATTACAAGTTACATAGTGCCAAATTCCTTAATTGTTTTAGTCTAACCAGTGATTTACTTATTAAGCCTCCATTACCCAGGATTTTAATTGAGACTGCATTGTTGCTTCCACACAGTTACGCCTGCGGCCTGTTCTTCAGGGTCATCTGCAGATGGTGTGCTGGATGCTTCAGGTGAGATAGCTGTGTATTATTATTTTACAGCTGTGTGGTATTGCAAACCTGTGTACAAGGCGGCCTCGGTGATGACACTCTTCTTTTTTTACAGATAGAAACACGGCACAGGAGGTTCCATTTGACACTGAGGAGAATCCATGCACAAATGCCTGTGTTATGCAGAGTGTTGTAATTGAGCCTCCGGGGAAGACAGTACTGCTCTGCACATCTGACAATGCAGCACTGACGATTACAGTGGCTCCAACACACATGCAAGGTAAATTTTTATTACATTTTGTATGCATTTCCACAAATGGCAAGGCTCAGCAATTGGTAAAATAATCATTATTTGCAGGCACTGTCAGCCATTCGCTTCTCAAATCCCAGAAGAAACCTGTCACAACCACACTGTCGTCTGTCAGCCATTCCCAATCATCAATAGGAAATGCGCCTACCTTACAGCGTAAGTGAACTATATCATGCAATTTTCATATCACGAAAGTGCTTTAATTTGGCCTCCACAATTAACTACTTTAAGTTTATATATTGTCAGGGATGCGCACAGAAGAGGAGAAGGAAGTGCAAAAAGAGGCTCTCCGGAATAGAGAAAGAAGAAGCTCACCATCTGTTACTTAGCACATCAGGCTAAGGTGCAGAATCGCTCTGTAAATAAACCCTAACAGTGTGGTGGAAGGTGCTGCAAAGATCACCACGGATTCCTCTCTACCGCGTTCGAGCCGACGACTCGCTGGGCTTCCCCCTTTGACCACCACAATGCTCCAGGACGGCGACGCACAGCAGCCAGGTCCAGCGGCACCCGTATGGCAGCATTACCGTGAGCCGCGGACCTTTTCTGGCAAGGCTGGCGAAGATGTGGATAAGTGGCTCACCAATTACCAGCGGGTGAGCAAGTACAATCGCTGGGATGCCACTGTAATGCTGGCAAATGTTGTTTTTTTCTTAGACTCCACAGCCCTGACATGGTTTGAGAACCATGAAGCGTCTCTAACGAGCTGGGATCGTTTTGAAGAGGAGATTCGAAATTGTTTCGGGGATACCACGGCAAAACGGAAATGTGCTGAGCAGACTTTATTCCAGCGAGCCCAAGGGCCTGGTGAAACATGCACAATGTACATAGAAGAGGTCCTAAAACTCTGCAAAGCGGTGAATCCGAGCATGTCTGACGAAGACAGAGTTGGCCACCTCTTAAAGGGCATCGCGGCGGATGTATATAACTTTTTAATTACAAAAGAAAACTTAGATTCTCCCGCGGCCGTGATCAAGCACTGTCGAACATTCGAAACTTTAAAGTTGCGTCGCATAACCCCGAAATTCGGCCGTCTGCCTAACGTGACCACTGTTGCAAGCGTGGATTCTCACGAGCATTCACATGAGCCTCCGAATTTGGCAGAGATGATTCGCCAAATTGTCCGTGATGAGCTCTCCCGCCATCAAGATGTGAACCGCAGTGCAATCCCCTGTGATAGCTGCTCCCTGCAGGCAGCTCCCATCCAGCGCTCTTCTTGGTGTTCTACCGCTCCTCCTCCCGTCCGTGACCACCGAAACGACTCATATGGCCCTGCTCCCCTAGCTCGTTCCCACTACAGGGCGCCACCTCCTCCGCAACAACCCCAGCGGCTGGACTTTGCTGATCGCTGCGATCCTGTTACCGAGGGCTATTATTTGGACCGTGCTCGTGAACCACCCGTCTGTTACCGCTGTGGTATGTTTGGCCACATATCCAGATTCTGCCGCCGCCGGAGCCCGCCACCACGCTACCAGCGCCAATGGACAAATCGCCGTTCTACTGTGAGCCCAGAAGTCCATGACTCGACCTATCCCCCTCCTTCGGGCTCCAACCGCTACGTACCACCACGCAACGACTCGCCACTTTCTGATCGCAGCCTGACTCCTCCTGCCCGCCGCTCCCGACAATCGCCTTCTCCCCGCCTTTCTTCTCCGCCACCGGGAAACTAGCGTGTGCGGCCGATGGAGGTGCAGTCGGCAGGTCATCGATATTGCCAATTCCTCTACCGGTCATTATGCTGAAGAACCGCTTAGAAGTGTCAGTGGATGGTGTTCGTGTTATGGCCTTAGTGGATACTGGTGCTACAGTTTCCGTGATGAGCTTAGATTTTAAGAACCGTCTCGGCCGCAAAATTATGTTTGGCTGGGATAGTATTTGTTATGTAAATGTAGCGATGGCTGGACATGAGTTTAGAACTGAATTTACGGTGCTCCCTCGCTCTACGCACGACGTAATTCTAGGAGTTGACTTTTTACAGCAGTGTGGCGCAACTCTCGACTTCAACAGTGGCGAGATATCAATAAGCCCCAGCCTTCGATCGGCCCTCATAGAAGAATCGCCGCGGGCGGTCCAAGTGTTTTCTGTCTTCGAAGATACCGTCATTCCGGCGATGTCCGCCATCTTCGTCCCAGTTGTGTCTTCGGGTGCGGTTCCCAATGCCTTCGACGCTCTGGTGGAACCCACTTCCCTTTCCGGTGCCAAAAAGAGTGTGTTGGTGCCCCGCAGCGTTGTTCGAGTGAACGAGGGCCTTGCCACGCTTTGGACTGTCAACCATACCAATGAACCCGCCGTATTGCCGCGTGGTTTGAAACTCGCCGACTTTGAAGAACGCCTTTCTATGCACATCGCCGCGTTCAATGAAGGCGTTGCTCGTTCAACTAGACGCCCCGATCATGCTGATTCCCAGTTTAAGTCTATGATAAATGAATCGCTACCCACCAACGACCAGCGAATATTGATGGAGGTTCTTATGAAACATGCGGACATGTTCGACTTTGCTCGAGATCAGCCACCACCGATTCCGCCTTCCTGCACCCATCACATGATCGACACTGGATCTGCACACCCGATTAGACAGACACCATACCGTGTTTCACCTTCAGAACGTAAGATAATTGAAGAACAGGTCCGTGATATGATGCAAAGAGGAATCATTCAGGAATCATCTAGCCCATGGGCCGCCCCTGTGATTCTCGTGAAAAAGAAAGATGGCACCTGGCGATTTTGTGTCGACTATCGCCGCCTTAATACTGTCACCAAGAAGGATGTTTACCCGCTCCCACGTGTTGATGATGCCATTGACTGCCTCCATTCAGCTTCCTACTTTTCATCTGTTGATTTACGGTCCGGATACTGGCAGATACCGATGCATCCGAAAGACAAGTAGAAGACGGCATTCGTGACTCCCGATGGGTTATATGAATTTAACGTGATGCCTTTCGGCCTATGCAACGCTCCGGCTACCTTTGAAAGATTTATGGACACTCTTTTGCGTGGTCTGAAGTGGCAAATTTGCATGTGTTACCTAGATGACGTAGTGATTTTTGGGAGGACCTTCGCCGAGCATAACAGCCGTTTAGCTGTGGTCCTTAACTGCATGGAGAAAGCGGGTCTCGTGCTGAACTCTAAGAAGTGCCGCTTCGGTGAACGCCAGATCGTTGTGCTTGGGCATTTGGTTGACAAAGACGGTGTTAGGCCTGACCCACAGAAGATTGAAGCTGTCAGCTGCATCAAAGAGCCCAAGTCTGTGAAAGAACTCAGGACCTTCCTGGGACTTTGCTCTTACTTTCGACGCTTCATCCCTAAGTTTGCTGACGTAGCCTACCCCCTCACATGCCTCTTGCAGAAAGATATTCCTTTCAAGTGGACTCCTGAATGTGATTCTGCGTTTCGCCAGCTCAAGTTTCTTCTTACCTAGCGGCCCATACTGCGTCATTTCAGCCCGACAGCTCCCACTGAACTCCACACTGACGCAAGTAGCATCGGCGTGGGTGCTGTGCTCATACAACGGCATGACGGAAACCAACACGTTGTCGCTTACGCAAGTCGCAACCTTAGCAAGTCTGAACGCAACTATACCGTGACGGAGCAAGAGTGCCTTGCCGTCGTTTTTGGCGTACAGCGGTTTCGCTCGTACCTTTATGGACGTTCCTTTACAGTCATCACCGATCATCATTCGCTTTGCTGGCTGGTGAATCTACGCGACCCCTGCGGTCGGTTGGCCCGCTGGGCATTACGCCTTCAGGAGTTCAACTTTACAGTGTCGTACAAAAGTGGCCGCCAACACGCCGACGCTGACTGCCTCTCGCGGCTGCCTCTCGCAACTACCCTCTGCGATGACAACTTTGACGACTATCTTGCCGCCATTTCCGTACAATTTCCGGATCTTGCCACTTTCCAGCGAGAACAATGAAAAGATCAAGACTTGGTAGCACTTTTTAAAAAAGCTCGTGATCCGGCATCTGCGAACCCTTTCTGCATTCGCGATGATTTGCTGTATCGAAAAAATTACTCGTCTGGCGGTGCCCGCTTTCTGCCAGTCGTTCCGGCTAGATTCTATTCCTCTGTTCTACACTCTATGCACGATGACGTTACAGCTGGGCACTTGGGGTTTGCCAGGACTCTTACGCGCATTAAGGAACGTTTCTACTGGCCAAATATGCGTCGAACGACTCAGCGTTACGTGAACTCCTGCGTGCAGCGCCAGCGGTTCAAGCTCCCCACGACTTCTCCGCCGGGCCACTTACATCCGGTGACACCACCGACCACACCATATGAGCAAGTGGGTGTTGACCTCATAGGCCCGTTTCGCCGCTCGTCCAAAGGCAATCGCTGGGTCATCGTGTGCGTTGATCATCTCACGCGTTACTGTGAAACTGCCGCCATCCCTTCCGCCACCGCCGCTGACGTCTCGTTCTTTCTTCTTCACGCTGTCGTCCTCCGTCATGGACCTCCTCGTGTAATTATCAGTGACCGAGGCCAGCAGTTTACGGCAGATTTTGTGGAACAGCTTCTGCGCTATTGTACTTGCCAGTTGCGTCACTCTACGCCGTACCATCCCCAAACAAATGGCCTCGTCGAACGTACAAACCGGACACTGACAAACATGCTTGCGATGTATGTTGACTCGCAGCACAAGAACTGGGATGACGTGCTTCCCTTCATTACTTACGCCTATAACATCTCAAAGCATGAGACAACTTCTTATAGTCCATTTTTCCTCCTCTACGCCCGTCCGCCTCGACGTACTCTTGACACCATTTTGCCGTTCTCTCTCGACACCGAGCCGTCTGTTTCGAGCACTCTCTGCCGCGCTGAAGAGGCTCGTCGGGTCGCCCGATTACGCACTCTGGCCTCGCAGGACCGCTCTAAGCAGCGCTACGATCGTGGGCATCAGGATGTCTCTTACCTTCCCGGCGACTTAGTGTGGCTCTGGACACCTCTCCGCAAGCGTGATTTGTCCCAGAAGCTGTTGTCGCACTACATAGGCCCATTTATTGTGCTCAAACGCATCAACGAGTTGAATTACGTCGTGTCTCGCCAATGTTTCCACGGTCGCCTCTCTCGGAAAACACGGGTAGTTCATGTCGCAAGAATGAAGCGCTGCCACTCTCGCTCGGGACTCTCGACAGCCCAGGGGCTTCGTCTGCCAAGGGGGAAATGTCAGGGATGCGCACAGAAGAGGAGAAGGAAGTGCAAAAAAGAGGCTCTCCGGAATAGAGAAAGAAAAAGAAGAAGCTCACCATCTGTTACTTAGCACATCAGGCTAAGGTGCAGAATCGCTCTGTAAATAAACCCTAACAATATATATATATATATATATATATATATATATATATATATATGTGTATAGCAGGAAGGTTTAGCCATCGGCCGATCCACAAACTATTACTACACCTATGTTTCAAGTCCGACTCTTGACTGCAGATATGCTGATGTCAGTGCACTTCCAATTCTACTAGCCGCTTGACAATAATGTGCAATTCAATGATTGTATAAGACACTCTTAGTGCACGTCTGCATGCCCTACCGTTGCGATGTACAGAAAATGCATCGGTTGGACATGCTCTGTCTGCTGTGCGTTCACTGCATTAAACCTCCATCGCAGATTGGCTTCAATCATTGCCTACTCATGGTACATACAGTGCCGATGTGACAGTGTAAAGCATGCAAGATTTCTATGTGCCCTCAATGGGTCCAACTGATAGATAATTATTAGCATGCCGGGCCCTTTTAATGTTGTGGCTACATTTGCTAGACACATTTGAAGAACTTGGTCGAATGACACCACAATTCATCAAATATTCATTATAAACATTTTATTCACTTCTTTATTTTTTTTTTCTGACAAGCTTTCACTACAAGTGAACGCTGTGTGCTTTTTTTTTTCTCTCCCATTCCCGGTCGTCTGCAGTGAATGTCACTCATGTTTTCGCTTTCGTGTCACCGCAGGTAACCGAGCCGGGCAGCGGCCCAACGGTACCCGAAAAAGCGGTAGTAGTGTTCCAGTATGGTGGTTACGAGGACGGAAAGCCTAAAGAGCCTTTTGATTCCAGGTGGCTCAGAAACACTTCCCACCGATCCACGCGAGTGTGCTGCTATATATGCCATATTATTGAGCTATAATATGTGACCTTAGTGATCTTTAGACTTGTTTTGAGCTTCATATAGATTGTCAAGGAGGCCAAAATCGATGGCCTCGTGCTACACTATTTAACCCTTTATGGGGTCAGATTACCAATTGGTAACATACCGCACACTACCCGTCCACAGAGACACGCAAGCGTATCTGTTCACTGATGCACCAATCAACCATTTGGTAACGGCACCTATTTCTCAATGTGCCTGGTTCCCATTTTCTCCCTGAGGCAGCCACACCTGCAGTTTTCCCGTCAAGGCTGGAGCGCATACGCTTGAGCTATTTACGGTAAGTTTTATTTTTATATTTACGCATGCCCTGAAATCTGGAATACTAAAATGATGCACAAATGCAGCAATAAGCGACAGATGCGTGCGCCTAATTTAAAATTCGCGGCATTTGTTACGAATTTGTTACACTGAAATTTACATTCGTAACCGTATGGTAACATGGTGCAATATTGAACAAAACTTGTCCTTTTGCTAGGGTGCCGTGTTTTGAACTTTCATGAGTCTGCGGCTCCCTTTCAGCTACACACATACTTGTAGCACACTGACACGATAAAAAAATCCACAAGAGAACTTTTTTTTGGAGAGAGCAGCTTTGCGGGTGAAAATAAGGCGCTCAAAATCCTGTATGTAACCAGATGGTAACATGGCGCGTTAGGTGATGTATAGGCTCTTCATGTATTCCTATTCAACTCTCTCGGATTCTATTCAATGCATTCTAAGCATTTTTCTTTTCTTTTTAGATGGATCCCGGATTTTTCTATAAGCGTCTATCGGTACGCGTCAGATGTGTACCAAGTGGGAGTGAAAACTCTGAACTATAAGGCGACGACAACCCTGACTGTACATTTGTATGCTTTGTGTCACGATTCACCTCATTGTTATCATTTTATTTTGTTTTTGAGGAGTGGTCTGTTGGAATATGGAAGCATTTTATACCTATTTCTTTGAGGTCTTTGTGGTTAAAAATAGTTTTTTTTTAGATGTGCCCAGTGCTGGCGGCGTGCTCTTTGGATGGATTCTGACATGAATTCAGAAACTGAGGCATCGGACCCCGAAGAGTGTGATCCACTGGATCATTGAGCACGAGCTGTGCCTTCAAACAGCAACAGTCTGCGTACCACTTCTTTGACACCTGCACCATCTGGCCGTGGCGTGCAACCTGCTGCATCACCTTTGGCATGCAGGAAAGGAAACCAAAAGGTATCCTGGAAAGCATAAACCATGGAGACAAGAACTGTGGATTTCAAGGGATCAGAAGCACTGCCAGGGCTTATTCCTGGGTATGGAAACACCTGACAATTTTTTCAAGCATTCTTTTACCGCTTCTCTCGCTAACCAAGATACTTTGTTGGGCGAGTTGGTACTTATTCATTATTGATATAAACAGCGCGAACACAAAAACAAGGGACAAGAACCAAGAAAGCCACAGGGGCTTTTCACGTGACTGTTTCGTTTTCTTCATGTTTGTTTTTCTGGGCCTTGGAGTAAACGGCTTAGGCTTAGTTGTGAGTCAGCGCATGTACTGTGGCTTTCTTGGTTCTTGTCCCTTGTTTTCGTGTTCGCGCTGTTTATATCAATAATGAATTCTCTCGCTAACCTTTTTGTGGAGCAGTCAAACCTGTACTGTACGCAAAACTCTCCCAACCCTGCTTGGCACTTCACTGCAGAACTAGAAAAGTTCACTGGCATCGCTTTATGCATGTCAATCACACGGCTTCAAGGTTCATGGTACTATTGGACCGAAGAATTGAAAGTACCGAGGGTTTCATCCGTTTTGACCTGCAAACGATTTGAGTAAATCAAAGCCAATATCCATTTCAAAGGCAACCAGACAATTCCGCCCGAGAACAGATTGTCTAGACAAGATCCGGCCCCTTCTTGCCGAGCTACTTAAGCCAACGAGACATATCCCAAAAGAAGAGAACCTAACAGTGGATGAGCAGATCATTCTTTTCACAGGAAGGCACAAAGCATAACAGTAGCTTCCAAATAAGCCGAAAAGGTGGGGCTACAAAGTGTACATCCTTACAGGAGTTAGTGGTTTCTGCTAAACACTTGTGATTTTCAGTGTGCAGAGATGACAATGATGAACCCAATTTCGGAGCTAGTTCGAATGTTGTCATGAGACTGGCTAAGGAGGTCCCAGCTGGAATGTCCCATAAGCTGTACTACAGCTGAACCCCTCTATAACGAAAGCCCTCAAGAACGAAATTCTCGCGACAACGAAAAATTCTGGCACCCCGGCGAACTCCCATAGGGTTCAACGCATTTGTCCCCTCTCAACAGCGAAGGGTTTTTAAACAGCAGTCCCGCATTAACGAAAGTTTGAGGTAGTGATCTGCAACATTTTTTCGGCACATCAGCCAGTCGGGAACATAGAATGGGCGAAACTGCAGCAGCACACTCATCCGACAAGTCGAGCCCGTTCATTTCACCTGCCAACAAGCACCGGCGCAGCCATTTTTGTTTACTTTCGGTTGGTTTGGTAATGATGATGATAGCAAAGCATTTTTTTTTTTTTTTTGCCCGCTGAAAGCAGCTTTTTGCTAGCCTGTCTGTTGGCCACTACGCATGTATGTGACGCTTCACGCCACGTGACGACACCTCCGGCCAACCGGGGTAGAGCAAGGAACCTCCTTTTTTTTTCTTTTCGCTAGTGCGCAGACCACGCGACCACGCTATCTCGCCGATCTCGCCATCCGCCTTGTGCCGCTCGCGACTTGCCTGTGTACAGTGCTTTTTGTTGTTTTTTTTTTTACTGTCGGAAACATGCCGCCTCCTGTAAAGAAGCGCAAGTTTTTGACGCTGCAGGAAAAGGCTGCAATTATCGCCGAAACTGAAAAAGGCAGGAAGAAGACTGATATTGCGGAGGAGTTCGGTATCCCGTGCAGCTCACTTCCTACGATTCTGAAATCAAGGAATGGCATCATGGCGGCACTCCAGAACGGCGCGCGCGCTCAGAACAAGACTTTGGCAGCGCCGGTCTATGAAGACGTGGACAAAGCCGTATTTCGGTGGTTCCTGGACAAGAGAGCGAACAAGGTGCCTTTGTCCGGAAGCCTCCTGCAGCAAAAGGCGATTGACTACGCGTGCATTCTGGGGCACGACAACTTTAAGGCGAGTGCCGGATGGCTAAGTCGATTTAAAGCGCGGCACTGCATCGTCGCCAAAGTGTTGTCGGAGGAGTGTGCGAGCGTAGACGCTGAAGCAGCATCTTCCTGGATGGAGAAAAGTTACGAAGGCATAATGGACGAGTACGAGCCCTCCGAAATTTATAATGCGGACGAAACGGGCTTCTTCTATGAAATGTTGCCTTCAAAAACGCTAGACCTGAAAGGAAAAAAATGCCATGGCGGCAAGCTGAGCAAAAAGCGGGTCACCATTCTTTTATGCTCAAACATGGATGGATCTGACAAGCGTCCCCTCCTCGTGATCGGCCGGAGCAAGACTCCATGGTGTTTTAAACGTAACCGAAAGCTTCCGGTCCAGTACACTGCAAACCAAAAAGCGTGGATGACGCGCGCAATATTCACAAGCTGGCTGGAAGCCTTTGATACGGACATGCGAAAGCAGGGCAGATCTGTCTGCCTTTTTTTGGACAACTGCAGTGCGCACCACATTGAAGACGTTGCCCTGACGAGCATCCGCTTGATTTTTTTCCCCGCGAACTGCACATCCGTTATCCAGCCTCTTGATCAGGGGGTTATCAAAAGTGTGAAGTCTGCGTACCGAAGAAGGCTCATACAGCGGGTGTTGCTAAACATCGAAATGAAGCGACCGACAGAAATTGACCTCTTCATGGCGCTGGAGATGCTTGCCGGCGCGTGGATTGCTACTTCGGCCACGCTTGTCCAGAACTGCTTCAGGCACGCCGGTTTCGCAGCTGGTCAGCACGCCTTGGCAGAACCGGAAGCTGCAAGCGATGACGATCTGCAGCCACTAACCGAAGCATGGAATGCGCTTCGCAGTGTACATAGATATAATGGTGCCAGAGGCTGTTGAACCGGAGGACTTTTTGTGTGCGGACGCCGACTTGATCGTGCACGAGGAATTCAGCGACGACGCTATTATCGACAGTGTGCGCAAAGGAAATGAGGCGAGTGACGACGAAGATAGCGAAAACCAAGCACAAGGTAAGCAAGTAAGCTCGCGTGATGTGCTTGATGCATTCGATGTGATCCGGACTTTTCTCGGCGACCACGACGACGACGACGAAGCTATGCATAGCTTATCAAGCTGCGAAGCCAGAGTCGTCAAGCTCCTGCACAGCAATGTCAAGCAGAGCAAAATAAGCGACTTTTTTAATTAAATCTTGGTTCTGGAAGGTAATGGGTATGCTTATTTGTCCGCTTTCGCGACAACGAAAAGGTTTTCCTTCCCCGGCGGTTTCGTTATTGCGGGGTTCGACTGTATAACTATTTTACCGACATTCAGCTTCATGTCTACTTTTCTAAAAAGGGGATTGAGAGCACTGGGCCTGTTAGTGCCAATTGCCTCCATGGTTGCCAGTTCAAAGCAGATAAAGAACTGAACAAGGAGGGACGTGGTGCTGCGGATTCCAAGGAGGCCGACGTGGATGGAGAGCTGTTGAAAGCAACCAAGGGGTTAACGCACAGGCTATGCAGAATCAGAAAAATTCCTAAGAGCCTTGGTCCTGTCGATCAGTTGCAACAGCACGAAAGAGAGGACCTCGTTGTCATCCGGTACTTTCTATGCCAGAAACCAGATTTTCGACCTCTGCTGCCAAAGTTGGAGGGGTATACACGGCTGTCGCAAGTGTATACATCCATCCTGTAATCCCATAGGATGCTTCCTTGTTGTCATACCATGTCCGACTTATGGGTGACGACTCGTCTGCTCTACGAGGACGTCAAGGTGGCACAACTGCAGTGGGAAAACTAAAGTTCATTCCTTTGTGTCCAGACATTTGCTCACCACATATAAAAATATCATGGCAAACAGAAGTGGTCATGGAAAATCAATTACCATTCTTATCTGAACACACCCACACAAACATACATATATATATATAGTGATATATATAGTGATTTTACATGTCGGACAAGCGGACATCGTGGCAGCCGGTGCTTCGGGTGCCTTGTCATTTATGAGGGAGCTCCTGAAGACGATAGGCCGTGGGCGGCCCTCGATCAGGCTCTACATGAGCCTCCCTCTCCACCGTGCACAGAACCGCCGACGCCACGGAGCCAACCGGCGGTTCGTCAACCGGTTCAAAGGACAAATACACTGTTATGTGTTCCAGGTGCGTCGTCTGTGTCACCGACGACAGCTCGGAAGAGGTGTGGTATACTTGAACCACACAATCGAGGAGCTGCCACCGTGGAGGGTCCTCGCGGCTGATGGGTTCCACCTGAGCTTCGAGGGCGTGGCTATCGTGTGCGAACACGTGAAACGCACACTTGGCGTCTGGACCCCGACGACAGGGTGGAACTCCCGTCAACATCCGACGCCAAGGACTTCAGGTGGCTGCCGGACAGTAGTGAATTCAACTGGAACTCGCCCGCTGTCTCAGGAACCCGAGACACCCCCCGTGCCGCCCCGCCGCCGATACATGACCAGGGAGGCCTGCAGCGAGGCGGCACGGCACGGCCACCGCAGCGATTGACTCGCTACCGCCACAGGTACGGCCCGCTCCCCAAATACGCATTCGCGTTCATTCCTAAAAATCCGTAAGATTACAGAAAAACGCATCCGATACCGCGCTCACGTTACAACACTAGCGCAGTACTGTGAATCGCAAACAATACCAAAGGGTTTGCGGCTACAGCTATCCCCGGCTATGACAACTCTGAACGACGATGAAGAGGTGGAGTGGAATGGCATTCTACATGACAGCTCACTGCACCTTACGGACCTAATCATAAGACACAGCCATAGAAAAGCTCTCGAACTTGAACATATGGAAGAATGCTGCCGCCGCGAACAATCATTCACGGAAAATGAACTAATTGAGCTCCGCGAATTTGAAAATCGCAAAACAACAGAAACCCACAAAAAGAAAATAAAAAGAAACCAGCCAGGATGGTGTGGTCCCTACGCCTAGCTATCCTTTAACACCGCCTGTGACCAAGGATAAACCAGCCCCACCCGTGGCTCAAGATAAAGTAGCTCCTCGCCAGCCTTGCGGGTCTGCTGGAAGCCAGTCTACTATGGCTACTGATAATGTAGTGAATGTGTCGAGTCTGCCGCTCTCTCCTTCAGGACGAACGTCGCTCTCTAGGGGTCTAACATTCTGCCCTACGACAGGAAAATTCAATGAATTTCAGTTATTTCAAGATTTAGATAACTTTGCAAGGAGTCTGTGTCTCCGTGAATACTTCAGTAACCACGAAATGAAGCGTGAAATTAACATACCTGGGATATCCGATAAATCATGGACACCAAGGGAACACAGAGATAAACATTTAGATATGTACATCGCTGCTGTTCAAAAGGATATTCTGGCTGCGTATACAAAATCAACACCTAATGCAGTCCGTAACAACCTGTCACCCGAAGAGCACCAAGCCCTCGACGCTTTGAGTCAGCGGTCCGACATCATCATCAAACCTGCGGACAAAGGCGGCGCTATTGTTGTTATGAACAAGGCAGAATATTTAACAGAAGGATTCCGACAATTGGAAGATAAACGTTTCTACACTAAATTGGATAGCGATCCCACAAGAGATTTTGAAACCAAAATCAACAATCAATTAGAATCTCTGTTTCAAAAGCAAAAGATATCTCAGTATAATTTTAAAGCAATGAAGCCCATCAAACCGGTTCCCGGGCGAATCTACCTCCTCCCGAAAATTCACAAACACAACCGTCCCGGCCGCCCAATTGTGTGATCAAGTAACAGTACACTCACCGAAAATATTTCCGCAGTCCTTGACTTCCTCTTTAAGGACATTATACCAACTATCCCTGCCTACATTAAGGACACAAATCATTTCCTCAGGGTCGTGTCCAACCTCGAAATTCCAACGGAAAGCTTTTTAGTCACAATGGACGTAACATCCCTGTACACGAATATCCCCCTTCAGACGGCATACGCGCGGCAGTGGATGCATACCTTAAGACGGACCCCTCGGTGAACCTGGATGAGGAAACCCTCTCCACTGTTCTTAGCCTGGTGCTTAATCACAATAACTTCGAATCTGAGGGAAGGCACTACCTTCAGGTTAACGGTACGGCGATGGGAACTAAGGTGGCACAGGCCTATGCCAATACAGTCGAACCCGGTTATATCAAACCCAGATATATCGAATTTTGGTTATATCGAACTCACGAAATATCCCCTTGAAAATCCCATGTAAAAGTATAGGAAAGCCGCGTCATATATCGAACTCAATTTCACCGGTCGTTCGATATATCGAACTCCGCACCACGCACTGGAAAATGTGCCTTCCCCAAAGACGATCGCATCACCCTTGGCCGTTTGCCGCGTGACGTTTTCAAGCCACGAGCGGAAGGAATGACAGTTCGGCGACAGCAGGTCTGGGCAGCGCCGCACCTATTCCTCAAAGGCGCTCGCATCTGCAGTTGTCGTTTCCCGCGCGCCAACACATGACGTTTGCAAGCCATGTGCGTGGGTGTGCCCATTCTTTTGCTGAGCTATCTCTCTCCTTCAGCACGCGCTACGCATGCGCCAAGCCAGCTCAGCCCGTTTTCAGACAGACGTCAGCACGGCGGCGGACGTGGCTATGGCGCCTGCGGATGTTAAGAAGCGGCAGCTCTTTTTTTTCTCTCTCTCTCTCTCTTTTTTTTTTGCACGAGTCATTCTTTCTTATTGTTGTGCTGTACGCGCAGCGTAGCGTAAGATATGGCGGCTGCGGACGTTAATGAAGGTGCATGCGGCATCAGGAGAGTGCTCGACAAGCTCGAAATAGAATATGGAACCTAGACAAAGAGGTATGCCCAGCAGGCAACAATGGAGAGCATTTCACGAGCGCAGACAAGGGCGCTGGACAACTGTAAAGCTGAAAAAAAGAGAAGGCGACTCAAAGCAATCGCCACAGAGCAGCGTCGAGTTGAAGAGGAGGGCCCTATGTATGCAGCAGGGCACTTTAATTATTTTTGGTCCGAAAATTAAACAGCATGTTCCGAAATGTTTGAACTCATTTTTCTAAGTTTGCACTTTTTGCGAAAACACAACCTTAGGAAAACTATCATTTCCAAACTCTTTTGCTATAAGCGGCTTTCAAGGTGGTTTCTGGACTATATTTTTGTTGGGAACAAGATAAGGCACATTTTAGATCACTAATTACTATCCAAGTTAAAAAAAATTGAGATATCTGACATACAATGACAACAAAAAAAAATGAAGTTTGTTTTCCAAATGCAGAAATTTTTACAAAAATGCCGTAAAAAGCCCGCAATTCTCCTTATCCTGCACGATGAGCTATCTAGAAGGTATTCAATCACAAAAAATTAGTACCGTATTTACTCGAATCTAAAGCGCCCTCGATTGTAACGCGCACCCGTTTTTCGTGACCCCCACCCCCGAAAAAAAAAAAAAGCTCCGATTGTAACGCGCACCCGTTCTCCGCGAAAAAGAGTACCGCGCACCTAACGCTTTCATACAGCAATACAACTTTGTCTCGTTTGGAAAAGCAAAGATTTAATCTCGGTGCACTAAAAAACACACACACAAAAGGAAACGGCTTATCTTGCCAAGATTGTCACTATGCCGGCACAAGGTTCACTCGTCGTCGCTGTCAGACAACTCCTTGTCACTGCTGACGGACCAAAGCATCTCATCCTCGGTGCCGTCCATGGCATTCGATATGCCACATTTTTTAAAGGCCTTGATGACCATGGCAGACGGTATCGTGCACCACGCATCTTTCGCCCATCCAGTGAACTCTTGCAGCGAGGCACGCTTCATTCTGTTGCTGGGAGTGAATTCATGGCAGCCACTCACAAGCCATTCGGTGTACAGCGCCCGAATCCTATCTTTCACTGGCTTGTTCAAGCAAACATCGAGCGGCTGGAGCTGCGATGTCATGCCACCTGGTATCACGACAAGGTCGGTGTTGCACGCAGCGAGCTTGTCCTTGATGAGTTGGTCGAGATGGCACTTGAAAGCGTCGAGCACAAGCATCGCACGCAGGCCCAAACTGCCGCCGGGTCTCTTGCGCCAGACGTTATCGATCCAGTCGGCGACCAAGTCCGTTGTCATCCAACCTTTTTCATTGGCGCGCACAATCACGCCACTCGGAAACACGATTCCTTTCGGGAGCGTCCTGCGCTTGAATATGAGATACGGGGGCAGGTTGTGTCCATCCGCGGTGCAACAAAGCATTGCGGTGACGCGTGTTTTTTCGTGGCCGGAAGACAACACGCGCACTTGCTTCGCCCCCTTCTTTTCAACGGTTGTGGTGGCAGGCATGTCAAAGTACAGCGGTGTCTGATCGGCATTTCCAATCTGGCCGAGGTGGTAGCCGTACTTGCGGCGCAAACTTAGAACGAACCGCTGAAAACTGTGCAGCTTTTCTTCGTACTCTTCAGGCAACTTCTGGCATATCCCTGTCCGCCTTCGAAGAGAAAAGCCTTTTCTCTTCATAAAATTAGACAGCCAGCACCTGCTCGCTTTAAAGTCGCTCCGCGTTAGCCCTGTTTGTAGGGCTAGCTGCATCGCCCGGACTTTGAGCAGGTCCGTCGTCACTGGCCGCTGCGCCGCTCGCTGCTCTAGAACATATTCTGCGAGCCGCTCTTCTATTTCGGTGAACCGGCCCTGCTTCGGTCCACTGAAACCTTTTCGTGTAGCCTTGCTGCCGAAAATCTTTTCCTTCTGCTTGCGCCAGTCCCGCACGCATGTTTCCGGAACTCCGAATGCGCGTGATGCGGCCCGATTTCCGTCCGTCTCTGCACACACGATGACTTTCCGTTTAAATGCGGCATCATGATGAACTCGACGAATCTTTGGCACGTCCATACTGGTCGGTCAATCGCAGAAAACGGGTAGGCTAACCAAAGCACATGTACCAGAGCACACGAAGGACGCTACTGCAGCTAGGCATAGACAGCTAGACCAGCTAGTAGGCTCGAAGTACGGTGGCTAGATGGGTGGGTGTGCCGACCGGCAGGGCACAAAGCGTAGTTCCGCGTGCCTCCGCTTCATGACGACGAAACTGGCGCTGCTGTTCTCCGCCCGGTGCTCACCGGCGGATCGTCTGCTACTTGTCGCAATCGCATCGCGCGTTTTGTTAACCTCATTTTTGTTTAAAAACATTACTTATTACTTGCGTTATCAGTCAAAATAGTAGCTGAAACTGAGACTTTTGCGGTCTGGCATTAAAACAATAAACAGACGACACTAGCTACCTGTTTTCTCGTCTGTTTGCTGTCTGTCATCGTCCACATGCAAGCGCCGTAGCGGAGCAGGCGCTGCGCTTTTTGTGAGAAGTGATCGGAATGAAGACCAAAAAGGACAGAACTTGTTTCACACCCTTCTGCAAATCCGGCTACAAGTCATCGAGAAAAGGACTGAAAGTCTCGCTGTTTTCGGCGCCGCGGGATTCCGAACTCTTCAAAAGGTGGGAGCTTGCGCTCTTCATCGTGCCGACGAGGTTGAAGCCACACTCCGTTGTGTGTGAGCGGCATTTGACCAAGAGTGTATCGAACGGGATTACAAATATATGATAGAAGGCAACGTTGTTAGCCTCCCACGTTCTCACCGATTGACGAAAGATGCCGTGCCTTCTGCCCTGCCCGATGCTTACCTGTCAAGAAAGGTGACCGCGAAACGAAAGACGAAGAATGCACACGAAATGCTCAGAGCTTGCCAGCTTGACAACGACCACAGCAGCCTGGCGGTAGGAAAAAGTGATTCGAGGCTGATTTTCTATTTGGCAGGATACGTGGCGCGAAAGTTTCTTTCAAAGACTAATGTGCCGATTGTGCCACGTGTTTTGCTGGCATCGCCAGAAGCTCCCCTTCCGCCTGTGGCCGCTCTCACAGCCCACGTAAGCATGGGGAACTTAATATTCCCATCTGATGCTTTGAACAGTATCGTGACATCTCTCGAGGAGACCTTCAGTCACTGCCTCACAGTCACTGAACTGAGGCGAGAGAGTCTCGCAGACTTCGCCTCTTTTCTGCAGCTCAAACCTCCGCCTATGATCAGTTGCGAGGAGCACAAGATTGAGATCACTAACAGCGTCGTGAAGTTTTACTCTATCATGCGCCTCCACTTCTTGGTCAAGAGCAAGAACCTGGCCCGTGAAAACGCGCGAAAAAAAAGAAAACACCTGAAATTGAGACGCGTGCTTTGAACCAGCGCCTCCTATATTTTTTCAATGCCCGTCAGACCGGGTGCCGAACAATGGGAGCTCCCAAGCCGCCGCGCTTTGCACGCTGGCCGCAGGTTGGCGCTGCTAGCTGACACTATCGCCAGGCCGGCCAGGCTGCGCTCTTCGCTCGCGCAGCATGCGCGCAGCGCTTTCAGAGGCTAGCGCTAGCGCAATGATGCTCGGTGCTGCACTTTTCTGTTTATCGAAGACGATAAATAGCGGTTATTTCTTACGTCATGGTAATTCAGTGGGTATGGCAGTTGCTGAGCCAAAATACGCGAGACCAAATTCTGAAAATGCGGCGGTAACAATTGGATGGAGGCGAAATGCAAAAGCGCCCATGAATTGTGCAACATCTTTGCACATAAGAGAACACAGATGCCTGAAATTATTCCGGAGTCCTTAACTACTGAATCTGTTTAATAACCCCTCTGAATCCTCTCAACAACGGCACGGTTCATATTTTTCACTGAGGGGGACAATTACTGCATCTTAACTTGTGTTGCCAAGTGCCAGTACTCGACTATTTCTGTGTCAAGAAATCGGGTTTTACGATATGAGAAGGAAATTAGGAATTTAAGAACAAATTTGAATGATGGACAACAAGAGAATGGCATTTATTTTTCACATTGTGAAGCAATTCATAGAACAAAAACAAAAGCACTCTGCACACTACAGTTTTAGAACTTTACGCGACAGTGGTTTTTTTGCGTACATTTTCATCACAGAGTTCTTATCTGTAATATTCATTGCATGGTTGGTGAGCAATGGCTTAATGAACTTGCGGCACAAAAGTTCCAGGAACTGCTTCCTGTGATCTGCATCTTTGTTTTTGCACTGCAAAACAGGGGTGTCCATCAAAATGCCAACAGCGCGCTCCACACTGGATTCCAGAGGTTTTTCAATGGCTTTTCTGTAGTACAGAACAATGTCGACAAACCTCTTGAGACTCAACAACACATCAATTAGCTCTCTTGTTGGGTACTTCAATCCTCCCCTATCCTGATACGCTATAAGTCCATCCACAGGTGCATTGCCTTTCGGTTTTTCTACAGTGTCAATGCAGTCTTGACAGCTCAGTTTTTCCGTCATGACACGGGTTATATACCCTCCAATCAGAGCTATGCTTGCGATCTCTGGGTTGGGAAGCCACTGCTTTGGCCAGGTGCAGACCTCTCGCAGCCTATTTTCGGCTGCTGATGGAAAAAATGGCTTCTCCAGGCGGTTGACGCTTTGGGTGCTTGGGCCCGAAACTGCTCTGGCAGCACAAAACGATGTCGACGCATTGACATTGCTTCTGATTGATGAAGAAACAATACCAGTCTTCAGCATCTTTTCCAGGCCACTGAGCACACTTCTCATGTCCATTGCGTCGTTGCACCCGGCTGTCCTTCGAAGAAGACCAAACAACGCCTCGATGGGGTCGGTAGAAAATTTTCTGGTGAGGACGAAAATGAATTTTTTTTCTTTTAGAAGAAATCGAATGCACATGACATTAGATACTGTTGTGTGAACAAGTGCATGATATGTTTCTTTGCTCAAAAAATTATCCGGGTGACTTGCATCTTTTAGAGACTTGAAGTATGCAAGGAAGGTGTCTTCCAACCACTGCAACCTTGAATCATCCGGGTCACTAAAATGTCGAGTGTCTGGATCATTCTTGTGAATATATTGCTGGGTGTTACTTACATCCATAAGGACAAACCATCTGTGCACTGCTATCATGAATTCTACAGTGGGACCCACTGTTTGAAACATAACATCACATGTATGTCCAGCTTGATCCTTCATGTACTGCAGTGCTGCAGTCACAGGGGGTGAGAAAATCTGCACAGCGTGCCTGACACTCATCTTCTCCAGATTTGAAGGATAAAGGTGTTTACGTGTCAAAAACCTTACTGGTTTCACTGTAGATCCACTCTGCATTTTGTAGAGTTCTTTCAAAGGTGCTGATGAAATTTCTTTCTTCCCACCTATGCACTTCGCAAGGAACTGCGATCTTATATTCTTCAATATATGGCACTGATCAAATGCCAAGAAGAGCTGTCTAGAAGGGTCAGCTGGGTGTGGGGCTGATATCTGCATCTGCCCTTTGCACAAAATGTCCATTGCTGCCACATTAATCTTGTGGTTGTCGGCCACAAGACGAACAATCTCAAACCCTAGTTGTTCAGTTTTCTTCACAACATGTGTGATTACCGAAGCGAGGTCTGACCCCGTGCAGCATTTCGTGAAAAAATAACCAACTGGAATTTTAAAATTCGCAGCTAGGCCGCACAGCAGGAAACACAGCAGCGAGTTTGCCAGGTGGTCATTTTTGTCACTTGGTTCCAAGTGCTCCAAATCGGAGCCCATACTGACATCCCCGATGAATGAATCACGCTGCTTATTATATTCTAACCTCTGCCTTATGCGCATCTCGTCGACAATTAAACTGCACATTTTTGACTGCTCTGCAGGTAAGTTTGCCAGCTCTGCTTCAAGTCTTAAACGCACCAAAGGGCTAAAACCAACGTCACCAGTTGATGTACCTATATACTTGTGCAGCGTATTCCTGCATGGCAAACGAAGAAGCCCTTCAGAACGTATGTATTCATAGGCTTTGGTGGATAGGTTCCTGAGAACAATGCAATACCTTACAGTTGTCTCGCCCCATGTTGCTCTCTTCTTGGTATAGTTTTTCACCTGATCCACAATAATTGCAGCTTTCACACTTTTCTGCTCGGCGTCTGCAGTGACAACCAGGAAAGAGCTCACATTACAATCCTCTTTCAATTTCCGCAGCTCCTCTTTGTATTTGTCGACTGTATGCCTCAGTCTTGCGACCTGGAGACGAAGAGCACGCTCCTTTTCTTTGCACCTCTTGTGATGCAAAAAACTGTTGGCGCTAATTCTGGCCGATTCTGTCTGCGTTCCGAACGCCCGCCTTGCGAACACAAATGGCTGGAGAGAAGCCGGTGTTGTGTGCTCCTCGCCGATGGTGACATCAAGCTGGGGACAAGCCGTGGCCGGCGAAGCTGGGGCTGCGTCGTCACGAAATGGCGTGCTACTTGGCTCTGCGACCGCAGTTGAGACGTCTTCGGGCTCCGCAGCGCTGTCAACGGGTCTTAAGCCACTCGCGTCAGACGAAACTGTCGTTTTGCATCTTTTCTTCGCAGAGCAGCCGCTGGTGTTTAGCCCCGAAGCGCGCTTGCGACTGCTTGGGTCACTGCGCACTATCGAAGGTGCAGGCTGTTTGTAAGATGGGTAGCAAGGAAACACACTCGGTACTGCTCCCTTCTTTAACTGGCGGATTTTGGTATTGTCTTTAAAATCGGAGATCTTGAAGTGCTTGCTGCACACAACTGAATAGTTCGATGTAGAATTTGGCTCCCAATCCCTACGTGAAATCACCTTGATCCACTGTTGTCGCAACTCGAGGTCAGCCGGGATCTCGTGAAAGGATACCCCTGCATCTTTCTTCCTAGCACTCGATGTGCACTTTGGCACGCAGCAGTACCGCATGGTGAACGCGATCGATAAGCACCAAAGTGGACGTTTCTCGTGCAAGGAGAGAGCTTGCCCATCCAGCGACGCCTTGATCAACAGAGCGAGAAGGCAGAGACACGGGACGGCCGCCGACAGCGTAGTGTCAGCCAGAAGCGCCACGGGTGGCGAAATCAAGCGAACGGGAGAGAGTACAGGAAAGGGTTCGCGGGGCGGAGGGAGGCCTTTCTGCCGGGCATTGAAAAAATATAGGAGGCGCTGTTTGAACGCATAGGCATCATTTTGGGGTGTGTTACTTCACTGACTCGAAAACACTAATGTGTGCATGTCATTTATTGCACTTTCAAAAGTTCAGCTAGAAGATACCGTTTTGCAATACAAGCTTATGCACTCGTTTTATTTTATTTATTCGCACAGTCTGCTTACGCCCATGCACACACATAAATCACAACTGAGCACTGTGTTAATACATATTCGCGTTGCCTTGTGATGGCGTGGAACATTTAATGAAAAAAAATTAAGAACGAGGAAGTGACATAACAGTGTTTGGAGTTGCTTGCCTGAAAACTCGGGAACGCAGCAAACACGCTGTACGTAAAAAAACAGCCTTAAACTCGGCTCCCCTGCCTTTGTAATATGTTTACATCCCTTCCCTATTCCCGTAAGACAGCTTGTTTGCAATAAACTCATTTGCACTTGGAAAAAAGTGAAGCGAGTCGCTTTCTGTCATGCGTGGCGACGGCCGGAGGAAACGGTCATGAACCGGGCTTTCGCTGGTGGCGCCACTGCGGCGTCATGAAGAAAAGGCACGCGTTACCCCCACCGGTCGGCACACCTACCCATCTAGACACCGTACTCGAAGTGCATACCAGGCGGCCATTTTGAAATGCCGATGGCGATATGATATCGGAGATTTAGGGTCGTACTCGATTCTAGCGCGCACCCAATTTTTGGACACGATATATCGGAAAAAAGGTGCGCGTTAGATTCGAGTAAATACGGTATATCTTCATTGTTTTTGAAATGATAGTTTTCCTAAGCTGACACATTTCTTTGTTCAGTATAGCAGCTACAAGTTATTACCTATTTGTGCTAGGGCAATGAAATTTAGAATATATTCTAATAAGAGGAAGGTAAGCCACTGCAGAAAATTTCATGAAAATTGGTACAGCCGTTCAAAAGTTGAACCTTTAGCCTAGCATCCCCCCTTAAGGGGAGACGCTCCTCGAAAACTTTTTTTTTTTAATATTGATGTTAAGTGAATGAAAATTGCACAACTTACAAAGATTGATCTCCTCTTTCCAAATATGTTTTTATTTTTAAGATGGCTTGATGGCTTCATATTCTAAATGCCATGCATAAGTGAAAAACAGTGCATGCTTGTGCAGCTGATGGGCATAGCAGCAAACATGGTAGGGCAGTACCAACTAATTTTTCTTGCTTCCAACACTCCACTGAGTGTAAATAAGCAATATAATGACATTCGTTTAGCATGCAGAATTTTGAGACAATTTTCTATGTGGTGCTTGATTTCCAGTGGGTAGTGCCAGAGAATTTTAAAAATTTTCATATCAAAAAATATTGCTGATTGCATTTAAACCTAGATATTGGCACTCTACGCACCCTAAAGAATATGTATGCCAAATTTGGTCTTGATTGGACTACAATAAGAACATGAAATTTTGTGCACAAAAGCCATGTTTGGCCCAAAATAAGAAGTTGAGAAAACTGCAATTGAAAGTTACAAAAGATGTTTATTGCTGTTGCTGCAGCCATATATAGATGAAAATTGCACACAATGCAGGCCAGAATACCTAGATCTAGTGCACAGCTTTAAAATTTACCGGCACCATATGTTGCTCCCTCAGAGGCCTTGTGAGCAGCATCCTCAAGACGTGCCTTCTTGGCTGGACAGCGACGCTGGGACCTTGCCTCTGCTGTCAGCTTCAGTGACTTGACATCCTTCGCTTGTCACTATTTTTTCTTAGTGCAACCAGTTCCCTTGAGGGAAGTACTCCCAGTTCCTCGAGAACTTGTTCGAAGCCCTTGTGGCCTTGATTGAACCACAGCACAGCGAGTGAAGTTGCCATCTCCACGACTGTGCGCGAGGCAAATCTTGTCTTCGGGCACAACAGCCAAATCTTACTGTTGAGTGATTCGGCTGCATTTTGGGTTTTTCCCTTCACACAGCGAGTGAGCAGCTGTTCATCTGTGAGCCTTTTGTATGTGGGCAGCATTGCCTTGGCCTGGCTGTTGGTCAGAATAGGGGTGTGTGCTGGGGCTGCCTGGCCCAACGCTTCTGCCCGCTTGAACTTGCACCAGGAGTCCTCTCCATCCGGGCAGAACTTGTGGCTCTTGGCTGCATCCGTTGAGCATGAATGGAAAAAAGATGCCCAAATGGCACAATACATCCCACGCACACTTCCTCTGTTAGCAGTGATGGCTACTTGGAAGTAGCCATGTAGTTTCTGGATGACTACGTCTGCAAGCTTCTCCCCTCGTGGCATTTTGAGCTTTCGCAGCGCAGTCCCAAGGCGCTTGGCAACATGGTTTGTGCAGTCTTCTTTAGCGATGGGCAGAAACTGAGACTTCCATACACCTTTGCCGCTGACACAGCTGCATAGGCCTTGCTGTCGCCGTCGCTGAGGAAGGTTGTAAATCTTAGTGGAGTACTGTAGGACTCCGTCCTCTTCCAAATCCTTTCTGCAGCAGTCGTTTCCATAGCATGTGCTGAGCAATGTGCATTTTTTTCACACACTGGCATGTGAAAAGCTTGCCATATTTCTTCTTCTTGTTCACTTTCAAATGCCTTCCGTGTACTGCAGCTCTGGCAGTAGTTGGACAATACCTGAAAGTCAAGGCAAAGCCCTGTTTCCAGAGAAATGGCTGTGCCTATGCCATTGTGGCTCTTGTGGCCTCTTTTCTGCCAAGTTCCATCAAACATGACAGCTACATTGGCAGACCCCGCTTCTTGTGCTGTTATTTTCCGGGCCAACTCCAAGTTGTCAGCCACCGCTTTCGTCGCAGCCAGGTGCACTTTCTTTGTAATGGCATTGAATCCCTTATGGTGCATTGGTTTTGGTAGACCAAGAACGGCACAAAATCGGGAAAGCTGATTGTGTCCAACACCAATAGCCCGCGCCGCAACCACGGCCTTCACGTTCACGGCAAAACTTTCTCTCGGGCTTCCTGACGATTGCGCTCGATCGCTAGCGCCGTCCACCGGAGCTGCACGCCGCGACGAGTACGTTGACGATACAACGGACTTAGGGCACGCTAAATTGCTGCAACGCAGCTCCAGAAATGACGCAAGTCCTTTCCGCTTCTCGACCAACTCGTGGACGGCAAGTTCGCACCGCCCGCACTCCGGACATGCTGCTCCGCTCACCAGTGCGTTCGCGGCGCCGATCTCGCTGATAAAGGCACTCGCCGACTCGTCAATGCTGCCGTCTCCATTCTCAAAGATCCTTATCTTCTTCTCCGATGCGCTGACGAAATCATCTACGCTGTCAAGGAAACTTGAGTGTACAGCCGGCTCCGAACCGTCGCCTTCGCCGACGTTAGGCCTAGCTGACGCGGACGCCTCGGCTGCACGCCGTTTCACTCAAGACCGACTGAAATACAGACCTGCACAGATAGCACTGCTCCAGCACGCACCTTCTAGTTCATAGCCTTTGCCGCTAGGGAATGAACGCTACGGGTAACCTGGCGCTATTGTAAACCTGTTAATAAGAAGGGTCTATTAGTTCTGTCATTTTTCTTCGTCGTTATACTTTATTTATCTGTCCACGCTGTAATGCACAAGCACCTGTTCTGCGCATGTGCAGCGAGTAACTGCAGTGCCGCCGCACAAAGCGGAATCGCGGTATGTCTTCTAGCGAGAGAAAAACAATATAAAGAGAAAAACTCTCCGCTAAAATACAAAAAGGCAAAATTTTAGAAGTATAACTTGGGCAAAGGTCTTTTTTTTTTTTTTTAATTTGGGTACAGTTTGTTTATATTAAATTGTGATTTGATGATGATGAAAATAATAGACGAACAGGTCAACCGAGCGCCCTCAACGACGAGAAAGGTAACGAAAGTTGGCGCACGAGGTCCCATAGGACCCTGTTTTTTGTGCAGGTCTGTATTTCAGTCGGTCTTGGTTTCACTTTGCGGCGGCGTCCCTTGAACGAGTGCTTTGAGCGATGCTTTCGGCGTCGAAAATCGCGTTTTTCCTCGGCGTCCATGAGAAGCACGAAGATGCGTGAAAGCACTGGTGAAAGCTTCAAAACACGTCGAGAAAATGCTTATGAAGAAACGTGAGCTGCGCGTCGCATGAAGAGCAGACGAGCTATGGCCGCTTCACGCCACAACAGCCAATGGCGTGGACGAAATCGCACCACGTGATTTAAAAGGCCAGTGAGAACGCACGGTTTTGGCGGCGAAATGTTTTTTTTATTATTACTTCCTGAGGGCTTTCGAAGCGGCAAAGCCGGCTTTAGGGAGAAAAAGCATAGGCCTACCACCATGCAAGATTCCAACGGCGTGCGACGCCGTGATTTGACGCATCACGCGCTTGAAAATGGGTCATATCTGCCTCTTTTCTAGCCACCTCGAGTGCTTTAACAGAGTTTTTAAATAGTTTTCCGATTGTTTTCGGCTCTGATTTTTTATGTGAAAGAGGAAGGATCAATATAGCTCGAACAGTCAAAAACACAAAAGTGATTTTTTTACTAAAAATCGCCGTTTTTCGACCCGCGTCTCCCCTTAAGAAGCGGCAGGGTTTTTTTTTTTTTTTTGCGGGGATGTTTATTTTTTTTCTTTATCGTTTAACCTTGCATGTATGAATCGGCGAAAGCACGCTGTCAGCTGCTGCGATCATGACGCCCACCCCAAGCGCGGCGTGATAAATCGAACCAATCAAGCCATCACGGGCACTCTGCCAAGTTCGCTCCCCGCCACCGCAGGAGCGATCAAAAGATAAACGTGCCCTGACGTTATCGCTGCGCAGCATCTTGGCACGCTGCCAATGAGCTGTGGATGAGACGACCGAAACGGACTGACGTGCGCCATCCACATGCAAGCGAAAATGCTCACGATTTCTGCCGCCGCGGCGACACAGAAACCCTGTTTTGAGCTGCCACGGTGGCTCGAGCGGCGAGAGGGACGCAGTTCCAACAAGTTTTAACATTTTCGCTCTGTCGCTGCAGCTCGTCGCTGAGATCGCTCAGTCGCTTGCATGTGAGCGAGCTGGCCTTAACGCATTTTTTTTTTTTTTTTCAAATTCTCCGGTGCAAAAGTGGAGGGTGGGTTCATTATGCGAATGGGTTGATTATGCGACAAATACGGTATCGTTTTTTCGCATCGTAAGTGCCGTCACAAGCCGATTTCTGTATATCGAATTATCGATATATCCGGGTTCGACTGTATATTCATGGCGGCCCTCGAGAAGCAATTCCTGGACACTCAGTCTCTGAAACCCCTCCTCTATAAACGTTTGCTTGACGATATTTTCCTCATTTGGCCCCACGACGAAGCCAGCCTGTTAACATTTATACAAAATTACAATTCATTTCACCCATCCATATCGTTTACTCACAGCTTTTCTAAATCCTTAATTAACTTCTTGGACATTACAATACAGAGAAAAGGCAACGGTCTTAAGACTACCTTATACTGGAAACCTACCGACCGCCAGCAGTACCTACATTTCAAAAGCAGCCACCCACACCACTGTAAAACCAGCATACCCTACTCACAGGCCCATAGATTCCGACGGATTTGCTCTGAGCTAGAGGACTTTGACCGCCATGCGGAGCAACTAAAAACAAATCTTCTGCAAAAGGAATACCCCCCCTTCATTGTTGATGATGCTATTGGGAAAGCTCGAGGCTTAGACAGAAATGAAATAATCAACTTTGAAAAATCACAGCAGAACGACAGGGCAACAAACCTCGTTCTTACACATTCCTCAAACATGCCACGGGTTAATAATATCCTCTCTAAACATTTCAATATAATCCAGCAAAGCAGTCACTTGTCTTCCATTTTCAAACAGCCACCGAGAGCAGTGTATCGGCGCTCTAGAAACCTAAAGGACATGTTAGTTAAATCTAAAACGACCGCCAATACTAACCCTAACCCCGGATGTAAACCGTGCAGAAAACCACGCTGTCAAGTTTGCAATCATGTGCAGACGACAAATATTGTAAAAGGCAACTTCTCTGATTTCACCTTTAAGATCAAAGAATCCTTGAACTGCGACAGTGCCAATGTGGTATACATGCTAGGCTGCGGTGTGTGCGGCATGGAATACGTCGGCCAGACCGAAACACCATTCAGGTTTCGTTTCAATAACAACAAGGCCCACGTTCACACACTGCCAAATCTCCCTTTTTCTAAGCACCTGTGCCTTCCAAACCACACTTTCGAAAAAATTCGGGTCATTCTTTTTCAATCAGGCTTCCAAACAAGTCGACAAAGAGAACAAAGAGAATCGTACTTCATACACAAATTTCAGACTCTAACCCATGGAATTAATGAAACATTGGGCAACTTTGCCTTTCTGAAAAGCCTACATAACTAATAGACGAGGCCTTTATCTCCATTTGCCCACTCCTAAGAATTTCCTCCTCACGCAAACTATACTGTTCGTTATTTAGCTCCTTGGCCTCCCCCCTCTGGTCAGTTTTCTATCCCGCAACAAACGTCTTCACTTAGGACACGCTCGCGGGAATGACTTGACGCGAATGCCCGGCTGCGGCATCAAGTTTCGGGAGAGCGCGTCTGGCCGACGGCTCATTCGTCGCCGCGGCGGCGCGCTGCCCTGGCTCCGATCTCTGGCGCGTCACGGGGTGGAACAACTTTGTCTAGAACACAGAACTCCTATCCCAACGGTTTTTTGAACACCTGCACCGCGGGGGAGCGGGCCGTCCTGGTATGCATGCTCGCGTTGTCTGTTTTTAACTTTTTTTTTTTCTAATGTTATTCTGAACCTTTGCTCAATTTTTGGCTTCCTTTGAGGGAGACTTGTCTTGCTTTTAGTGTAGTCTTCGTGGAAGCACAGCGCGTATGTAACATTCGTCGGCTCTCCACTTTCCCTTTTTGCCCCCCCCCCCCTTTCTTTTTTTTTTCTCTTTCTCTCAGTGTTTGTTGCATTACCAGCCAATAATCAACGGGAGCTTTTCGCCCTTTCTATCTATTCAGTAATGTTTGCTTCTCCAAAGACGGAGAGCAAGAATTCCTCCTCTCTCTCCTAACAGTGGCGTAATGTGCGGACTTAATCTCCACTCTCAATTCTACCTTGAAGAAGGATGGTCCACCGTCCGAAACTGTTGGAATAAAATAGATAATCAGGAAAGTTGTGTGACATCCTGTTTGAATTTAACTCTGGCCCATTAGTAACAAGCAAACCATATCTATATATATATATAACAGGAAGGTTTAGCCCTAGGCCAATCCAAAATCTATTATTATACCTATGTTTCGAGTCCGACTCTTGATTGGAGATATGCTGATGTCGGCGCACTTTCAGTTTTACTCGCCGCTTGACAATAACGTGCAATTCAATGGTTGTATACGATATTCTCGGCGCTTGTGTGCACGCTCGATTATCGTGATGCACAGAAAATGAGGCAGCTGGACCCGCTCGTATCTGCTGTGCGTTTACTGCATTAAACCTCCATCGCAGCCCGGCTTCAATCATTGCCTACTCATGGTGCGTACAGTGCCAAGGAGACCGTGTAAAGCATGCATGATTTCTACGTACCCTCAATGGACCCGAGTGATAGATAATTAGCATACCGGGCCTTTTAATGGTGTGGCTACATTTGCTAGACACTTTTCGAGACCCTGGTCATATGACATCACAATTAACGACAATAAAATCTTCATCATCACAACAATTCGCCTTAACTGGTCTGTGCGACGCCTGAAATATTCGAAGCAAGTAGACGAGCGGCAGCAGCACGGCACACTTTTGCCCCGTTTGAGACAGCATGCGTAAGTAACTGCAGCGTGCGTCGCCCGAGAGGAAGCAAAATGGGTGCGCATGTACTCCTTAGATGATGAAGTTCCATTTCTCTTCTGAAAGAAGCTAATATTAAGAATATTATTTTGCTTTACCTCTTCATTCTTCTCTTGTTATTACTATGTACAGGCTAAACAAAATTTTTACACGTCATTTACAACACTTCATTTTCTGTGTGCTGAAATAGCCACTACCAAAATACAGTAGACTCACGATAATTCAAACTCTGATAATTCGTACTTTCGGTTAATTCAAACGAAATTCAAAATTTTGGTTGGCCCACTATGCTTTCAATGTATTTAAAAACCACTTAATTCAAACTCTGCCATTCGGTTAGTTCGTACTTTTTGCGTGTTCATACCGAAAAATATCTGCTACTTCGCTGCAACTAGCTCAAAATTTGCATTTTTATATCGTAACAGTCAAAAAGTAAAAAAATGTAACAATAAGTGCACCTCACCGCAAATCATTCGTCAACATGCCGCGCGAGGAAAAAAAAAAAAAAGAGCCGACGGGTACGAAAGTGACGCTTGTCGGCCGACTCTGTAGCACGTGACCTAAAGAGCTGACGGGTACGAAAGTGACGCTTGTCGACCGACTTTGTAGCACGTGACCTGCTTTTTGAACTGACTGCGCCAGCCGCAGCACGCTCGTTCCCCGATCGATCATGTCGCCGCGGGGAAAGTATCAGACGCTCTCCATCAAAGAGAAATTGGCGGCCATCGAAGAGGTCGACGCTGGAGTTAAGAAGACTGCAGTGGCAGCAAAATATGGAATCACTAAAAGTACGCTGACAACAATCCTAAAAGTTAAAGACAAGCTGCGGAGCAACGCAAGCCGCTTCGCGCCCGACAGAAAAAGGCTTAGGGAAGCGGCGCACCCAGAACTCCAAAAGGCTGTTCTCCTTTGGCTGAAGCGCGCACGGAGCTCCATTCTGCCAGTGAGTGGACCAATCCTGCGGGAGAAAGCTGAACAGCTGTCGCTGCGCTTCGGAATTGAAGGCTTTAAGTGCAGCGATGGCTGGATTTCTCGCTTTAAGGAGCGACACGGCCTCGCCTTCAAAAGTGTAAGTGGTGAAGCGGCAGAGGTCAATGAAGCTGTAACTACTGACTGGCAGCAGACGCGACTGAAGAGCCTGCTGCATGAATACTCCCCAGCTGACATTTACAACGCCGACGAAATGGGGCTGTTTTTCAAGTGCCTTCCTGATCAGACCTTGTGTCGAAAGGGCGAGCGGTGCACTGGCGGAAAACTTAGTAAAGAGAGGCTGACAGTCATGGTTTGTGCCAACATGGACGGAAGCCATAAGCCTGAACTTTTTGTTGTCGAAAGTCAAAGCGCCCCAGGTGCTTCAAAGGTGTCCGAACACTGCCAGTTGATTATGTGGGAAACACGCGTGCATGGATGACGCAATCCTTATTTGAGGATTGGCTCCGTAAACTGGACGGGCAGTTCAAGCGGGCGAAGAGGAAAGTATTGCTCATCGTCGACAATTGCCCTGCACATGGCGAAGTGGAGGGGCTTCCATTCGTCTCGAATTTTTGCCTCCCAATACAACAGCTGTCCTCCAGCCCCTGGATCAAGGGGTAATAAAATGCCTCAAAGTCCACTACAGGAAGCTGCTACTTAAGAGAATGTTGGTGTGTATGGATAATTCAATGCCATACACCATAACACTGCATTCATCGTTGGGGATGCTTGCTGCTGCATGGAGTGCTGTGACGCCAACAATTCGAAATTGTTTTCAGCACGCCTTCCGCATCCCTGGCTGCAGCAGTGACTTGCTTGACTGCCAGCAAAGTGAAGATGAAGGTTGCCTGCAAAGCGACGATGCAAACCAAGTGCTCTCTGCTCTGCAAGTGCACAACATAGCTGCCGACCTCAGCGATTATGCAGCTGCTGATGATGACCTGTGTGTGTGCAGGGAGGACGCACTTGATGACTTGGCAGCGGAGGTGATGCCACCAGAATGCAGTAGTGAAAGTGAGGAGGAGTTGCAAGAGCAATCCACTGTGACATCTGCACAAGCATTCCATCACATTGCTCAAGTCTGCCAATTTCTGATGACAACAGAAAACTCTGAAAATGAACTGGCTGCTCTCACGGGCATAGAGAGCTTTGTGTTGAAAGCTCATGTAGCACGGAAGCAGTCGACCATTCACAATTTTTTTAGAAGGTCTGGTCAACAGTAGATGATGACCAATAAACTTGTTGTGTACCTTCCACCTCTGCTTGTTTATTTTGTGTAGTTGAGGTATGGAAGTGCATAAAAATGATTCAAATAGATGCCTGGTCATAGTGTGCTCTGTCATCTTGCCCAGAGCTGCATATGCAAAAACTTCTGATAATTCAAACTTCCTGATAATTCAAACAAAATCCTGGGGTCCCTTCGAGTTTGAATTAATGAGAGTCTACTGTTATAATGGAGCGTCCTGATGGGTCTTTGACAAGCTAAAACTTTGAAATTTATCAGGCTCAATCTTGATTTGTCACATTCTTTGTTCATTCCAGGTTGTTCTAATGAGTTATTTTCTCCATAGTACTTGCATTTTTACAGGCAGGCAACTTCCAGATGAAGATATTTGAAACCAGCACAGACAAGTGCATAAATAAAACACCTTTCACTAACATCTACCAGTTCACAAAAAAAAAAAAAACAAGATCTGATGGAAGAAGGTCCAACTGCAATAGCACTTTCTTAAGGTATAAGCAATACTGAGATTTCATTACTTGACTACTCCCCGATTTCAGTGCCATCTTTTCTGAGCACTTTCATCAATCTGAACTTAGGTTAGTCTGAACTGTGCTGGCGCCCCATGCAGCTTGAATTAAGAAGTGTTTACTTCGCTTTTTGTTATCTGGTGTAATAATATTCTAAGTTGTAAGCAAAAATGCTTGCTATAAAGCCGGAAAACCAAATTCTGGCATTTGTCCTGTAGTAGTTTAGAGCCAACTTGGAAAAAAAAAAAACTAATCCTTGTCCACCAAACTTGACTGGCAAAGTTCTGAGAGAAAAGAAAAATTCTCGAATTAAATATTAGCGAGTGGGGGTTTGGATCATGGGTGCAAGTTATGTCCATAGAGTAGGCAGACACGAGCATGAAATTTGCTGTCAAAATTTAACACCCTATTGGAATATGCCACTGGTAAATGTCTTCATGCTGCTGAACAAGTTATTAGATTCCAGTGAAAGGAATTTTTTTTTTTCCTTCAGCATTTTAGGATCACCAGACAATTTATCCTTCTTCGTAAGTAAAACAATGCCAGCATTGGCTGGTCTTGCAGCCCCTTGATTACAGACTACACATTGATGCGTGGTGCTAAATTTACCACTGGAATGCTCCAAGTGTACCTGTATCCGACGGGGCATAAATGGGCCCGTTACCAGCCAGATAAGTCAGTCAAGACCAGTAAAAACTTAAGACCTATTAACGGATGCCCACTCACCTGACAGGGCTGCTCATCATGGTTACCTTACCTGTAATGTGAGTGCCAGCAGGTAATCCCCAATCCTAGCCACATTAACGATCTGGTTCCTCCATCGCACAAGATGTTGCCAAGCCTGCACAGATGCACATCCAACTTAGCACTGACTGCCAGTTGGGAAGGTTGTGGAGAAGCTTTTTTTTAAGGGGGGAGACTACCCTTGAACACCAACTTTTTATTTCTTGAGGTATTTGAATGAAATTTTCAGGGTATGCTCATAGTACGCACATTTGAAGAACTACCAAGTTTCATGGAGCTGGGCTCATCGGTTCTCAAGTTAGAGGAGTATATCAAGATAGTTTACATAGGTCCCTAGGGGCGGGCCTGGAGAATTTGCAAAATGTGCTAGCAGTGTGAAATTTGTTATGGTCATTCCTGGATAGTTTCCCCAGGGCAAGACAATTCCCTTTTTCCAAATTTCCTCTCTGAAAAATTTTAGTACAGCCCCAAATGTAGTGTTCAAATTTACACCTGACTTAACAATATTTTAATTGACTGCCCCTAATTACACATTAAATATTTTGAAAAAATCGAATTGTCTTGCCCTCAGAATTTTACTTAGGTATATAACAAAAATAAACACATGAAAATCCAATAAGCGGTTCTTGAGCTATGACTTTCCCTAGCAGCCACACCATGCAAAAAATTGATTCTGAGAAAACGGCTCTCAAAGGTTGAGAGAACAATAACTTCTTTGCTTCTCAAGTTATCATGATGAAATTTTCAAGACAGACTCATGACGTTAACAAATGAAAAACAACCAAGTTTCATAGAATTGTGCACGCTAGTTCTCAAGTTACAGAAGCATATCAAACTGGTTTCAATAGGTCCTTTATATCAAGCCTGGAGAAATTGTGAAAGGTACTGGCATTGTGCAATTTGTCATGCTATTTCCTAGATAGGTTCCTCAGGGCAAGACAAAGCCCTTTTTCTAAATTTTCTTGTTGAAAAATAGCATAGAATTGGATTGTTATCAATTAGACCTATGTTGATTAACCAAATTAATTATGACAAATTTCAGACGTAATATTTTGAATACATGGGCTTGCCTTGCCCTCAAAAATTTGTTCAGGTACAGTCGGCCCCACTTAAGACGAACACTCGCAATTATCACGAACAAGTCCGGTGCGACCGTCAAAATATACATTAGGGCTATGGCGCTCCGTCGATCACGAACATCTGTGCGACTAGCCAATCGGCTACAGCGAACATCTGTGCGACTAGCCGATCGGCTACAGCGAACGCCTTGGTGCCGCGGACCACTTTCCACATGCTGAGATCCGTCGATCCTGTGCTCTGCAAGCCGCGACAATCGGCATTCCCGATTCCCCCGCGGCATTTTGCCCTAGCATGATGGGCGGCGCAGATGCAGCAAGCGGTTTCCCGGTTTATCTATCGCAGCATCTCGCCGGAGGAACGAGGAGCGGCCCAAACGCCACAAGCGACTTCCCGGGTTATCTTCCGTGGCATAAGCGCCGAAACAAAAAAAAAAAAAAAAAGCTAGCCAAGTCTGCACTGAATGTGTGTCGCACCTCGAGGCATCGTGAGCGACCACGCACGTTGCACGAAACCGTTCAGAGGGCACGACGAGAGATTGTAAATCCGGCGATCGCAAAAATGGCGAAAGGCGAACAGAACGTACGAAGTACAAAGACAGCCAGCAACGACAGCAAGCAAAGAGCCGTAGCAGACGACGCGGGGAGGCGGAGACCGACGCGTCAGCGGCCGCAGCAGCCAATAGGGAGTTTTAGAATAGGGGGACCCTATCGGTTAGGGGGATAGGGTGATAGCGGGGCGCGAGTGTGCATGCGCAGTACCCAAGCGGGCCTTGGGTTTTTGGGTCAGCGGAGGACGGTCACCCTATCTCGACGAAATAGCGTGGACCCTATCGCCGGATACGGTCAGGGAAAATGGCGGCGTCCGGCTAAGCGGCGGCCGCTCGCCTCGGCACACATTCGTCGTTACCGCTCCATCGTGTCACGCGTTCAAGGCAAACGAAAGGCCAACGAAGCTTGTGCTATGTCTCATGATGCCCGCACCACCAAATTTAAGCGATAAAACGCCCCATATTTTCTGATTGCTTCCGGATTTACCGAGCTGCGAGGCTTAGCGAGTTCACCTCGTTTTGTTGCCATGGGGACCAGGCGTCGGGAAAAGCGCGGAAGGTTCAAATGAGGTTTCCCGGCTCAGCCTGGATTGGTTAAGATTGGCCGATTTCGTCTTGTCTGAAAAAAACAGTTTATATAACTGGTATTTTTAAGATAGCTTTGTACAATCACAGCAGTTTCTGTTTATTAAAATAGCGTTGTTGGCTTTTATATATTTATATGCTTTTCACGGTTTACCGTCTGGGTGGTGCAATCGACAAGCGCAAGCCCCGCCCCGCTGCGTCGGGAAAACCCTATTCTAAAACTCGCCGGTCGGCTCGAATGTTGCGCCGCAGCACGCTATTTTCTTAGGGGCCCCAAGCTTTGGGTTCCCCTATTCTAAAACTCCCTAATAGTAGTCGTCCGATCCCCCGTGTTCTCGCGGAGCGTGCGCTTTGCCCATTCGCAGCCTTGAATTCGAGCGCGGGAAACTTGAAAGCCGCCACGAGGCTCTCAATCGGTAGCAAGCCATGCCTCGACCGCGCCGCCGAGGGTGGCAGAAGAAAGTGCAAGAATTCACAAACAAAACAAGACCAAGATGGCGGCGCTCAGTTCGGCGGGAGAGGAATGGCGCGCGCGCGAAGTTTGGGAATCCGCCTTTTGCGCGAGTTTTCTGCGCATGCGCGAAGTCGTAGCGGCGACCGATGGAAACACATTGAGCGGCGTCGACGGCGTTTCTCGGCGCCGCCAGTGCACGGGGGCTGGCGGCACCGGGCGGCACGGTGGCCGTCACAGGCTTGGCAAAGCGATGCCAACCACATCTGCCGCGTACGGTTGCCACTCTCTAAGCGCGCCAAGATGCAAGACGCGGTTTTTCAGGTTTCCTTCGCCGAGCCGCGGCCAACAGCGACGTGAAGCTACAATTAGGGCCACCAAGCGTCAAGATGTGAATGGCCGACCTTAGCTACCTACTGCGTACTCTCGACTGTGCGAAAAACACTTCGTTACAGGTATGTATGCATCTAAAGGAAATGTGCATAATGAAAAGTATCTACCGGAGTTTGCACCAACCCTGTAACCCACCAGTGATAGCCGCAATGAGCATTTGTTCGGCGCGTCTGATGGCGATGTATTTTGTCGTTTGTTTTCTTTATGTGCGAAGGGGCCCGGTAGCGCAGATATCACAGGTGGCTGTGTGCGCTAGACCGTAATATTTAGCATGTTTTATCACGACTGCCACCTGACTAAAAGGAAAAGAAAAATTGGACGTTTGTTGTGATGCACCGCCGTTCGCGAGCCGAGTGGTTGAGCTGGTCATGAGGCTCGCGAACGGCAGTGCATTAAAACGCCGTATTTTTTTTTTCTTGTTAGACAGTCACGATAAAACATGCTAAATATTATGGCCTAGCGCACAGAGCCGCCTGTGATATCTAAGCTACCTAGCCCTTTCACACATAAAGAAAAGAAAGGACAAAATACATCGCCTTCAGGCCCCGGCGCAACTAAAGCAATCACGCACCGAAAAAATCCTCATTGCAGCTATCCCTGGTGCGCTACAGCCTGGGTGAAAAATCCAGTAGGTACTTTTCATCATGCATATTTCGTTTAGATGCATACATACCTGTAGTATCTGTGTCTTTGCCGCTCGAAGCATATGACGCACTTGACACTCTTGCACAACGCACAGTATTTTTTTTTTTAAATTAAAGCCTCGCCTTCGTGCACGCCAAAGCATCCGGATTTTGTTCCTTTGGTGTACGCAATCAGATGCACTTCATTAGGGAGCTTGATAATCGTCGTCTACGTCCAACCGTTTGCAACGGCAAGGAAACTGTCCGGCACAATAAATGAGTCTCCTGGAGGGTTCGTGCTCGTTCACTTGCAGAGTGAATCGCTCTGGACGTAGAACAGGGTTGGTTCCTGACAGAGATGCGCATCCGATATGTAGGAGATTCACATGTGTCACCAAGTTGTTGATTCCGCAGATATCGCGGCGGAGGCAGAAATGAACGTTGGAGATCTTTTCACAACAGAATGACCATTCTCTGCGCACCGAGAACCTTTTCACCACTGCGACCACATCCGTTCTGACTCCTGAGGCCAGAAACCGGCTACAGCTCTGAATCATCCATTGCCAGAAAAATGCAGCGCGTTTCCTGCAGGTGTGCATTCCGGCTGGGACAATGCCCTTTTCACGGGGTGTACCCCTCTGCCGATCTTCGTGGATGAAATCCTATAGCTGCACAGTTGTAGATGACGCGAGGAGGAAGCGACGCCCATTGCACCATGCCGGCGCCGCGGTGACCACATTGTGCTCGGTAACTCAAGACACCCCGCGCATATGCGCCACTCAAAGTCACAGGAGACGATTCCACCTAGCTCTGCAGCATCAACAAACCCCTGGCTGCTTTGCCCTTTGAGATCCCTCTCTCTCTCTCTCTCTCTCTGGCCCCACGCTCTCCTGTCTGCCGAAAACCTGCACGCTGAGAGCGTCTCATTCTGTCACGTCGAACACGGCCCGCGCTACACGCTCTTACAATACGAAGATAGTATATGCGTACGTGCGTTATGAGTGGATTGTGAAAACGCTCTACCTTCCCCCATACTGCGTGAACATGATATGCTACAATCACTGTCACTACTTTCCGCTCCGAGGCCAAGAAAGGAGGGAAGCTTTCGCTTTCTACCAGCGTAGGCGTGGCCATTTCGCATGGTGCGCTTTCGCGTCGTCTGCTACACTGCCGCTCAATGTGTTTCCCGCCCGCTCCCGCATGATGGTGCCACATCCTAGCGCAAAAGGCGGATTTTCGGCGCTAGCTCGCTGCTCCGCGGCTGCCGCCGCTTTTTAAATAATTAATTTCGAGTATTTCTACGGCGAGTTAGGCAATGATAATTACAGAAATGGTGGTTTATGAGACATACTACCGGAATATATAATCTTCCAAAAATCGACTGTTTCGCGATTTTTCGGTTTTCAACGGTCGCGTCCCCCCTTTAATGCAGGCCAACCTGAGTTGTAACAATTTTCCAATTGAGTCGAATCCACGGCCCTTGTCATGCATGTGCCTGTTTGAACACCAATAGGTACTGAAAGAACCAAGAAGCTATTTGGCACAGCGGGGCCACTGTCTTCCATGATTTCAACTATTTTCAAGTAAAGTAAATAAATGCACAATGCAAACGAAAACCTCGTTTATTCCAAGTCATTGGGACCGCGAAAATATTCAAATTAGGCAAGCACAGAAAAAAAATGGTCACGAAAAAATTTATTATGGCAGGTACCGTCTTTGCCAAAAGTAACCAGGCTGCTCCGAAGGCTGCCGGAGCAAGCCCGCGGCCGTGTGGCGGCGTTGCGCTTTCTGTGGCTTATCGGTGCTCGTCAGCTCCGAGGGTACAACAGCTGACGTAACTTCGCACCCTCACCCGTCGGATGATAAAAACTAGGCGCGTATGATGTGCGGGCTGCGGTTTTACGTGTGCAAAGCGTGATTGTGCCCAGCGAGGGCGCTCAGTATAGCGACCGGGCTATTCGCTCTTTTCGGCAACTACCCTGAAGCAGATATTATGAGTCGTGTTTCTCACTATATAATTATACATGCTTGTGTTCTGTAATCCACTGCTGAAATGCACCAGCACAATTGCGCTTTCTTGCATGTGAGATGCGCCTGTACATTAAGAATGATAACGCACTTCAAAATTTTAATATGCTTTCTCCGAGGTGCCGTGCGTACTGCCACTTTACGGGCCGCGACTCCGGTACAAAGATATAGGAAAGCTTGTGAATTTTTTCAGGTTGCCATCGCTCTGGCGATCTCGGAGGCCGAGTGTCGCACCGTGCTCAGCGACTCGAGGAACGCTGTGCGCAACTTTGCCAAGGGGCGAGTGTGCGCGCCGGCGGCCGCCATCATCAGTAAGCTCCAGTTTTAAGACCGCGGCAACACTATCCGCATCAAGTGGTTCCCGGCGCACGCGGGAGATTGTGCATCCTCACCGAATCACAACGAGATGGCCCATTCGGCGGCGCGAGCGCTTACCTTCTGCGTCCCCGAGAAGGACCGTTCTGAATGGTGGTTCGAAACAAAAGACCGAATGACCAGTTACGAGGAAGTGACAAAATTTTACCGCCTAGCTCGACGGAAAATGCCGCCGCCTCACCCGGCACTTAGTCGGGAGGAGGCGGTCATCCTAAGGCAAATGCAAACCGGGTCCCTCCTAGCCCCAGCAATGCTACACGTCCTCCACCCAGATATCTACACGAGTGATATGTGCAGTGTATGTCAAGTGGGTCCGGCGGACCAATGGCACATCATGTGGGACTGTGCCAGGTTCCCGACCGAAGCTGCATCCAGGACATACCCGCCGGAACATCAAAGTGCTGTGCAGAATACAGACAAGGACATGCAACTATGGGCCGTCCAGCAGGCCCGGGGTGCGCTCGAAAAGCACATGCCTCACAACCCACCACAAACGGGCCAAATGAGGTAGTGCAGAGTAGGGCTTAACTCCGGGTAGACGCTTGGCCAGCGTCACAACGCTTTAACCCGTCGTTTGCCGGCTCCCTAATAAAGTTATACATACATATGTTAGCCCCTTGGGGCCGGTGGCTGAGTATAAATAAGTGCAATGATTGATTCTAACATATTCTTGCATTTGCTTGTAGGTAGGTTTTGGTTTAAGTAACGAACTATAATGAAACCTTCCTCACGCTTAGCCATGAGATGCACATGATTACTTTCTCGTTCGCGGAATCCTTATTTCAGGGCAACACTGTCTGGCAAACCTAGTACATATTCGTCCTAGAAACAAACAACCAGAGCTCACTGTTTCTACTATTACCTACTTTTCTGTTTTCGGCAGTTGCCGAGAAGATCGAACGAATAGCCCGGTCGCCATACTGAGCGCCCTCGCTGGGCACAACGAGGCTTTCACACGGGTGGTGGTGGTGGTGGTGGTTGTTAGGAAGATGAAGGGGGGAGTGCACTGGCCAGTTGACTGCCGACGGTGTCGACACCGCCACTGCCGAGTGCAGATAGCAGCAGAAGGGGAAGGGGAAGAAAGATAAGGAAGAAAGAAACACAGGCGCTAAGCGAAAGCAATCATGCCCCCCAGGGCGTCTAGAGAAGGTCAGCGAGGCCGGTTGCCACCAAGGCGAGGAGCAGGCGGAAGGGCTTGTCCGATGTCGGCCCACGAGGAAACAAAACCTCTTCTGAGGTGGAAGAGGGGAGGGAAAGGGAGCGATAGCCAGAAGAGAGGGCGGCACGCTGCAGTGCGAAGGCTGGGCACTCACACAGAAGATGGTCGAGAGTCTCTTCCTGGTGTCCACACTGCAGACATGCCGGAGAGGGGGTAAGGCCGAACCGGTAGAGACGGGAAGACGTCCGAGCAGAGCCGACTCGGAGTTGGAGAAGGAAGGACCGGTCGGCAAAGGAAAGGCCCTTGGTGGGAAGCGGACAGGGCGGAGATCCGCCCACAACTCTGGAGTCCGGGTGTTCCAGGAGGAGGTGGCATCGGATGATGTCCCTCGCCACGTCCAGAGGTCCCACCGCGGTGCTGGTGGGGGTGCCAGGACCGTGGGCAGTCCTGGACAGGGAATCGGCTGCCTCGTTGCCAGCCACTCCAGAGCGGCCCGGCACCCAGCAGAGGATCAGGGTGGTGCCCCGGAGTCCAATGGTGGTGAGTCGTGCAGCCAGGCTACGCACCATAGGAGGGGCACCATCCGGTTTCTGCAGGAGCTGGAGGGCTGAGCGGGAGTCCGTGAGAATGGCCGCCTTCCGGATGTGTGGACTCTCCGCTAGGATGTCCGCCGCCAGGTGGAGGGCACAAATGGCAGCCTGGCTTGCCTGGACATGCCGAGGGCCGGGACAGTGCAGGCAGCCGCAGCCGACGGGCAGGGCTCAGGAAGCACCGATCCGTCGGTGAAGAGCTGGGTTGCCCCAGCAAGGTCCTCCTCCAGGAGGCAGGCAACCTCCTGCTGCGGGCATGCAGCAGCCGCAGTCCTCCTGGTCCCAGCCCCAGGCAGGAACAGCCGGATAGAGTACGGCCGGCCCAGGTCCGGTCGTGGTGGAAGGGGATGGTCCTTGCTGGTGCCACCCACGAGCTGCTCAAACTCACCCGCCAGGTGGCCCATGCGGGAGCGAGGGCAGCCCAGGAGGCGGTCCGCAGCCTGCACATCATACGCGCCTAGTGTTTATCATCCGACGGGTGAGAGTGAGGGTGCGATGTTACGTCAGCGGTTGTACCCTCGGAGCTGACGAGCACCGATAAGCCACAGCAAGCGCAACGCCGCCACACGGCCGCGCGCTTGCTCCGACAGCCTTCGGAGCAGCCTGGTTACTTTTGGCAAAGACGGTACGTGAAACCTTCACTGGTTGAGCTTTTATATACAACTCGATACTGTTCAAACCAATAAACGCACAACGATGTGGTAACGCAGAAAGCAGTCTTCAATCCAATGGAAATCAACAGCGGGAAAAACATCCCCTCGCGTTCGCAAAAAACATAGTCGCGTTCGGCCCGACCGACCAGTGGCAAAATGGACGGAAAACGGCCCCGTAGTTACGAATTCCGGCGTGCGTGCGTGTGCACGCCTCGGAGATCATCAGGTCTGCTCCTACGGTAGTACCCTACCGCGCGCCCAATGAAGTGATCGCCAGCGCGCACAAGCCATGCCAGTTTTAATCAGTGGAACGGTTATAATTTTGCTATTTTGTGTGTATGTCCGGAACAGGGAACTCGCTGAACGGCAGCTGACAGGCATTGCCTAACAAACTGGACATCACACCATTATTTGTGTTACTGCAGTTTACCACGAAACACACACGCAGCAGCCAAAGCCTGAAGGCTGGGACGAAAATTATTCAATATGAAGACGACACTACTGCTATGCTGAGCAGAACTACACCGCTTCTGTATTCACGCACATTTAACCGCGTCTAATATGCCATGCTTACCTCCTTCTTTGCTGTCGTAGTCAACCTACTCGACATGCTGCTTCCTCGGGGCTGGCAGGCAAGGCCAATCTACCAAGCTGCACACGTGGCAGCCTTTGTTTGGCCACTAGGTCGTGGTTCGGCCCAACACGTGATGACAGCAGGCCGCGTACACAAACACACGTGCGCCGTCATGCTGCTGAAGTTCCCTGTAGAGTATATTCTAGACACTATACCTGTAGCTTCGGGTCACTCAGCCGAAGGTTTCAGTTCCACACAAAGCTAGAGGTTTTCCAGGTAGAGAACAAACACCAAACTATGGCCGAACTACCACGCTGCCTCGCGCGCGCTTCGCTCTTCGTGCCGCCCGCCCGTCCCGCGTTCAGGAACCGACAAAACGTGGACAAAACAGCCAAAAGCACCAAAAGTATGAAAACAACCGAAACAAAATTTTCAAAACTTAATGAGTTAAACGCAGTCAAGTAAATGGTTTATTACAAAAACTAGGATAACTACTTAATTTATTTTGGTTTAATACAACTTTACGAAAGGCCATCGGCGGTCGCGCCAAGACCATGGTCGCGCTCGTGGTCGCGCCGGTCGCGCTACATGAGAGGCGCGTGGCCCAAATCTCTGCATGTGCGCTCTTGTGTGCGCGCCAAAATCGCCCAAAATGTGTGAATGCGGCTAGACAAGCCATCCTGCGCGTTCTGTTCAGGCTCTTCGTTCTTGAATTCATCTTGGCATGCAAACATGTGGACAGCGGGGCGCAGGCGAAAGACGCCTTTGCTTCATCTGAGAGCTTTCACGGAGCGAGTAGGCTGTTCGATGGAAGCCACGAACGCAAGTTGCTGGACGCGGATTAAGTTCCAAAGGTGTGTGTGTGTCGTGCTTGCCTGCGCTGCAGTCGTTAAGCATTTTGGTTTCGTCTGCAGTGCCTTATAGCTAGTAGTGTGAGGTTAACACCGTGGCTTAATTCATTTTGAATTTTGCCACTGGCTTCGCGGAATAAAATTTACTGCTGCGGTAACCAGTCGTTCCATTGAATGGAACATGTATGTTCACTCTCGTTTATCGTGTTTTTTAGTGAATAAGTTCGCCTCGCAGGAGAAAAATATTCCTTTGCAGCAATATCGTACGTACATACGTAGTAATATCGAGGTCGCGCTTCAAATCCGACATCTTTTGATACTAATTGGCTGTTGATATTTATATATCGCCATAACAATATAACAATGAAGAGTAAAAACTAAATAAGCATGCATTCCCAACACGTGCAACCTATGAAGAGCTCGTACTGTGATGTGCATTTCTGTATCTACTTATTTTCTGTGCAAATATTTCTCGAAATTGTGATTATTTCATAATTATTGAGGCACCATACTCCAGAGCTTCATTATCACCAAATAAAGCACATGAAGTAAACTGCAGTTAACTGGAGATGAAAATCAAATCGAAGAAAAAAATTTCACGGCCATTGTAAAACTTTTTTATAAACTTCTCTTTTACAGTGTGGTCTGCCATGTCATAGCCCTCTCTCTACCATCTACCACCTGCAACACATGGAGTGCATTCATGATAGAGATGAAGATGTGAAAGGTTATCAGAGGCACTGAAAAATAGGCAGAATTTTTTATGAAAACCAACCACTTCGTGCTTCCTTCCAGTTGATAGAGAAGCACAGCCATCATGTGAAGAGTGCAGTGCCTTTACATCTGTACTGCAGCAAAGAGACAGGCATATCCTTTACAGTATGCCTTCCAAGGCTGCTCTCTGAAGCTCTGCTGAAGCTCTGTGTCTGCGCAAGAACTACTTGTTCGCTGATAATAATTCTTTAAGTGTTCTCTTGGTTATTGTGGCTTGAAATCCCCCAATAATGCCTGCCTACCAGTTTTGCGAGAATTGGCGACAGCGGAACCTTGAACAAATTCTTTACCCTTTCGCCATGGTCTAGGAGAAGCTCCCGGAGTAGTTAAATCTAGGTGAGTATAACCTATGACATTCTGACCCTTTCGCTGTACTCATGCTTTACACGCTTCATATCAGCTGCTGAGCGTGAAACCTGTTCTGTAAAAAAAAAAAAAAAAGAAAGTACCAGATCGTGAGAAAGAGGGTAAATTTCAGCAAATTTATAGCACACACACACACACAGAGAAAAAACTGCAGACTGGGCTATGACACTCCCATGTTTTGTTTTTTTTAAACCTTGTTACTTTTAGGTGAAATAGCCAGTATGCGTTCTGTAATGCAAAAATAACTTGAGCACCAGTATTTTCGCTTTGTTGTCTGGATATCACAATAAAGCCTCTGTTATTTCAGCATGCCGCACTGCTTCCATGTGGCACAAGCCGCCAAATGACAGTGGTTAGCGTTTGCCAAGCATGGTGTTGCTTCAGCGTAGAGAAAGATGCTCATTTCAGCTCTTCAGAAAGTGCTCACTGTTCATTGTGAGCTAAAAATGACAATTTGGTGATGTGACCTTTTTCCTTTGCGAGTATTTGAATTGATTTTATTTTTTTTTCGTTGACATCATAGACTTACATTGGCCCTCACTTTAGTGTCCGCTCATAACTGGCTTCAAACCTAACCACTCAAGTTTTTGATCTTGAAATCAAATACCATGCTTCTTTTCCCTGCACTATCCACGCTGGCTTAGTGGCCATGGGCTTGGAGAGGCGAGTACAAGTTTGTGGTGAAAAATTCTCGTCACTGTGGCTACGCATTGATGAAGATGAAACACAAAAGACACTGTTGTGCGATGATGCGTCTAGACTTGCTGCAATACAGACACGAAATTTGCCTTAGTGTATTTCTGTTTTGGCACCATATGCATAACGCAGTAGAAAGCGCATATCACCGGGTGAACTTTGTCTATGCTTAGTAAATAATTTGTAATTGAATTTTAGTTTCACTAGATGATGATTTTATGATTGCGACGTTACAAGAAGCCACGTGAGGCGTAAAGACACTTCAATATAGGGAGTATTTGTGCATTGCTGCCATCTTGGCTTCTGAAGGAGTTACCATAAGAGTGCTGGCGAATTGTGCTTGGGGGTCCTTGTTTACTAATGTCAAAGTATCATTCCAAAATGAAAACAGGTTTGGACTAGTTTACTATGTCCGCCCCTTTACGGAACAATGGGTCGTCACTATTAACCTGAATCCTTCCACTGCTGTGACTCTGGTTTCTCCTTTTACTCCCTTTACCCTTTCACTGGCACTGTGTTTCAGGCTTTCACCAACAGTGCAGTCGAGTTCACCTACAATGTCGATAGTTGTAATAAATTCTCGCATAGTACGAACAAGTTTGATGGCACCTTCAAAATATGCATTAGGGTTATGACTTTGTGTCTCCGATGTTATGAATGGAGGCTACCCAACACTGTTAGGATGAACTCGGGCACTCTGAACTTGCTCCCTTAGTCGAAAAATGCATTTCTCATAAGCTTGAGGCTACACAGTGTCTCCTGGGTAACATGATTCTCCTGCCTCCTTCCCAGATGAACATGACAATATCGAAAAATAATAAGAAGGGGAGCAATTAAAATGCAGTTAACCGTCGGCCATGCACATACTGAGAGACCACAAATGAAACATATGTCAGTTGGGCAAATCATTTGAAGCGGGAACAGAAGTATGGTAGTATTCGTGTCGTCAGTGGTCAGTTAATGACTAAGATTTGTAGACCAGTCACATCATATACCTTACTAGCCCAGCTGTCACAAGGTGTGTGGTCTGGCCAGTTGTCTCTACATTTTTCACTGCTACCACACATATGCAATATGCAATAAGCAGACGGTGTGTTCTGCAAGTGTATGCTCTGCTAGCCTCGTTGCTGTAGCCTTACAACTTTGCCGACAAGTGAAACACAGAAGGCACCTTTATGCTGCAAATTGTTTGTGCATGTTAAAGTTTTCTTAAGTAATGTGATTTAATCCAGAACCTTTAACTTGCAGCATATGTCACAGTCTGTGCAGCTCTGGCATGTTATTTCTCATGTAACACTAGCATATGCCATCGCTTCAATCATGCTTAGCAATACTGCATCCTTAACCTTCGTGGGACCATAGAAAAAACAGGCAATTCTGATAGACATTAGAAATTACCTGTTAGTAAATTGATTTTCTAAACAACCTTATTATAATATATACAAATTGCAGCAAAATAAGGGGGCTTTCACAGCAAAAAAAAAATGAAATGCGGAATCTTATTGCTAAACTAGAAAGATCTCAATATAAAAGTTTCTGAACACTAACAAAAATATTGAATATACTAGACTTCGGCATTCAGAAACCATATTGAAGAATTCAAAAATACCCAGAATATGGCCATTTGCCTTTGTTTTAGCTTTGGCAGGAAAAGAAATGGCAGGCTTTTTTTTTTTTCGTGCTTTCTCGCAGTAGTGTTCACCACTTATTTCTGTACTCGGAGCTTATGCCAATGATGGAAACATTTGGTCATTTTGGTATGCAGATTTACTTTGCGTCATTTACTGCAATAATAGTAGTTTTCACCCGGATCTTCTTCTGTATATAACGCAGGTTGCAGCGTTTTTTGTTTTTGAATATTTTGCGTCTCTTGGAGCAGGTGCTCTGTGAAGGGCGAGGGAGGAATGCAAACTTGCTTGTCATGTCAAGGTTGAGAAGCTAGAATCTTCGTCTAGGCATATTCGTTTGTGTTTTTTAAAATGATATGTATCACTTGGCAAAAAAAAAACTAAAAAATTCAGAGCAGTCAGAAACTTTCCTTGCTCTGAATCTGAGCACCATATTCTCACTGCTGCTGAGGCTTAAACCAAGTTCCTGTCTCGGTGAAAACTCTACAGTCTTGCTGTAGCAATACAGTATTTTTACTGTTGTTTGCGGAAACCCAGCAAAATAGATACGAAATAGTGTGAACGTTCAGTAGTCATACATACCTTTTTCACAGTGAATGAAAGCTGAAAAATTGCTCATTTTTGGCCAGTACCTAATGGTTCTGGTCGCTGTGCTTCTATATCACTGTCTGAGCTGAAGTCTGAGCTTTCAAAGTCATCTTTTGATTCTTCGCTGCTTTTATCTCCATAAAATAGGGAGCTGACGTGGTTGATGCCGGTTTCTCTGTGCAGTCTAGTGCCAATTCACACCATTTTCCTAACTGAAATGCCCCCATGCTCTGGATGCTCTAGTTCAAAATCTCCACCTGTTGAGAAAATAACAAACTAAGCCAAAACTGAAAGATGCCAAACTACACATCTACATATCAGTATGTGCCCTCATCCTGGTATGTGCGCAGTATATGTCTCTCTCCTTCCTGTGACCTGACCTGTTTTACTCTGGGTTAATACGAGAATCACTCCCACTTTCTCTTCCAGGAGGATGCTGTCCCTTCCCTTGTCTCCTGAATGCCCTTGCAGAGTTCCACTCCCAGGTGTCTGTCCAGGGGCACTTGCCACGGCTCACAATCACCACAGCCCAGTCCAGCTGCCCCGGCTTTGCACCCACAATGGATATCCCTGGGCAGTTCCGGCCTCTTCTCATAAGGGCCCCTCCAACCTCCCCCTGATCAGGGACCAAACACTCTTCCTTAGGAAGAGCGAACAATGCAGAGGCGACGGAGACTATGACACAGGCCTCGCTGCCCACGATTCCCTCTGGAGCATCTCCCAAACCTGGCTGGCACTGTCCTCTTGGTCATCCTTAAAGGGCAGTGGCTTCCAGAACTGCTTTCAGCTCTCTATCGCAGCAGAGCTATCTGCAACTTCAGGAGTTGTGGCTGTAAGGATCAACCCCTGGTTCAACATCATGGCCGTGGCTGCCCCAGGGGCCCTGTTGAATTTCCTCGAAAAATTTAAATCCTGGCAGGGATGCCAGTTTGCATCTGGCCTGCAGCGGACAGGGTACGTCCATGGGGTTCCTGCGGACCTTGAGGCCTCTGTCCCGATCCTGAAGTCCACCAGGCACGGGACGCGGCTCTCTGCATCCAGTGCAGGGTGCCTCCTTCCTGGGTGTCAGTCTACAAACTGCGGCTCCCGATCCAGTGCAGTCACTGCGGTCACCTGGACCATATCTCGACATCGTACACAGAGATGCCGTGTTGCAGGTGCTGTGGCTACAACCAGGAGACTGGGCCCTTTGATGCCGCAGTTTCACGCTGAAATTACGGCTGGAGCGGCCACCCCACTGACACCCCCACCTGCCCTCGGTAGCAGGAAGAATGGCACGTGGTGGTGGCTGCTTCCCTGGAGCCCATCTCATGGAGGGTCATCAGGGCCACCTTGCGGGGAGACCCTGGCGTGCCTTTGTAGGCCCAAGTGCTGCAGCGGTCAGCAAGCCTCCAGCATTCGAACCCCATCAGCCTGTCTCGCCCTTCATACCACTCAGCATGACATCGGCACTTCCCATCCCGCTGTCACCATCAATCCTGAGCAGGAGGCTGGAAAAGCTATACAGGACCCTGGATGCCACACTCTGGGCCATCTCCTCCCTCCTTCCGGTGGCCATTCTGCAGCAGCTCAAACAGACAGGCTATGCAGAATCAAATTTCCAAAGAGCCTTGGTCCTGCCGATCAGTTGCAACAGCGCCGAAGAGAGGCCCTCGTTGTCATCCGGTCCCTTGTGTGCCAGAATCCAGAATTTCTGCCTCAGCTGCCAAAGTTTTGGAGATGATGCAGCTCTCTCCAGCACCAGACCGTCATGGCTAGGCAGCCACTGCAGATACCCCATCCATGGGTCCTCCAGTGGAACTGCCAAGCTGTGTACCCCGTAGAGTGGAGTTCATCAGCTGGTTCTGGGCCGAACCCCACACCCCGGACATCCTGGCCCTCCAGAAGGTCAACATCCACCATGGAGAGTGCCACCTGCCTGGGTACCTGAGCTACCTTATCAAGATGGCCATCTGCGAGGCTGACCCCTGCCTCAACTCCCTCCACCCACCAGGCAGATCCAGGGCAGCCCTATTCATCTGGTCCTCCCTTCCCCAGGAGGAAATTTTGGTGAGGGATGCTGTAGTGGCCCACATCCACATAATGTGTCTATGTCAGAGTTTGACTTGGTGGGGTATACACGGCTGTCAAAAGTGTATAGGATGCTTCTTTCTTGTCATATTGTGTCCGACTTATAAGTGGTGACTGTCTGTTCTACAAGGACTTCAAGGCGGCACAAATGCGGTGGGGCAACAGTATTTAACATCACCATATTCCACATTTAAGCCAGCATTGTAACTTAAGGTAAAAGGTGTTGTTGCGATGTTAGCTTTTGCACTTTTTATTGCCTAAATTTCCAGTGACACTGTATCAAGTGAGCCATGTAAACCGCTAAAGAGTGTTTGTCTACATTGCTGACTACTATGAATATTGATCAAACTATCTGTCAGTATTTTTAACACATGAATTTTTTATGTAATAATGTACATACATTAATGCATTTTTAATACAGTCGCTGACGTGTCCAGAATACGAGACAGTCTGAACAAATAGGCTCACAATAATAGCATATCTTTATTTATCGAGCGCTTTAAAAACTGGTCAGTCTGTTCCTGTGTCAATGTCCTCATTCTTACAGCCGGTTGCCTCTCTTGTGCGACGTGGACGGTGGGGACAACCGCACGATGAGTGGAGTGGCGCGGTGTTCGAACAAAAAGAGGCGCAGGACACTGGCAAACCAGTTCAGGCAGAGGCTTGCCGCTTCCACGCGACTCTGAGTGAGCACCTTTTTCTGTTTCCTCCTACGGGAAAAAAAAATTAAAAAATTGCGGCTGTGGTGGCTGTTCTTATGGGAACGATGGAAGTCGCATACTGTGTGCGTCAATTTAAAACAAAAAAGTGAAGCCGTCTCACGAGCTCTCTTGAAGATTTTGTTTAATGGGGCACCTGGCGTATCACAGAATGAAGTGAAACGAGTGTCTGTTGTCATTTAACAGCGCTTTTCAGGGCGTAAGACAAGCAGACAATTTTTATTTTCCCCTCCATGCTCGCGTATTGCCATCTGCAAAAGGACTCGTGCCGCAGCGACCTGCGTCGCCGGTTGTCTCGCTCGCAGCTACACGCAAGTCGTGACACATGGTCACGTGATAGAAGCACACTCACTAACTGACCTGTTCTCCATGGGGTGGAGGTCTGTTGCTGCCGCTCGATGGAACCGTGAAGCAGGGGCCCTTGGTGCAGGCCGCCCTATTTCGGGGAGTAATGGGTTCATCGAATCGCCACAGCTAACAGCGCCTATTATTGAGAGCATAGGGGTATGCGGGATGCATGCAACGCGTGTTTGAGATTGCAGAAAAACTAAATGGCAGCGGTGTTGTGACAATTCTTCTTAGCTTATGAGCTGCGTTAGAAAAATCGGAAACTCGAATGACAAAAGTTTCAAACGTCCGATATTTTGGTCGGTGTTACGCATTGACTCTGTGAAGCGTGTGACGGTGCCATAGCATGGTCCAAATAATCGGGCAGGTCCAGGAAATGGGGCGTCCAGAAAATTGATTAGCAACAGTAAGAACATTGAGTAATGCAAGATGTAACAAACACTGGTAGAACTGCTAGTGCTTCGCAGAAACGAAAGTTTACAAACTTACTATCAAAATGGTGCGTTGCTTACTAGATCAGTATAAATCTGACACTTTCCTCATGAAGTGCTTCTTAAAATGACTTTGAAATAAATGTCGATTACATGAAGAAAATATTTCATGGGGTGAAGCATTCCATAGTGATATGCCAGAGAATTCAGTAATCAATCTTTAATAGTTTGTAATGGAAATTATGGGCCCAGGATCGGTCTACTTGCGCTCAGAGGCAGCCGAGAGTTCCACTCGCCTGTCAGTCTGTGGCAACGCCAGATCCAGTGTCGTGGATTATGCGAAGACGTGGCTGTGGGTGTGGTGTCGACACCTGGAGGTCTGCTCCAGATGCTTGGGTCCTGGGGATGGTCACAAATGACTGAAATGCAGAGCCAGAACGATGAACTAGCGAACATGCTCCAACGCTGTTTTACTACCTCTTCTCACTCCGCACTTCTTCCTCCTCCTCTTTCTCTACTCGCACTACCACCATAAGCTATGCTACAACTTTATGACACTACGTCCCACTTTAAGACAGTTACAGTGGTACTGTTCTAATCTAGCAAATGGAGGTCCAGGCTGTCAGTGCACGTGACTTGCGCAGCAGTAACACATGTAACGTAACACACCACTAAAACACTGGTATGAGCAATACAAGGCTGACGAATACAGGCCAAAGTTCACACACGACTTAAGTAGTCAGCACCCACATTGTCACTTCCCTAGATGTACTCAACGCTGAAACAATATTCTTGTAGCATTAGGCTCCACCGTAAAACTCAATTGTTCACATTTCGAGCCGATTGCAAGTACTGAAGCGATTGATGGTCACATTGAATTATGAATGGTTTGCCGTAGAGGTACATGTAAAATTTCCCAACAGCCCGGATGAGCGCTAGACACTCCCGCTCTATGGTAGAACAACGTGTTTCTCGCGGTAGCAAGTTGCGGCTCGCGTACGCCGCGGGATACAGTATTTCATTGTCACCTGTTTGCAGCAAAACTGCACCCAAGCTGATGCCTGAAGCGTCTGTGCGCAGCACGAATGGTCGTGAAAGATCGGGAGTTTGAAGTATTGGAGAAGTACTAAGGTTCTTCTTGAGGGTCTCGAACGATTCTTCTTGTACTGAACCCCAAGGGACGACGTTGGGCTGGCCCTTTGTTGTGAGTTCAGTCAAGGGCTTAGCTTTGCAGCTAAGATCTTGTCCCACATCTTCAACATTGGTTCCACCTTCGACCCACCAATGCGATGGCCAAGGAAATAAATTGTGCGCTCAACAATCTCGCACTTGCTTAGCTTCATGGTGAGACTGGCATCACATATTCTCTCGAAGACAAATCTCAAGGTTTCCATATGTTCAGGTCACGTCTCATTTGTGACTACCACGTCGTCGAAGTAGTGATACACATTTTGATGTCGCCTAACGCAGCTCTCATGAGGCGCGTGAGTATGGCTGGTGCTGTTTTGATGACAAAAAGCATGTATCAGATGTGGTATATTCCTGAAATACTGGAAAAAGTCTTTTTCCCTGCTTCCAGCAGCTATAGGGACCTGCCAATAACCCTTCAAAAAATTGAACTTTGAGAATAACGTTTTTTGTCCTGCAAGGGTGAGGACGACATCAATGCGTGGAATGGGCTTACAGGACCTTATTGAGCTCCTGGAAGTCGATGCACAATCATATGCTATTGTCTGGTTTCTTGATAACCACAATTGGCGCATAGTATGCGAACTTCAACTTCTCGATAATGCCAAGATGCATCATCTCCTATACTTCGTGCTCGACACTCGCGGAGAGCCAGGGGAATAATGGGATACTGGGGAACCAAAACTGGTGTCTCCGAGATTAAGTCGAACTGCACTGGCACTGGCTATGTTTTTCCGGGAAGGGGTCCGAAAGTATTTCTGTGAATCTTTGACAGAGCTGTCGAACTTCCTCAATCTGAGAAGTTTCCAGAGCTTGCGATATCTTGACATCAGCAGCAGTCTGTGTGCGCGACAAACTTAACGGCTGGATACAGTCGTCGTAATCATTTTCCTAGCGACAGGTGGGATTAGTGTTTGACGTGTTTTTTTGTACGGCCACAACAGACACGGTGGAGAAAATCGGTGGCTGTTCCTCATATTTTTTCAGCATGTTAATATGAAACAGTTCCTTCTTACTTCCCAAGTCAATGAGGTAATCTACTTCGTTCTTCACGCCCTCTACTTCAAAGGGACCTCACCATTGCATGAATAGTTTGTTTGAATCAGTCAGCAGGAGAATGAGCACTTTGTCTCCAGTTTGTAACTTTTGTGGTCGACTCTTGCGGTCATAGTAAATCTTTTGTTTTGCACGGGCCTTTTCCAGGTGGTGGTGGGCGAGGTTACATGTTTCTTAGAGCCTGTTCCGAAGGTCAAGATAGGTGTACGTTGTTCGAACCTCCCCATCCAGATTCTCATTGGTCTACAATTCTTTGAGAACACTCAAAGGTCCACGCACATGACAACAGTAAATTAACTCTAAAGGAGAAAACCCCAAGCTGGCTTGCGGTACCTCCCGATAAGCGAAAAGCAATGGCGCTAGATAGCGGTCCCAGGATCGAGGTCGCTCTTGACAAGTTCGTTTAATCATTTTTAAAGTTCCATTGAACTTTTCTATGAGGCCAGTAGACATAGCATGGTAAGGTGTTGTTCACAAGAGCTTGACGGACATAAGGCGGCTTTTCCTCTTGCATCAGTTCCAAAGTGAAACTGCGGCCTTGATCCGTAACCATCTCTTGAGGAAGGTCAACTCAAGAAAACATTTCCAACAATGCATCCGCGATGCTCGCAGCATCAATAGCTAGAAGTGCCATGGCATCTGGGCAATGCAAGCAAAGTCAGCGAGACTAAGGACGTAAGTTTTTTTCTGTGATGTCAGGGAAAGTGGACCTATTAAATCAACTGTCACCTGTTGGAATGGTGTTGTAATCAGAGGCTGTTGCTCAAATGAAATACGCCGACTTTGCCTTTGGATGTCCTTGGCATATAGTATCGCACTATTTAATGAAACGGGTGACATTGTCATGCACGCCCGGCCAGTAAAAATCTCCTAGTATTCGGTCAGTGGTCCTGCTTTTGGTGTACAGCCATGGTACTCTCATGACCGAAGTAGAGAATGATTAACCGAAACTTACTCGGCACCGCCAGTTGCTTGAAGTGTCTGCCAGGGAAGAGTAAAATGACGGTGTAAGAGGTCACACTCCACGGAAAAGTAATAGGCATTCCCTTTTCCGGAACTGAATTCCCGGTCAATTTTTGCAAAGCAGGTTTTTAAGCTTCGGTCATTCTGCTATTCTGCAAATAACTCTTTTTTTTTGTGATTTCATAAGATCCGAGTAAGTGCCTCTTTGGTGAAACATCGGATTCCTGCTTTGTTTGGCGACTGCAGAAAGTAGTGACTGTGTCGAAGGAGGCGTGCTTCCTGTTCGCTGAGTAGTAACTTCTGTAACAGCGGCAGTGTACTCCTATACAGGATCCAGATCATGCGGCGCCCTTATGCCTAGTATATTGCCAAGCACAATGTCGTAGAGAGGTACATCCAGGACACGCACACGTCCTTGAAAACCCTTGAATTTGAAAATTTCGTTTTCAAGGCCCTTGAAAATCCTGGAATTTTTTCTGCTCCTTGAAAATCCTTGAACTTCTAGTGTACTGCATGCAAATGATTATTAATAAAAAAAAATGTGGTTAAAATATTTGTACTTTCAATAATGTGTTTCAGTATCTGCATTTCAGGCCTAAAAAATCAGTTTGTGCTAATATAGCCAACGTTGCGCGTCTGTTAGCCACATTGGAGCCACTCGCTCTGAAGCCAACTTGAGCCGATTCAATCCAATCAGATTTTGGCGCTTTGTTATGGTGGTTGATGGCATTGTACTTTTACATCAGTTCTGCAACCGACTTTTTGCGGCTGAAGCATCCAACTGCAAAGCTAATGCCTGGGAAATGCAAATTTCAAGGCACATGGCTTCACAACGACGCTTACAAAAACTGGATTGCACCAGATATGACGAGTGAGCACCGTGCAAGATGCAGGCCTTGCAGCAAGACCTTGTTAAAGAGCCATATGAAGAGTGCTAAGCATGCTGGTGTCATGAAGATTGCAGCCAACAGCTCGGTGCAAAAGTATTTAGTTCCAAGTACGAGCCAACAGTCAGCCGCCCTGCCTCCTTCGCAATCGGGAAAGCTAAATGATGCCTGCAAGGCACACGAGCTGGTGATGAACGCAGAGATTCTGTGGACTTTGAAGGTTGTCACATCGCATTCCTTCTATCGATCATCATCGGAAGCAGGCCAGCTATTCCAGCATATGTTCCCGGACAGTGACGTGGCCAAAGCATTTTCTTGCGGAGAGAAAAAAATGTGCCTACGTGGCGTGCCATGGTCTGAGGCCCTTCTTTTTATCTGCTTTGCAGCGGGAGATAAAAGATTGTGAATACTACGTGGTACTCTTCTACGAATCCACAAACGACTATCTCCAGCGGAAACAAATGGATGTTCACTTCCGGTTTTGGAATTCGTCTCACAAGGCGGCAACGAGGTACTATACCTCGGTGTTTATGGGGCACTCTACATCCGAGGACATCCAAGGAAAGCTGCTGAGGGTGCTCGAGCCTTTCCCTCTTGAGAAAATTCTTCAGATTTTAATAGATGGTCACAATGTTAACCTTAAGTTACTCAAGAATTTCCAAGAGCACCTGCATCAAGCATCAAGGACATGGGGACCTGTGGCCTCGACATCATGCACAACGCCTACAGGGCAGGTGTTACAGCAAGTAAGTGGGGAGTTGGCTGTCTGCTCTCCAGTCTGAGCGCACTTTTCCATGGTTCTTCTGCAAGTAGGGACGACTTCTCAGCAGTTACCGGTCAGGAGACTTTTCCCCTGAACTTTGTTGCACACTGGTTTCACCGGCTTGCACCACTTGCTTTTGCACCGGTTTCACACCGGCTTCAGCAGAAACGTATGCTAAAAGGCAGAGGCAGCTAATGATCTGAAGTAAATTGTCAGATCCAATTGCCTGAGGAAGGCTGCACGAAGCAAGACTGAGGAACTGTGTAGCCTCAACGAGAAGATTCAGGAAAAGCGGCAGGAGCTCCCCTGAAGTTTCCATTAGCAGATTTGTAGAATGGATTGCTTTTCAACATTGGTGCAATGCATTGCAAGGTGTTTTTCAAGACTGAACATTTTTTAATTATTTTGGCTTAGTGCAATACTGGCTTTATTATGTTGGCTTAGTACTGTGTTGGCTTAGTGCAATACAAGCTATTCCTTAAAATGTTTCTTTTTCGATTTTGTTCATTAAAATCGGTACCTGATATTGAAAACTGCTGCGTGTAGCGTTGCGTTGAGTCCTTGAAAATACTCCAACTGGGCCTTGAAACTCCTTGAATATCCTTGAATTTGCCTGTTTTGAATCTGTACGAACCCTGGACCGTACATCCATACATACGACTGTTACTGTTCTGATGGAAAACATTGTATGCACCCGGATCACAGCCTCGGGTAATACCTTGACACGTTCATCCAAAAGTGAAATGCTACTGCTTCTCCCCGTGAACGAGTCTAAAGGCACCAGATCTTATCGAACAATCACGGTATTGCTCCCTATGTCTCTGAGGACGTCGACTTCGTGAGAGAACACGCAGCCTTAAGCAACCGGCAATTTCGACTAACAAAAAGGAGACACGTGTGGTTTCTCTTCTGTGGCCAGTGGGATTGCTCAACTTGGGCACGCTGAGGAGCTCTGAAGCCATGTGTCTCGAAGCTCGCTTTGGCATATTTCAGAAGGCACATGAAGCAGATTTTTTCTTTTGTCGCGTTCGGCAGTCGTTGGCGTGTCCAAATCGACCACACGCATCGCACTTGGGCACATCACTGGCAGCAAGTCAACAGTCTGTGGCAATATGCTCCAACTTGTGACACAGAATACACCATGGTAGTTGCTTCTTTCTCTCGCTGTGCTTCAGTTCATCCCCAACTCTAACGATGTTGGCAAGGCTCTGGGCTTCAATGAAACAATCTGTCATATCAGCGGAATCAGTCAGTCTTGCAACCCCGTTCTTTAAGGAAGACTACGAGCTTTGGGTGGCAACATCGCTGGAATTGCTCTGCGATCATTAATTCTCTTATTTCTTCAAACGTCCTGTTGACCTCAACCAAAGAACTGGAGATACGAGCAATCAGCTGCTTTCCTGTTTCACAATCTTTTACCTGTGCTTGTCGAAATTTCTCCTGATATTCATGTGCACTGAACTGAAACCGCTGCAGCAAGGACTTTTTAACCTTTACATCATAACCTTTACGGTCTATAGATCCCTGAGGAAACTCCCGTAGTTTTAGGATTTGCATAAAAATGGTTTTGTTCATTTGAGTGGTTTGAGGTCAGCTACGTAAATAGCTTTGAATTAATAGTAAATGTGGGCCATAAATTCGTAACAAGCAAACACTGGCTTATTGTAGCAGTTTTTTATAGATAATAAATACCGCTGTGATAGATTCATTGTTTCTTGGTTCTTTAATTTTTTCAGTAAATTGCATCATAAATCGATTATTGGGAAAATCCCATATGAAAACTGAAATGTGTTGAAAGTAAATTTAATTTAGATAGGTATGTCAAAAGTCATGTATTGAGCAGATTTTCAAATAGGAGGATAATCAGTGTTAGGATCCTACAGGAATAATAAACAATGATAACATCTGGAAGAATGCCAGAAAAATGTGTTCTTAAACTTGCAAGTATGTGAGATGTTTTTTTTTGGAAACAGGTTTACTTTTGAAAACATCATTCTGCAATTGACCTTGTTGTTTTGAGCGAAATACTTTTTAAATGCTTCACTGGTGTCTGTAAGACACGAGTGAAATTAAAAATTGGACGGATGCATTTATGCAAGTTTGGTTTTTCTGGTTATTCATCTGAAGCATAGAAAGACCTACTAAATGTGTTATAAATATTGTTAGTTTCAGTGTATATGGATGTGCTGACCTTTGGTTTAGTTTGGTGAGAGTTATTTTTAGGCAACGCATTAATTCTCATATATGAACCATGTGGTGTTCTTGATGGTCCGTTGGTCCGGGGACACATTGCAGGAAACAGATGGGACAACTTCTTCTGGTGCTACAGGCACTTTATTGCACGGGTCAAAAACACATTTTGCTTCCGCAATACAGTCCGCGACTTCCTCCCCCGGTCGTAAGTCAGAAGCCAGTCTCCTCCTTTTCACGCCCAAACACCCCTCTTAAGTATACATTTTCAGTATCCTGGGGACCAACCTCGTGGCCAATCGGAGGAAAAGAGCATCTTCAAGCTAATCGGAATGACAAAGCAACATTTTAGATAGCCAATGCAACGTCGGCACCTACGAAATTGGTCCCTCGCGAGCACCGCATTCCTCCCACCAATCGTTCGCCCTTTATCCCTGTCGAGATGGTGCACAGATCTCAAAATCAGGGGCGAGACAAAACAAAGTAACAAAGACACATGAACGCCACTTTCACCAGCAATACATACACATGCAAGGGCACATGGGGCGGCAAGATATACGAGGGTAATATCCGGACCCCACTGGCCCTAAGCAGAGCAGAAAAGAAGAGAACTTATTGCTACCACGTTCATCAACACGAGCGCCGTGTGCTGCGGCGATGTTTCCGCCAACTTTAGAACCGACAGCACAGGATGTGCCTTACTGTTCTCCCGCGTCTGGGCCGGCTCAGCGAAAGTGCCGCGGGGATATTTATGTTCAGTCGAGAGTCGATGGCGCGGTGCACACCTTACCGCTTGAATACCATGGCCGTTCTCCCGCTGCCCTTCTCGATGCCTCTTTCCTTTCTGCACATGCCAGTTCCTCATCCTCTCTTCCTGACCAGTTCCTTTCCCGAGTGGCCAAATCTCGCCGGCTTGCTCGCGTCAACACGGAAGCTAGCCAGGAAGACCGCAAGTGCCGCTGTGATGCAATCCACCGCCAAGTTTCGTTCCGTCCGGGCAACGAGGTGTTACTTTGGACACCATTACGCACTCCTGGCCTTTGTGACAAGTTCCAGCGCCGTTACATTGGTCCTTACACAGTTCTTGCAAAAACCTCCCCGGACAGTCATCGCGTCTCCCCTGTTTACCCTCCTCTGGACAGTCGTTACCGTGGCACTGAAGTTGTCCACGTTTCACGCATGAAGCCTTTTATTCGGCGCAATCCTGCGGACTAATTGCGGCCAGGCTGGCCGCTTGAAAATCAATATGCACAACACTAAGGTAATGTTCAACAGCCTCGGGAAGGAACAGCAGTTTACATTAGGTAGCGAAATGCTGGAAGTAGTAGGCGAATATGTCTACTTAGGACAGGTAGTAACCGCAGATCCGGACCATGAAAAGGAAATAACAAGAAGAATAAGATTGGGATGGAGCGCATTTGGCAAACACTCGCAGATTATGACTAGCAGCTTACCGGTATCGCTCAAGAGGAAAGTATACAACAGTTGCATCTTGCCTGTACTCACCTATGGGGCTGAAACGTGGAGGCTAACCAAGAGAGTTCTACTTAAGTTGAGGACAACCCAGAGGGCTATGGAACGAAAAATGGTAGGGGTAACATTAAGAGATAGGAAGCGTGCAGAGTGGGTCAGAGAAATAACTCAAGTTACCGACATTCTAGTGGAAATTAAGAAGAAGAAATGGACATGGGCAGGACATGTAGTGCGAAGAGAGGATAACCGATGGTCGCTGAGGGTAACAAACTGGATTCCAAGGGAAGGAAAGCGTAGCAGGGGGCGGCAGAAAGTTAGGTGGGCGGATGAGATTAAGAAGTTCGCAGGGGTCAAGTGGATGCAGCTTGCACAGAACCGGGTTAAGTGGAGAAATATGGGAGAGGCCTTTGCCCTGCCGTGGGTATAATCAGGCTGATGATGATGATGATGATGATGGCCGCTTCAACTGCGTGGGCGAAATAGTGTGAGCACTGTGTGGCACTTCATCTTCCACACGGGCGAACGTGCTGCTTCATCTTCATCCTGCTCTCTGTTGTAGATACCCATCGTCATCGCGGAGTGTGGTTCGCTACAGTGTGCGACCAGGGCTTCAGGTCTCGAATAAAACCTGATCCACCAAGTCTGACCTTCACGTTACCTTACAATAGGATGAATACTATACTGCGAGGCTGGTAGTACAGCAAAACATTGTACCAAAAAAATGATAGATGGTTTAACTCTGTTAATCACGGAATATTGTGTAGCAGCAGGTCGTTGGGACAGGATTGTGTTTGCTGTGTCTCATTTAGTAGATGTTACTTTGCCGTGTTAATCAGGCAGCTTTACTTCTAGACCGCACATTGCATGTACTTCACAGACACAACCTTCTTAAATTGAGGCTTTTATTGGCGATGGCGTTGGATATGAATCACACTTTGTACGCAAGCCTGAGCGTTGCTGCGTCACATGGCACACTGTGTGCCTCTTGTCGAACACAACCAGCCTTCCGTTGAACGCATCAGAGTTCACCAGCGTCCAATAATTGATTTACAGGAAAGGAAAGGCGCAGTATCAGTCACACTTGTTTGTATGGGTACCTGAAGTCTCTCGGAAAGGTAAAATTGGCTTCAGACATTGGGTTTTTGCAATAATGCAGTAGTTCTGCAGCATGAAAACAAGCCAGAAAGAAAAGGGCGTGGCATAATTTCTTTTTCTAAAGAAAGATACACTTGTGAAGAAATAAACAGACTAGGTGGTTTTCAACTGATGAATTTCTGAATCATGACCGTAAAATAAAGGGGGCATATATAAACCGTGAAAAATGCAAAATTTCAGCATGCAAAAATACTGAGGCCGATTACAAATAACTAAAAGGAAGGTGATATGGTAGATGCCACCAGGATTATAACATGGTAGCAATGTGGGCTGTTTTGTATACATCCGGAGTAGCAGAACCAGCAACAATAGTGAGAACTGGTGGATGTGCTGTCTTGTGGTTCAGCTTCTTTTTGCTGGTTTTACCAACTCCGGATAAGGACTATTAAAGTTCTGAATATGCAAAAAATAACTGCACTTGCCTTTGCATGAATGACGGAGACTAAATGAATAGTTAACCAAAACAAGGTTAGCCCATTGGATCACGCATGCAGGGATGTGCTTAGGTATAACAATTGAGAATTGAACAGGCCAGTAGTAAAAGGACAACTCAAACACACTGAAAAGGACTGAAGTGATGAAAGAAGCAAGCGATCATTTGAGGTCTTGAATGGCTGCAGCGAAGCTTGCAAAAGGCATGTCTGCCGCACATAAAAAATAAGCAAAAAGCAGGCAATGTACAAGAAGTGGGAACACATTGAAGTCACCTTGCATCATGTGATTTATAATTTGTGCAATATAGCTTACTTATGCATCCAGGTCGAGAACTTTCCAGTGCATATGGACGCCATGTTGATGGAATGTATTTAGCCATAAAAGGGCCATTTGGAGTTGGGCAATGGCATGCGTCACCAGGCTTGATTTTATGAGGAATTGAGTTTTACTTCTCATTTTAACAATAGACAAGCGTCAGCTCGTGACGTCAGTGGAGATGCGGCGGCGCTGACGACAGCAGTGACTTTCGTGGTGTAGGCAAAAGCTCGGGTCGTCTGCATGGGATGCGTGGTGCTTGCTGTGTTTTCGGGCATAATTCCCAATATTCCTGCAAGCTGTGGTGTGGTTGGTTTCGCCACGAGGCACAAGAAGGAAAATAGCACCTGCTTTCACATGTTTCTTGCGGTCGAACAAATATGAGCGCAATGGGCAGCAGCGTTGAGCGCGACATGTAGACCCTTCGGCAACGGATTGCCTTCGTGGCTAACGTGCATTGCACAATTCTGCACTGAAACTTCATCAGTTCATTCACAACTCTTAATTGTCGTGACTGCTTTTCGGCCGCACGATGACTGGCGCAATAGCAAATGACTGCAGCTCGTGCACATTTTCTTCTATATAATATATCAAGTTAAGACGCCGCCCGCCCTGTGAGTTCTGTTCACTTGTGCCTGTGCTTATATTCGCACAGAAAAGGACACAGAAGTTGCTGCGAAGGTAACTACTGTTAGTTTGATCAGTCACTCCAGCGCGATATTGCCGAAACAGACCTGAACTTGTGAAGCAGTTCTTCTCTGATATCACTTTCGCGAGTTTCAACGAGTGACTTCATCACCGGCCCCATAGAAAGCAAGTAAACATTGTTAGGATCCGGCAAAGTGATGCAGCGTCATTTTTCAAAACTTTCTTTCTTAAGGTCATTAAGATTTTGACGAACGAATTAAATATCCATGTACAACGTAGCTCTGATCAAGCAGGATATATTTAGGTATGGAATATATGGTACATGCAATCTAATGTCCCAAAAAGTAATCGGCATGAGGGGTGCAAAATAAGCAGATAAGATGACGCACTTTTGAATAAACAGTTTCAGAGTATATTAAAAAAAGCTTAACAGATCGTGCAAAGTTCTCTGCAAGCGATCGTAGAGAATTTTGCATTTCCGTTCGTGCACCTCTCCTAAACTCCCCCCCCCCCAAAGAAAAAAAAATAGAACATTCTTATGGGCCTTCATGTATCTATTAACCTTTCAATGACCTTGACTACGTCTGTACGATGAAACAGACGTCAAACGTCTTTTTATCGAGCAGGATAAAACATTGGCAGCGCGCACTATAGGCGAATATGTTACAAAGAACTAAAAGATTGAGTTCTTATTCAGTGAAATTCTGACTTAAGTTGCCGGTACACTGAGCTAGAAATGTGATTTCTAGTTCACTATAGTTGTCGGTAATATATTGTTCTTTAGAGCGAAGGTGCTTGGAGCATCAGAAAGCCAATTAAGAGTTGTCATATGAAAAACACACTTCCAGTCATTCATTCGTCGTCCTTGCATGCGCTAGCAGTAGGCACGGGAGTTGAATAATGTTGGCTGTTAGTTTTTCATATACATTGCGCTTTCTGGTTTGCATTTTGTTAACTCAATCACTACAGTCGCCCACCACAGCCGCGCGCTGCTGAAGCCACGGAGAAGAAAGCCAATTCAGCGCTCTTCGCCAGGTAATTCCAGAAGTAATCGGCTGATAAAGTGCTGAACTACTCTCCAGGCATAAACAAGACTATTTCTATGCACAAACGAAGCTTACGCTTCAGAATATTCGCATGCGCAAACTGGTTTTGAAGGCAGCGTCGCTTGGCGCTGTGTAGGTACGCTGCATGTTTGCCTACACCCCATGTCGCTGCCGATCGCAGCGCCACTTTTGTTTACAAACATGACGCTTGTCTATAGCCTTTCTTTGTTGAAAGAGAAGTTAAGACCCACATAATGCATCATGTGAATCATCTTGTGTATATTTCCTGCTAACTACACGTTCTGAAGCACTCCAATGTTGTTTAAAGTCCCTGCCCAATGATTTCTCTTTGTGTTCTCCGTTTCTTGTAGTCAGTACGCAGTGATCAGAGACATGCTACGTTCGTCTTAGCGACAGGTGTCCCATGCATTTCATAGCCATTGGTTGCCATTTTGTCCTCTTCTGCAGATACCCCCCCCCCCCCCCCCCTTTCGATTGTTTTACCTGGTATACTGACACTACTGAGCAGTGTTCGTCACATTTAAAGCACGGCTCCTGTACGTCCATTGAGCCCTTGAATTTGCATTCCCTGAGTTTGTCCAGTGTAGCCCTGCACACATGGGGCATAAAGGGCTCTTGTCGTTCTCAAATCTGGATTCGCAAAGTGCAAAGATGAAAATAGAGTAGTTTGATGTAAATTTGGCAATGGCGGCACAGATGCACTAGAGATGCCATAGCCGACCTGGTGTCCACCCTGGAGGATGCCCGGCACTCCAGACACATTGTCTGCCTGGCCCTCCTCGACATCCGGGGAGCGTTCGATAGCCTGTCCCATGGGGCCAACCAGGGGGCCCTGGCGATTCTGGGCATCCATGGGAACATACTGGCTTACATCACCGGCTTCCTGGCCAACCGGAAAGTCCAGGTATGCCTGGGTGGTGTTGCCAGCACCCCCCGGTTCCCGCGGAGGGGAGTCCAGCAAAGAAGCGTGCTGAGCCTATTCCTCTTAAACCTGGTCCTGGCCTTCCTGCCCAACTTCCTGCCACGGGGCCTCCGGCACCCAGTCCGCATAGCCAACTATGCGGACGACATCGCCATCTGGTGCCGGGGGCCCCGCCATCAGAGGCCACAGGTCATCAGGGGCGTCCAGAGCAACGTTACTAGAACAAGCTCAGTTTCACAGCTCCCCATACCGCCCAGCGGAGGAGCGTGTACCAAGTGGCGGTCACGAGAACTAGCGGCGCTGTGGTTGACTCTTGCTTCTTCCCGGGCGCGTCATCTGCTACACGCGGCGCGGAAGCATGGAGCGGCTAGCGCACAAATAGTTTTAGCGAACTGCAGTTGCGCTCTACATGGCTGGCTGCAGTAAAATTATAACTAAATTACGAAAGCTTTGGCTTCGAAGCTAAGTGTTACCTGGGAGAGCGCGTTTATGTGCTGCGAAATTCCCTCATTAATGCCATGAAACAAATCTGACAACGCCGTCGACTTGCTCACCAATGCTGTTCGCTGCTTTACCCACTGGCTTCTGTTTTGTAGCGAGTATTCCAGTACTGATTAGAAGAAGATTCAATGCCAGCAAACGGTTTACGTCGTTGTCTAATCAGAACGTCTGTTCTTAGTGTCCTATTTTGGAGGTCTGACGCAGAATAACGATCCGTTAGCATTTCTAAAAAAAAGTTTTGTTGCTTATCTTATACAAGAACGTAGGATGGGTGGAGTTAATTAGCGAATCAACTGAGAAAGGATTCAGCGGAAATGGACATAAGCAGAGCAAAATCAAATAACTGAACAAACACGAGTCCCTCTCTTTAAAAAAAAAAAACATTTATAGCAAGTTATCACAGGTAGTTGAGATTTTATTTGCACAATGGCCTTGAGAAATCACCCCCCCCCCCCCCCCCATCCACACACACACAGAGAAAACAAAAGAAGTAACGATGCTATTTTTTGCAATTGTAGGGGTAATTGTAATGAAATTCAACTGGTAACGCAACTAAAGAAAAATAAGCAAAATGCAGTAATTGTCAACAACAGTAATGTGCAGATGAAGTGCAGCAAACAAGAACTTGATTTCCTCAACGTTGATAAAAATTGCAAGAATCGACAGCAATTCAAAGCACACTGCTTCCTCTTTGGCAAATATTTGACTATACAGCACAACCTATTATTTTGTTTGAGGGAGAATGAGCATTTAGACATAGAATAATTAGGCAGTGATACAGCGAATACGATTGCACACATTCTTATTTATATATAAACATCACAATCCATGTATATATATAATAATAGCACGTGCATTGATAGTAAGCACAACTGCAGAGAGCGAGAATTCTATCAGAGCAGCTTGACCTTTTTCTTTGCTACTCTTGACTTTTTTCTGCAAGCTCCATGCCACTCTAAATCTTCTTCCAAGTTCTTTTCGAGGTTTTCTTTTAACTGAGCTATTTCTTCTTTCTTTTTCTTGTTTGCTGCCGAAGCTCGCAGAAGTGCTTTTCTTAGCAGTCATGTCTTCAGTTGTTGAAGTCGTTTTCTTTTTTCTGACCCTCTTGCTTGCCGAATTTTTCTGCGCAGCCTTAAACAATTAGACCAGACTTGTCGCGAATTGTTAGCACAGAGCAGTTTTTATGGGGCATTCGCTCTTCTCATAAGCTCTGAACTGCGGCCCCCTCATACAATTTCATTTCATTGGCCTGCTTAAGATCTACTTATCCAACCCTTTGCACATTATATAAGAACTTTTTGTGCACTTTACCGGTGTACGCGTTCATTTCACATGACAACCGCTCGTCGATCACAAAAGTCTTCAACTAGTAAGTTTCCTCGAACTAGACGACGGGTGTAAAACAGCCCGCGTCTTTCATCTGTCTCCTCATCACGAAAGTACTCAAATTTCCATTGAGTTGTTGCCAAGGAAATCGAGAATAAAGTCAGAGTCCGTTTGTTGAGTGCTGCTGTCCTGTTCGTGCTGCTCTAATACGGTGTCTTGTAGGTTCGCTTCCGACACCACTGTCGAAACACATGTGGATGACTTTTTTTTCGGTCTAGAATGCTTCGGTTTTGAAATGTGTGCTGACAATGAAAGAAAGAAATGAAAGAAAAACCCTTGGTAGAGTGCCTGGTGCCAACATCCATTTCCCTCTATCCAAAATTACTTTCTTACCTTGAATTATATGCCAATAGGTCTTTAGGACGTCTTCCTCTTCGAAATGCAGATCACAAACCTTGCATTTCGAAGTCAGTTTTTCATCTTTTCTGTGAAGGGCTTGCTCCCATCTTTTAAATTCGACAGGGTCTTTCGTTGGCGCGAAGAACAAGACCGCTGCAGCCGCTGACGCTGACAGCCGTGGGGCGAAGAATGGCGTCGAGGGAGCAAGAGTAGTTATAATTTTACTACAGCCATGTAAGTGCAACGGCAACACGTCGATGGGTTATATGATACCTTGAGGCGCGGAGCCTTATGCAACCAAACCTCCCCCCATCTGACAATGCCATGGCAACACGTAACAGCTACGTGTGTGCCGGCCGCTCCATGCTTCCGTGTTGCGTGTAGCAGACGACACGCCCGGCAAGGAGCAAGAGTTGACTGCAGCGCGCCGCTAGTTCTCGCGACCGCCACTTGGGACACCTCTCCGGGCGAAGCTGTGAAACTGAGTTTGTTCTAGTAACGTTGGTCCAGAGGGCGATGGACGGGATCAGCACGTTCCTGCTCTCGGTCGGCCTGGCCCTGTCTCCTTTGCAAGACAGAGGCCATGCTACTCAACACCAGACCAGGAGCCCGCCAGGGCACCACCTGCCTCTATGTGTGGATGGCCGCCAACTGCCATGGAGCAGGGAGGTGCGCTACCTGGGCCTGCGGATCGACAACCGCCTAGCCTGGCGACCGGCAGTCCGCCACATCCTGGCCCTGGCTGCCAGGATCCAAGGGGCTATCCGAGCCCTCCTGGCAAGAGGACGGGGCATCACTGCCAGACTGGGCCTCCGGCTCTTCCAGGGCATGGCGGTGGCCCAGTTCCTCTATGCCCTCCCCCTGGTTCACGTCATCGTGGCCCAGCTGCTCGCCATTGACAGGCTCCAACGTGCGGCCATCAGGCTCTGCCTGGGGCTCTCCCAGAGTACCGCTATAGGGGAGAAAACCTGGGCCAGGGGGCACTGCGCCACTCTGTGCATCAGCGCCCTCCATGGAGACACCATCAAAACCTCCGCGCAGTGCGGCCGCGTCGTCTGCTCCCCGCCGCATAGAAAAGCATGCTGTCGTTTCCAGCACGTGTTTGCACGCGCGCGCTCGGTTGTTTCTCTCCTCCTCCGGCCGCATTCTGGCTGCCGTCGCGCTCCAACAAAGGAGGCAAGGAAAAAAAAGATGAAAAAGTGACTCGTGAAAGTGTTTTTCTCTCTTTCGTGTTGAAACGATGTTTGTCGGTTTTTTTTTTTAGGTATCTCGCACCTCTGTTTGTAATGGCTGTGCCGCAGCAGCCATCGCGGAACCAAGTCGGCCTCAAGAAACAGATATATGTCATTAATGCCATCACTCGGCGCTTATAAAGGGAAAACACATATGTCAGTCGTTCTATCCTCATACGCGATCCTGCTTCGGGAGCTCAAAACTGCGCATTCGCTAGAGGAGATAACTGAACTAGGGATTGCGCAGCGTAGCTGTGGAATTAAGAAGACAAAGGTTTACTTGGAGAGATGTCCCCGCCTGCATGAAAAGTCGTCAGGCATTTCCTCGCTCTTCGTCTCGTAGAGAGAGGAAACTGCCGCAAAAATGGCACGCCTCGGCTTCTCGTCAGTGATCCAGGTCGTTAAGAAACTTCTCATCGTTAAAGGTAGATAAGTCATTGATTTCGGATGGCAGCGCCACAGCAGCGAACTCCCCCTGACCGCTGTCAGCAGGAACCAAAGGGCATGCTTTGTGCCTTTGTAGGGAAGGCGTCCTAAACGCGCCGAAAACAAGCACCACAGCGCCGGCAGCATTGCCTAAAACGTCTGTCCCCAAAGAGTTGAATAGGCCCTTTTCAAGTGAGCAGTCACAAATGGAAAGGAAGCTCCCCAACCAGCGCTCGGAGCACTCGTCGCTGTGTACACGCGTATCAATTCTCAACGAGAAGGCTGGACCCTTCATTCTCTGAACAACATGGAAGAGACATCAAGAGGTGCCGCCTCAAGTCTTTCAAAATACCTGTCGCTTGCCTCTGCCTTCGAGTACCGAATTCGCGTTCATGTTTTTTTTTTTTTTTTGTCTGAGCCTGCCAACAAGCGCTCTTTGATAACAATGTCCGCGGCGATCAATTAATCATAATTTCTCACTTTCGAAAGCACCGATAAAAAGCGTGCCTCCAGCCAGCCTCTATGTCAGCCGAGGCACAGAAAAAAGCAAAAATAAGGAACACCACTGGCAAAGAGCGCCGGCTTTTCACGCACAGACGCACGACCATCCCCCCTCGTCCTCACTCTCCTTCTCCCGCTCCGCGTGCACGTGCGGCTGCCTGTAGCACGCGCTCCCGAGCGAGCGGGCTGCGCAGACAGCCGCACGCAGCGCGGGCGCGAATGCGCGTAGGTTTTGTAGTTCCTCTCCGTTCCACTGGAAACCGAGCGCTGGCGTCGCGGAGCAAACTCCAGCTTTGGTTCCCTATTGTGGCCACACTGGCCGAGGCCGGGTGCCGACCGATGGAGCTCCTGGCCAGGAGGACAGCCCTCCACCACATCGAGCGCCTCCACAATGCCCCTGATGGCCGTCCCCTCCTGGGTTTCCCTCGCTCCCGCATGGGCCACCTGGCGGGCGAATTCGAGCAGCTGGTGGGCGGCATCGACGAGGACCATCCTCTTCCACCACGACCGGACCTGGGCCGGCCATACTTGATCCAGCTGTCTCTGCTTGGGGCTGTGACCAGGCGGACCACGGCTGCTGCTTGCCTCCAGCAGGAGGTCGCCTGCCTCCTGGAGGAGGACCTCATTGGGGCGGTCCAGGTCTTCACCGATGGCTCAGTCCTTCCTGGGCCCTGTCCGTCGGCTGCGACTGCCTGCACCGTTCTGGCCCTCGGCATCTCCAGGCAGGCCAGGCTGCCATTTGTGGCCTCCTCCACCACTACCGAGCTGGCTGCCCTCCACCTGGCAGCGGACATCCGGAAGGCGGCCATCCTCACGGACTCCCGCTCCGCCCTCCACCTCCTGCATGGTGCGCAGTCTGGTGGCGCGACTTACCGCCATCGGGCTTGGGGGCACTGCCCTGACCCTCTGCTGGGTTCCGGGCCACACTGGGGTGGCTGGCAACGAGGCAACCAACTCTCTGGCCAGGGCTGCTCATGAGCCTGCCACCACCATCAGCACCGCAGTGGGGCCTCTGGGCGTGGCAAGAGACCTTATCCGCCGCCACCTGCTCCTGGACCATCCGGACTCCAGAGTGGCGGGCGGGTGTCCCCCCCCCCCCCCTTCCGCTCCTCACCAAGGGTCCTTCCTTCGCCGACCGGTCCTTTCTCCTTCGACTCCGAGTCGGCTCCACTCAGACTGCCTCCCGACGTCACCTGTTCGGCCTCACCCCCTTTTTGGTATGTCTGCAGTGCGGACACCCAGGTGAAACACTGGAACATCCTCTCTGCGAGTGTCCATCTTTCGCGCTGCAGCGTGCCGCCCTTTCCTCAGGCTATCGCACTCTCTCCCTCCCCTCTTGCACCTCACAAGAGGTTCTGTTTCCTCGTGGGTCCGTCTCGCGCAAGCCCTTCGGCCTCACCGACCTCCTGTAGACGCCCTGAGGGGCATGACATCTTGACATTGGCTGCGTAGCACAAGCGATCCTTTCTCTCTGATCTGTCCTCCCCTCCCCCCTTCTCCAGCTATCTGCACATCAGCAGTGGTGGTGTCGACTCCGTCGGCAGTCAACCGGCCAGTGCATTCCCCCTCCTATTTCAAAACCAGCCATGAAGAAGAAGAAGGCAGTGGAATTTGTTTCAGGCTTCTGTGAGCGTGGGTGTTACTTGTGGTGGCACATGATTTCAGAAAAAAAAGCTGGTACAAAGTAGGCACATGGGTCCATATTTGTAGGGGGCGCAGAGCCATAGTTGTATACCGAGATTACTGCAGTCAAACCTCGATATAACGAACACACATGCAATGAATTATTGAACGTATTGAACTCTTCCAAAATATTTTTGTCAAACACTTGTATTTTTAGCTTCCTATAGCGAACGCAGTTCGACATAAAACGGATGTAACGAACATCGCCACACCAAGCACTACCTCACTTTAATAGCAGGAGGCAGGCTTAGTTGCACTACAAGTGTGTGATGCGGCGCAGCAGACGTTCGGGACTACCTCGCAGGCGCTGACAGCGCCACAGATGCCACGTTGGCATTGAGAGTTGACAGCCAAAGAAATAGTTCGCATCTCAGAATCGCTGACAGCGCCGCTTCAGCAGCGGCGGAAGCGGTGCAATCAAATGTTGTATTGCCCTTTTGCGTTTTAGTGTTAGCAGCGGCGTGGCCGTCGGAACTTTTTACGGAACTTTGTTGTAGTGAAACATGACAAAAATTTCAAAATGGATTTCATAACTAATGAACATGATTTATTTTTAAGAAATCTGTCAGTGGTGTCTCTCCCGGTTTCGAAATTGGAACTTGGGCGCAATTTTAACTTCTTCAACTGATGTGCTGTCCGCCATCACACAGAGCGCTGGAGGATTGTTGCACGCCACATGCCTGGTGCTGCTAGACCTGTCTCCGCACTTAAGCAGCACCTCCACTATGAAAGTGCTTTGGAGCTAGCCGGCATTTATCATGAAAAGTCTGACTTAGTTGCCTGTCGTCCTGGGCGCAGTAATGTCACGTTAAAATTAATGCAGAACTGATTTCCTTTAGCCTTTTGTTAGGGAACTGAGTGAAATAGTCGTAAGCCTGCTTTCTCTAACAGGCGTGTTTTGCAAACGCGGAGTCCAAGCTGAGTCCCCGTTGCAGGCATATACACAATGGATCACAGCCTGGTGCGCAGGTGCCAGCTCGTTAAGTCCAATTTCATTTGGGGGGCGCAGCGCTAGTGAAATTGCGAACTGAGTGCGGCAGTCTTTTTTTTTTGGGGGCAAAATAAAAGGCTGAAATTGACATACGTATTTGGATGCAAAAAAAAAGTTGCTACTGCTGCACGAAAATTTCGTTGAAGCGAAACTTCGGTGTAAAACCTGTTTGTTAAATCGCGAAAGCCTACTGCTTTGTAGGCTTGCTGACTTGGAATCGGAACTACTTCATTGTGGTGAAGATTTCGTTATAGCAGCATTAGTTGTTGTGGGATTGAACTGTAATTTAGTGGAACAGGAGGGGAATGCTGCTCCATTTACTCCAAGACTGCTCCAAACCAGCTGCCTTGATGTTTGGGCATCGAATTTGGCAGAGCATGGTTTTGGCACATATTGGGACATTCATGATATCGCCTACAAAAAATTAGGTAACTGTGAAAAGCGCAGCAGGACGATGGCATGTGAGTTCCGTGTACATGCATAGGGGCTGCCATAGTCAAAACAGTGGCCGCTCACCAGTGACAGAGATATAATGCATTTCACGCGGGGCCTATTGCATATATCGATGAAATTGCTTAAACAGGTTCGGGGTGCGACCTGATGCCGTTGAACACCTCCGGCAATGCACTCCCTGACCAGAACAGAAGTTGGCCACCCTGGTGCAATAATTGGCCGCAACCTCTCATGATTAGTCCTATAAAACCTCGGCCCTCAGTCACCAGCGGCTGCACAACTGACCATAGTGGCGGTCAGACCTATGACGCAGCAGGGGGTGCTAAGAATTCCTGGCTCCGCTGGACAGGCCGCCATTGGAAACTGGCCCTTGCAACGTTTAATGGTAGAACCCTAGCTAGTGAAGCTAGTTTAGAAGTGCTCTAAGAAGAACTAGAGGGTATGAAATAGAATGTCATAGGGCTTAGTGAGGTTAGGAGACCGAATGAGGCATATACTGTACTGAAGGATGGGCACGTGCTGTGTTATTGAGATTTACTGGAGAGGCGAGAACTAGGAGTAGGTTTCCTTGTCAATAAGTATATAGCTGGTAATATAGATGAATTCTACAGTATTAATGAGAGGATGGCAGGCATCATAATTAGGCTTGATAAGCGGTATGAACTGAAGGTTGTACAAGCCTATGCACCTACATGTAGTTATGATGACCAGGCAGTCGAAAGCTTACGAAGATGTAGAATCGGCAATGCGAAAAAAAAAGTAAAGACGCAGTATACTGTACTAATGGGCGAGTTCAACGCCAAGGTAGGGAAAAAGCAGGCAGGGGACCAGGCAGTAGGAAACTATGGCATTGGTTCTAGGAATAGCAGGGGGGGGGGGGGGGGAATTTACTAGTTGAGTTTGCAGAGTGCAATAACTTAAGAATCATGAATACCTTCTTCAGCAAACGGACAAACCGGAAATGGACATGGAAAAGTTCTAACGAGGAGACTAAAAATGAAATTGGCTTGATACTGTGTTCAACCCCCGCCATTGTGCAAGATGTAGAGGTAATCGGGAAACTGCGATGCAGTGACCACAGGATGGTGAGGTCCCGAATTAGCCTAAATCTGAAGAAGGAATGCAACAGATTAGTAAGAAAGCAGTCCATCAACGAATTAGCGGTGAGGGGGAGGGCAGAAAAGTTCCGGATCTCGCTACAGAATAGATATTCAGCTCTCACCGAAGATGGTGACATTACCCTAGAAGCAATAAACAATAATTTCAGAGATATCCTTACTGAGTACTCTGTAGAAGGAGGCGGTAGGATAGTTAGAGAGGATACCAGTAAGCTGTCTAAGGAGACCAAAGATTTGATTAAGATACGCCAGAGTATGAAAGCTTCCAATTCAACAGACCGGATAGAATTGGTCGAGATATCAAAGCTAATCAATAAGCGCAAGGTGGCCGATATAAGGAAGTATAACATGGAGAAAATTTACCATGCTGTAAAGAACGGGGAAAGCCTGAAAGCGGTGAAGAAATTAGCCGTAGGAAAAGTGAGATGTATGCGCTAAAGGACCAGGCAGGCAATGTCATCACGAATATGGACAAAATAGTCAAAATAGCCGAGGAGTTCTATACTGATCTCTACAGTAGCCAAAGTAGTCAGGACCATAATGAGATTAGTGGTATGGAAAAACAGTCAGACTTTCCACCAGTGTCGAAGGATGAGGTCAAGAAAGCAATAGAAACTATGAAAAGGGGGAAAGCAGCTGGAGAGGATCAGATAACTGTAGATTTGTTGAAGGATGGGGAGGATATCATGCTAGAAAAACTCTCCACCCTGTATACGCAGTGCCTGTTGTCATCGACGGTACCAGAACAATGGAAGAACACAAACATTATCTTCATTAATAAGAAAGGGGATGCTAAGGACATTAAAAATTACAGACCAATCAGCTTACTGTCTGTTGCGTATAAGGTATTTACTAAGGTAATCGCTAATAGAATCAGGACAACCTTAGACTGCAGTCAAGCAAAGGATCAAGCAGGTTTTCGGAAACGGTACTCTATTATCGCTCATATTCATACCATCAACCAGGTGATAGAAAAATGCTCGGAATATAACCAGCCTTTATACATAGCGTTCATTGATTACGAAAAAGCATTTGACTCAGTAGAAAACTCTGCGGTGATGCAGGCATTGCGAAATCAGGGGATAAATGAACCGTACGTGAAAGTGCTGGAAGATATATATAGTGGCTGCACAGCAACCATAGTTTTGCATAAAGAAAGTAACAAAATTCCCATAAAGAAAGGTGTTAGGCAAGGAGACACGATCTCCCCAGTTCTATTCTCAGCTTGCTTAGAGGAAGTATTCAGAGACTTGGAATGGGAGCAGTTAGGGACAAGGGTAGTTGGAGAATACCTCAGTAATCTGTGATTTGCTGATGACATTGCCTTGCTAAGTAACTCGGGAGATGAACTGCAAAGAATGGTTGGTGAGCTATACAGGAAAAGTAGAAAGGTAGGATTGAAAATCAATATGCAGAAGACTAAAGTAATGTTCAACAGCCTCGGGAAGGAACAACAGTTTACGTTGAGTAGCGAAGCACTGGAAATAGTAGGCGAATATGTCTACTTAGGACAGGTAGTAACTGCGGATCCGGACCATGAAAAGGAAATAACAAGAAGAATAAGACTGGGATGGAGCGCATTTGGCAAGCACTTGCAGATTATGACTACCAGCTTACCGGTATCGCTCAAGAGGAAAGTATGCAACAGTTGCATTTACCTGTACTCACCTATGGGGCTGAAACGTGGAGGCTAACCAAGAGGGTTCTACTTAAGTTGAGAACAATGCAGAGGGCTATGGAACGAAAAATGGTAGGGGTACCATTAAGAGATAGGAAGCGTGCAGAGTGGGTCAGAGAAATAACGCAAGTTAATGACATTCTAGTGGAAATTAAGAAAAATAAATGGGCATGGGCAGGACATGTAGTGCGAAGAGAGGATAACCGATGGTCGCTTAGGGTAACAAACTGGACTCCAAGGGAAGGAAAGCGTAGCAGGGGGTGGCAGAAAGTTAGGTGAGCGGATGAGGTTAAGAAGTTCGCAGGGGTCAAGTGGATGCAGCTAGCACAGAACCGGGTTAATTGGAGAAATATGGGAAAGGCCGTCGCCCTGCAGTGGGTATAGTCAGGCTGATGATGATGACTTCAACAGGTACTCGCCTCTTCTATAATAAAAAGCATGTCAAGCGTCCATCAGGCTAAGGCATACTTGAAGTGTTATGGAGGTGACGCCACGAAGGTACCAGTCACAAGAAAGGAGTGTTGGAAAGTCGTGCAGAGCCTGTTGCTAACATGTTGCAATTAATGTAGCCCCACTGTTACTGAAGAAGAAACGTGAGCATTCACTCACAGAATGCTGCGAATTAAGGAATTGGAAGGCGGAAATGTCTGGCCTATAATGCTGTCCACCCTCCCTAAAGGCACTACTGACCAATGCCCATAAATTTATCAGCACATGCGTAAAATCAAAGGACATCCACATTATAAAGAGCGGAAATGTGCTGCTCTATTGATGTGAACTCCAAACTAGTACTGGTGCTTGAGCACATGAAAGTATGGACTCTGCGTTTACAGCTATCAAGTCGGAATGGTCAAAAGCCTATAGTCAAACTTGATGTTCCATTATGAGTGTAGAAGTACGGCACTCCATTTGCTGCTAGTCCACTCCCAATTGTTGCTAAGGTCAGTTACATGTTTTGGCTGTTCATCCTGTGGACAGTCAGCAAAGGATTGAACAGTGAATAACAAGGAATACAATTGGCTTCATGCTTCTGAGCATAATTCGAATGCTCCAAAACTTGATTTATTGCGACAAAGCTGCTCTAAAACGGCTTTATTGCTGCTCCTTGAGCTGCTCCAAAATGTTTGAGCCTGCTTCAACCCCTGTGTTTAGTAGGTAGGAGCTGTATTGTTTGTGCATTTTATAAGTTTTGAATGAACAGTATTTGCAAAAACAAACGAAGTAAATTACTTTTTCACTCTCCTTGTAGCATGCCACAAACCATTTTATACTTACCGTATTTACTCGCATAATGATCGCACTCGCGTAATGATCGCACCTCTGAATTTTGAGGTCAAAATTCCATTTTTTAAATTCCCCGCGTAATGATCGCACCCCGAACATGGAGCCGCCTGGTGGTTGGTCTGCAGTCATTCCGCAGTGAATGCATTCCGACGAGTTCCCAACCTAGCCTAGTAACGTTGGAGTTCCCATGATTCCATGCTTTGCGGCATTCGTCATTTTGCAATTCGGCAGCGTTATAGTGCCTAGAATATACTGGCTAGTGTGCCGAGGGCGCGCGCTGGCGTGTCCGCCGCGGTGATGCCTTCCCGCCGCCACCGCGGGGCGGCGCTACCAATAGCTAATGTGCTATCGCTCCGTGTTCGCGGCCTTGGCAGAATGGTCCGGATAGCGCGCTGTGCTTTTCACTGCGAAACCTGTCTCTTGACGGTTTAAGCGCACTTTGTGTCTAAAAACAGTCTTGGTGGAAGACATTCATACCGTCCTAATACTGTGCGGAGAAAATCATACGCTCAAATAGCGCTCGAGGAAGTGTTTAACAAATACTGTCTGGTCCATGTCTGCTATATATCTGTTTTATTTATTCAGCTGAACCGGATAAGGTCTTAAGCAGAACACATTGACTTCCTGATATCCAGCGAGAGAAGAAATTTGAAACAACCACCTAAAGTTGACACGTTGGTTGCAATAGTTTGTTTTGATTATACGATGGAGTCCGGGCCGGGTTCAATATATTGCTATGAAATATTCCGATGACGATTTGATTTGATCTAGAGCCACTCGATTGCGATCCACACATCGCGATTGCGGATGTAAGGTATCGTATGCATCTTCCTTCTGAGTGAGCGCTCAGTCAGCTAGCCCAGGTGGTTGTCCCGAATTATGGGAACTATATTCTCAATCGCGATCTAACCCGGAACGGATCGACGACGACTGTTATTGTCCGTGTGACACAGGTATCAGAAAATACCCTTAATATTTTACACTGTTCATTAATCCAACTTTGAATTTTATTTACTCTTCGGTCTTTTCTTATGGTCCATGGTATATCGCGATGCCGCAGTCAAGTGCTACGAACGTTAATACGTATACGGGCCTCATGCTTTCGGATAGGTTACGTCGACGTTTCTGCAATTCAGTCATGCTTATTGCTAAGGTGATATATATCAGGTTAGTGACGTTTTATAGCGTCACATATATGCTACAGAAAAGAAGGGCGATCTTGCTTTTTCGTAACATATATTGCACGCGCGCATGTTTTCAAAGATCGCATGCGACAATAAACACAAGCAGTCTGAATCTGACTTCAGTTTTTGTTCTTACTCTTTATTCATTTGTTTTATTAGGAAGTCACTTAATTGTTGCTTCATACATAAATGATTATTATGCGGTGTGCTTTCTTTTGTAACAGAAGGAAAGGCAAGAAACAAAAGTGGTGATTGTATCACTGATTCTTTTTTTTTTTTACAAAGTCTACAATATAGTAAAATTTGAGCAAAAAGGCGCAGCAACAATAAACAAGTAAAAATATAGAAATGCACCACTAAAGGTTTTGGAGAAAGGCCGCACATATGACACCGCAATAATTTTAAAGTAGTCTGATACCAATTTTTGGTGGTATTTTTTTTTTCACTTGCTAATGATGCGCTAGATATTCCTGTATAATTCTCCACGTGGTTTCTCGCTTACCACCACTAAGTAATTTATAATTAATTTTACTTTCTTCACCAGTTTCGGCTTCGCGGTTTCAGCAGCCGAGCGGTTGTTGTACGGTCACAGTTGTCTAGGTCACGCGCGGGATTAAAAAAAAAAAAAACTAACCACAGACTCACTTATTAGCTCCTCATTTTGTGCTTTCAATAGAGCCACTTGTTCTGCGCTCCATGCCAGTTTTTTCTTAGTTCTTCTCTTAAGAGCTAAGAGTTTTCTCTTAGCTCTTAGAAATGTTGCAGCATTTATTTGGCTAGTTGCATGCCTTTTCCTTCTTTCTGCGCATCTTGTGTAAGCCTCCGCTGGTATTTGCATTAGCGCAGCTAACCCCTTCAGAGTTGACGGTCAAGCGACACTTTTTCTGCAAAATATATTCCCATGAATGATATGTGCTTCCTGAATCAGCTGGTTGCAGGCCACATTCGGAACAAAGACCCTCCAGTGCACTCTACCTATATATAGCTCTATGTTCAGCTTTAGATATTGTTGTCTTGTACGCGCTTGTTTTCTTCTTTTCCGAGAATATACACTGTAGTGTCCACAGAACTGCGTTCAGGCTTCCAAAAGTTATCACTTTTTCTATGTAAAAAGTGACAAAGTTCTTTTTCTTTTTTTTTTTTTAGGCTCGATAACGCGCGTAGGCTACAGATCCAGCATTGGTCCAAGTTGCAGGTATGTAAATTGAGTCAAACGGATCCCGAGGCTCAAAGCTGCACGTCTGCTGCTGCGGGCATGAGTTCTCGCTCGGCTATTCTACTGCCAGCTCCTTGGAAGCATTGTCAAACATCCTTGACGGTGCGTGCATGGCTGTCGTCTGCACCACTGGCATTACAGCACTGCGTTTTTGTCGTTTAGCGGCCGGTTGGCCACAGAGGTTCTTCAACTTTCTTTTCGATGTCCTCTTAGGCAGAAAATGGTTCGGATAATGGTCGAATAGCGTTGGCACGGTTTCGGGCTTAATTCGTGGTCTATCTCTAGCGAGCTCGTTGACGATGCCGTTCACTGTCACTTTGAACGTTCTCTCGATGTAGCTCTCCTCAAAATATTTTTCGCAGACAACACATGTTGAAGTCAACTTGCGGTCCTGTCTTTTAATCAGCCGCTTCCACTACGCAAGCTGCGCAGGGTCCGATGACACACCGAACATAGAAACCTAGTCCTGATTCGAACGGTAGCCGCTCAGACAGAGCGACACGAAACATATGTCTTTTCCCTGCCCTGATGCTTTATTTTAAACATCATTAGTCGTTGAAAATTTAATTCTCTCACATGAATGCAAGGAACAGAACGAATAAAACAAAAGAACAGCGTAGACGTGTCCAAAGCGCTCGAACCACTGATGGCTCGGCCAGCGCAACTGCGGCAAATCAAGGGCGCGCCGGCGGCCGACGGCGTCGACGGCACCTTTACGATGAGCAGCGCCCCTGGCAGCCAAAGTTGGAAGGCATCGCCGGCGCGGACACCTCCTCCCATTGAGAGACCCCTCCGCACGGCACACTAGCAAGTATATTCTAGGCACTATAGCAGCGTCGTAGCGTGCTTTGTGTTTTTGTGCGAGTTTACACCATTTCACCATGGGGCGGTATGCCAGTTACACCGCCGCGTTCAAGCTCAAGGCTGTCGACTATGCACTGGAGCATGGCAACCGCGCTGCTGGTAGGCATTTCGGCATGGACGAAATGAGGATACGCTATTGGAAGAAGCAGCGCGAGAAGCTGATGGCTACGAACAAGACACGGCGGGCTTTCCGTGAACCCAAAACGGGCAAGTGCCCTCGTGTTGAGGAGGCGGTCCTAGAATACGTGAGGGACCTGCGCAAGGATGGTTGTGCAGTGTCATTAGAAATGATACAGACGCAGGCGCGCACAACTGCCAGGAAGCTGGGAATCGCCGCAAAGGATTTCCACGCTAGCTCTGGTTGGACGACTCACTTTATGCGATGGAATGGACTTTCCCTGGGGCGGCGTACATCGTTGTGCCAGCGGCTCCCAGCCGCGTATGAAAGCAAAGTGATAGACTTCCATCACTTCGTCACTAGGCTTCGCGAAAAATGCGGCTACCTCATGTCGCAAATTGGAAACGCCGATCAAACTCCACTGACGTTCGACATGCCCCGGAATACAACTGTCAACGAGAAGGGTGCTCGGAGCGTCCTCGGAAGATGACTTTCTGTGGGATTGTGAAGATGCTCCCAGCGACGACACTGCCGTTTCCGATGAGTCGTGCAGCAGTGAAAGCGAGGATGGCAAGGATTCAGACTTTGATTAGAGTACTGACGAAAAAAAATAAATGGGCATTGTGCACTCCATGTGATGCTTAAAGGGGTCATGCAATGCCTAAAACGGGGTAAAGCAAATCGGTCGAGAGATAGGTACTCCCTCACAGGTCAATTCACCGCAAGAATTTTTTAGCTAGCTTCATTAACACCAGAGATATCGGCGATTAAAAATGGCGCTCCTCCTCGCTCCCCTCAACTGAACACTCCAAGACACCAAAAAAAAAAAAAACGAAGAAAACAGCTCGGGAACTCCGCCCCGTTAGCCCCGCCCACGAAGCTTCATCGGGTGACGCTCGGTTCTCAGACTTCCGGTCGTCGCGCCTGTTTTCCCAAGAGCGTCGCCCATGCATTCACGGTCTCTGCCTTTCCCGTCCCGTCTGCGTTTGCATAGCTTTCAACCTTGTCTGCTGTCTTCCTCGGCCGCCGCGGTGTCTTCAGTTTCTTGACCTCTCGGAATTGTGTGCGACAGCAGCCCGAACGACTCGGGTCGTTCGCGAGCGCATACCTGCAGGTGGGAGTCCACACATACCGGCGGCCGCCGCGGAGGGAGCACTTTCCTTCATATCCCTGTCCCATTCAGCGCAAATTAGCTTGCACTCCTGCCGAGCACGGCTTTCTACAAGACCGCTTTCTTCTCTCGCGCTGCCTGGCTCAGTCTCTTTGGTACCGTCTTCTGCGGTTTGACCAACGGCGGCCGGTGACTCCTCGCGGAGTTGACGCGATAGCATCGACTCTGCATGGATGCCGGCGGACGATCGAGCGTGCGAGTTGCCCGCGTGCAAACATATGTCGTTCGTCGTCGCTTTTAGTCCGGAGCTGCTTTCATTATGGTCGGCGAGAGGCATCTCTTGTGCATCACGAATGGAATGTATACGCGTGCGTATCGCCGACGAGAGCACGGACTGATGACCCTAGCAAAAAAGACCAATAGGGAGCGTTACTGGTTCTATAAGAATCGGTGTTGGTTCTGTAGGTATTGTATGTGTTGTATCTGCATTTCTATGGGACTTATGCAGAAACCCATAAATCTTATAGACTGGTACATATTTGTCCTATAAGCAATAGTATTGGTTTTATAGGTTTATCTGTGGGTTGTATAAGAAAAGTATCAGACCAGTGCAGAAGCCCATACATCTTATAGGCTGATACATGCTTGTCTTATAGACCACTACATATTGGTTCATGTGTCTGATACATCAGTATGCCTTTGTTTATGGGTCTTACATGCAGGATCAGTCAGTTGGAGATTTTAGGTCTTTGTCATTGTTTCCTTTTCCATCTAGGAACATCCCCAAAACTCACGCATTCATCCCGTTTATTGAGTGTTGCCGTAACATACAATACTAGCCGTAATAACAATTCAGAACGCCGCGACACAAAATATTCTCACTTAATTCTGCGCGAGGTCTCACCAAACTACGTACCGTTGGAGCCGCAAGACGCGCGACGCTGTTGCTACTGGATCACTGAATGGCGGTGAAATGGATTGAGAGGCGCGCGTCCAAGCAACTGCAACCGCCGCCGAAGCGAGAGGAGTCGACATCGAGCACGCGACGAGTACGGCGAGCTGCCGCCGCGGTAGCGCGATGCCGGCGGTGCTTCGCAGCGGAGAGGTAGGTTTCCTTTCTCTCACTCCTACTCCCGTGCAAGCGTTCCTGTGCTGGCCTCTCTCATCCTCCTTTCCACCTCTCCTCTGGGCGCGCATGCGCAGCTTCGTAGAGGCATTGGCGCTGCCGCAATCGCTGATCGGGCTGGCGGCAGTTCGGTCGGTGCCCTGTGTTTATAAGTTTTCGCTGTTTTTCGGGGTGCTTCTCGAGGATATCAACGTTCCAGCGCATGTTCAGCTTTTGATCAGGTGCGTGTGCATCACTTGCAACTTCGGGCTGACGTTTATACTTTGTCAGTGTATGATGTGACTTTGCGTTGCAGAATGCCGTTGCCTGCACGCCAACAAAGGAATTTGAATCGCGCGGTGTGATATAACGCAGCGCCAAGTTTGAAAGTTGTCGGCACGATTTCTTGAAAGTATTGATGGAACGTTTTAGTGTTAATCCTTTTTGGAATGTTGTGCGCACTGTGTTCAACTGGCAGAACCTTGGTGAGGCGCAAGATGGAATGTTGGTTCAGCAGATACCTCGCCGTTCAATAATGGCGTCGCGTCCCCTATCTGCCTCCGCATGAATACGCGCGCAATCGCTGTTGCCGGTCGCTGACGGTATATATGTGCGCCGATTTTTTTAAGTCGTGGTGGTGTCGCGCTCTTGAAATCGCTTATTTTTCAAGCTGTACCACAATTTTTTATTTCTTTCAGGTGCCTTAGTATTGGAGAGACTACATCATCGGGCCGAAGTCCGCAATCTTGGAATCGAGGGCTACCTGGATGCAGTCAATGTTTGGAATATGTGCTAGTATACGTTGCCGCTGTCATTGTGAAATAAAATGTGTATACATGCACCTGCTGCGTAACTCATCCCTAGAAAATGGAACATAGCTGCCCTCTCCCTTCAGGTGTCCGGAGAGGTAACACACGCAGGTACTCGATGAGACCAATATTCCATAGGGCCTACAAAGCCAATAGAAAGCCTACTGGTTTTGTAGGTCTATCAGATTATTGACACCTATGGGTGTACTAGCATTATAGACCTATCTGTTTTACCAGATGCCATAGGACCGATAAAACCATAGCCTATACGACCAGTAAACAATTGACCTATAAAACCAATACTCCAGCAGACCTGTAAAACCAATATCAATAATCTGATAGGCTATTAGTTTTCTATTGGATTTTTTTGCTAGGGGATCGCTACAGAGTTGATATCGGATGACAGGTGAGCACGAATTATTCGTCCGTGAATCTTAAAATTGAGGTTAACAAAAAGGATAGTGTAGTGTTTTTTTTTTTGACGTCCTTTCGCACATCGTTTAGGAAGTGCCAATGCGCAGCGTGCACGCGTGTTTATCTCGTGTACGCATCGTCCGAGCCAGAATCGACGGCGCAAAACATCAGCAAAGCAGCTCGGCACATTCAGTTCGGCAGCGCAGGTTGTCACTGATTTTCGCACCGACACGCAAGAATCGCGCATATGAGCATGCGAGCGGCTACGCTAGAGACGCAGCGAAGCGGGTGATTCCAAAACGCTGTCCGCCGTGGCTTCGACGCAAATAAGGCCTAGCGACGACCAGGGAGCAGCGCACGATCGGAGTGCCGTCGGTCGCAGCGCCCGCGGACGGCATCTCTGTGGTAACCTGGCGGCATCCGGTGCTGCACATGAGGGGTGCAAATTTGTGTACTTTCGCGATGAAGCTGAGGACAGACCTTTTTTGACGCATGTTTCATTTACACGAAGGTTGATGCTGCCTTTTTAATCGGTACGGTGTTGAATCGGACCTGCGTGCTCTTTTCGCACTGCTGCACCGACGCGCACTTTCAGTCGGACGCACATAGTTTAGGAAGTGCCAGTGCGTAACGTGCACACGTGTTTTATCTCATGTGTACGCATCGGCCGATCCAGAAACAACGGCGCAAAACATGAGCAAAGCAGCTCGCCACATGCAGTTCGGCAGCGCAGGTTTTCACTGTTTTCCGAAGCTACACGCAAGAATCGTGCACAGGAGCACGCGAGCGACTGCACTAGAGACTCAGCGAAGCGGACGATTCTAAAATGCCGTCCGCCGTGGCTGCGATGCAAAAGAAACGGCCTATCGACGAGCAGGGAGCAGCGCACGACTGGAGTGCCGTCGGCCGCAGCGCCCGCGCCTGGCGGCATCGGGTGCTGCACTTAAGCGGTGCGAATTTGTGTACTTTCGCGATGAAGCTGAGGGTACACCTTTTTTTGACGCACGTTCCATTTAATTATTAACACGCCGCACAAATGGTCGATGCGGCAAAGACGAGATGGGAGGGACTACAGTACGTTGCTGCGCCGTCGGTCGGTACATAAAGGTTGATGCTGCCTATTTAATCGGTACGGTGTTAAATCGGACCAGCTAGTGCTCTTCGCACTCCTGCACCGACGCGCACTTTCAGTCGGATGCCACCACCTCGGTTAACATCGCGAACCGAAGCGCCAAGCTCGGGTTCACGCATGCATTGCAGCACTCGAGCAGACGACTTTCGCAGCTACCGGAAGTGTGTCAGTGACGTATGGGCGTCGCGGCTGCAGCCAATGGCAGCCTGTCGTGGCCTGTCACTCTGGGACTGGTGACGTAGGAAATCACGGCTGAATAGTCCCAAATTTCGCCGCCACGCGGAAATGGTGCAGCCCGCGAATTTCAAAAAACGCTGTTTTTAAAAATTATTAACAAATCGCTGGATTTTTTCCGATGAGTTTTACTTTGAACGAATGCTCGGAAGCATTTGTTCTGCGCATTGAAAACATTTGTCAGTAACCTTTCTAGCCGTTTCATGCCCCCTTTAATGTGCGTGTTTATTGCGAAGGTAAGCCTTACTCAGCTTTTATTTTTGGTTGTAATCGAGATATATGTTCTAAGACGTCTGACCTGCAACTTGTTTGCGTTTTCGGTGCTCAAAACTTTTTGGTAGAAAATTTACCCCGCGTAATGATCGCACCCCGAAATTTGCGTCAGTATTTTTTAAAAAAAAAGTGCAATCATTTTGCGAGTAAATACGGTAGTACATCTTTTCAAGTCGGTGCAGGGAATTCTAAACCAATATCAGAAGCATATGAAATCGAAGAGCAAGTTTCAATGGGCAGTAGCTGCACAAACTTATATCAAACCAGGACGCTTAGTGAGATTTTTTTTTTTTTCTTTAAGAAAATGCATGGCTTCGGATATTTCATCAAACAACCTTGACACGTTTCATATGTAGAATTGCTGCAACTTTTCAGCTACATTCCTGCAAGCTGTCTTATCTATTGAGATGCCAGATACATTTCATGGCTCTTAGGTATTTGTAATACAGTGAAACTTCAGTTGCACGAATTTCAAGGGACCTCAGGAAAATGTTTGTTAAAATGAAAGTTCGCTGAATTCAAATAAGTGCGTTCAAGGTTGATTCCATTAGCCAAGTCATATCTCAACCCATTTGTAACAGCGTTCATTTGCAAACAAAGAATGCGGTAACCTCTTGCAGCCCTTTTCGAAATTAGGCCTGCAGTGTTCTTGAACTAAATCACTGTGTGCAAGCTCCCGCGAATCTTGTCCGGCACAACGGTCTGCTGGGCAGCAAAGGCCTTCATTTTCTCCAAGCAGATCTCTGCTTCAGCAGATTATGGTTAAGCAGCATGCATATGTACCCCTTTCTTGAAGTTAAAAGCCTAGTAGAGCCGATGCTCTCGCTATGGCTGGATAGGACTGTCGAGCCAATTAAGTGTGCAAAGCAAGATATATATTCTGCTGGCTACAAGCCAATTCAGTTTAAAGCTAATTGACGGCCACTTTTCTTCATGCTGTAAGAAAAGTAGTTCTCAATGTAAACATATGCCACAGAAAGTGCGAGCTGTGCTTGTTGAAGTTCTCAATATGACGTGAGAGACTCAGAATGATGTCGCGGAAAATGTTTGTAGAACTGAAATGAGCATAACTAATTTCGTTAAAATGAAGGGTGTTTGCATATGTATGTTAAAGTGGTGTGACAGGGATACATTTAGTTTTCAGCACATGTGTCATTGCAGTTCTCTTTTTAAATTTTCATGATTATGAAACCATATACATATCTTGCATTCGCATTAAAATTCATTTCTGTTTTGTCTATTGTGGCACCAAGAATCCAAAAGCAATATTTCAACATTTTTTGCGTTTTGATTTCTTTGTGCAGTTACTGTATTTAACCACCCTGTGCATCCTTTTTTGTATTTCCAGAGTGCTTCAGCATGCTTGAGGCAGATTTTTTGTTATAAATCGTGCAGGTCATATGTGCTGACAAGTCTGAATGTATTGGGGAAGCCAAGGAGGGCAGTCTCCACCAAAGCTGTTCATGTTACGTCTCACATGTGGAGGCGCTCCTGGATAAAGGCCAGAGCGGTTGCTTCTGTTTCATCTGCCCATAAAGACAAAGGGGAACAAAATAAACAGCTATTCTTTGGTCATACGTCCAGGTTCTAGAGAATATCTACTCTGAACAAAGGGCTTTAACACTGACTTTGGGGCAGTTTTTAAATGTAACTCTGGAAAACATTCCCAGAACCAAAATTCAGTGCATGCACAGTGTGCCTCTGCTGATGACCACAGGTTTTAGGTTGAGAAGTGGTTGAGAAGTAGTTGAAGATGATGCCTGATGGACTTAAAGGGGCCCAAAACAGCCATAGCAATAGTTTCCCTATGCCTAGTATGTGAAAGAATGTCGATGTAAGATAACCTTCCCGCAAAAATTTTTTAAATGCGGCATTTGGAAGCAGAGTTATTTGCAATCAAATTTCGAATATCTGCGCCTTCGCGGCTTTCCTCCTCTTTTCAACTTTTTAGAGCGCCAAAGGCTGGCTCTCCTCCAAGGCCTCGCCCACTGACACGTCACAACTGACGCATCTGCGCTTTTACTTTTTTTGCTTAGCGCCGCACGCCGCAACTTCCGTTTTGGCGCGCTTGCTTGCCGACGCGCCGCCGGGGGCCTCTTGTCGTCTGCTTCATCGTCATCGCCCTTCGGCAATACTCACAAGTTTTGTTGCCACGCTATACATCCCTGGCGTTGACCTCACCTTTGATTTTGTGTTACGTCGTGTGCGCGACGGGTGCAGGACAGTTTTGGGCTAGACTGGTCGCTCTCTTGAATTCGCGAAGGCAGTTATCGAAGCGCTGAGTTGTTGTTGACGGGACATGAGCGGGAGGTTGTTACAGTGTGCAGTCCCTGGCTGTGAAGGTATTGCTAGTGACGGGAGGAAAAAAATTCTGCATCAAGTGCTTCAAAACGCCAACCTCCGGAAACAGTGGCTACAGATCATCGGATAGCCAGCATCGGTGAAGACAGCGTTTATTTACGTTTGCTTTACCCGGATATGTGGTTCGCGATTTGGGGATCCCAACAAGACTGAGTCTGCGTGAAGGAGCGGTACCAACGCTGTTTCTTCCAACCCTGCCGGTAAGTGTAAATTGAAAAGATTGTGATAATATTAGCTTTAGACGCGTTATCACAGTAGTGTGTTTTTTTTTTTAACTCAGGCGATCTTGCTCGGCGTTGTGGCGTGCATATAGCAAGATTTGTCATGATCACTGTGAACTACACTGCTCAAAATAAACCAGTGGCAAGCTTACGACGAGATTTTATTTTTTAATGTTACGCTAGTCGACCCCACGCACCAGTGCACCCATATAAGCCGTATACTATCATCGTCGGGGTTCAGCAGCGGATTCTTCAACGGCGTGTACTTATGGGGGTCGAGTCCCTTCTTGGTACTCATTCGCCGAAGTCGCTTTTCGAGCTCGGGGTCCATAATATCCGTACCGCAGCAAGGGCATGAGATGTTAGCGAAAGACTAGAAATTCAGAATCGAGATCGCAGAGAGCGGTCTTCCGGGCGTTGCGGAGGGAAACTCTCGTGCACCTTGCCCGAACCGCCCGAACCTGGAAACCTTCGTGTTTAGGCTCCTCTTGCGTTTGACTATACGATGCCCCTTCGTGAAAGATAACGATCAATTGTAAAGAAAAAGAAGGAAGGGGATGAGGAGAAGGGGACTGCGTAGTTGTGCGCTGTGGTGTAGTTTTTCAGCCGCGGTTCGGCGTCAGCTGACTGCAACGAAGAACGCGCGCGCCGACAGGAAGTAAACAAACTCTTTTCAGTGCCCGATTATTATCGCAGCATGACTCCCGCCCTGTAGCATTTTTTCTTTTTTTTTACGCCATGTGGTGTTTGTACAGAGCGCACTCTGAAATGTCGCGCGAATGGAGCCGCGTCCAAGTTCACCAACCGAGGCAGCCAGGAAAGGAACACGTGAGACCGAGATGGGCGTTGATAGGAAAAAAGTGAAGAAAGGAGGGACACTGTCAGGAATGAAGAGATGGAAACAGAAAAAAAGTGCCAAGAGGCTTTACCCTTCAGCAAAAAGGGGGGAGGGGGGGATCGCAAAATAATCGTTATCACTCGCGTGAACTGGCTTAGTCGCTCAAAGTTGTGCCTCTTTATCCCTAAGCGATCAGCTGCCGATCGGAAGTGTAAGAGTTGGTTTTGACAGGAGCATAGACAGGAGTTATACACAACTAGATTTTTCCTGCGGAAAGGGTGGGGGGGGAGGGGGGGAGATAAACCGTAACAAGGGAAGAGGACTTCTCCAAATGGCTCACCGACAGCAATAAGAGCAGGAGCCTTCTCCGGTTCCTAACGGAAAATAATTTGCACGGGTTCTTATAATATGCCTTATGGCAAGGTTGCGTAATAAAAAAAGAAAAAACAGCGCGCGCATGCAGTAGTGCAACGATCGAGTGGCACAGTTCGGCACAATGTTACAAGTGGCTCAAATGCACATTTATTTTTGTCCCAGATTTTTCAGGAACAGCGGGTACAGATCATCAGCCAGCTGGATGGAATGGAAGTGGACCTCGCAGGGATGGGCGTTGCGACTCCCTGGGCTACAGCGCCATGTACTGCACATACAACGTTGTTATCATTCAGACTGACCATATTCTACAACAGGAACAGGTAAGAATAGGAGAGGTAAGGCAATGCTGCGATACGAAAATTAGCAAGCTGCAATTCCTATTAACTGTGTGAAGTCAGCTGCAGTGCCCAATAGTGCGAGCATGGGGCCTGGCCTCAACTAACGAGTCTCAGTGCAGTCTTTAACAAAAGGCGCCAATTTCTGCATATTATTAGGAGAAATTTATTTCAGCCTCACCAAGAGTGCCCTTGGCAAGTGCTGCTTGCATGTCTATATATAAAAAGAATCAAATAATCATTATATAATACAAACAATTGAATTACAAAGTGTTTCATCGTTGCAAACCATTGGGGAAGAGGTACATTTGCTGACATATATTATTATGTAATGAGATTTTAATTTCATCTATCTACAAACTGCCACCCAGCTATCTGGACATATTGCAAGAGCAGCAAATCGCCCATACAGCACTACTTTGATGCTTGGCGCATTACTAAAGATGCATGCAGTTGCTTGCTTTAATAATTAGGGTGAATACATGGTAATAACATTATTCTATACTGCATTTACTAAGTTAAAAGCTGTGAGCAGGTCAAAGGGCTGTAAAGCAATAGAACCATGGATCCAGACAATCCAAGTCTATGTTGCTGCCCTGGGCCAGGGTAATGATGACCTGGTCATCAGCATGTAGTGCAGCCTGTTGAACCACATATGCGATAAGCGTGATGGCCATGATAGACCATACAGCAAATGCCTGCATTAGCTCCTTGCAGACAGGCAATGGATGAGCAGAGGTAATCTGTTTTGTATAGGTTTTTTTTTCTAAAGTTTTTCACTTTGATGTTGTTTGGAAGGTGCACGGCTCACACTTGTGGCATTTGTCAACCAATGATAAATTTAAGAGATAGGTAATGCAAATAGAACTTCACGGAAAAAACCTTTTACACATCCGCACATTACAGCAAGACATAGCCAAGAAAGAAACCCATAATGAAGTGAAGAAACAACATAATGTAAATGTGAGTGCTGAGACTGCGAGAATAATTTAATACTGAGGCAGCTTGGTTATAACACCAGTAAGAAACACAAAAACAATGGGATGTTCTATACTTTCTTATACTGACAATTGTTTGGTCAACAACACCTCTTAGATTTCTTGTCACAGTAAAATAGCAGTACAAGACCAGGTGTCTTTTACTTTTAACAAATATGTTGCTAAAACTGTTTTCAACTGCAATGCAGCAGCTGTAAGCAGGTTCAGCATCTATGATTGACTAGAATACACACCAACACTACCAACTCATCAGTCAAATTTATATATATACCGTCGGCGTGTTGTTTTTCCTTCCGATTTGCATTTAATGCTCTTTATTCCAATAATCATCATAAGAGGAATTCCTGTAAATGTCAACAGTATAAACATTAAAAAAAAAATGTTTGCCTTGCACTCGCAGACTGTTCGCTCCTTTAAATGCTATATATATATATATGTATATATGTACATTTTTTACAGATTCATGTGCTTTCAGGAAGCTAAACTGCATTCTCATGAACTCCCTGTTCCTGAAGGACATTCGACAACTCTCCCCTAAAGCCCAAACATCCTCCCTTGAATCATTTCATAATTTGGTCATCAGATTTGCTCCCAAATCAATTGCATACTCGGATGTGGGATGCAAGCAAGGTAAGTTGAATGAAAGAGAAGGACACGTTATTTTTTACTCCAGTGCCAGTACGCATTCAAATTTTCTGCATTGCATTCGCAAACAATCAATCCTTGCATGAAGCATTTAATGTATGTTCATAATATTGTCATTGTAAAAGGAACAGAGGCCAGAGGAAATAGAACTCAGTAAAAAAAAAAAAAATCAGAAGTTCATCTATGAAAGCCTGTGCTTCATTCGCACCATATCCTTTTTCTCCTTCCGATTCTTCAACTTGCTAAGTAGCTAAACTAAGCAGATCGCGTTTAGTTAATGCTACAATAGCCACAACGACCAGCACTCCCCTTAGTACAGTGCTTGATCTGGAGCTGTCATGTTATCAGGCCAGGTAATATGACACCTTACAATTACGACTCACAGGAGTCAATTCTGACTTCTGACATCTGCCAAAAAAGGGCACCCACTATGTCAAGTGAATCCCAACTCCTGCTCAAAGTATGCACCCAATGAGAAATTTTCCACAATCCTTCCATCCTGACATTAAATACTCTGCTGTAAAATTAGCTGAATCTATCTTGTGTCTTTCTCTTCGAATCTCAAGACTGCTGCCATGTCAAAGGTAGTTTTCATACATTTTGAGGAGACTGCGGTGCACACTTCTGACATTCTAAGAATGCTTCAGATAATATCGTAAAAACATATTTGCTAGCATGGTAGCACTAGCCATTCTATAATCCCCTTCCATAGAAAAAGTGAGACAGGAGGCTGCAGACTGCACAGGCCATCTAAGGGTCCTTATTGGAAGTCACTGCTCTTATGTTAGAATAGGCAGATGGGATGACATAAAGGACGAAGTTGAGGACAAGCATGAAGTGCAGGCTGAAAAAACACCTCGTCTCTCTTTTGTGCTCCTCATCTTAGTGCAGTCCCAAGACAAAGGCAGTTTTTAAAGAACTGGAAGTTATCAGCGCAAGTTTCCGACCCCTCTAGAACCATCTCGAATGTCCCGAGGCTACTGTATTGAAGCTGCAAGAATGCTCAAGGTTCACTTGACCACTTGAACTAATGATGATCGCTAGAATACAGCAGCAGGGAGAACACAGGTGATTCACGATATGATGTTGTATAGCCCATGTCATACATTCATTTTGCTGCTTGGAGATCATTGCATCACATTCTTAATTCTAAAGGCGCTGAACATAGTAGCTAAATCAGAAGCAATTTCTGCTGCAGCGTTGTGATTATAATGCATAATGGTTCCTTATGGTAGCCTCTTCTGTATAATTTTGCTGGTAGGCAACAAGAAACACATTTTTTTCCAAAGTATGAAAAATTAATTCATATTTACCTTCTTTATAGGTCACATCTGGCTGTAATTCACTTTAATGAAAATTCCTCAAGGCTCCAGGCACAAACAAAAAAAGGAGATGACCGCTGGAAAGTAAAGATGGCAAAAGCAAGGAAAGGACATTTCAGTGTCGCTCCAGTGATAACGCAGCCTACGTTTTGTAAGTTCAAAGTTTGTTCTACTTATAATATTACACGAAAAACTAAGTGCACTGTTGTAATCTCGATGACTATTTCATGCAGCGTACGTCCACAAGCTCCTCCAAGATGTGGAGAAACGGTCTGAGGGCTCTTCGCACAGAGAGACAGCTGCAAGCACAGCTTCAGAGCATCACTTTATGACGGATGCCTATGAAAGACCGTCAAAAGAAGAACTGATTGCTGCTCACAGACACAGATTTGCTCTTCACAATGACTAGTCAATTACACAGTACAACTGTCAGTGAGCTTAACCTAAATGCTAAACAGACTGGATTATTTTTTTTAAATACACAGCGCAACAAACATAGGACAAGCGAGTAGACTGGAACAGCGCTATCAACTGCATGATTTATTGAAAGAACACTAATATATACAAAAATGCTCTGACAACCAAGTGCGCATGTTGGCAGATGTTGTTTTATCTGCGAACATGCGCACTTGGTTGTCAGAGCATTTTTGTATATATTAGTGTTCTTTCAATAAATCATGCAGTTGATAGTCAGCGCTGTTCCTGTCTACTCGCTTGTCCTATGTTTGTTGCGCTGTGTATTTTTAAAAAATGATGCACCAACTAGCTCAACTCACAGTTCTCTTGAGACTGGCATCAGCGACGCAAAGCATTGGGCACTGGAGCCAAGAAAGTTGTTTCAATATGTTTGCTGCGGCTGACAATAGCTGGAGCGCAGTTTCATATGACTTTTGTTGTCTGAGTGAGTGCAATATTGTACCCATATCTCTGCGTTTTCTTTGTGGCTGCGGCTAAGCAAAAATTCCACACAAAACATGCTGCTGTTTGCTTATCGCGGCAACTACACATGGTGTGCGACCGCTCGCAGACCTTTCAAGTTTTATATCAAAGGTGCCGCTTGAAACAAAAGTAAAAAAGGCAGAGCAACTGTGGGTTTAAGGTGTGTAAGGCTAGATTGCGAATAATTATGCCAGTCAGAGTTTTTCAGCTTCTTGAGGCCAAACTAGAAGTAAATGGAAATTTCAAGTGAGCCGGCTTCACAAGTGACCATGTAACATCTCTCTTTTCATGGGCTTGCTGTTCCCCATCCGTTAAGCTACACAGTTTACAAGACAACAGTGTAATTATGCTGATTATTATTATGTGCGCAAAATAATGCAGTGTTCTTAGCGGCAATTTAAACTGCTGAGCGACTCAATCAACTTCATACATATTTTTTTCCTCCTGTCGACAGAAAAACAAATGCTAAGGTAGGAACAAAAGGCTACTAATACAGTAGTTTGACGAGGTTTTTACCCCTGTTTGACATGGACGACAGACAGTCATATTTTTACAGTGATCTGCTAGCGAAAAAAAAAAAATCAGCAAGTAAAAGAAATGTGCAATATGGACAGGTGCTGTGTCAGAAACAAAGTGTGAGAAATGTACATGTATTTACATTCACTTGCCACTGACTCTTGTACACACTTTGAGGAGTATCTTTAACGTGCAGAACATAAAAGAAAGACATGGTGACAAAAAAAATAATAAAGTGTCACATACATTCGAATGTACACCGGCTCAAGCATGAGAAACAACAAGGTGGTCAGTTATAAAACTAAGAAAGCACAGTTTTTCGCCGAGGAGAGCAATTCTCTAGGAATAATCTCGAAATAAAGTCGTTTTCTTTGTTTCTTCGGTGCGTCCTCATCACTGCACGTCATGTGAAACCTTGCAAGAGCCAGATACAGCATGCGTATCCGTATCCTAATACCACATGTTTACCGCGGCGGCTTGTACCTCTCCGGCTCTACCGCTCAGTCGTTTGTGGTGAAACTGCGCACAGAGCTTTGATATTTCGGTAAACTTTATTTGCTCGTAGGAAGTTAGGTAAGGGTGCTTAATTCGTTGCTGCTGCGTAAAATGCAAACCCGCAGTCTGTACCGGGATCGGGGCCTAAAGCCGCCAACGCCGGCACACGATTCCGCGGGTTCGCGCACGGCCGAGCCAAGTAGGCTCAGTTGTCTTAGGTAATTTACTATAAGGCAAAAGTTTATAACCTACAAACTTACTACGAGACAAAATGCAACCTCCATGAGTAGTTTCACGCAATCAAGTCAACGGTTAAGACGGTAGGATTTTAATAGCCGCCACAGTAATGATGCATCACAATGACTAACTCATTGCACCTGTGAAACTGTCGCTTATCTGTGCGATATGTTCAAGCTAGTAAACACATTACTTACCAGCGTATGTTGTCGCCTTGACTTGATCCGAGGTGCGTATTTTGGTTTGGTGGACACAGGAACGGAGCAGCGGTTGCCTCCGAAATTTTGCTGCACTACGTAAGGCGCAGTGGATTGGGGCCCGACATTTAAAGCACCGACTTAACGCTGTAAACCTGTAAGCCGACTTCAAAGTTCATTTCGCATGGGCGACACAAGAAACGAGAACATTCACAGGCGGAAAGTGCCCCGCAAGTACACTGCAAGGAACTGAAACGAGACCGCCGCTTGCGACCGCGCCGCGATTGCCGTGGTGCCTGCGCGAAGGGCAAAGATGCGCGCGTGCGCGCGCGAGACTGGAAGTGCAGGAAAAAAAAGCTTTGAAAAAATGTTTCTGTCTACAGAACATCCTAATTTTCTTTCCTGATAATTAAAAGTTAAGCGTATTTCAATTTTTCTGGCATAAGCGATAGTTTAATGGCTGTGTGACGTCGCAAAGAAGCAGACCAATAGTCATTCGAAAACACATGCACGTAGCAGCGTTGCACAGAGGAGGAGGAGGACTGGCAAAAGTCGAAGGAAAGAACGCGCCAACTTTCGAATGGGATTGTGGGACCTGCACTGCGCGTAGACGTGTATTATTGCGTTCAAATGTGTATCGCAGCATAATCTAGCGACAGATAGTTTGTGAGGAGTGCTCGGGAGGTGTTTGTGGGCCCCTTTAACTAGTCCATCCTATGGGAGACGGACAGAACAGGTGCTCACAGAATGATTTGGAATGCCACTAAGGCAGCCGGTTACCGGCAGAACGCACCTGCGGAACATTACAGCCACGGCGTGCACATCTGTTGGCTCCCTAACGAGTGAGCCTCATTCCCTAGTGAACCTAGATAAGTGCTGCCATGCTACAAAATGACACTGCTAGGACTCTTGGCACTCTTATGACTCATAGCATTGGCACAAGCAGCTAGGTGTAGAGAGGACTGTGACATGCTGTGCTCATGTGCTATGCACCATAATCTCTAATCGCACGTTTGTTTGCTGTATGCCGGTGCCAGCATCTGCATTCATTTTGTGATGCCTCCAAGCTCTCCATCATGGTGTGCGAGTTCTGAGGTCTAGATACCATCCCACTGCTGGCCTCCCTTCAAAATCTTTGGCCAGGCATTCAGTCTTATTTCTTATGCAATTACTTTGAGAGTTTCATCTTATATCGTAAATAAAATGAGCATTTTGAACAGGGCACAGTGGATCCAGTAGTTAGAGCGGAACGGCTAGCAGTAATAAAATTATGTGGCCTGTTTCTGAGTGTCTATTTCATGCACAGGAAGTATTTTCTGGCATGCAGTACTATATTAAAATTGTGATCAAGGCTGCAAAGTTTTGTTCAGGTTCCCACATATTTATGCACTGACCACTTGCGGTATCTGGTCACATTAATGCATCCTTTGGCGAGTCTGCTTACATTTGATGGGGCAACTGCATTGTTGAATGGAATGGGTAAGGAGAGCGGCTTACATCTGTATAGCAGGAAGCATGCTGTGTTTATTTTTCTCTACAACAAAAATAAAACAATGGAAACGTAAATCTGCATTGCCTTTAACGTGGTTGGCATCTCCCATATCGACATTTAGGGGTGCATTAATGTGCCTTCTATACAGAAAGCAGCCTCTAGCTAGCAACGAAGGCAGTTGTAGAGCACCTCGATAAATTATTGTTTTTCAACAAGGCGTTTCCACTCACCGCTAATGGTTCATCATAGTTTGTTGGCACTGACAGCTCCCAGATATGTGTGGAATTGTGTGGAACTGTTTTTCTGCAATTTTATCTCATACAGAAAGCAGCCTCTAGCTAGCAACGAAGGCAGTTGTAGAGCACCTCGATAAATTCTTGTTTTTCAACAAGGCGTTTCCACTCACCGCTAATGGTTCATCATAGTTTGTTGGCACTGACAGCTCCCAGATATGTGTATGACAAACTCTCCTTCATTGTGCCCCCAAACATTTTCAATCACTTTCATATCCACTCCTTTTGAGGCCTCAAGTAAGCACACAGTGCATTATTGAAGGAGTTCCTGCACCACTCTGATGGTGTGCTGACGGCTTGAATCATGTTGAAAGCCGAAGCACCTATCCTTAAATGGGTTTCCTAAGTGCATGGAAGCATGTAGACATTGAGAACTTACAGTAGGCAGCAGCTGTGAAAGCTATAATCAGCCAAACTGGTGGACCGAGTCCCCCTTTGCTGATGGCTTCCCAAACATTCACAGTGCACCAGCTGCTACTGTCTTTCAGAAAGGTAGCCAGCTGCAGAAAAGGGAGGGCAATAGTGGGATTCATATGTGAAAACGTGTTTTGTGAACAAAGAATTATTGCTGCAGAATGCAATTACTTGCAGCAGTACAGCTTCCAAACTTTGCACTGTTGGTCCCACCCTGATGTAAACGTGGATTCGTCGGAAAAGATGGCCTCCTTCCGATCATCTACTGTTCAATGCTCATGTTTCCTTTGAAATTGCAGGCGCTGGAGTTTTGGCTGCTCCGTGAGCTCGGGCTTCTGAGCTGCCACAAATTCATTAAGACCGGCACCTCGCATCTCCTAGTTATCTCTTTGCTTACTTGGAGGTTAATTTCATCCTTATTTTGGTCTTCCTCTCATTTTATTTTATCTGACGTTGCTTTTCCTTAGAGAAGTTTCTCCTTCAGCTCCTAACCCCTATTTTTGTCCACTTATTCACCCTTTTTACAGTCAATGGATCTGCCACAGCAAAAGCATGTTGCTCCTTCAAGAATCAATTATTAGCTCTTTATATTTGCCCATTGACCTCAATTTACTAATGTAGGCACACAAATATCATTGCAACTCATGATAGTTCGAGTTGCCAGGCTCACTTAGCATTGCAGGAGCAGCGAAAAACGAGCATGAGTAGTCTGACACCAGTCTGTCTCGCTTGTATAATTCGGTGTAATACTGATATAATCGATTATGTATCAGGTGGCACTAGTGCCAAGTGTAAATTTTAGCTACCGGTCGTATGCCTTCAGGCTGTTCTTGATGGAGAGTGAAAGACCTGTAGCACATACATGCTATATGTGCTGCAGGAAATGCGGGTTGTACACTGTGGCTAGATGCAATGGCACCAACTTTGAAGATTGTGAGTGAGAGCAGTGCTGCGAAGCGGTTTAGCAAGACTCTGCCAGAGGTATGTTGTCCTCATTAATATTTTTTTTTCTTTCTATATGCGTGTGTTTAAACATGTGTGGAACTGTTTTTCTACAATTTTATCTCATACAGATGAGATTACAGCTAGGCATTGTATATTGCTGATGTATCCATGCGTTGTTCCTGTGTCTTGAAATATATCTGAATAGCAATCAAGATAAGCTGTGACTTCTAGAAGCTTTCCTACCTCCTCCAAAATCTAATATTGCATAGAAGCTAGTTGTGTGCGTCACCCATTGACCTCTCTTTTCTTCCCAGCTAGACGTCTGGGGTTGGCACCTAGCCTGAGTGAGTTGAAAATTTTCTTGCTTCTTGTGTGCCGATTGAACTTGAATTAACTACACAAAACAATATTTTCCGGTGTATGTTTTATATTTGTTTGGTGGAATTTGTTGCATTGTACCACTTTCTGCAATGTGGTGTGGCAGTGCTATAGTTGGTGCTTGTAGCATATAATGCAGTGATTGTTGGAGCAGCATGTTCTACCTGCAGATATTCCGCTTCCCTAAGAGATTTGGCTTGACTTGGCGCTGTGCACACCCTTTGACGTCTGTCACTGCTATGGGTGCTTGTGGTACTTGTACTTTTTTGCTGTCAAATAAAGCCTAGAGGTAAAATCTGCCCCATGTTGTGCATTAATTGCCCTGCTAGATATCTGGAGTTGGCACCTAATGTGTATGGTATGAGCAAGTAAGCATTGCTGCAAGCAGGGGGTGGCACTGGTAGTGATTTATTAAAAAATGCTAAAAAAGGATTCCAGGCACTGGCCACATTAATGTCAGGTTCCTGATCCATGGTTGGCAGAAATATTAAGAACAATGTAAGGAAGTAAGGAATTCAACATGCAAATCATATTAAACGAATTAAACTAATCATTTAAGCAGGCACAAAAAACAATGCATAAAATATGTCGCCATTGACGTGCTGTAAAACAACACTCAAAAACTCCCTATGGAACTACAATTACACCTCCCTCTTATATTCTGGCGAAATGGTGACATCCCGATATCACTGCGGTAGCAAGCAGTACTGCAGGCTGCACTGCGGGCTGCACATGCCGCGCGGACCTCAGCCACTTAATCTGGCAACGCTGTGCTTTTGAAATAGGAAGAATGTCAATAGAGTCCCTCCAACATGCAGATTACCGTACCGCGCTGCTCGCGGGTACTGACAGAGCTCGTATTGTCAAAATATGGACGCTGAACCTGTGATCATGGTGGTGTAGGGCTGTCGACTAAGGCCCTTCTTATCGAGTCCAGATAGAGAAAAATGAACTATACACTGCCTCGGACCTTAATACGGTAACATTCTTTCTCCACTTCCCCTAACAGTGGCCTTGTGCCTGCCGTCATAATAAAGGACATTCAAAAAATAATTTACACTTTCCGTCAAAGAAAAAAAAAGCCCAATGTTCAAAAATTTTACGACAGAATAAAAAGCGATGGTAGTGCAGGCTGATATGCGGCAAGTTTCTTATTTTTGCGATCTTGGAAAGCAGACAGGAACACTCGCTGATTACCAATACAAGGGGAGGGTTGTGGTAGCTTGCTAGTGCGCAAACAATGAGAAGATTTGAATCACATGATCTGTACGAGATCAAGGATGGAGTGCCGGTCTGATGTTTACTTCGGAAAAGTTATCTTCCTTAAGATAGAGCGTACAGGAAAATAAACACCTGGCAAGTACTTGAAGGTCAACGGCGTGAGTAGAAGGAGCTAATAAATCTTGCAGCTTTGTTTTAGACAAAATCACAGATGATCAGTCTTATCACAATGATGAGGATCCCAGTCTAGTGACGCATGCTTTCATTAACATCTCAGAAGCTTTTTCAATACCTTATGCGTATGTTCCTGAATAGGCTTGTATGAAGGTTAATTCTTAAGTTGGTAAACGCAGAACTGCTTCAATCAACATAATAGTAATTGTGTACTAACTCGAGCACACTTCGAATGTGTTTGAGAATCTTAAATATTTAGCTATGTAAAAAGTAATGTTTAACAGCTCATAACGGGATTTCATTAGAAACACTACAGAGTGCGTATTGTGGAATAGTGAAGGAAAACATAATGGTATGAGTGACAAACGATATCGAAAAAGCATGTCTGAAAGTACGCAATATGCATGGAAGCATCGTTTTAACTAACTAAAGGTTAGCAGTAGTGGTTCTCTCATCTAAAAATACAGTAGGGTTCGTTCAATTCTCTTGTCCACTGGTTATATATTTTAACAAACAAAACAGGCGTGGCATTTACATTTGGTACAATGCTTAAGCAAATTTTCCAGGCTAAAGAATTCTTGTGTTCGAACAGGTGAACATTCAGCAAGCGCACAATGAGAAGAGAAGTGATCAAAGTTTACAATATCTTGAAGTTGAGGAGAGCATGTTGCAGGGCTAGTGGTGATCCATGAAGTAAAAAATTTAGCGCAAAAAAAGAACACAAAGGGCAAAGAAGAACACATCAAACGTCTTATGTGTTCTTTTTTTGCACTAAATTTTTTACTTAATATCTTGAAGGGTGGGGACAACTTAGTAAGTGATATATATATATTACCTTACCAAAGAATGAGATTGCTTACCTCCAGTCTGTCACCAAGTAGTAATGCTACCATACACATATTTGATGTATTTGTTAACATCATTTGTCTCTTCCTTCTCTTTCAATGTTTTCTATTGTCTTTGTCCATTTTACAGGTAATGTAATGTAAGAATGTTGAAAGAATGTAATGTAATGTAAGAATGAAAGTAGCGAGATGTATTGGAATGTTAAACCGCCTTCGAAATCTTATCCCTGTCAGGCTCAAAAAGCAGCTCTATTTCTCACTAATACACTCTCTCTTTAATTACTGTTGTTTAGTATGGGGTACCAGAATTAAGACTGATAATGACAGACTATTTGCACTGCAGCAGAGGGCCATTAGAGCATTATAAGGAAAGTTTAGACACTGTAACTTTCATGGCAACACAATATCCTACCTTTTCATGATATATATAAGCAGAAATTATCTGTGTACTTTCTGAGGTGTCGAGCAATTATAATAGATTTTCTAGTCATTATCTAAATAGGGATACTGGTCACAATCTGCGGAGGACTTTCATTGTTGTAGATAAACCTCGGACTAATTATGCTAAACAGATAAATTGATCATCAAATCATGAAACTATGTAATAATTACCCAGACATACTTGATATCGCAAGAACAAGTAGAAGTCTGCCAACTTTCAAACGGAGAATAAAACCTCTTTTCACTTCAATAGAAAACCAAATACATGACTAAAGTAGATGTGAAATCACAATGTATTGTGCTATTCCTTTACATTGTTCCAGAGCTTCATAACGGCTGTTACATTTCCTTATGTTTTGTTATTGGCACGTGTCTGAATGCGTATTTTGTACTGCGGTGATAGTTTTTAACTCTGTGTTTTTGTTTCATGTGTAGTTATATACGGTGAATATTGTTGTATGTAGTTTCATGTGCATTGCCTGTACTTTGTACCCACTGCTGTTGCGCCCAGTGGGGCCAGGACCTTGTCAGGAGACTAATTACCTCCTTTTGTCCTGCCCCACGGGCAGTACCATGTATTGCCCACACAATCACTGAATAAAAACCCTTCAAATAAAATTGGATTTGAGAAAGCGCTCGTGTGTGTGGGTCTTCTTTTTTTGAGCTACTTTTTCAATATGCAGCACCTGTAACTTGCGCAGTTTTCTGTCCTCGTACTATTAAGGTAGTATAGTTACAGACAAGTGAGGAATTACTGATTTTCTGTAAACTACACACTATTCCACAAAAAAGGCATATTAATAAAGCTAACTTAATAAGTCGAAGGCTATGCTATTTAAGCAAATAAGAAATATAAGGCGCCAAATTGCATATCCTTTCGGAACCCGATATAATAGTGACATGGTTAAAATGCACTGGTCAAGCTTCAGAGCCTCAAATTGGTTAAGTATAATACAGTCACCCGTTTTAGAGTTAAGCTCAACGTTACGTTTTAGCAACAAACTTTCCCGTGGTACATGGTGAAATGTATTTGAACAGTACATAAAAATTGCACCGTAAATATTTCCTTTATTCACAGTTATAGGACGTATATAAGTAACGATGATAATGAATTGCAGTATCAAACATATTGGAATACCTAAGCTCTACCTCGAGGGCTAGACAGAATATCAGCTTTATGGTCCATTCGGGTGCTTTTGTACCGAGGTGAAAGACGGCATGACGTATACAGAAACCCTTTTTGTACCTAAGCTGCACAAGCATTCCTCAAATGGCCTACGGGGTAGCGTGTGACTCGCAACCAAGTGCCCGCTAGGCCCAAAGCGGAACATTTTTTCTAAAAATTAATTTTAAGGGGAAATGGTTTACTCTATATAATATATAGTTACACAGTCTGTGATTGTGCTTATCGCTCATTAAAAGATATTTATGTAGCATTTAAATGTCGCCAATTGAGGTTATTAGAGGAGGCACGTTCACTTTTTCCATTACATACTGTTTTATTGTGATTTATATGTGTTTCATTGCTTGTTTCTGTTTCAGTTCTTGTTTTGGTTCTGTGGATTGTCTTGTACTTGTCTTTAGATTTGTGTTGTGACGTCGTTTTTCTTGTATATATATATACCGTGTCCCGCCAATAAACAAGGCTCTGGCGGCGCAGCAAGCCATCTCCCGCAATGCCTAAAACCGCACAGTCGAGACCGCGCATACTGTAGTGGAACTGCCACTCGCTGCGCCGCCGGCAGGCTGAGCTCGTGGAACGGCTGCCACAGCACCCCTTTGACGTCCTCGCCCTGCAAGAAGTTTACTGTCGAGCAGAGGACATGAAACTGCCATGGTACATCGGATACGGCAGTGAAAGCGAATGTGGAACGACAGTCTGCACAGACTCCCCGTGCCGCAACAGCAGCCACCCCCCTGGAAAACCTCGTGTTGCCCTATATATACGCGCGGACATACCGCACCTCGTGCATGATGTCGCGAGTGCACCCGTTGAGTGTGTGGCGGTGACGGTTCGCGTGGGACACACAGACACCGGCGTGGCAAGCATATATGTTCGCCCGGGCACACCCTGTGATGTGACATACCTGCGCAAGCTAAGACACAAGCTTCCCAGGGACTGTGTGATATGCGGGGACTTCAACGCGCATCATGCCGCCTGGGGCTCTTGCCGCAACGACCGTCGCGGAAAGGAGTTACTGAATGCGACGCTAGCCGCCGGACTCCTCCCAATAAACAAGGGGCTCCCCACTTTCAGCAACGCGCAGGGAGCGGCGCCCACCGCAATCGACGTGGCGTACGCAACTCAGGACTGCGCGCGTGCCTACGAGTGGACAATCGTGCCGGACACACACGGATCGGACCATTACCCTATCGCCCTCGTCTCATCAGGGACACGTCCCAAAACAAGATCATACAGGGTGGTGCAGTGGTCGCGATTTCGTGAACTATACCTATGCGCTAATATAGACTCCGGCGCGGGCCTTCTCGGGTGTGTGGCGCAGTGTGCGCGCGACGCCACGAAGATCTGCAAGGTGCCGTACGGGACCCCCGTCCCTTATCCAGAAACCCTAAACCTCTGGGCCGACCGAGGGCGCGCACAGAAACGCTTCCTTCGCACGCGGACGGCGCCGCACAGAACAGTATATAATAGAATGGATGCTGTCTACGACGACGAAACCAAAGCTGGGCCGCCCTCTGCAACACTCTAGAGGACCCACATAATTAGTCGCGCGCATGGCGCATCTACAGCACTACTGGAGCCCACTCTACCAAGGTGCCCCGTCCTCGCAGTGGCCATCCATCTCAGCGGAGGAGCTGGTGGAGCGCTTGGCGGCGCAGTTTCTTTGTTTTTGTCTTAACTGAATAAAGTTTATTCACTCACTCACTCCCAACGGCGCCAGCGACACGCCCACCTCCCTCGGCGCTAGCACTGCCAGCGCTTCATCGCACGCCGCAGGTGCGCGAGCGAGTACGCGTCCTGTGCGAAGCGAAATTCAACCCTCAAGAGCTGGACAGGGCGCTGGCCTCAAAGAAGAAACGCAGTGCACCGGGTGAGGACGGCATCACGTACTAAATGCTCCGGAACCTGGATTCCCCACAGCGAGCTGCCCTTCTCGCCGCCTACAACGAGGCGTGGGAGAGCGGCACCCCCCCCCCCCCCCCTCGGAGAGCTGCGGTCATCCCGATTCTTAAAAAAGGAAAACCAAGGAAGCATCTGTCTTCCTACCGTCCGATCTCGCTGACAGGAGGAGGAGGAGGAAAAAACTTTATTAAACGAGCGAGTTTGGACCCTTCAAGGGCCCAGGGCCACCGCACGGCCCTCACATTACGCGCATGTGTCCAGGTCACGTAGGGCCATGGCACTGGCACCCCGGTCCACACAGCGAAGTTGTATGTCCAGGTCCTGCAACGTAAGGAGGGCCTCCCATGATCCGATGGCGGGCTGTCCCTGCGGGGGAGGATCGGCAGGGCAGCCGAAAAGAATGTGGTCCAAGGTGGCGTGCAACTCTCCACAGAGTGCACTCAGGGGAAACGGGTCGGTAGTAGGATAGGCGTTGAGGGGTCAGAAGCGTTCGGGTTTGAAGACGCCTCCAGAGGATTTGTTGGGGGTGGGGAGGGGGGTAGAGTCGACGGGCAAGGCGTGCTTGGTGTGTGAGCTCAGAAAATGTATGTGCCCGCTCCCTCGAGAAATCCCGGCATGGGTCCCCATTTGCCCGGCTAATAATTCCTCGGGCTATGCTATCGGCGGCCCCATTTCCGGGATTGCCAGAGTGAGCCGGCACCCATATAAGCTCAATACGCCTGTCAGAATTCAGGGTGCACATTCTCAATATTTGCCACGCGGGAGGATGGACGCGTCCGCGGGCAAAGTAAAGTATGGCTGTTTTGGAGTCGCTAAGTATGTAAGCCGCATCTGTTTGGGCGATTGCTAAGGCTATAGCCACTTCCTCTGCTTCTTCCGAGTTACAGGGAGGGTCTATGAAGTGACTGAGTGGGGGGGGGGGGGGGGGGGGCTGCTGGATTGTAGGCCACAGCTACCGAATGGTCTGAACCACATGCGGCGTCCACCCAGCGGACATCCTCTGCAGTCCCATAGTGTTTATGGAGAGCTTTGGCTCGCGCGACGCGGCGGGATTGATGGTGTTCTGGGTGGACGTTCTTAGGAAGAGGTTTGAGGATAAGCGCTGAATGCACGGCCTGAGGGAGAGGGTTTAACTCTTCAGCATGTGCGGGTATGCGAATGCCGAGAGTATCTAGTATATGTCGTCCTGTTTGCGTGCCAGCCAACCGAAGGTACTTTGTGTACCGATGTGCCTCTATAAGCTCTTGTATATTGTTGTGCATTCCTAGTTTTAAGAGCCTGTCCGTGCTAGTGGTCTTCGATAGGTTGAGCGCTGCTTTGGTAGCCATGCGGATTAAGGCATTGATTTTATCTTTGTCTGCACAGGAGAGGTTCAGGTAAGGAGAGGTGTAAAGAATGCGACTGAGCACAAAGGCATGTAGTACCTTTAAATTGTCAGCTTCATCTAGGCCGGCTCGTGAGTGTGAAACCCTTCTCTAAAGATGGATGACGGAGTATGTAGACTGTTTTAGTGCCTTCAGGGTAAGGTCGTTTTTCCCCGTGTCCTGTAAGTTCAGACCAAGAATGCGGAGGTTGGGGGTTTGTGGTATGGGAGTATCGTGCAGATAAATTGTTATGGGGGCGGTAGGAACCCGCCGCGGCCGGAGTAGAAAGAGTGCTGACTTTGTCGGGGAGCATTCAAGGCCAATTTTTTCCATGTAGGTAGATATAGCTGTGGCCGCTTCTTGAAGTGTAGATTCTATGTCTCCATCCGAGCCGTATGTGATCCAAACCGTGATATCATCCGCGTAAATGGTGTGTCCCGAGTGTGGGATACTGCTTAAAGCCTTTGCCAGCGGGATCATGGTAATATTAAAAAGGAATGGCGACAACACTGCGCCTTGCGGGGTGCCAATGTTACCAAGTGTGAAAGAGGGGGTCTGTATATCATCTGTATATCAGGGAGGCGGTGCGTCCGTTCAGGAAGGCCCTGATATAGTTATAGGCCTTAGGCCCTAGCTGCAGCTCTTGAATGCCTTGCAGGATAGCACTGTGCGTGACCTTATAAAATGCTTTGGTGAGGTCTACTGCCAGTATTGCTCTGGTGTGGTGTGGCATATATCATTGAGGATAGCATTTGAAATCTTTAGTAGGGCGTCCTGCGCCGATAAATGAGCTCGAAAACCTAGCATGCTATGGGGATACAGTCCATGGGAGTCCATGTGTTGCGTAAGACGTGTGAGGATGACATGCTCAAAGAGTTTCCCCAGACATGATGTCAGGGAGATGGGACGGAGATTTTGGGCATTTATGGGCTTGTTTGGTTTAGGAATAAATATTATTTTACCGTGCTTCCATTCATCCGGCAGCTGCCCCGCTTCCCAGCAATCGTTAAAGTATTCAGTGAGCAGGGAAATAGAACGGTCATCTAGGTTTCTGAGCATGACATTGGTGATTTTGTCCTCTCCAGGGGTTGAGTTGCGTAGCTTAAGGAGGGCTGATCTAACTTCGATCTCCATAATGGCGGCATCTAGGGAGGGTTGATCAGGGCCTATGTAGTCTGGATAGGATATTGCTTGGCCCACAGTAGTATAAGTTGATTGCAGTTGGGCTAGGAGCGATTGCTGACTACATCGATGTTTATGGTTAAGCCTTTTGAAGGTAAGCCAAGTTTCCTTTTTATTTTGTGTGGGGTCTATCGTGTCGAAGAAGATGCCAGGCCCTGGAGGAGGAGAGATTACCTCGCAACCCATCGCATATTTGGTGCCAGCTATGTTTACTGAGGGCGGTGCTGTGCTCCTCTACTTGCTTTTGAATTTGATCCAGTGTAAGTTTAAGCTTTCGATTATGCTTATGTTTTTTCCAGCGCGCAAGGATACTTTTCTGTGCTTCGAGAAGGTGCATTAACCTACTATCTGCAATGGGAGTCTCGGGGGTGGTGTCTAAAGTTTGCGTGAAAGCCTGGACATCCTCCTTGATCTGTGTCATCCATGTGTGGAGGTTAAAGGGGGTCTTTAATGTTCTGGCCTCTCTGTGCTTACGCAGATTATCCCAGCTAGTTTGCCGGACACGGTAGATTTTAGCTTTTTTCGCAAAGTCAAGCTCTATAGGAGGAGGCGGAAGAAACTTTATTAAAAAAAATATATAAACACTCCCAGGAGGACCTCTTAGTCCAGGAGCCCTCTGGCTGTTCCTTCTAGCTTAGCCCGCTCGACCAGCCGTAACTGATCTGCAGGTTGCGTGGCTCTATAGTTATTATATAATGGTCACTGCCCAGGGTCTCATTCGAGTTGCTCCATACCAGTGTTGGAAGGTTTCGGCCGAATGTAAGGTCTGGGCTAGTATCGGTGGTGACACTATTGCCGATTCTTGTAGGTGTGCTGAGATCGTTATATATAGAGAGGCCCTGCATCTAAAGGGTGTTGTGTAATTCTGCTCCTCTCTTGTTGGTGCGCATGTAGCCCCAGTCTACATGTGCGCAGTTAAAGTCGCCTATAATAATGAGGGGTCCTTTTTTGCCAGTGTGGATGCAGCTTTAATGAGAGCAATTAATTCGGAGACCGGCTGTCTCGGAAGGAGGTAACAGTTAAGGATGAATAGGGGATAGGATTTCTGAGCAGACGGGATTAATTCTAAATATGTGTGAGCCACCGGGGAGTGTATTTCGTGACAAGTGTATGGAATTAAGTGTTGAACACACGTGGTAACCCTAGGGTTAGGAGTGATGTAAGAGGGTACCAGAGCGTATCCTGGCAATGATACATTTGTTCCAGCATCCTGAAACGCTAATATATCGGGGTGTGTGGAGAAAGCAGAGAGTAGTTGCTGCAGGGGGTCTCGTTTGCGGCGAAACCCCCTGCAGTTCCACTGCAAAATGCGTAGTCGGGGGTTACTGCCTCCTGTCGACAGGGCCATGCTGGAGGGTAGGAGGGCGAAGGATGGAAGTTGGTGTAAGGTTGTCAGCTGGGGTGTTCGAAGACATTCCAGCAATCATTTTTGGAATCTGTTGCATAATGGCTGTGGTTACTTGTCTGATAATTGTTTCTGTAAGCCTAGCCATGGCGGTTTCAATGTACGTTTGAGTCTGAGCCAGAATCTTGGCTTCTAGGTTTTGGGCAAAGTCTTTGAATTTGGAGTCAATGTCTGGAACGTCTTCTGGTCTCCGTTTTTTTTTGGGGGGAGGGGGTGTGAACGATTGGGGTGTTGGCGATTGAGGGGGTTGGTTGGATGTGGAAGGGGAGGGGGTGTGAACGATTGGGGTGTTGGCGATTGGGGGGTTGGTTGGATGTGGAAGGAATAGAGCTAACAGCTGCCCTTAAATGCCTTACCTCTTCCCGCAGGAGTGCTATCTCTTCCTCCCGCAGTGATGTTTGGGGTGTACTGCTGGCTTTGGTCCAGGCTGGCTGGCGATCCTGACGAGGCACTACGGGTGGAAAGTCCTTTGCCGTGGGCACTGCTGTTTTGGGTTTCGGCGCTGTCCGTCGTCGAGGCTGGGGGGTCCTGGCTTTGCATGAGCCTGTACCGGTAAGGTGGTTCCCACCACAAAGAATGCATTTCGGCGTGCAAGTGTCTTCTTGCCTGTCGTGATTCTCTCCACATCGGGGACAGAGTCCGCTTTTTGGGAGAGGGCACACATCGTACCTGTGACCAGGTTTCCGGCAGTTTGTACAAGCTTCAGGGCTGCCCTTGTATTTGGTGCATCGATGTACAACACACATGTACTTGATGGTGTGGGGTACCGGACCAGAAGCAAATGTTATTAGAATTGACGACGTTTTCCCCATGCGTCGAGCCGCTATGATATTGGCCTCCGGGTTGCGATACTGCAAGTCCTTTAGTATTTCATCTGGTGCTTCATTCCAGTATGCACGGGAAATAACACCCTTGACTGCCGCTGGAGATGCCGCGATATACGCGGCTACCGGGAATTTCTTGCCATCTATAGGGATTTCCTGCATGTTCACTAAGGCGAGAGCTGTTGCCTCCGCCACCGTCGCTACCGTGAAGGTATTTTTTGTGGGATGAACTCTGATGCGCAGTTCGCTCATCACTGAGCAGCTCGGAGTTGCATGCAGTGCCTGCAAGAGACTTGGAGCTGGAAGCTTTTCCAGGGAGAGCCCGCCTCTCGGGCGAAATACGACTCGGATCGTGCCTGCCGGCAGCGCGGCAAGTTGTTTACTTTTGTGCACAACCGCGCGCGTCATGCGTAGTAAGTGCGGCGTCTCCTGGAGCGGGGCTCGAGAGGTTCCAGGCGCAGCGTCCGACGGCGCGCCGGCGTTGCTTCCGTTAGGGTTGCCGTGACCTGAGGCCGTTGATGGGTTTTTTGAGGCCGCGTTTGAATCTGAGGTTTGAGCTCGATAAGCACGTAGGACAGTTTTCCACTCACCAGGGCGATAGTCTTGTGGGTTGGGTATCTCTGCATCCACTGGTTCCTCCATGGTTGTTGGGGACTGAGGAACGCGACGCGCCGGACAGGGTCGCCTCGATGAGACGAGGCCTAGTGCGGCGGCGTGGCTGTCAGAGGCGTTTTCACTGGATGATTCTCGAAGATCGCAGGGCACATCCAAAAGATGGCAGCGGTTAGGGTCCGTGTACCTTCCTGGATCCGTTGATCGTTTTGACGTGTCACAGGAAAGATTGGCGGAGCTGTTGCGAACCGCACCCGCTCCACAGCACACGGACGTCAGCAGCGGGGAAGGCGATGGAGACCATGGCGCTGCGCCGGCTTGACTGGATAACCGCAGCAAGCGATACAATCGCCTCCCAGCAGAGCGGATTCCGCCGAAATCGCGCCACGGCGGACTGCATTGCGGACGTCGTGGCAACACTACAACAGGCGAGGAAAACAGGGCAGGCTGGGTTCCTGATCCTACTAGACATAAAAAGCGCATTCGACATGCTGCCGCACTGGGCAATTACGGATGCGCTTGCTGCCATATGGGAGTACACGGCAGGTTATACAAGTCCATTGAGGCCTTCCTCTCCGACCGAGCAATGTACGTGTGTGCGCGTGGGATCGACGACAAGCACAGACCACTCAGTGCCTTGTGGAGTGCCGCAGGGAAGTGTCCTCAGTCCCTTCCTCTTTAATGTTGCTCTTGCGCAGCTCCCAAGTTCATCCCAAAAAAGGCCAGGAAAGTGATGCGCGTGACCCTGTACGCGGACGACATCGCAGTCTTCGCGCGCTGCCCAATTCGGCACACACGCAGGACAAGAAGCGCACTGCAAGCGACGCTCGACGCGATAGCGGGCCACCTGCGAACGCTGGGCTGGTGTTCTCACCACAGAAGTGCGAAGCACTCCTCACGCACCCGAAAAACTTTGTGGCGCGCAGAAGCAACAAGCCGCTCTCAGTAGACGGCAGCCCTCTTCTTTGGACGATGACGGTGACCTACATCGGCGTACCAGGAGGCTAAGCGGCAGTGCAGGGCAGCTAAAACAACAGCGTGCATCGCAATACGCTTCCTGGTAAGGGGAGAGGGCTGCTCACCAGCTCACTGCCTCAGACTTCATGAGGCGGTTTCGACAGAGCAAGGCAGCTGTACGCCCTCCCCCTGCTCGGCCTCTCCACCGCACAGTGGAATAACATACACACAGCGCATCGCTGTGCCATCAGAGAGCTGTATGGGCTGCCGCGGAGCTCGAACAGTGCACGAACATATGCCGAGACCCGCTCATGGCCTGTCTCGCTCCGCGCGCAGCTCACCGCCCTCAACCATGTTGAGCGGATGCAGCGATCTCGCAGCTGCACAGAACTCATCAGACACCTCCGAGCGCAGCCCCTCTCCCACATCGGAAAAACAGAGCAACTCTACGAGCAGCTGCTCGGCCCGCCACCACCACCTGGGCCACTCCCCCCACCGCCGCATTGCCCTCGCCCGCTCAGCATAACAACCGAGCTACCGAGAATCCGCTCCAAGCGCAAAGCACCACGCTGCGCGCTGCAGCAGGAGGCGGTGGCGGTGCTTTACGAGGAGCACGCAGGGCTTACACTGGTGTTTACGGATGGCTCCGTCCGCGAGGATGAGAACAGCGCAACTGCTGCCTGCACGGCTCCAGAGCTGAGGACATCGAGGCAGTGCAGGCTGCAGATGCCAGCCTCGTCTATGACATCTCATGGCCATCTCCCTCGAGGCAGACCTCATTCGCCAACACAACATATCAAAGGCTGCCATATGCACCGACTCCAGGGTCTCCCTTGAGGCTTTGCGCAACCCTGATGGAGGCACACGGTTGCTAAGGATTGTGGCCGCCAAGCTTTATCAGCTCTCCGAAAACGGCTCCGACCTGACCCTTCAATGGGTCCCATCACATGTCGGTGTCGACGGCAACGAGGCGGCCGACGCTCTTACGGGGGCCGCGCACCACCCGGACACACCGCTGACTCAGCTGGTGACGCCGCATGACAGCGCCCGCCTCGTCATAAGGAGACACACCCGCGCTCTCCACCCGGACTCCCGGATTGCGAATTCAACATTATTCGCAATCATCAACACACTGAAGTTCGCGCGGGGAGACTACATCCTTCTTCTGCATGTCCGAATTGGATGCGGCTGGTCATCTGACCGGCGAAAGCGGCTCCCAGCTGGTGCTCCTGCGTTCTGTGCGTCGTGCGGTGACGAGGAAAAACTTGAACACATCCTGTGTACGTGCCCAGCCACCGCGCAGCGACGTGCGCATATGCAGCGGAGCTACCGCGACCTGGGTCTGCCCAGCGCCACGCTGGATGACATCCTACTCCCGGCCGGATCGACCAGCCCGCTCCAGAACTTCAGCTCTCAAAAACCTGCTGGCTTCCGTGGGAGCCAGTAACCTCCGCCCCCGCCTTTAACGCGGGCGCGACCAGCCGCTAACAGCGGTCCGCGGACAGAGCGCGGGCATCCCCGCATGGACCTGTGCCGGTGTGTGTGTGTGTGTGTGTGTGTGTGTGTGTGTGTGTGTGTGTGTGTGTGTGTGTGTGTGTGTGTGTGTGTGTGTGTGTGTGTGTGTGTGTGTGTGTGTGTGTGTGTGTGTGTGTGTGTGTGTGTGTGTGTGTGTGTGTGTGTGTGTGTGTGCGGGACTTGGCCGAGCGGACGTGACCCAGGGAAGGGTAGGGACGCCTGGTCACACAGTGGGCGCCAGAGTAGCCAGCTGTACCCCCCTCACAACAACTCTGGAATATGTCGCCCCTGCTTCGCCAGCGCCCAAGACCCGCGAAGCTCTTCATCGGCTCCGGGCGGCGGCCGCTTGGCTCACAGGAGCCTTGCTCTCCCTAGCAAAAAAGACCAATAGGGAGCGTTATTGGTTCTATAAGAATCGGTATTGGTTCTGTAGGTATTCTATGTGTTTTATCTGCATTTCTATGAGACTTATTCAGAAACTCATAAATCTTATAGACTGGTACATATTTGTCCTATAGGCAATAGTATTGGTTTCATAGGTTTATCTGTGGGTTGTATAAGAAAAGTATCAGACCAGTGCAGAAGCCCATACATCTTATAGGCTGATACATGCTTGTCTTGTAGACTACTACATGTTGGTTCATGTGTCTGATACATCAGTATGCCTTTGTTTATGGGTCTTGCATGCAGGATCAATAGTTGGAAATTTTAGGTCTTTGTCATTGTTTCCTTTTCTATCTCGGACACATCCCCAAAACTCACGCATTCATCCCGTTTATTGAGTGTTGCCGTAACGTACAATATTAGCCGCAATAACAATTGAGAACGCCGCGACACAAAATATTCTCATCTAATTCTGCGCGCGGTCTCAACAAACTACGTACGGTTGGAGCCGCAAGACGCGCGACGCTGTTGCTACTGGATCACTGAATGGAGATGGGAAAGCACGCGGATATAGCACGGTGCAGAGCAGGGCGGTGAAATGGATTAAGAGGCGCGCGTCCAAGCAACTGCAACCGCCGCCGAAGCGAGAGGAGTCGACATCGAGCACGTGATGAGTACGGCTCGAACTGCCGACGCGGCAGCGCGATGCCGGCGGTGCTTCGCAGCGGAGAGGTAGGTCTCCTTTCTCTCACTCCAGCGCAAGCGTTCCCGTGCTGGCCTGAAACGAAGAGGCGTCCGTGTGCTGTGCGATGTCAGTGCACGTTAAAGATCCCCAGGTGGTCGAAATTACACCGTAGCCCTCCACTACGGCTCCTCTTTCTCTTTTCCACTTTCACTCCCACCTTCCTCCCTTCCCTTACGGCGCGGTTGCGGTGTCCACAGAAAACAAGTGAGACAGTTACCGCGCCTTTCCCTTCCTATAGGGGAGAAAACCTGGGCCAGGGGGCGCTGCGCCGCTCTGTGCATCAGCACCCTCCATGGAGACCCCGTCAAAACCTCCGCGCAACGCGGCCGCGTCGTCTGCTCCCCGCCGCATCGAAAAGCGTGCTGTCGTCTGCTCCGCGCTGCTTTCCAGCACGTGTTTGCGAGCGGTTTCTTTCCTTCTCCGGCCACGTTCTGGCCGCCGTCGCGCTCCAATAAAGGGGGATACAGTGAACTGGAATAAAAAGTGACGGCGCGCTTTTTCGCAAAACTTGTGTGGAAACGGTAACGGGATGGTTGTCGGCATTTTTTAGGTATCTCGTACCGCCCGTATCTCGCACCTCTGTACCTGGCGGTGCCGCAGCAGCCATCGCGGAACCAAGTCGGCCTCAACAAACAGATATATGTCATTAATGCCGTCACTTGCGTTTATGAAGGAAAAACACATACGTCAATCTTTCTATCCTCATACGCGATCCTGCTTCGAGAGCTCAAAACTGCGCATTCGCTAGAGGAGATAACTGAAGGAATTGTACAGCGTAGCTGTGGAATTAAGAAGACAAAGGTTTACTTGGAAAGATGTCCCCGCGTGCATGGAAGGTCGTCAGGCATTTCTTCGCTCTTCTTCTCGTGGAGAGAGGAAATTGCCGCAAAAAAAATGGCATGCCGCGGCTTCTCGTCAGTGACCCAGGTCGTTAAGAAACCTGGCCCTCATCGTTAAAGGCAGATAGGTCATTGATTTCGGATGACAGCGCCGCAGCAGCGAACTCCCCCTGACCGCTGTCAGCAGGAACCAAAGGGTAAGGCGGCATGCTTTGTGCCTTTGTAGGGAACGCGTCCTAAACACGCCGAAAACAGGCCCCACGGCGCCGGTAGCATCGCCTAAAACGTCTGTCCCCAAAGAGTTGAATAGGCCTCTTTTTAAGTGCGCAGTCACAAATAGAAAGGAAGCTCCCCAACCAGCGGCCGGAGCCCTCGTCGCTGTGTACACGCGTATCAATTCTCAACAAGAAGGCTGGACCCTTCATTCTCTGAACAACATGGACAGACATCAAGAGGTGCCGCCTCAAGTCCTTCAAAATACCTGTCGCTTGCCTCTGCCTTCAAGTAGCGAATTCGTGTTCATGTTGATTTTTTTTTAATTGTCTGAGCCTGCCACCAAGCCTTCTTTGAAAACAATGTCCGCGGCGATCAATTAATAATAATTTCTCACTTTCGAAAGAACCGATAAAAAACGTGCCTCCAGCCAGCCTCTATGTCAGCCGGGGCACAGAAAAAAGCGAAAATAAGAAGCCCCACTGGCAATGAGCGCCGGCTTTGAGCGCGCAGACGCGCGACCATCCCCCCTCGTCCTCATTCTCCTTCTCCCGCTCCGCGTGCACGTGCGGCTGCCTGTAGCACGCGCTCCCGAGCGAGCGGGCTGCGCAGACTCCGGAGACAGCCGTGCGCAGCACGGGCGCGGATGCGCGTAGGTTTTGTAGTTCCTCTCCGCTCCGCTAGAAACCGAGCGCTGGCGTCGCGGAGCAAACTCCAGCTTTGGTTCCCTATAAATCAATCAATCAGTAGCCCGTGCTGGCCTCTCTCATCCTCCTTTCCACCTCTCCTCTAGGCGCGCATGCGCAGCTCCGTAGAGGCATTGGCGCTAGCGCGATCGCTGATCGGGCTGGCGGCAGTTCGGTCGGTGCCCTGTATTTATAAATTTTCGCCGTTTTTCGGGGTGTTCTCGAGGATATCAACGTTCCAGCGCACGTTCAGCTTTTGATCAGGTGTGTGTGCATCACTTGCAACTTCGGGCTGACGGTTATACTTTGTCAGTGTATGATGTAGCTTTGCGTTGCAGAATGTCGTTGCCTGCGCACCAACAAAGGAATTTGAATCGCGTGGTGTGATATAACGCAGCGTCGAGTTTGAAAGTTGTCGGCACGATTTCTTCAAAGTATTGATGGACCTTTTTAGCGTTAATCTGTTTTCGAATATCGTACGCACTATGTTCAAGTGGCAGAACCTGTGGTGAGGCGCAAGGCGGAATGTTGGTTCAGCAGCTACCTCGGCGTTCAATAATGGCGGCGCCTCTCCCAACTGCCTCCGCATGAATACGCGCGCAATCGCGGTTGCCTGTATATGTGTGGACCGGTTTTTTGAAGTTGTGGTGGTGTCGCGCTCTTGAAATCGCTTATTTTTCAAGCTGTAACGCAATTTTTTATTCTTTCAGGCGCCTTAGTATTCGAGAGACTACATCATCGGGCCGAAATCCGCAATCTTGGAATCGAGGGCTACCTAGATGCAGTCAATGTTTGGATTATGTGCCAGTATGCGTTGCCGCTGTCATTGTGAATTAAAATGTGGATTAACATGTGTATACATGCACCTGGTGCGTAACTCATCCCTAGAAAATGGAACATAGCTGCCCTCTCCTTTCAGGTGTGCGGAGAGGTAAACACCCGCAGCTACTCGATGAGACCAATATTCCATAGGGCCTTCAAAACCAATAGGAAGCCTACTGGTTTTGTAGGTCTATCAGATCATTGACAGCTATGGGTGTACTAGCATTACAGACCTATCAGTTTTACCAGATGCCATAGGACCGATAAAACCATAACCTACGCAACCAGTAAACAATTGACCTATAAAACCAATACTCCAGCAGACCTGTAAAACCAATAGGATAGGATACCCATAAGACCAATACTCTGGCAGACCTATAAAACCAATATCAACAATCTGATAGGCTATTAGTTTTCAACTGGATTTTTTTGCTAGGGCTGTGCCGTCCACGCACTGCAGCGGCAACTATCATTGGCCCCGGGCGGCGAGAGTGCGCCTTACACGCGCTCACACTCTGTGGTTAGGGGGGGGGGGGGTGAGAGCCGAACCGCCGGGATCGGAAGGGCCACATTGCGCGCTGAAAAGTGGGAAAGGGAGACGTGGTGCAGTATGCATCTGCTCCGACGCCACTTAGCACGCACAGAGTCCACCCTTTCAGCTGTAACTAACCCCGATACAGGTTCCATTGAAAAAACACCTGAGGGCATTTTGAAATTGGCAAGGCAGTTTTATGTTAATTTGTACACAGCTCCTCCTCCGTCAACGACCTCTTTTCCTTTTGAGAGGCCGTCAAAAATGGTAGATGTCCCAGGTGGTCCTTTAGAGGCAGAGGAAATTTTAGCAGCCATTAAGGCTTCCAATCGGAATCGTAGTCCAGGGACGGACGGCCTCCCCGTTGAGTTTTACGTCAAATTTTTGTTGCAACTGGGGGGTCCTTTCACCTGATTAGTGAATAGGCTCCCTAGTGAGGGGGCTTTGTCAGATACTCAAAGGGAGGGGCTGATCACTCTGCTGTGTAAGGACGAGTCGAGACGCACTGACCTGAGAGCCTGCCATCCCATCACGCTCCTGAACTGCGACTACAAGCTCATCGCGAGATGCCTGTCCAAACGGTTAACATTTCCTTGGCGACCTATTAGGTCCGTATCAGGCTTGTTGTGTTCCAGGCCGCTCCACGCAGCTTCATGGTTTCGCCCTTAGAGACCTCTTTCTTTGGGCGCAGGCGCGTAATGTATCAGGCATTCTTTGTTCTTTTGACTAAGAGGCATTCGACATCATTAGTCATGCTACTTGTTCAGAGTGTCAGAGGAGGCTGGCCTCCACTCTGATTTTCAGAGGATAGTGAGAGTCTTGTACTTAAGGCCTACCTCTGCGGTAATAGTTCAAGGTATGGTTTCGCAGGCTTTCGATGTAGGCCGTGGAGTTCGACAGGGATGTCCCATATCACCTGCTCTCTATGTGCTTGCAATCGAACCTCTCCTCCAAATACTAGCAAAAGACTCCCAGATAGGCAGGTTCCCGTTACCGCCAGCCTCTCCGCCTGTCCCCATGTTTGCCTATGCAGACGACCTGACTATCGCGTTTCCGAGCGAAGCATCTGTGTGCTCCGTCCTGAACGTCATAGAAGGGTACTGCAGGGCTAGTGGGGCTAGGCTGAATAAATCCAAGAGTGCCACCCTGTATATCAGGCAAGCACCATCCAGTCCAAACCCCTCTCATGGCCTTCCTGTGAGGGATGAAGTTCGTATACTAGGATTTCACTTCCGTTCCGACGGGTTGTCAGAGACCAACTGGCCTCTTGCTAAAGAGAAGCTTGAGAAGAGAGTTAGAGAATATGGGACGTTGGCGTGCCCTCTCACGGCGCGGGCTACTGTCGTTCGGTCAATTCTGTTCTCGTTCCTGACGTATGTTGCCTGATTAACACCTCTGCCGGCACGTACCAAGCTGCAGCTTGAGAGAATCCTCTTCCGTTTCCTGTGGAACGGAATGATAGATCAATTCGGGAGGCCTGTGGTGAAACAGCCTTGGGACAAGGGAGGCCATGGCCTTTCCGAACTGGGCATAGTAACCGCAGTGCTACACGTCAGATGGACCCAGACAGCCCTGAATTCAGACATGTCCCTGACTCAAAGCTTGACCTCGTTCTTCCTGAGCACCCGCCTTCGTCTTTTTTCGCAAAGCACGTTTTCCCACTGAATTCGCCGTTCTGGCTCTCCTTCACCCTTTTATGCACAAGCAGCTAACTGCTTGGAGCGACTCAGAGGCCTCCAGGCCGACATAGATATTCTGGCAGTACCGTTAAAGGATCTAGCCAATCTTTTGACGCCGAAGCTCCCCCCTAGGTATATTCAAACACATCTGTCTAATATGCGTCCAAGCTGGAATCTGATACTGGCAAACTTTTTGGATGCAAGCAGAGTAACGTTCATGTATCGCTTTGCACACGGACGGCTCCCCATCCGCAGCAAGGCGTTCACACGAGCGAGCTTGCATCCAGTTTACCCGTTCTGTGGTGGTCGTGAAGACATGGTACACATCTTTACACAATGTCTTCTCCCAGCAGCCCTCCTTCGATGAGTGGCTACCTTTTTTTATTATTCCAGGAGTGTGGCATATCAAACTGTCAGGTACCTCAACCCGTTACCCAGGCATGCTGTGAAACAGTTTGTGCTCTTGCTCGTTGAGTGCATGTACCAAGTCTGGTCTGCCAGGTGCGCCGCTGCGTTTGCGCGCAGTGTTCCGGGCCTTCATGGGGTGCTCGCACGAGTCCGTAGGGAGGTCTGGTTTCACCTAAGCCGTGAGCAGCGTCACCTCTGCGAGCAAGAGTTCATAGACACGTGGAGCAGGCCACCGATTATTTGCGAGGTTTCTGGGAATACCTTAACAGTGTCAATATGAAGCACTTTAAGGTTACAGTTGTCCTTCAGGACATCCGAGGTCCCAAGAAGGTCCGGTCTCCCTATATTCGGCCTACTGTCACAGCTGGGACATTAAACACAGTTGGCATAGTGTTCGGTGACTGCTGTGTGCGTGTCACCACACGACTGCCCCCTTGCCAAGGTACGGCCGTCATTCCGAAACAAAATCCTCCTCCCCCGGACATCCGGGAGAAGGGGGAGGTACCGGGGATGATATATGAATGATGACGGGCAGATAGGTTATGTGAGACCTTGAGGTGCGGCGCCTTCTGGAGCCAAACCTCCTGCCATCTGACAACGGTACTCTGTGTGCGCGGTGCGGTGCCATCGGCCGGCGGACGCTGCAACTGTGATGGTGCGGTGTCTGTGCTCGGGGCTGGCTGCAGGATTCCGGCACCGAGGAAGGGAAAGGATTGCCGGGGCGCCAAGTGAGCGGCGAGGTACCCCCTGAACCACCCGTCCTTAAAAAACCCCGGATACTGCTGGAGTTCGCCGCCACCGCCTCGCCCTGGGAGCGGGCACGCGGACTATTGCTTCAGGTGCCGCCGCCGATTGACTTTCCGCACTGTGGGTACTGTACGACTTCCCCGATCGACCTCGCCCCCCTCCATCTCCTTGCCCAGGTGCCCCCTGCCACAAACAGACCCACCTCCCTCCCTCTATCCTATTATAATTTTTTATTATTATTATTATTATCCTCCACCCCCATGCATAGCCCCCTATCAGTGCCCCTCTCATGAGGAGGCAATAGGGGGACAAAGCACCCCACTCTTCACTCCCCCCTAGAATGCGTCCACCCGTAAATTTAAGAATCACTCAGTCAGTCAGTCCCCGGCTTTATAGTACACTATATACCCCGGCTCTCATTACTAATGGCCGTCCCGGCCGACACTACACATACGCCCTCCTGCAAACCGCGGTACCTAGTTGCTTCTTGAGTTCCTGCGCCACTGTGTGACACCTCATCACTGTTGTGCTTTCCGATTCCTGAATATTTTTTTTTTTCTGTTCCTCAACTTCACCATTTTGAAAATGCCGATGTTTATTTGTATCCGAACTGCACGCTGTACGAGCGACTGAGTATTCGCTCCAATGGTATTTTAGATCTTCTTGGCATGCCAGGTTTCCCTTTTGAGAAGACCGTCATTTATCGTTGTAAAATTCGTGCTCATGTCCAGGTGTACGTATTCGTATACGTACTTGTTAAAGGCGTATGGCGGCAAATTTTAACGAGAATAAAACGCGTAATAAATTTTGAGGAGGCAAGTTACGCAAATACATATTGATGAACGATGACGATCACCATCGAGCCAATATGAAATCGCACGATTCCTTTGCACGTATACCTTCTCTTTTAATTCGTCTGGCATTTATTTGCAATATCCAATGCTGTGGGCAGCGCAGGAAAACGCCATTAATTTTACTCTCACAGGCCTCCTTGAAATTTATTCGGGGATATTGCATTCGACTAAGCACATCAGTACATAAACAAAACATAAAGTGCCACTATCCACACAAAAGCACTCAAATCTAAAGCGCGGTGTCTCTCCATGTAGTGCCTGTCATCTTCATAAGGAACGGCCAGAACGCTGCTGGCCATCATACATATGATGCCCGTGGAGAGCAGCATTGTCTTTCGCCTGCGTGAAATCGAACAGGAGCTGGCTTGCCACTTCAGCCGCGGACTCGTTAGGTATACAGCGTGATCATTATTTGGAACCTATTTCGTTGGGCTTGGGTGTGGTGAATATTTAATATATCTTTTGTGGATGTGCAAGCTTATCTCGAAGCGCGTTTGTCTTTTTTTCTCTCTTCTTCGTGCATAGATCAACATTTTTGTCATCTTGCTCGAGCTCTTTGCCACTTGCGTCGCAAACTTGCTTTATTTAAAATTAAAGAGCACTGCAGAATCTGCATTGGAGTAATGCGAAAGCATGGATGTTGCTGTTGGTTGCATCATGGTTGCTTCTAGTTGCTTAATTCGCTACATGTCCTTTCAAATTGCGCGCCAATCCCTTCCTATGCCCTTTTCCGGCTCTATTTCCGGTTTCGTGGCGTCACATCTTCTACGTCACAATAATTCACTTCTTGCTTGCGCATTTTAGTTCTTGGTGCTTTCAAATTGCACGTCAATTCCTTTCTATGGCCTTTTTCGGCTCTACTTCCGGTTGCGTGACATCACATCCTTGACGTCACATTAATTCACTTCTTGTTTGCCTAGTTTTGTCTTTGGTACTTTCAAATTGAGCGCCAACCCCTTACTATGCCCTTTTTTTGGCTCGACTTCAGGTTGCGTTACGTCACATCGTTCATGTCACCGTAATTGACTGATTTAATTAATTATTTTAGTATTTCATGCATTCAAATGTGGCGCCAAGCCATTGATTGCCTAATGAGACCATTTTCGCCTTTAATTTTTCATTTTTTTTCCTCAAATTATTTACCTAATTATGGGCCTAATTATTTTTCGAACACAACACGTCACCCTCTATCGATTGACATCGCTCATTAACCTCTACCACTTCTCAATTACAACTGCTGCGGACACGATTTTGCGTGTTTTGCCTCTAATTATTTACCTAAGTAGGTTATTTGCCTAATTATTTTTTCGGACACTCACCCTCTGTCGATTGACACCACTCATTAACTTCTACCACTTCTCAATTACTAAAAACTGCTGCGGACATAATTTTGCGGACACGTTCTGCGGACGCGGCCTGCGGACAGAAATCTGTGAACATAGCGAAGTAAGGCTTTCGCATTAATAATTAACAGAAATGGCTGCGTTTCAGTGCGTCTTTGGTTTTCAGTTTTTCTTATGCAAGTCATACTTCCAAGCCACAAAATGTTTTCATCCTGAAACTGCGGCCACTTTTCGCTGATAGTGTTTCGTCACTTTTTCCGCGTTCTTGATTTTTACGTAAAATCAAGACACAGGACGTTCCACGTCCACCGCTATGGTTGAGGATGGTGCTGGTGAACACTCTCAAAGTTCGTATTCATAATAAAGTAACAGGTGGGACAGCTGTCGATGTAGCTCAGTTGGAAGAACACCGGACGCGATATTCGGAGGTCGTGGGTTCGGTTCCCACCATCGGCACGTTGTTTTTCCTTCTACTTTGTGTTTAATTACCTTTCCCCTAAACAGATTACATTACAAATTTTTGTGATTACCGCAGTAAAAGTTAAAAAAAAAGGCCTCACCGACTGTTCGCTTCTTTCCTTCATGTATAATAACGAGCACTCTCATTTTATTTCCCCTTCTATATATATAGAGAGTGAGAGAGAGAGATAGAAACAACAGAAGGCAGGGAGGTAAACGAGGCGATGCTCAGTCAAAGTTGCAAAAATTTATTGGACCAAGCATGGTAAATCATCAATGGCCAATGCCTCCATATTTGGCGCAATGCTAGACACCAATCGAAATTTGTGCTTGGATGTGGGGACAAGCTCCCCATTGGCCATGTCAAGGAAGGTCAAGCATGAATAATCATTGGAGAGTTTATGGACCAAGATAACACCTACATGCGGACAGCATGTTTAATCCAAGCAGTTTCATTGTGCGCCAATCATGTTGGCCAATGTGTACTTTAGCCTCTTCCTATAGCACCTGTTTTCAGCAACAACCAGGTGCTTCCACGCTCCTGTAGTCTTGTACAACATTTGATACCTGTACACGTTTGGGCCACTACTTCGGGATATAACAAATATATCGAGGCCTTCTAGGAGGCCTGATAAACACTGGACATGGCCACTTGACAAGCTGGTGTGAGAATGCTGCAGTAAGCAGTTGATAGCGATGATGCAAGTCTCCTGCAAAGTGCTAGGTACTCTTAGAACAGGCTTCCAAATAATTAATGCAACGTTTTCATATATATGCCAAGCAAGCTGACTTGCTGCAAGTCTACATGATTGAGAGGTATAATTAATTGTATTGTGTAGTTTTACAATTCATAAGCTTGAATATCTGCAATAAATTAGCAATGTCTTCATATCTTATGTTCTTGCACACATGTGTATCTGCAAATCCAAGTGGAATATTGTTTGATTTATGACAGTTGAGTACTGCAAAATACATCACAATAGGGTAGTACACTGATTTTGTATGTTTTTTTTGTTTGTTTCAGCCAAGCTACTCAATCAGCGCTAGTTGCATAGTTCGTGCACTTTTTGACGCTGCAATGGCACGACGCTTAGCTGTGCGGCCCCCGTTCTGATCGCCTGCAAACATGAGTCACCTTTTGGTGGCGTCTGCGCCGCATGCCTCCGTCGTGTCAAAAAGCCTGCGTGTTGCACCTGCAAAATAGAGTACATGTACAAATGTAAAAAAAAAAAAAAGAAGCAGTCTGAACACTGAAACCAGTTAGCAATGACATTGCATCTTTAAAAAGAAAAACACCGCAAAAAAACAACAACTAAAAGTGAGACTAAACGAAAAAGCTAAGAACACAAACTGGCCAAGAACACAAACGGCCGGCGGCGTCGTTGGGCGCCACGTGGGCGCATTACATACCCCCTATATGATTAGGCGCGCGCGTAGTTTTTTTCTAAGCCTTTTTTTATGTGACTGCCCACGACCTCCTAGCACCTAACGGTCACAGTTGCAGGCTGCAGCACCAGATGCGCACCGCAAAATGCCTATATAACTCGGAGGAGCCGCTTGCTGATTTACGCCGAAATTCAGAGCACATATAGTTGAATGCCACATTCACACGAAGGACTCTTAGTTCGATCAGAACTGACTATACATCCTTGCGCACAGTCTGCAACTTTGGTGATGCAAAACAAGGACAACAAAGTCTATAGAAGACTATGCAGGCGACGCGCAGAGTTCTAATTGTGATCAAACTACTGAGCACATTGACCAAACCTGAATTTAAAATTACAGGTAGTGCGTCGTACGTCACATACGCCGTCTGTGGGCAAAATGTGAGCGCGAAGGAGTGGGCGGTTCAACAGACTGAGCCCTTTGCGGTGAGTTTATTTCCCGTCATAACCACGTTTTCCTTTAGAGCGCTAGCGATTTCGAATTCCGATCCACGTATACAGCCTCTGTTAAAAGTGTAGCGCCCAAGGGGTCTGCTTGTGAGCCATGCAGTGGCATTAATTTAGCATTACTGGATGTCCTCCTCATTGGAGAAGACAAAAATATTCTTAACATCAAGAGGTTCGGAACACTGTAAATGAATTACAAGCCGTACGATGTGTCTCAGAAGCAGATCCTATAGGCTCTATACTTTTGAAAAATTCTGTACCTGCCAAAGCGGCCATTAAAAACTCTACCAGCCCAGGAATACACAAAATAAGCAAGGTTCGGCTTCCAAAACTCCCCTTGCCTTATACATATATGCAGCTCCAGCAGGCGACACACGTGTACCGACCGAGTTCCGATATTGTGACAAAGTGAAATGTGCGGCATGCCCAGGCGGACGTATACAGATTCATTCTACAAACTACTTCAGTGTAACTTCATATGCACAATTGTTACCATGTGCATTCTGCATAAAACATGTTGCTTTAGTTAAATGTCATTTAGCTTATGTACAGTAGATTTCTATATTATAATTGAATTTTCTTATCAGAACTATTTGTTTTATTGCCGTTGTTCGCCGGCCTCGCGCGCGCGAATCCAAGCAAGCAGGCTAGATTGGCTTGATTGGCGCTTGCGCATCAGAAGAGCATGCGTGAAACGGGCTACTAGATAAAAACGATTGTAGGTAGCTGTATAGGCCCTGCCAGCGTATTTGCAGCATGGGTGTGTGACCTATTCTGTGAACTGTTGGATCATGCACGGAGGTGAAAAGAGTTGCCAAGTTTAGTGACCGATAATTTTCCTATTGGGAGCTTGCATGAAGCGATGGATGCCGGGTAATCCTCCATGATGTTGTCGCTGGAATCAGACGGCGGGCAGCGCAGCCAGGCTGAATTGAGAAAGTGCCTTGTTTTTTTTCGATGGCCCACCGAGCAAATACGCGGCTTTTCATGCGCTGCCCTTAGGTGCGTGCAGTTGTCGGCAGATTCCTGAGAAACGTACGCGTCGGACTCGACGCTGTGCCCGAAAAGTCGGCCGCGCTATGAAGAAATGCAAAGCAGTGCGACGCGGACCTGTTCAAGCTACGCGACAACGACTGGCTGCACTATGCGTCTGGACCTGGCCACCCGTCGACATCGCCAACATTAATGATTTCTAGTTCTAGCAAGTAGTTTGATACTTGTCCGGTTTGGCGTCGATCTCGCGTGTGTTGGCCCATGCGAGCCGTTCGCGTCAGCGTCGCTAGAAGAATCACTTGCCTTCTCGCCCTCGTGCAGGCATATTTTTGCAAATGTGAAGAACACGCAGTCGACCTGTCCGATCGCGCCAGCATCGCCTGCGCGCATACGCGACCATGCAGACGAGGCTGTGTGTCAGTGCCGTGCTGCGTCGTCGGCTGCCAACGGCAACATCATGGCGGATTACCCAGCATGCATCGCTTCATGCAAGCTCCCTATACAGTTGCATTCTGCATGCCATCCAAACTATTTGGTGCATAGTGTTGCCCAAGTATGATGGCCACCGAGGGGATTCCAAGACGTGTCCAATGAAAGGTCATCGATCATTGCTGCTTGGGAGTACAGGCTCCCTACACGAGTGGAGGCCAGCACAGGTAGACAAAGCAAAGAAAGGGCGGCAGTGGAATGAGTCAATGAAATGGGTGACCGTAGTCCACTAAGTTTAAGGGACACAGGGCGCGTACTCCTCCTCGAGTTCTTTAATAACTTCAAAAAAAGCCTTCACCGCTTTCCTTTGGGATGAAGGTTTTGGCCAATGTCCTAGAATATTTTCTCGTGTGGTAGGACGAGAGATCAAGAGGCGGAGTGCAACAGCCCAGAAGGCACGCTTTCGCACAAAGTATGTGCCCGATGGTTTTTGTCACACCCGCACGTTTACACATTGGAGAGTGTGCCATTGCGATAAGGTGGGGGTAGGCGCTTGTAAACGGCACTCCAGCCACAGGCGACACAATAAAGTAGCATAACAGCGAGGGAGGCCGAATGGTATTAAGGCGAAAGGGCTCATACTGTTGGCTTTCGTTCGTTCAGTCACTCTATAGCTGTCAATCAAATTACGTCATGATGACGTCATTAGAAAAATAAAAATCTTGTCTCCATATGGAACCTACTTCCCTTTGATCCCCATCCGAGCGCTTTAACCAACTGTGCCACACCCGGTTTTTTTCTTTACTGCCTGTCAACAAAGAATATACAAGCATAAATATAGCTATAGCCTAGCTGTGGCTAAAGCGATATATGAACTTTTTCATGTTGATCAATCCGTAGACCACATCCATCCACTGAGGTTGCTCAGGCCGACTGCGGAGAACATCTCTGAAAAATGTTACTCTTTCAATGAAGTTGTCCCTGGCAGCTTCATTTTTGTCTGCAGGCCTAAATGCCATCTGCGTTTTCCAAATGCTGTGGAGGCCCAGCACTATAATGTTGTACGGGATCACGTTCCTTTGTACGGGTAGAAACCGCATCCCGTAAGGATTAATGAGTAGTTCTTTAAATGTCTTTGTAATATTTCCCAGTGAAAAAGAGGATCCCAGCAGCTATCAAAACGCGATTGCTGGTCTTAGGGTTTTTGCAGATTCTGCAGTTGAGGGTCCAAGGTACAAACGTATCTTTATCATTAAGCCACATATTTACGGCAAGGGTACCAGAGTGAAGCTTGGAGAAGAAAATTACGAACGATTTTCTAGTTAATCAAATGCGAAGTAGGTACGTAGCACTGCTTATCCATGCTACACATTTCCATCGCTTGCAGCGGCACAGCCCGTTGTCCTGGAGTTTCTACACGTTTGTTCCTCTTAGCTTCGGCATTCGTTTCACGACGACGCTGAGTGTCTTGAGCAGTTTCCTGAGCACGCTCCGCACGCTTCCTTATTCGTTGTGTTTCTAGGTTCATGCACCGTTTAGCAGCAATATCAGAATCAGTAGACTTACGATCCCGCTGCCTTCTTAACTGTTGTACTTCAGCCCGTCGAACCTCCGCCGCTGTGGTAGACGGCCCGGCTTTATCCATTGCGACGCGAAACAAACGCGCGATGCAGCCACGTCCTCAGCTTTCCTTACACCATTTTCAGAAATGAACGAAAACAGGCACAATGTACCCCTTTACAATGCACTGCTCTGCTGCCGAAAGGTCTAGGGTGGGATCATAGGGGGAGAGAAAGAGAGAGGAAAACACGCTTGAAGGCGAGCGCCAGTTAAGATGCGGAGGTGAGCACAAGCTGCTTCACGACGCGGCCAGCGGCTCGGAGCCGAGATCCAGTGAGCACCGCGCGTACAAACCTGCTGTCCGTGAAGGCTGAGGAGTGACTGATGCGAGGGGAGAGATGCCGAAGTTGAGGACGCGCGAGCGACACACGACTGCTCGCTCTGGAGTAACACACCTTTGTGCAACGTTGCCCAGTAACGGCCGCCACGTCCGCGCCTGACACGCCCCTCTCTCTCCTCTCACTGGGTGCATCTATGCGGCCGCTAAGTTGCGTGATGCGGACATCGCCACTTTCCCTTCCTCCTCTTCAAGTTCACGGAGAGGCGGAAGGACAGAGGGAGAGGGAGATAGGCTTCTGCTGCAGCCGTGCGACTGCTCCGCCTCCTCAATGCTGAGCCGCGCGACGCGTCCGTCGCCACTTTCTCTTTCTTCACTTCAAGTTCACGAAGAGAAAAAGAGTGAGAGGCTTCGGACAGACATCGGCGAAATCCGTGGTGCTACGCACTAAAACGATTTGACGGTCTTCTTAACCGGCATCTTCCCAACTATCTTTAGGACATCTTGTCCTGGGCATCCACAATAAATGGATAGTGATAAGAGTACGGATACAAAGAGGTTGAACAAGTCCTTATACAGTTTTTTTCCTGGGTACAGTACAAAGATACTCCACCGAAAAATGTGCACGCAAAAAAATGTGCAAGGCAAAACAACCTCTTGTAAAAATCAAGTGACAGCGGGATTTATGGTCGGACAATCAGGCACATCAAAGTCCGGTATCACATTACCTAAGTGTATCTGCAGTGCGCATAAAAGGGTCTGTTTGATCACACACACACGCACAAATTGGACAAAACTTGTTTCAGAAACAAGTTCGAAAGATCAAGATCACCCCTTTTCGTGAGAAACAAATTAGTGGACTAGTTTCTGTGAAACTTCAAATAGTTATGGATACCTAATATTTGTTTAAAAATCGTAATCATCTGTCTAGTGCACTATGATTGGATGTTTCATGCTTGACTGGAATATGTCATATTTACGGGGAGTTAAGCCTGTTCATATAGATAGCCCCAACTTTTGCTGTGTTCTGCGCCTGCTCGCAGTAGCACACAGTAGACTGAGCGCTAAAGAACTTGCTCCGCGACGTCTGCGCAGTGCACTTCAAGAAATTGTAGATAGACTGAAATATATTCCGAATTTTTTATTCGAGAGAATCAGGGGCTGCCAGCTAAAAAGCTTGATTGTGGTGGTCTGTCAGTAGCTTGAAGCTCTGTAAAGCGGAACCTGGCTGGTCTCTTGGGCCGACTTGTAAGCTGCGACCGGAAGCCGATGTCTCCGTGGAGGTTCTCCACTCTGAAGTTGAGCAGCACCTGCAGCATATGATCCCTCAGTGAGGCTAGTCGTGCATTCCTTTAATCGTCTTCTCAGTGCTCAATGAATTCTGGCGGTATCTTTGGCACTGATAAATCACAAATATTAGCTTTTTTGTGGTTCAGGTGTCTGTATATGCAGCCTGTATGCAACCATGCACTAACTAGCCCCCCCCCCCCCCCCCCCTCCTCTCACTTCCCTACAGTGAATTACTGTATGTGGATATACCTGCAAAAAACATTTGCTCCCTGTAAAGCGCTAAACAGACGTGCACACACATGACAGTTAAATAAAAGAGATCAGGCCGTATCATGTTGTCACCTTCATAGTCCTCATCATTGTCACCGTTAGCCAGCCAAAATGCATACTCCTCTAGACAAACGTCTCCCAATGCTGGCCAGTTATACAAGGGACACAGTCGTGCGCATAATAACTTCAAAGACCAGAGGAGAAAGCCAGGGATTAAAGTGAGGGGGTCTCCGGAGGTCTGCGACCCCCAGCAATTATTTAAAAGGGGTCTGAGACCCCTTCGCTCTCAAATATTGTTTAAGGACTGCATGAATACCAAGCAGGCTGCCATCGTTTTCTCTTATCAGTAGTTGCAAGGAAATTCCTTCCTTGTATTCCGGCAATATCTCAGTAACCTTTAATAAGAAGCCTTTAACATATTTTCTAAAAGTCAAGAAGGAGAAATATGACTTCTCACCCTAAATTTGTATAAAACGATGTGCAAGGCGGCCCACCAGCCGCTTTCTCTTTCTGTCTGTATGTCCCTTCCCACCATTGCTCGAACCACTAGAGACCCCCTCCGATGGAGCCAGACTTTAAGCACTGGAGAGAGAATAGAGGACAATGAGAGCGAGTTGGAGAATAACGCCAGCGCTTTGTCTTATTTGCGCATCGCATGTAAGGTTATTGTGCGGAGGCACAGGTGTCAAATTTATTAGGGGTTCAGCCTCGGGAAGGAACAGCCGTTCACAATTGCTAGAGAAGCACTGGAAGTGGTAGGCCAATATGTCTACTTAGGACAGGTAGTAAGCGCAGATCCGGACCATGAAAAGGAAATAACAAGAAGAATAAGACTGGGATGGAGCGCATTTGCAAAGCACTCGCAAATTATGACTAGCAGCTTACCGGTATCGCTCAAGAGGAAAGTATACAACAGTTGCATCTTATATCTGTACTCACCTATGTTGCCGAAACGTGAAGGCTAACGAAAAGGGTTCTACTTAAATTGAGGGCAACGCAGACGTAGGGCGAGAGCGAATTGATCAATAACACGAAGTTTGGTTGGTTTGGTTTTAGGGTTTAACGTCCCAAGCTTTAAGAGATGCCGTAGTGGAGGGCTCTGGAAATTTCGACCACCTGGGGTTCTTTAACGTGCACTGACATCGCACAGCACACGGGCGCCTTGCTTTTCGCCTGCAGCTAAAGGCGGCCGCCGAGGCCGGGATTCGATCCCGCGTCCTTGGGCACAGTAGTCGAGCGCACTAGTCGAAGGCTGCGCTTGGGTGGATGGCAATTACTCCCTTATTGTTTAAGTTGCAACAACTCGATCTTCCGTATGACATAGTTGGTTGGATTTCTGCCTATCTTAGAGACAGAAAGTAGTTTGTTCAAGTTAAAAATTACTCATCTAGCATGCTTTCTGTCACCTCTGGAGTTCCCCAGGGAAGTGTGTTGGGCCCGTTGTTGTTTTTGATTTATATAAATGATTTAGTAGATGTGTTGTCAGATGATGTTTCAGTCAGATTATTTGCAGGCGATTGTGTTGTCTTCAAGAAAATCTCAAACGCGAAAGACCACGCTTCTTTGCAGACGGCTCTTGAAGCAATTGATGAATGGTGCGTAAAGTGGAGCATGGAACTGAACAGGGAAAAGACTGTTCTTCTACGTGTCACCAGAAAGAAGTGTCCTAGCATATATACTTATCACCTTGGTAGTAGTGCGATTTGCGAAGCTAAGAGTTTTAAATACTTAGGAGTAACCCTTTCTAGCAATCTATCATGGTCCACACACATCTCGAACATCTGTGCTTCTGCTTTTCAAAAGTTATGCTTTCTGAAAAGGAAGCTAGAAAATGCTCCTGTGAGTACAAAGCTTTTAGCTTATAATGCATGTATAAAATCTAAATTGGAATATGCGTCAGTACTATAGGATCCATACACCAAGAAAGACATAGATAAACTGGAACGTATACAGAGAAAGCCCGTAAGATTTATATATTGCAAATACAAAAGACTAGATTCTCCATCTTTCCATATGCAAGAACATCAGATTCCCAGGTTAGACATACGTAGCAAAATAAGTCGACTTCTATTTCTTCATAAATGTTTGTCAGAAAAAATTCTCCTAAGCTTTCCGAAATGCATTCAGAAAGCTACTACTAGAAGAACAAGACGTATACACTGCACACGCTAGCTCCAATTTTCTTAAAAACAAACTCTTATAAGAACAGTTTTTTCCCTAAAACTGTGAACGATTGGAATGAACTGCCACCAAATGTTTATGAATCAAACGACTTCCTAAAAGAACTGGAATGTCGTTTTGGAACAAAGGCTCCTTAAGTTGAACTGTGTTCTTGAATTTTGTCCATTTCATTACAGTGACCAGAGTTGAACTTTTGTCCTCAGTTTTTTGTCCTTTTTGGTCTGTATTGCTCTATATTCCAATATTTTTGTTGTATTTCCCCTCCTGCTTGGGCCAACATATTGGCCTGCAGTATGATTAAATAAATAAATTACAAATGTACTCCACCTTGGGGGATTCCCTTAAATGTTCGACCAACGGTATAGACTGCAGACAGGACGAGCTTGTGTCAAAGGTATTCTAGCTGAAAACAATAAAAATGCACATTCATGGCTTGCTTGTATCAAGGAAAGTCAATTTTTCCGCAAAATAAAGGGAGATTTCAATAGCAATCGAGTGGAGGCATCAGGGATGGGGTTTGATGGGTAATTATGTACGTGCTAATTGTTCGGAAGTTTGCTGGACCAGGTGACCGCCGTCGGCGGAGGGCAGGGTTACGTAGGTTGGTTTATGGGGTTTAATGTCCCAAAGCGACTCAGGCTTTGAGAGACGCCGTAGTGGAGAACTCCGGAAATTTCAACCACCTGGGGTTCTTTAACGTGCACTGACATCGCACAGCACACGGGCGCCTTGCGTTTCGCCTCCACCGAAAAGCGTTCGCCGAGGCCGGGATTCGATCCCGCATCCTTGGGAACAGTGGTCGAGCGCCGTAACCACTGCGCCACCCCGGCGGGGTGGGCAGGGTTACGTAGTCAGTCTGATGAGGATAATGATATCTTGTCTTTTGATTTAGGTAACCGTGTTAGGTGGGTCTGAGGTGACAAGGTCGTAGCATAGAGAAACATACGCCAAGAGCAGACACTCCCCTAGGGCCTTGCGGCCGAGCTAGCGCACTGCCGCCAGTGCTCAGAGCGGCTAATTACTTCATATGAGATTGTAGGCGCTTGTTTAGCTATGTTTCAGGTTTGGTATCAATGCTTTCTATTCTAATTTACACAATAGAAAACATTCCACAGAAAGAATACCAGATTACACATTTTATAAAATTCATCATATTGCAAAGAGCAACAAGAAACAAATTGAGGTAAAGCTCATGGCACATTGCCACGAACAAAAGAAAAAAAAAATTACGCATACCCGCTGCGTGTTTTCCTTCTAACATATCACCCATAAGAACAACACTAAGAATTTGTCAATGGCTAGACAGAAGTTAGGAGGTAAAAATGAACGTATAACCTACAGTCCTCGTGGAATTCTCATACAACGTCAGCCTTGAGCAATAGGTTGTTCATAAATATAAACACAACACGCTGAGTACATAATAGTATCACAATAGTAAGCTTGTACTGTTGGTCAGGACCAAAACTGCCCTCTGCCCGTGGTGTGGCAGATGTATTACCGAGAGCCTATACTTTACGCGACTAACAGCAGTAGAGGTCCTCGAATCTGCAGGCCACGAACAAGCAGCAGTGCTTTTCAGGCCACAACAAAAATGTTTAAACCATGACAATCAACAAGTCATATAAACTGGCGCAAGTGAACCGCAAGGCGCATGCATTGTGCATAAACATTGAGGTAAACAGAGTTCATAAAACGACCCCAAACGCGCATTACACTGTTCGAAGAGAGCCAAATAAATTATTTCTGTTACGATACGGGTGAGCCACAGATAACGAATTCTGTGCTTCAAACCAAAGCTGTTGCGAGTGACTTGTGGAAAATTGCGCATTCGAAGTAAGACACAGGCTCTTCCAGAAAACACGGTCCAAAACAAACGGGTGGCTTAACGGTAAATGAAACGGGACGCTTGGCTGATGCTCGGTGTATGCGTGATAAGCTGTCTTTAAGTCGTGCTCAGCCGCCAGGCGGGTGATCAGACCCTTACTTGCTCTGCCGCAAAACGGCTCCGGTCTCCCCTGTTTACGGAAGTATGGCTTCTATGGCCGTAGTAAACAAAAGCAAACACTGACGTAGCATTCAAATGAACTGACAAGCGCTCGCGAAAGAACGGCGATAGCGGCAAATGTCCCCGATGGTCTTCGAGCTACTCATGGCCGCATCATCCGGCAGCACTCAATTTATTCTCAACAAAAAATTACCAAGATAAGCAGACCAAATGAAACTAGAACAATTTTCGACAATGCGGAAGTTACCGAACTTGGCTGCAATCGTTCGAGATAAATCTCGCCGCATAATGCGCTACAGACAATGTGGTAAAGCAGCGTCCTTGCCATACTGCGCGCGAACAAAGAGGACAAGATTTATTTAACGATATTTATTGCCTCACGGCATCAAAGGGGTATTTTCGCTGCATTAGATCGTTGTGCGCGCTTCAAGCAGAGTGATAAGGACACTTCGCCATGGCTACTGGGTGCAACCGTGCGCTGTTCATATCGTACCACGACTACCAGAGCAACCTGTTGGTCAGGGCCCAAGCAGCCCTTCTAGTGCAGTCTGGCACGGAGGAATGCTTTTCAAATGCAGGTATTACGACCATCAGTCACATCTGCATCTTGCAGCAGGGTTGTTCTGTTCTGTCCTTTGATTTTTAATTTAGCATTTATTTTCTACAGAAATATTTTTCAGTTTGTGATTTATAAAACGTGACATTTATATTTTTCTACCGAACCTTCGATACATTTAATGCCATGTACGTAAAAGATTTCACTAACATCAGATGACCCAATTGTTATCTTAGAGACTCAAGCTTGTGTTTGCTTAGTCAAGCGACTTTTATCTGAAGTTTTACTGAGTGCGTGGCGTTTTAGAGCTCGTGTGTGACTTTCCCTAGGCTGATGTACGTACTTCAGTTCGCTGTCTCCTTTCTAAGCGCCTGCTTCATGAAGCGAAGTACTTGTTTAAATAGGTGTCCTGGTTTCCTCTGCCAGTCCTGATTTCCAGGAATAATATTTGTTCGCGTACAGTCTGTGTTTCCACTTGAGTACTCTTAAAGGTTTGTGAGTAGTCAGTGCCAGTTGTTAAGAATCAATAATCCCTGCGAGCATCGGGCATTTGAAGCTTTGGAGGGCCACTAACTCCCTTGAAGAAGGGTCCGACTGGTTCGCTCCTACTTTTTGACGTCTGGGGCCTCAGATACTGACAATATTTGCCATTTTTTTCTGTTACGATTTCCTAATACTGTCTGCTTTTATGGGTCAATGTTACTCTCTTGCATTGTGTGTGTGTCTCCGAGTTTGTATCCGTGCTCTGTTACTCCCTCAAAATTCCCAACTTACACTTCTTGGCGCGCAGCAAGCCCCACGCTCTATCATACCTATTGGAATTGCCAGAACAACTCGGCATAATAGTTGATAGGTAATAATAGTTAATATTGCAATATAATAGCGACAAGTAGTGAGAGGCGGCTGTAATGAGTGGAGCCCTGGACTACGGTCACCGACAATATATCTACTGCAAAATAATGTTTCCTCCCTCTTTCTCTCTCTTGAGGGCTGAGGAGTTTCCGATGTTTGAAAGCAAGCGGAATATTAATCGGTCTTGGTTCGCGACTAGCGTGTTGAGGGCGGTTCCAAGCATTTGTAGTCCATTTCGGAGCCGGATGACTTTATTGTATTTACTTATCTGTGTTTCCCCGTTTGAAATATGTCCCTTCTGCTTGTCTAAAACGACAAAAGCTGAGTAGGTTGTTTTTTCTTTCCTCCCTAGGGTTGCGAGGTGTCGAGTGTCTACTGCTTCAATTTTATTAAGAAACATCCGCATTACCTACCGCATATATAGAATGATCTTGCTGGCAGAGAGAGCATTTCGGGGTTCATAGAAGCTTATCGGGGCCTCGCAGAGATATATAGGTGTCCCGTTTGTGGGATTTCTTCCTGCACTGGATGTAGAAAGACCGGGTTACCTCATACAACAAGCACTTGCGCTCGAGCCATAGTTGATGACGAAATGGGCACAGCTTCGTACCTGCCAGGTCGAATTCCCTAGTGTTCTAACATTGTGACTGCTATGCCTATCAATTCCGAAGTTTGTGACCGATAATTCACGTCTAGACGGAACGGAACGGCACCGAACAGAAATCTTCGATGCTTGATGTGACCGAGACGCACGAAATGTGCGAAAGCCTTCTAACACTCGAATACAGCCTTCCAATGACGCAACTTTCCAATGTGCACTAAAATGAAAAAAAAAAATAAAGGTTGCTTTGGTCATTTGTTGCGTGCACCTCGAAATTTAGTAGCAGCTAGTGGAAACATAGCCCATTTCATGTAATCTTATCACTCTTTTCTGTTGCTTCTACTCTACTGTGCCAACCGTCATCGGTTTGACCACTAGCATGCGCCGGCACTACGCGGGCACGAAGCAAAAAAATTGGCTGTTTTCTTAGTGTTAGCTGCACCTGACGTTCCCCTGAAAGATAAGCCCCCCCCCCCCCCCCCCGCCCCCGGTCATCATCAAAAAATAAAAAAAAAATAAAATAAACAACGCATTATACAACACTGCTTGTATGCCTTACGCAGGCATATTCGCACACTGCACGCCAGGCGGTGGAAATTAGATATGAATATTAATCACTGTCCATTCGAAGAATATAAGATGGGAAAAATTCTTCGTGGTGTTCAACTATGGCGCGTTTTTCTCTCCTCCTTGTTTCACTCCCCTCTTTTCCATCCAAAGGCACCCGTGCGCGTTTGCGGTGTCAGTGAGCGTTAAATGTCTCTAGAGTTAGTCTAAATTACTGTAGCCCTCCATTGTTGCGTCTGTTTTACTAATCGCCTTCTTGTTGCTGTTGTGATAGAAACAAGAACGGAGGGAAAGAAAATTCTGATGACGATGACGATATTCCCTAACCCGAAATTTGAGTGCAGCTCTATAGCTTCGGTGCTTCGAACAGCCATTGGTTACTATAATTGGCTAAGCAATTAAATACTACGGGCAAATGGAGAGCGAAGGGTCCTCTCGGGTCCGGTGCGAACTGCCGGGTCCTTTCGGTGTCGGCGTTTGCATCGTGATTCGGCAGCGCGAACGACAACGTCCTCGGTGTTTAGCTGCTGCTGCGGCAGCGCGCACATCTATATGCTGGCGTAGGCGGTGTTGAATCTCTGTTCGGGCAGTTCGTTGAGAAGCAGAGACAGAAGAAGCATTTTCATCGGTCGCGTAGCTCATTCTTCTCATTATTATTGGAAGACAGCGCTGTGAGTGGCGTGACTTGCGCGGGCAATCTGTCGTGCAAGCTATCACACGATCGGCGCAGGGATCGTGCCTCTTTTTCTTTTCCTGAGAAAATCTCCTTGGCTCGTGATTCGATTGAGCTCGGTTGCACAGGCACCAACGGAGACGCGGCTCAACCACCCAACGGGCGCATAATATAGGAGCTGTGCTGTAAAGTGCGCAAGCCTGTGGACTGGTTCAGGGTGAACCATCAACACCGATTTCACACAAGACTGAAAGAGTAGTCGCGCGTCGCAACACCGACGTTAGAGAAGGTTTCAGGTAGTGCAGTTATGGACGACACTCGTCGACTTGCCGCGGATATAGCGAGAGGAACCTTTCCTTGCAGAAATAAAGCTGAGGGTACTCAGTAGCCAGGTAAGGCTCAACAATGAGGCTGTCAATTTCATCTCTGCAAATGGTAAACTCTATTTCTTATTTGTTGTGACAGCTCTATTTCTCTGAATGCTTTTCAAGTTTTCAATTTGGGCAGTGGTGAGCTCGGTATAGAAGTCAAGGCGAGTGAATGAGTATGTAAAACTGTGCAGATTCAAACACAGCGCACATTCATCCTTATGCAAATCCTGTATAAGGATAAGGAAATCTTATGCATGCAAATAACTTAGACGCTAACAAATGTACACTCATCAACGCTCACTTGTGCGAGGAGCGCGCACAGCTCCATCTCTGCGATCCTTCGTCCGATGCACATACGCGGACCGGTGCTGAAGGGGAGAGATGCGAAAGGGTGCAGCGTCCACTCTCTCCTCTCTTCCTCTCCGGTGGGGCAGCGCATCCAGCGCTCCGGGAGGAACTCGGAGGCCCGCGTGAAGTTCTCCTCCAGCCTGCCGGACACGAAGAACTCCGCCCGAAGCACTGTCTGCGCAGTAGAAGTGCCATCTTACACATTCTGCAAGTTTCTTAGATGGCTATTTGGTTGCTCATTTCGTATTTCTCAGCGAATGCAAAAGAGACGGACAAAAAGTAACAGCACGGCGCACTTCCTTTAAAGCCTACCTCTCCCCCCCCCCCTCCTTCCTCCACCGCCAAAAACATCTGGCGCAGATGCAAGAATAAAAATATATGTCATACAATAATTTCATCAAGCCGACCTCTTTAGGGTTGTCCATGTTCGCACTCATTTCATTCCCTTTTGCCTAAGGCTCGTATATATTGCCGTCTGGCCAACTCTGTCATCGCGCATCATTTGCGTGGAATTGCTAATACATATCCCTATGTCATTTCCCCTCTTTGTATTGAAATGGACGTGTGCTTTTAAACGCGCGTTTGAGTGGCGATATGAAGAAAGAATTCCGCGCGTGATACTCCAGTCAAGAGACAAATGTCGCCTTTGCCATCTCGCCTGTGTTGTTAAAGAAGCCATTTAGGTCCACATTGAAGGGCTGGTAGTCATAAATGCCTGGATATAACGCTTAGGATTCGGACAGGTACTACAACAGCCTGACTTGTGTGGCACGTGTACCTGTCTCTTTGCCTTTGCTCTAATTGTTTTGTTTTTTTTTTTTGTTCACTTAAGTTTCCTTGCGTTCATTGTTTTTGCGTTGAAGTATGACGTCACGAAAATTAACGTTGTGTTGAAAGGAGTTGTAACTCGGTTGTGCATTGTAAGGAATTTGAAGGTCGTCACCTGTTCCTTTCGGCGACGCGCATTTTGCGGTTCAAAAATTGCGGATTAAGTGTGAGATTATCGACGCTAGGCACATCTGACGACTGTGGGACGGATGCGTGAGCGTGCCGTCATTCGCGTGAGCAAGCATCCGGATGCCTTAGCTGCATGAGGGCAGAGTTCGGGTCAACCAGTGTCCGGTGGCTCACTGCATTCTGTGCGACTTTCAATGATTGTGCCATTTTTGCTTCGATAGGCTCGTCTATATATTTTTTGTTCGCTTCAATAAACTTCAGTTGCCAGTCGGCGTTTATTTTGCCTCCTTTCATATCCCCGAGTTTCGCGTTGTCCGATTAACAATGATAAATGCACTTATGCCTTATTAACAAACTCTCTTCGCATTTCCGTTTCATGTATATCACTGTCCCTACGCTTTCCGAGTGTGCGCTGGCTGGAGTTGCCGGAGTGGTGTAAATCGGTCACCCGACTCACCGTGCGCTTGCGTCAGATCCGACATGAGATGAAATAAAGTTCATACATTTTTCGGTACCACGTAGCCAGACATCACAACATCGTGGTCCAGCTTGCGATGAACACCTGACACGACGGGGTAGAACCTGAAAAATACCAACACCTACTTAGTGGATGCCTCGTGTAATACGCGCGATTACATCCTGGTTCAGTGCGGGGCCACTAATCTGGAGGTTCAGAACGTAGCAAAATCGTCTAACGTGTGTATGTTTGCATGTAGCGCTTTCACAGTAATAATAAAATCTAGCAGATTCCAAGCGGTCAGGTTCGAACCCGGGCACTAGAGTTCAGTAGCCGAACATCTTAACGACTGAGCCACCGCTTGTTTTCCCCTTATTTCATGCTCTCAATGAACGTTACAGTGTGGTAGCTGTAAGTCTCAAGCGGCTGAAACAAATGCCACCATTACCGAAGCCTGCACCGTAGAGACCACTCTGGAAGAGACGCAGACAATGTAGAGAAAACGGCCGAACCAGAAGTGGCTGTCATCAAAGATAACAGCGGGGCGGTTTGACTGTGGATAGCGACCACAAGCAGCCAATGGGTGCGTCCAAAGGAAGCTAAGTACTCTGGAAGTGGAGACCAGCATCGGAAATGGAGACCAGGATTATGGACACACACGAACCATTTACTATAAGGGAGTATTAGGAGGTAATTTCTTATCTCCCAGAGAAATACTGAATCTCAGCAATCAAGCAAAATATGATATATAGTTTTCGGTTTATTGCGAATCAGGCAGTCCACCGCTACGGTACAAAGAAGCCTTTTTCCTTCAATCGTGCTTTAACAGGTAATGCACCGCTGTGCAAAAGAAAGAAACTTTTTGCCGATGATCCTACTGGAATCTTTATACCTCTTTAAGACATCCTAACCTTTCCCTTCACAGTGTAACGAACGATACAAAGGCACTGCAAACATTACATCAAGCAAGTCTTTGTACAGGTGCTCTTGTGTTACAGCACTCATGTAATATCCAGTAGGAATCATACTTTAAAATGTTAGAAGAAACCACAACCTCTCACAAAAAAGAACACTCAGCCTTCTGCGTTTGATGTTACCAGACGACACCGAAAATTCGGGTATGATCATGACACAGCCTAACTTAGAAAGCCGTATGCAGAAATTATATCGCTTTGATTATTTAAGAATATAAAACCGGGCAATGCACATAGTAAAAATGAATGACCCAAACGACGTCTTCCACCATCCGCCAAGCGAAACAAATTTGTACGACTTGTTCTCTCCCAAACCGAATCCAGACGAAAACCACAAGTAATCAGTGATTTTCAGCACACGGATCCTTGACATGGGGAGCGCTCGTAATACTTGCCAGACTTTCGGAACAATGAACTAATTGCTTACAGTTGACTGGGCAAACATCGGTAAATCAAGGCCACCCCAATTCGAATTGTTTACGCCTGCACACGTTCACATTCGTCACTCCAATAATCCTTTGCGTTTCTGTAGTTTTCAAGCGGTACCCCGAGGTACCGTCTTTGCCAAAAGTAACCAGGCTGCGGGTTTCGATTCTAGGTCGGGTAGCAGAGAATTCGTACCACTTCTGGAGATGTAAATATGTGCAAAGCAAAGACGGGCTCCTGCCCTCATTTATTAAGAAGTTGTTATCCTCTGGGAAGCTATGTTAACTTTAGAATACAAGCGAGAAGCAAAGCATGCAGCCTGGTTACTTTTGGAAAAGACGGTACCTAGCAGGTGCAACAAGCCATGAAATATTTTCGAGCAGGGAAGGTGCATTGCCACAGGCACCGTACCAGAGCCCCAAACAGTTGTCCAAGTTGACGTCACTGGCCGTTTTCTAACAAAAGCGAGTAACATCTTTGCCTCTGAAAAACTTTTTCGTGACAGAAAACGGCTGTGACCTCAGCGTAGGACAATTTCCTTACTTCGCCTACCATAAGTTTAACTCCTCGGACCCTTTCAAGCTGAATCAACGTTAAACAAATTGGCTCTATATACATCGTAAATGTCACATCGTAAATATACACCCTTGACAAATCTTGAAGTATCTCGAGTATTTTATTTTTAAATGCTCTTTGCAAAAGGCTTCCTTCTGCTAACAGCTGGATTATCAAAGCTGTAATTAGATACACCAGGTGGCATTTGGCGTTCAGTTTGTTATATAATGTTTGAGCAGAATACTTGCTTGGTTGGACCAAAAATTATTAGAAATCCACACATTCGGGACCAAGAAGGACCCCAAAACCAGCAGCATAGGCGCCAATGATTCTTTTCCCTCTCGCTTTTTCTTCCGGGTAAACTACCACTCGTTCGGTTGTAGATATGTCGCTTACATGGAGTAAATGTGATTTCGCTGCTCTAGTCGTATACAAGCTACGACTGCAGTAACCGCCACGCTAATTCCTCCGCGACAAAAAATAGTTCTCTGTTAAAGGTCCACGGAAACGGCCCCCAAGAAGCCACTGATAAACGTGTTCAGTGTGTAGAACACATCCTTTTGAGTAACCCAAAGTATAACTGCCTGGAACAAAGCCGGCGATTTATTATTAATTTTCAAAAACAGCGTTTTTTGAAATTCGCGGGCAGAGAGAATGTCGCTTGGCGGTGTCGCATGGAACTATTTCCTTGACCCGTGACGTCACGGGTCAGTTGACTGGCAAGGCTAGCAAGGCTTGCTATAGAAGCTGCCATTCGCTGCGGTCACTGCAACCATGACGTCACGGACACACTTTCGGTAGCTGCGAAAGTCGTTTGCTCGTGCTCTGCTCGAACTCTGTGCGGGTTGTTAAACACAGCTCGCCGCCCTTATCGGTTAGGTGGCCATTGCAGCAACCGAAGCGACGCAGGGATCGGCAGAACGAAGCTGCATTCACAAATATCCTATTTTTATAACGTGGTTTCAGGAGTATCGGAGTGTCGTCCGATGAGGCGTCAACAGCACGGTCAAGCACCGCACGATGGCAGCACCTCCTCGACCGCCGTAAACACCGCCGCTGTGGCCCCTCCTCCCGCATACCGTTCGCGAACGACACGGCGGATCGTTAGCACCGATGTCCGAAATAAAGCGTGCTAAAATTTGTTGGCGTCTGGAATACTGAGCCGAATATCAAGTATGAAGCCCTCGTGAGGATCGCTGACCAGCAGCAAATTGCTGGCAAGAGCGATAGCCGTGATACAAGCTTGTTTCTGCTCAAGCCAGCTGCCGCTGGTGCATTTCGGCTGATCCGATCTGCTCGTACTAGCTCTGCGAATAATGCGTCGGCAGAGTTAATCCTATAATTATTTTACTATGGCAGGATAGGAATCACTATAAGGCAGTTGCATAAGTAGATGATTTACGACAGCGTTGATCATGTTCCAAAGCGTCAACCGCCGCGGCTTCGAAGCGAAGCAATTTAGGCCTAGCGACGACTAGGGATGGTCACGCACGGCGCCGTCGTTCGCCGCGCTCGCACGTTCCACCCCCGCGGTAATTGTGTAACGTACCTCAGCCTGCTCGCGGCATCCCGTGCTGCAAGCGTTGCAAACTCGTGTACTTTCATAGCTAAGGCCGCGTATTTTTTGACGTTCTGCTCAGCAACAAGCCGTTCAAACGATACTGTAGGCAAGACAAGGCTTCAGCACGCAGTAGCTGCGCTGTCGGCCGTAATCGAAGACGTCGGGCGACACCATAATCTATACATCGATCTTTAAACGTGATACAGTGGGCAAATGAATAACTTTGTGAAGCAGACCCGCTCGTACGTTTCGCGCACTCGGGCGCCGACGAGTAGCTTCCGTCAACAGACGCCGTCATAACCTCGGTTAACGACGCAAATCGAGGTCGTCAAGCTCTGTTTGCGGCAACCGCGGTTAGTGGTGCAACCATGGTTTGGTCCACTGTGTAACATAGGATAACCACGGGTTCGCGGTTACACTAACCGTCGTTGCGTGAACTGGCGAACTCCTCAGGCGTGTGCGAGCGAGGACGGGTTGGCGCGAGTACGCCAGCGAGCGAGCGCGCGGCAACCGGAAGTTCGTCGAAGTGACGTATGTCTGGGTGGAGCTTTGAACTTGCTTGTATTCTTTGTTTTTTTATGGCTCCCTTCGGCGTACGAGTTGAGAGGGAAAATTGGAAGGGTCATTTTTAATCGTCGATATCTCTGGTGTTGCAGAAGCTAGATCGAAACGTTTTGCGGGAGAATGATGGGTGGTTTAACAACTATCAGTGTTATGGCGTTGTTTACCCTTCTTTGTGACCCCTTTCAGGGGACCTTTAAGACTTTTTTGGTTACCTGAATAAGAGCTAACCATAAGACCACATTAAAAGCTCAAGAATTTCGATGCCACTGGCTTGTTTTGTTCAGTCAAATGTTAAAAACTGATCCTGTTTACGGTTTAGCGCAGTAATACACAAACCGCGGACCCCTTGCCATATTTAGCTACTGCAGTGTTATGAATTATATCCTACTATATAAAAACCATTCCTACGTGCAGCACTCCTTCGGTTTTGCAAGGCTGCGTTCCTTGTGGATTTCTTAATAATTTCGATCCTGTCAGCCACATCCTTAACTTAAACACTGTAGGAGAGAAAAGAGGCCGCCAGCGGCCACCCTCATTCGTCCGATTACGGAACGGATGAACTATAGTAGTTTAGCCAAACAAGCAAGCTTTTAAAAAATATATATATAGTGATTCAACAACCAAGGCAGCTAGTACTTGGAGTGGTGTACGCTGATTAATACTACGCCAGGTTTCAGCCCGTCGCGTAAACCCGGCCGGTAGCCACGTTTGACCTTCGACCTTTAGAGAAGAAAAAAAAAAAGAGCGAAAGAAAGAGATTAGGAAGGAGAACAAGAAGAAGAAAAAGAGAAAGAGAACTGGAAAGAAGTAGGAAGGAAAAGAAAAAGAGGAGGAAGAAGGCAAAGAAGAAGAAGGAAAAGAAGAGAAACTGAAAGAGAAGCTACGTCGGCTTTGCTTACGTAACCTATCGGGTTTAACTAAAGCTAAACCCCAGCTAATTTTTATATTGTCACTGATTAGTTTGACAATATTTTTTAAATTTCTAAGGTGCTAATTTCTCGATGCATTCTTTGTGATTTTTGATACCGGCAAGCTTCTTTGTCACTTTGGTTTGCAGCGATTGATTCAACCGCACCTATAGGGAATATCTGTACCCGACGCATGTACTTCTACGGTGTCTGACATTTTTTGCACTTCTGTGTTCCCCTTATCACGAAGGCTCTTCGTCAGTTTTAGGTTGAGTGCGGCTGAAGGCGGCGGTGATTCTGATTTTGGACTACGCCCGAACGCACTTGATTGCACTATTATCTGTTGTAGCATTTGCGTGCAGCAGTGTTCAAAAAGTGATTTTAAATGCTTAGAAATTATTTGTAAATTATAGAGCACACGCATGATTTTACACTTTACCGAACACTACTAAAACTAGATCTGCCAATCTGTCGCTTTTAAATTATGAACCTAAATTTCATGGTCTGTTTGTAAAATTCGCATCGACGCATCGACGCCATTTTCCCCTGTGGATGACACTAAGAAACTTTAGGAAATCTGGAGCTTTCGGCGCTCTATTGCGTGCAATAGTGCAAGTCGCAGAGGCAATATTAAAGGCGCTCAATAATAGCGCCGCTGAAGGCCACCTGCTTTGAGCTATGCGTGAAGGACGTTGAGAAAAGGCGCGCAGTAAAGTGAACTTCTTTTCCTTTTTTTTTCTACTCTTAAGTGCATATCAATGTTATGCTTGTCCAATGGCCGAATGGGGAATTTATTTAAATAAACATGAGTTTCGCACGGAACACAGTAGAAATAAATTCGAAATCTGCGATAGAATTAAGGCATAGGAAGGCCTAGTATATGGTATAAGAAAACATTTTAGCAATGCTACGGTTTTTCAGGGGTACCTTACACATTATTATGGAGTGGCGTAAATCTTAAAGGTGTTAAAAGTCTCAACGAGGTGGAAGCATAACAGAATAACTGTGCTGTGCGTTAATTTCTCTGCCGCGACATTCTTTTGTGCCGATGGAGTAATCAGTTGGATTCCAAGGGAAGGTATGCGTAGCAGGGGGCGGCAGAAAATTAGGTGGGTGGATGAGATTAAGAAATTCGCAGGGGTCAAGTGGATGCAGCTAGCACAGGACCGGATTAATTGCAAGAAAATGGGAGAGGTCTTCGCCCTGAAGTGGGTATTGTCTGGCTGATGATGATACTTAAAATCACGCGCCTTCATGGCATCGGCTAGTGCGCATGAGTGGTGTGTTTGGATTCAGTGCAGACACATGCCGTAGCGCACGGCAGGATGCGGAACGTATCCCAGAAACAGCTCTCGCGGTATAAAATTCTATTGCAAATTTCAGGAAGAAGCATTGCGGTAAACGCTCGAGAATTTCCGCTGCACAACGTACCTCAGCGTCTCCTTTATGCAGGCCTTCACGTATTGCAACTGGCTGTAACCGCTGGGTCCTCGTTCCGACATCACCGAGAACACCTCCTTCCTTGCCTTTTCCTGCACTTGAGGGTTCATTGCGAGGCAGTAGAGGCAATAAGTGCCGACAGCTGCTGTCTGAAAATAAATGTACACATAGGAGGATTTGATTGACACAGCCTGGCCTGTTAAATATAAAGCTTCCTCTCTGGGATGACTACGCCTCCTTGGTGCTTTCTGTGCGTAAAGGAGCTCGAAGCGTTTCTATGACTTCAAACGTCCTTTCATCTGTAATCATCCCGCCCTAAAAGAGAATTTCACCTCACGGCCACCTTATGTATAACAGGCGAATGCCCGGCACTCAGGTTCGATTCATGGCCCTTTTAAACCCGGGGCGGATGTTGAAGCTCAACGCGCCGTCGCTGCCTTGTATGCACCCGACTACATGTGCGCAAATGTCCTCTCATCTGTCCCACTACCTCAGATTGCTAATTACAATGATAGCAAGATCAATGCGCTAAACTTAGCAGATCACGAGAAAAAGGGATCACAAACATAGGCCAAAGTTAATGGGAGAAATAGGGCTAACCTTGTCCCCTTAAGTCTTATTTTCTTTCAGGTTCAGCTCTGTTACGTGCGACCTTTGTCCGAAATGAAGAGCCGAATGCTCGTCAAACGAGTCAAACGAGTTGCTTGTCAAACGAGTGATGATGTTCTTGCCATTGAACGAGAGATCCATTCCCCATCGTGAGATTTCGAAGGCAGGTTTTACATAGGGTGCCGCAAAGCGTGGCTTTGATGGGACCTGGGGAACTGCTTTTTAATGGCTCTGATGGGCCAAAGCGAAATTCGGCAAGCGTGCCTGGCGGTACTTGCCAGAGACGCTTGCACAATTTTACAGGTGTTGCAAGCGGCTATCAGGGAAGGCACAGTAGCGCGGACGCCTCAAATACGGCACAAAAGAAGCGTTTATGAATTGGCAAAAGGCGCTGCAATTTAAAAAATGAAAATACCACGTTCGCCTCAAACTGTCTTTGAAATATGCGATTTAAGCAAAAAAGCGTGAGTAATGCTTATTTTCAATGCTGAAAACCCGAAGTAACATATTCTGCTGTTGGAAAGAAAACTGCGCCCATCGTTAACGATTTTTTAGCTGTCTGTAATTATTTCCGCTGTTGATCACTAGAGGCTCACCGTTTCAGCTCCAGCCATGACGAAGTCCGCAATGAATGAAAATACCTCCATTTGGTTCAACTTTCCTACGCGCTGCAAGTTAGCGAGTAGCGTATTATGGTCTTGCGTGCTCTCTGTGCTTAGAGTCTCCTCAGCTGCTGCCAACACCAACGGGAAGAAGTACCTGCAAGACAATTATAAACAAAGGACATTTTACACGTGCCACTTCTTAGTATGGAAATTACATATGAAGAGCAGTTGTTACAGGAGGAATGCAAAATTATCTTTAGAAAAAAATATATTACACGCTGTTTTCATTCGCATTAAGTTCACGTCTCCATTTTTGTGTCGTAGCTGTCGTTAGCACAAAACACCATGTATGGGCCACGACTTAAGCCGACTGGTCAGAATAAAGTAACCTCCTGCATGACGTCATTACAAAGCACCACTGTTTTGAATGCGATCAGACAACGCTGAGATCAGTTATAACACCACAAGGCAACCAACGAGTCCGTAGATATAATGCAACGTTACCAAAAATTGCAGCGCATATAATGTGCGCAGCTCCACAAAAGCAAGGCACCTCCACACCTGCAGCCGGAATTACTAAATGTCCTGATTACTAATGTTATCATTACCGTTAATATTATTATTAATAGAGAGATTTAGCTTACCGTGATCCGCGATCCGCCACCGTGACTTTCTACCGCGCGTGGGCGGCGCGCTCAGGCTGATTGGTCCCGACGCGGCAGGTCTGTGTGCCGACATCCAGTATGCGGCGCCATCTGTTGGCGTTAAGGGGGGTCTGGGCATGCGCAGTGGAACGCGCGGTGGCGGATCACGGTAGCGGATCGCGGTTCACGGTAAGCTAACACTCTCTATTATTAAGGCGGAAGCCTTCACTGGCTCATGCTGTCGTGGACAAAATGTGTACTTTTGTGGCGGCTCTGATTGGCCGAGGCGGGATGACGTGACAGGTATCGACCAATCACAGAGCACCACCACAGTATGCGTGAATGCGTGCCTTATATGGCCACATGTCAATCAATGATCATTTACTAATTAATAGAAAATAATTTAGTCAATATAATTATTTACTAATTGATGACAATAAATAACTCATTAATTAACTAAATGATAAATAATTATTTACCTACTTAATGACTAGTAATCTAGTTAATGATTAACTGTTTAATTGTTTAATTGCTAGTCAGTGCCAGTTGCGTAGCAGAATGCGGCACTCAGGCTTTCGCCTTTCACTACTTTAGTCGCTAAGTCCCTCGTAATTCTTTTATTATTATTATTCCGGCTTGTGTCAGAATGTCACGTGGCTATGAGAACGCCGCGAGGTAGGAGCGAGGCAGTACGTCAAATCCCATACTCTAATGAGCACTGCAACGAACATGCACCAAGGAACGCCTTTAGAGGCTTATGAGTGTGCGTGGTCCTGGTGAAAATATTTTATTGAAAATGTTTAGGAGGTTGTAGCGGCGGTTGGAGTCCTCAGTCCGGAACCCCATTGCTGTCCACGCTCTTTCGACGAGTTCTTTTTGACTCCTTGCGTCCGAGCTGGTCAGAGCTGCCTCCCACCCCTCCTGCGTTGGCTGGTTATTAATAGTGACAGCCTGATTACGTTGGCAGGCCCACACCATATGGTACAGGTTCGCCTTCTCCCCGCAGAATTTGCATTGCGAGTCCAATGACCGTGGATCTATTGCGTGCAGTCTTTGTGGGTTGTTGAAAGTGTAGGTCTATCGCTTGCGGAGGTGTGGCTCCTCCCCTTTGTTCAGTGTCTTAGCCGGTGGAGAGTAGACCGGCGAGATAATCGTACGTGCTGAAGTATTTCAGTGAAAGTCGGTAATGGAGTAGGACGTTCCACGAGATCCGTACTGGTTTCCGGGGAGAAATGCTCGGCTGAGGCGTGTGCGCTCTTGTTCCCTGGGATGTCCTGGTGACCTGGTACCCATATTATGTATTTATGTGTTTTATGGTAGCCACGGGTGTAAGTATCTTGCAGGATGTTAGCTGCTAGTGGTGCAATCCTGGCCCTGAGGTAATGGCTATATCATCATCATCATCATCATCATCATCATCAGCCTGATTATACCCACTGCAGGGCGAAGGCCTCTCCCATATCTCTCCACTTAACCCGGTTCTGTGCTAGCTGCATCCATTTGACCCCTGCGAACTTCTTAATCTCATCCGCCCACCTAACTTTCTGCCGCCCCCTGCTACGCTTTCCTTCCCTTGGAATCCAGTTTGTTACCCTCAGCGACCATCGGTTATCCTCTCTTCGCACTACATGTCCTGCCCATGTCCATTTCTTCTTCTTAATTTCCACTAGAATGTCGTTAACTTGAGTTATTTCTCTGACCCACTCTGCACGCTTTCTATCTCTTAATGTTACCCCTACCATTTTTCGTTCCATAGCCCTCTGGGTTGTCCTCAACTTAAGTAGAACTCTCTTGGTTAGCCTCCACGTTTCAGCCCCATAGGTGAGTACAGGCAAGATGCAACTGTTGTATACTTTCCTCTTGAGCGATACCGGTAAGCTGCTAGTCATAATCTGCGAGTGCTTGCCAAATGCGCTCCATCCCAATCTTATTCTTCTTTTTATTTCCTTTTCATGGTCCGGATCTGCGGTTACTACCTGTCCTAAGTAGATATATTCGCCTACTACTTCCAGTATTTCGCTACCTAATGTAAACTCCTGTTCCTTCCCGAGGCTGTTGAACATTACCTTAGTCTTCTGCATATTGATTTTCAAGCCTACCTTTCTACTTTTCCTGTCTAGGTCTTCAATCATTATTTGCAGTTCATCTCCCGAGTTGCTTAGCAAGGCAATGTCATCAGCAAATCGCAGATTACTGAGGTATTCTCCATCTAGCCTTATCCCTAACTGCTCCCATTCCAAGTCTCTGAATACTTCCTCTAAACAAGCTGTGAATAGTACTGGGGAGATTGTGTCTCCTTGCCTAACACCTCTCTTTATGGGAATTTTGTTACTTTCTTTATGCAGAACTATGGTTGCTGTGCAGCCACTATATATATCTTCCAGCACTTTCACGTACGGCTCGTCTACCGCCTGATTTCGCAATGCCTGCATCACCGCCGAGGTTTCAACTGAGTCAAATGCTTTTTCGTAATCAATGAATGCTATGTATAAGGGCTGGTTATATTCCGCACATTTTTCTATCACCTGATTGATGGTATGGATATGATCGATAGTAGAGTACCGTTTCCGAAACCCTGCTTGATCCTTTGCTTGATTGCAGTCTAAGGTTGTCCTGATTCTATTAGCGATTACCTTAGTAAATACCTTATACGTAACAGACAGTAAGCTGATTGGTCTGTAATTTTTAAGGTCCTTAGAGTCCCCTTTCTTGTGAATGAGGATAATGTTTGCATTCTTCCATGCTTCCGGTACCGTCGATGACACCAGGCACTGCGTATACAGGGTGGCCAGTTTTTCTAGCACGATATCCCCCCCGTCCTTCAGCAAATCTGTAGTTATCTGATCCTCTCCAGCTGATTTCCGCCTTTTCATAGTTTCTAGTGCTTTCTTGACCTCGTTTTTCGTCACTGGTGGAACGTCTGACTGTTTTTCCTTGACGCCAATCTCATTACGGTCCTGATTACTTTGGCTACTGTAGAGATCTGTATAGAACTTCTCGGCTACTTTGACTATCTTGTCCATATTAGTGATGACGTTGCCCGCCTTGTCCCTTATCGCATACATCTGGTTTTTGCCTATGCCCAATTTCTTCTTTACCGCTTTAAGGCTTCCCCCGTTCTTTACAGCATGCTCAATTTTCTCCATGTTATACTTCCTTATATCGGCCACCTTGCGCTTATTTTCACAGAATCGTCACAATTCTTCCGCAGCCAGTGAGTCTTGGCTAGGCAATACTAACCCGTCCACTGTTTTATTTTGAGGCACTACCGCGACGGCCGTCACTCTCCGCTCGGGACCCGCAGCATCGAGTCCGTCCGCAGAAAGTGTCGCATACATGAATAAACGTAATAAGAATTAATAATAATTAGTTCACACGAAAGGAAAGGAGCAGTATCTGTCACAGTTGTTCTGTGGACACCTGACCACGCCGTAAAGGGAGGGAGAAGGGTGGGAGTGAAAGGCAAAGGAGAAAAAGGGGGGCTGCCGGCCTCGGCGGCCGCTTTTCGATGGAGGCGGAAAGCAAGGCGCTTGTGTGCTGTGTGATGTCAGTGCACGAAGGAACCCCAGGTGGTCGAAATTCCGGAGCCTTCCACTACGGCGTCTCTCATAGCCTAAGCCACTTTGGAACGTTAAACCCCACAAACAAAACCGTAATGCGTGAGGGCAGCATCCAACTCACCCGCTCGGAAAGCTGTCTTCAGAGAGACCGTTGTTGTATGCTTGAGCACTACCACCTAGTCTGTCACCGAACGTTCATCTGTTGTGGGCCGTCATTGCACCCGCCACCGCTTAGGTGGTGGATGACGGCTGTTGCGGCGCGCGTCTTTTTCTCCCTCTTCCTTTTCCTTCTCTGCTTTCTCTCTTCTGTCCGCACGAGGCAGCGGAGGTGGCTTAGCTACAGAGCCAGTAGCAGGCCCGCGCATTTTCTTTTCCTTCTTCCTACAGCCACAGCAATAGCAATGTCAGCGCAAGTTTAAGAACCCCAGGTGGTCGAAATTTCTGGAGCCCTCCACAACGGCGTCTCTAATAGCCTGGACTGCTTCGTGAGATTTAACCGCATAAACGAACCACTAACAGACACACGGAGCCGCTATGCTAACGATTTGTCACACGTGATGGTGATTAAGCGCCCCGTAATGTTTAGTACGCTGAATGTTGTGGGGCTCCTACCTCCCTCTTGGCCTTTCGAAGTACTCGCGCTCTATCCACTGCATCTTCATGCGCGCGGAGGTAGCGCAGCTGCGCATGCGCATTCTTTATCGCGGGGCGTGACATATGCTTGGCTTAGGAGTGGGCCTTGATAAGGACGTTTAAAAACGAAGAACGGAGGATGCTGAGAGAGCGCGTTAGCGAGCGGCGCGATGCACCCTGATTGAACACGGACGGCGAAGGGGAGCCTTATCAGGACGAAGACGGAAGTGGTGCCTCCTTAGAAGGTTTAGGCTGTTTGCGTAAGTTGTTGCCACGCGGGAGCCAATGTCTCTCGTACTGCTAGGAGCCATTTTGCCGTGCCGCATCCCCCTATTCACGCCCTATAGTTTGTTATGCCTTGCCGCGCCGTCTAGAAGCACAGTCCCCCTTCCTTTTTCATGGCATAGCGCTGCCACAAGCCTCGAATGCGTGTTTTGCTTTACAGTGGCTTCAGATGTTGTACTGTTCTAAAGTGCTTTTTATTGTCCTGGAATAAACCGTTGTATTTATACAGACTGTGGATTTGTGACTCGTCAAGTGAGACCACTTCTCGCGGACCCGTTTTCTAGAAGGCGAAGCCTTCACTATAAAACCTCCAATCTATCAATTTTGTTTCTCATAAAACCCCCAGTCTTTTTGACCTTGGAATCAACAATGCACTTCACGCTCCCGAGTTGATTTCGATCGCACAGCAGAACGAACTATCAGCTTCGCTCGCACTGCATTGCACCATCACACAGCAACCAAACAATCTGAGTTTCCAAGTCAGCTCCCACCTGTCTGCAATGAGTCCTGAACCCAGTACTATTGCACTGCCTCTTTAAATTGCCTTAAGTGGCCCCAAAGTTGTATAGTACACCGCCACTAAAGTTCGCGATCTTCAATATCGTCATCTCCATCTGAAACTTGCTTGACTGACTATGCCAGCCTCGAACCGGAACCAAAGTAAAAACCGCAACATGCAAAATAATCCCGAAATTGTTCATAATTTTTGTTTACTTCTCGGTGTCACATTCGAAACACTCGTATTTAAACTTCACAATTCACTTATCCCAGCTTTTCTGGGCACTGTGAAAGGCCAGAGAATCGAAGATAAGGGCGATCTACTTTTTTTTTGGAGCCCTTTTCTTGAGCCAAGCATGCTGGCATTATTGGCAAGAATTAAACAAAACGGAAAGAAATGAGGTATTACCCTAACGCTTCGTCCGTGCGCTGCGTGAACCGTTTGTACAGGGGCGCCGGTAAGTAGCGATAGTAAGGGAACTTCGTCGTCAGCGTGTTCAGCATGGAGAAGACGTCGTTTATGGCGTTCACTGCGCAAGCTGCCTCCGAGTTCGGGTCGAGGTCGATCTTCAGTACTCCCATTCTTTTACTGGCAGCCAGGAATATTATTGCTGAAAAAAGGAGGGATAAAAAAAAATTAGGAAGACGATTTACGCAATGACGCCATTTTCTTTCATTGGGCGATTTTTTTTTTCATTTCCTTGTTTTTTTTTATTTACAAGGCTAGTACTATTACTGCCATACCTGCATATCCCAAATACATGTTAGCAAGTAGCATGCACTGAAAACACGTTCCCTAGTTGCCCTTGTAATACGCTTCGTACTCAGAGCTTTTTGATCATACCAGATACGAAACTCCGCTTCAAAAAGTGACCAGTTTTATACGCACTTTTCCAGTGCCTATGGGTTGTAGCGTCATCTAGAAGAGATCAATAAAGGATTTCTGCTATTGCCATCATTATCATCTGGAAATGACTTTTGCCCCTTCTTTTATACCTTAAGTAACTCTACGGCCTAAGAATCTTTGGCACTACAGCTTTTCAAATTATTTTATTGTCCAGCTGGTTGTGGATTTAGCAACAATCGGGAAGTTTGCAACTTTGACACAGTTTCTTTTCAGGGCTGCGGGTCGCCCAGCCATCAACCTTACTCAACAATGACTCTTCACTTACACTCCAGCGCCCACCTCCGCATGATGAGATGGCAGTCCTCCACTTCCCCCGCGTCGTCTCGCATCGAGGCGATGAGGCGCACAGCGTCGTCGGAAATGCGTGCCATGGTCTCGGCGTAGCCACGGGTAGTGCGCGGATCTGAGACACTGCTGTGAGTCTGAGTCCGGATCCGCCGCCACTCTTCTCCTTGCCTAGAAACATTGAATTCGTTTTTCCGGCATTTTTGTGACAGCTCTCGTAACGTGAACTTACTGCGTGTACTCTTTGAAGATTTCATGCTCTCCTGCTAACACCCTGGTCAGGTGCCTGAACACGAACTCCATTGGAATGTATAGAGGGACTTAATCTCTAATCTAATCAGGCGGTTGGTAATGATTTGAAATTCCCTGGAAGCGGCCTCGAATACGAACATGTCTGGCGTCTTGCTACTGCTTAGCCACAGCTCGATGTAGATAACCACAGTGGAATGACCCGCTTAAAGCATGTACAGGAATCTCCTTCACTTACGCGTACACACTATTCCACTTTCTGGACTCCAACTTCCGTATCTGAGAGTCCTGCCCAGAAGTTGAAGGAACTACTCGTTGAAACCACTTGTTATCTCTGCTAGCAGTCGAAGGGAAGAAGTAACAATCTACTTTCTTCCAGTCCTGAACCCATCCGCTCGTTCGTAGTAGACTGCGTAGTCGACTGCAAGAAATGTTTCAGCGCTTCTCGTATCAATGGTGCTATCCTGGTAATTTTCAGCAGCTGATTTTGTAGCGAAAGCTACATTGCGCTAGGTTTTCAAGCCGTCGGCGTGGCACCGTGTTCCTTATGCGCCGCGGGGCGTTACGCCGTTGCCCAGCAACTGTCATGTTGTATAGACCGAGTTTGTCAGTAGAAGAAAAAGGGAAAGAAAAAGAAGAGAAAGAAGCACAAGGAAAAGGAGAAGAAAAATAGAAAAATGTAAGCAGAAGGAAAAAAGACTAATAATAAAAAGAAAAAGAAGTAAAAGAAGAAGAAGGAGAAGAAAAAGAAGTTGAAGGACAAGAAGGAAAAAAGGAAGAAAAAGAAGGGGATAAAGACGAAGAAGAAGAAGTAGAAGAAGAAGCAGAAGACAGATAGTTGGTAGAGGCGAACGACAATAGCGAGTTATTAGGACAGAAGGTTTGTTCGAACTTTGTGACGGCGGTGTGCTCAGGAGTTCGACGTAAAAACAATGTCGTACCACTAGATGCCTTCTACAGCCAAGTAAGAATGGTCAACGACGAGAGGCAAGGGGCGCTCACACGTGAAGTGATTCCCCTATGGCATAAATAAAACTGAAACCATAGAGTAAACTACTATGCGCAAAAGCCGTCCTCACTTTGAAACCGAACCTAATCGTAGCCATGCGGATTGCTTTCACGTAACTTCAGGTTTAACCACAAACTAACCACAGCTAATTTTTGATTAGTGAATTGTAATATTTCTTAGCTGTACAAAAAGTAGGGACAGCGATCGATTGTACTGTTTGCCACCTTGCAGGCGATTGGTTCTGCAGGAGATGTAGCCCCTTATTGTACGTGCTTATTTTTTTTTTTTGAGCTCTACAAAAATAGTGACCACGATCATTTATATTGTTTGCTACCTTGCAGCCAATTGGTTCTGGAGGAGACGTGGCCTCTTACTGTACGGGCGTTTTTTTTTTTTTTTTTTTTTTTTTTCGTTGGGAAGTGAGGCGAAGGGAAGCTTTAGCGTTTGCCGGAAGACCAAGCCTAGACGGGAAGGAATTATTGAGCATTATGCCAGAAAAACTAGAGCAGGTGCCGTTGGGGCGTGTGCAGTCTTCCCAGAATGTTGCCTCCCGTGCGCGTCAGCGTTTCTGAGGTTTTTATTTTCCTTTTCCTCGTGAGAACCGTCGGCATGATTTTTAACCGTGACAGCGTTAAAGGATCTGTTTTCCACAAACCACACACAGTGTTCCCGATGTCAGTGTTGTCTGCACAGTGAGCAAGAAATCGGTGTGATATCTCCGATAGCTGGTAGTTCTCCTGAGATACGGCAGGGAGTGACTTGGTCTTGGTGTTATGTGGCGTCATGAGAGAAAGTGGCATCGCTGATTTGGCAGGAGCTGATAACTATGGTGTTTCAGTTCAGATGGTGAGACGGGAATCGAACACAAGGTATGAAAACTCGCTACAGTGCTCTAATCTACAAATGTGAGCAAATAGAAGAGCAACTCATGGGGTAAGTGATTGGGTAGGTAGAAACGTACGCGAATGAGGGTGCTCAAGCGGAGGTACTGTTTATGTGAGCGTCAGTGTTGTTGCCTTATGCCCTTAAAGGCGAAGCCTGAGTGTCCACTAAATTTCGCTTCATTTTTCGCAGCGCCGGATGGTGCCGGCAGTGTCTGAACCCTCTCTCGTGACTGGCAGTGTCCAGTATTGGCTAGACAGCTGCCGACCAGCTTTCCGCAAGCAGCACGCGGTCACACTTTTGCGCGCTCACGACATACAGCCGCTCCACTTTTTTTTTTTTTTTTAGGTGATAGCTTTTTAAGGCGCGTTTTGCGTAAGCCGCAGCTTGACCTTCAACCGCGTGCATCGGCATGCTTGAAGTCCGCTTCTTCTCACGTGGGGTGCGAGGAGCGGGCGGCACTCCATTCCTCTTCTTATGCTGCTTCGCCTATTCTAGATTGCATACCTGCTTCTTCTCCACACAACTGGCAAATTTCATCCGTACCGGTGCATATCGACGATCTGGGCCGAGCGCTGCTCGTTGCGTCATCACTAAGCTATGCGCCTCACTGCGCATGCGCTGTGCTCTTCGGCTGCTGCGCCGCAGCGAGGAATATAAGCCGTGGAGCAGCCGTTCGCTTGCGAAGGCGTATATATACGCTGAAAATGGCGACGAGTTTTGGGGTGCTATGCCATGGATTAGGCAACAACGCTTAGTGCGCACTCGCTACGCTCGCTTACAAGCCGAATATACCCATCCTGCCGACATCAGTCGCCGTGAAGAAACGTCACGTAAAAAAAGTGAAGTTGAGAGAGCTAAACGAGCAAAGGAAATTTCCCAAGAGCGAGAAGAGAGACTTGCAAAGCGACGACGCACGGCGGCGAAGTTGCGACAAGATCACGAACAGTGAAACGATTCGGTCTCATTCGCGACCAACTACTGCTTTCGCTTTGTATGTACTGACTTAGCTGAGTTAAGCCACTGCCAATTTTCATTACAAATGCCACACAAAAAAGATAAATCTTACACGGTGGCCGTAGGCTGTAAGTGCGTTGTGAATCGCACTATGTAGATTATTGACGATATAACTGGGACATCCGAAGCCAAACGTATCGTCTCCAGCCAGAAAACTCAAGTGACCTAAGCAAAGTCCGCGGACTAGCAGCGCTGCAAGCAGATAAAAAGGAGGATTAACAATCTTGCCTAAGGGAAGCTCACAAAGGCTGTGCTATAAGTGAAAATAAATTTAAGCTGATATTATTCATTTTAAGACGTTTAAAAACAAGTGGTTGTGAAAGCGCTTATAGAGTGTTGTATAGAAAATGCAGGGAAACAACGTAGACAGGGTGGAAGAGAACGCCCACTAAGTATTTTTCACTTCTAAAACGCGTTAACCGTCACCGCTCTAGAGTGCATATGTGTTGACAAGTGGATGTAACCACAACGCGCGGCAGAGTATTTGCAGCATCAGATGACTTGCCTAGATTCAAACGATTCGCTTCGCGTCAGATGTTAGAATATTGGGAAGTAGTAAATTCACGTCCCTCATTACATGGACTCATCAATGGTCCTCGAGCAGAAATAGCTCAAGCATCCATGTCCCCTGCAAACCGCAACAGCATTGGTCGCAGGCTTTTCTACGTGAGCATTTGATTCGGCAGAAAATTTAAAACACCATGAAAAATAACTAAAATTAAGGAACACAATAAAAAGACAGCTATAGGGATACCGTTGTTGCTTGTGTAGTATTTCGTCTTCCCCATTTATTTGGGCTGCTATAAATTGATTGGCGAACGATGCACATATCCGCACCGAAACTTTGGCTATCTTGCAATCTGGAAGGAACGTTGCAGGCTCGTGGCGATCTTGAGCGCATGGTCTGAGTACGGCGGTGGACATAAAAAAAAATTACTAGGGTTCAACGCTACTGAACCAAATATTGAGCGAAAGCATTAGCTGCGGGTGACCGAGCGTTCTCCTTTTTTTCTTCTTCCTCTGCCCCCATATAAAGCCCCGCTTTAGCCAACCCATATGAACGTGCCTTAGTGGTCTATAGGGGTAGCGTGAACGCCAGGGTCCCAGTAGGCTGATTCCGACATAACCGTTCCATTTGAAACGAGAGACCCAAGTTGGCAGCTCCTGCCAGCCCGTGTGTCACATGGAGTGTGACGTCACAGCGTCACGTGGGTAAGACGTAACTGCGGTCGGGTCACGCGAAGGCTTGAAAGTGCAACTAGTATTGCTTTCGCAATAAAATGCGATTATTTTATTTTTTTTTGTGCCACATATAACATATATACGACACCTCTAACACACTGTACACTATGTTGCAGAGTCAGAGCAGCGGGGCATGATTACGCATACAAACATTTACCAACTGCAGCAACGCTTCTCCAAGGTACGTACTTTCCACCATGATACCGTAATGGCCGACGGCGTAGGCTCTGATTCGAGTAGATATTGCAGTTGCCGCCCGCTCACTCGCCTCATTAGCCGTGAATTGTAATGCTTGAAAAAAAAAAAGAAAACTGCTGCGTATTCCCGCATCGTCACTACAGTTTTGTGTACTATTCCTGCGTATCGCGTGAAAAAGGTGCAGATGTTGAGTTTAACCCGAAGACCGTTGGTCGTCGCATGGCTGATTCTATCGCAAAAGGGACAGGAATGAAACAAGTCTGTCTGTTTCGCGGTCGACCATAAAAGAACGAATGAAGACGCCCGGCCTGTACTCGCATGACACTTGGTCATGTGACACACAGCTTGGTTTGTGCCTTACCTATGTCATTTCTCAAGTGCTTTCTTTATCACACAGTGCACTCGTATGAAATATTCAGATCATATAGACCGACTGCGGCCGTAGGCGTCGGCATGCTAAGAGGGCACAGTGGGCGAACTGAAATGTGCCTGTGCCAGTGAACAAGTGTAACTAAAGCAAGTTAGCTAAGAAGGAAGTTTGATGCAATGTGTATGCGAAATGCTCGACAGTGTGGTCTGTCAAGCACCGAAATAAATCGAAAGCCGGACCATAAAACGCATCGCCTGCCATAAAAAACGAAGAAACCGAAATGTGTCAGCAAACCTCTTCTCATTTATTTTGTATCTGTAATGTGCTTCCCTAGGCTATTAAGGAAAAGAAATATTTTAGTAGAGGAGCAGTATTCCTCCGGTGCTCAAATGTAGATGATTCAATAAACCGCGTTCACCTAGGTATTTCCACCACCTTCTACCGCTTTTTGGCGCATTTAGTAATTTATAACCAAATCAACTACCAGTGTCAATATAGCGGCAGCGCATTCGCCTTTTTCCAGTGTTCCCATTACACGACTGTCTAGTGCTGTGCGCTGATCCATGCTACAAGTACCCTCGTCGCGTGTCGGTGCATATCACGTCGTGGTTACAGTGTAAAGGTTAAATAATAATAAAGTGTTACAGGAAATCATGATCCGCTACCGTGATTGGCCACCTCACGTTCCGCTGTGCAGGCCCAGATCGCCTTGCAGGCTGCAGATGGCGTCACATGCTGGACGGTCGCATGCAGGCCAGCCGAGTATAGGGAACAATTAAAGCGTGAGCGCTAGTAGCACGCGGGACCGCGTCGTGATATGCTATAACTCCTAATTATAGCGTACGCTTTACGCTGTATTCGTCTAATATCCGCTCTACATGCACATATGTGTGTTCATTTGCCTCCTATGGATTAGAGCAGAGCGCAGTCGAAAAGGCGATTATACTCCTATGATAAAAACTCTGCGCGACAGATCTAATCGAGTTTGGCGGGAGACGCCGCCCTATATCGAACGCCATCCGCTAGTGTTATCTTTAGGTAGTATCAGCTTTCAAGCAGTTCAAGTGCGACCAAGCTGTGACGACAGCGCAGGGATCCATCTTCTTATTTCCTACGTTTTATATTCACCCTTATATGCTGTAAATAGAGAGTTTAACGGCATACTAAGTGATAACGAATGGTACAGGCTGCTCTGAATTGCCTTAGGCAGGGCCTAGAACATTCTAGAGCGGTAGAGGAATGAACAGCAGCTTTGAAATGTTGAATGACTGAAGCTAACAGCTAATTAGCTAATGACTGAAGCTAATTACTGTAATGTAACAAATGCTGTTATTGTTTAACATTACCAAATAATGCAAGAAATTCTAAAGAAGCCACCCTCGGGAAACACAAAGCACGAGCTGCTTGTCTCGCATTCCTAATACTTAGCTAAGTCCTAATCAGTGCACAATCAGATCATCGTAAATATCCCTGCGTGCAAAAGGAGAACAGAGAAAGCACGTCAATTTGTTCCAGCGGTATTCTGCGAATATTCAGCTGTTGTGCGCTATAATTCACTGCTATTCGTCATTGAAGAACATGCGTTTGAACCCAGCGTCGTGGTACAGTCTTTGTCAAAAGTGTAGAGCCCGGAGGGTCTGCTTTTGAGCCGCGTAGCGGCGCTGATTTAGCGTTAGTGGAGGTTCTTCCCATTAGAGAGGGTACGACAAAAAATCTTACCATCAAGAGATTCGGAACACTGTATACGCATTGCAAGCCGCATGAAGCGGCTCAGAAGCAGACCCCCTGGGCTCTACACTTTTGACAAAGACTGTACCTATTTATGGCTATCGTGGTACATGGCTCGTCTGAGTCGTCCAGTTACGTACGCGTGCAGCAGCCCGTCGTTTGCGAAGAACTTGCCCTTCCGGCTTATGTGGTACAGCTTGAGCGGCAGCGCGCCCACGTGACGTGGCGTTCGCCCTTCCTCTCGGTACAGCGTCCGGATGTCGTCGGCGCTGAAGAGGCGCACCAGTACACGGCGGCCGGGAAGCTGCTCGGCCGCGATGGGGCCCATCCGCCGGTGGATGTCCCACGCCGCCTGGCTCGAGTCACGGACGTCGTAGCGACCTGCGTGCCATGTCGGCGTTCGTCAGTCTGTCCCCATGCACGTCTGGTAAAGGGACATCGACAAACGCGCTTTGCGCGAGCAAGGAGTGTTGCGTTGGCGTATTAACCTCTCATACGAGGCCCTGCACCATACACCATAGTATTTCCAAACGATTGATGGATAGGTAAAGGATATACAGGCTGTGTGGGGAAAGTAATGCAATTATTTTATTTTTCTTTCGGGCGCTGCTGTCATTCTACCGCGCTCAGATTGGTTGAGGGGAGGGGGGGGGGGGGCTTCAACCTTTAATCACTGCTTAATGCAGTCTATGCCAAGCTCTGCGAGCGTCAGAATAGCTGTTTTCGTCGACCTACTGATACTGCCCTGGTTACGACGTGCGATGGCATCCGATGTGATCAAGTTCTGTGATAAACTAGGTAAGTCTCGCTAACACTTACCAAATTATTCCACAATGTTACTGGAATGCTGCTTTGTCATATTCTTAAGGTTTAGGGTGGAAGGCTGGCCGAGAAAAGGTAGATAATAATTTCCGCTCTAGAGCAAAAGTGATGAAAATGTGTCTCGTGTTCGCGCTTGTTTGAACATCGACTGTCCAACGAGTGTGCTGTTGATAGCAGCGGCTCTCACTGTTCCAAAAAATCCCCGTGCACGACATTGTAAGGGTAATAGAAGGCCTTGCACAGGGCGCTACGCCGTGAACAGTCATAGGAATGTTCGGCGATCAGTCGTGTCAGCACACGCGCGAGCGTCGGAGCGAGCGTTGTCGTCGTGGTCTTTTCTGACCGTCAGGCGTTGAACATGGTTGTCGTCCTCTTTCTTCAGCATCAGGGGCAGAATATTTCAAAGCCGAATAATTGTCTTACATAAGCGACAATTGAAACATGCGGCCATTGTGCGCCATGCTTGACCCTAAATTCCTGACTGACGACCACGAGAACAACCGAGTGGTTACCGTGAGCTGACTTTTTGGAACGCTTGCAAAGTGAACCTTATTTTTTGAACAGTGTCATTACTGCTGGAGAAACTCGACTATTTGAGTGGGACCCTGAGACAAGGCGCCAAATTTCCTAATGGCAAACCATATAGTCCCCTCGCCCCAAGAGTGCAAGAATGAGTCAGTGGCAAGTGAAAATAATGCAAATGGTGTGCTTCAGTTTGATGTCAACAGTGTACTTCACAAAACTAAAGCCAATCAATCATCTCTATCTACCACTTGGAGGTGCTCGAGAGATTGGGCGAAACAGTTCTCCGAAAGGAAATCGCCAACATCTGGAAGTTGCACAACGACAACACTCCCAGCCACACTTTTCTCCTCCTATAAAGACGTTTCTGGTCAAGCGCAAGTTGGCGACATTGCCCCAGGCCCTCTTTAGGCCTGCTCCGCCAGACTTCTCCCGGTTTCCTAGAATCAAGAGCGAACTTAAAGGAGTTCGGTTTGGCAACATCAGAGCAATCCGAACCGCCTGACAAAGAATTTAAGCGAGGTTCCTGACGACGCCTTCCAGGATGCGTACAGGGTCTAGCAGACTAGTTGGCAACAATGTGTAATTTAGTAAGTTGTAATGTGTAACAGTAACTTCCCGCAGCCAGAAAATGTTGCTGACGGGTTGATTTATGCCCGAATGTTGTGAATTACACGGAGCATTGACTGCGCGATGTTATAATTCAAGTAATGTTCTCAGCTGAACTCATATCAATTTCGCCTACAAATTGAAATTTCCAAAATTGATCCTGCAAAGGTAGAATCACAGCAGGGTCCTAAATGGGAATTGGCAAATCCTCAAATATTACTAATATATGTTTTCCGTGTATTACTGCAGACCGTGGTGAGGTAAAGGAAAATGCAGAAAGTTCCAACAGAAAACATGACAGTTTCAATTTTTCATTTATTATTTCATCAAATACATACACAACCTGGTGGATATTCAGTTAGAGTCCCAGAACTCCAGTTGGAATGATGAGAAGTGCTCTTATTATTAATAATTCGATAAATCAATGCAAGTTATTAGCAGTGAGTCTGGAGCAGACCTTATACAACAGAGAAAACAGAAGGTATGATTTCAAGTCTTCGGGAGTGGAAGTAATGCACTAAAAAAAGTACAATATAATACACTAACGTTATTGGTTTGGTTTGCGGGGTTTAACGTCCCAAAGCGACTCAGGCTATGAGAGACACCGTAGTGGAGGACTCCAGAAATTTCGACGACCTGGTGTTCTTTAAAGTGCACTGATATCGCACAGCACACGGACGCCACTCCGTTTCGCCTCCCTCGAAACGCAGCCGCCGAGGCCGAAATTCGATTCCGCTTCCTTGAGCACAGTAGTCGAGCGCCGTAAACACTGCGCCACCCCGGCGGCGCTACATTAAAGTTATTGACAAGATGTTTTAATGCACCTTTAAACCCTTGGTAGTAAATATTATTTTAATATTTTAATAATTGTAGTACAAGCAAATGAAAACGCATTGTAATTAGGTCTAATATGTGGAAGTAGGAACGTAGCTGCAGATTAGCGCGTAGTGTGGGTAATGTTAACAATTGCTGAATTACTACTGACGGACAACTGGTCATATTTCTCAAGAATTTAAACATTAAACAGGTAACACGGGGATGAAATCTGTGATCGAAGGGTAGAATATGCAGTAGTAGATATGCAAAATGAACAGATTGTCGTTTATTCAAAAATAATATAATACGCAGAGCAGCGTTCTGCGCAACCGTTAATGGATAAAGCGTAGTTCTATGTGTTAAACCATATGCCAGGAAGTGAATAAACGATATGTGAATGAACAGATGAGTTAAAGATTGTCACTAATGTTTTCGAGAAATGCCGTAACCTGTACAGTACCGGTAAATTTCTATAATTTTTTGAGCATACTTGCTGCAGATGTTAGTGCCATATTAAATGGTCGTTAATGGTTTCTTGATTCGCTAACATTTTCCAGACAGGTGGTGTTTATTAAAAGGCTCTGTTATAGAGACGCGTGTTTTTTGCACAAAGGAGATTATGCAATTGCTTTTAGATGAGTTTGGTCTTAGTTTTTAGCACTAACCACAAAGAAATTTTCGCCAAAATTTTTTTAGCAGTTCTGTCTAGCACAGTTTCATTTTCAGATGCTGTGGATGTGTTAGTGACATCGGCGTGTAGTGTACAATGCCGCGAAGGGGATCATGGTAGGTCAGTAATATGTGTCATGAATAGAAACCGGTATAATACTGATCATTGAGGGACTCCAATATTAGTGTTTATTAGTTCTGATGGTTTGCTGTTGACGACACATTCGAGGTCGGTTTGTCAAGAAACTCTTAACTTAGCGGGACACCTAGTACAGTATATCTTTCTAGTTTATCAAGCAGTAACATGTGATATAATGAACCGAAAACTTTGTTTAGATCAGTGAATGTGCCCGTGGTGAGAAGCCTTTTTTTCTATATTTTGACGGAATGTTTCGTGACGTTTACGTAACAAAAAGGTTTCAGTCAATCTTCCTTCTACGTACCCATAGTGAGCGTACAATAAATTATTCTCCAGGAATAAAGCCTTCACACGTTTTAAAAGAGCCCTTTTTATAACCCTAGATATAAAATAGATATAGGACGGGAATTCTCCATACTTTCAGTTTGTCTCTTTTCTTAGATATCAGTGTATTTTGGATATTTTTAGTGCAGAAGGGAATTCACCTCACTGGAAGCAAACATCTGTTATATGACACAAGGGCGGTGATACATGACTAAGAATTGCCTTGAGAATTTTAGTGAAAATATCATCGTGACAACAGTTGTTTTTTAGTGATAATATACACCGCCAACTACACTGATGTTGCTAAGAAGCAAGGAAGATGCATTACTCTTGATTTCTGATTGTTACTATAATTAGAAATGGTCTCAGAAGAAGGGAGGTTGGAGAAGCGTCGATTAAATTCGTTGGCTAATAACATTTCATTGATTATAATGTCTTTATCTGTACACGGTCGTCCACTTCTACCTTGAACACCGCTCTGCGTGGCCAGTGCTCCGCGGAGCGCCTCTCGCGGGTGCCTGGGGAACGAGCGCGCAAGCGCAGTGACAGCTGTAGGTGGGGCCTCCGCTGCGTCGTCTGCTTAAAGGCCCCCGTACGGTCGTTTTTAGAGGCGCTGCGCTCGTCCGCCTTCCGCCAGCTGGCGGACGCGTTCGGCACGGGAGGCGCATAGGGTGCTATACGGTCACTTTTGGGCATCTTTTGGGTGGCGGATTTCTCCAGCGCTCTGATTGGCGCGCCCGGCGCGCGCTGCTTCGAACGTCGAAACGCTGCATATCACGGCTGCGGCGCTGGTTTGGGGAAACTTTTCCTCTTCACGGTGGCTCTCGATCGTCGGCTATCAAATTAATTTGCACCTAGCTGTAGAGTTATTGAGCCCCCGCATTACAGCAGAAACAGTATGAACTGACCATTAGTAGAGCGATTAAGTCGCCGGCGATGCAATCATCCAGCAACAGCGTAGACGCACGCATATGCCCCAACGGCACCTGCTTTCGCCGTCTACTTGGTGTGTTTAGGTTAGTATGAGGAGAAGACGGCACGAATTTTTTAAGTACTCCCGAACGTATACATTGAAAGGTAAAATGTATATATTCATACCTCCCCTGCCTGTGTTCGCGCGTTCACTTCGGTATAGCACTCGCGGCAAAGATGCAGGAGCTGGCAATTTAATGTTTTCATCCGAAATTACAGCCTAAACACATTTTACAACACGCCTGTTTTACTGTGAGAAAATAGACTGCAAAGCATAAACAAACATGCACATCATTTGTAACATGTACAGAAGCACTGTTTTCCGTGCGGTTCTCCCCGGTGGTAGCAATTTCCTAGTGGCGTACATTTCGCCACGTAATCCTCATTTCTGGCTGCAACATACAGCTGTGGTGTTGCATATGAGATGCATTTGCACGCAGAAAATGTGTCGAGGTTCATGACAGTAACAAATCTTTAAAACTGCATGGAATTATTTGTTATGGTATCCATATCATAGCAAATGATTCAAACCGTGCATTTTCAAATTATCTCTAAAATTCAATGTGTTTACTTCTTCAAACACATTTAAAATCTGCTCAACTAGTTTATTTGTATTCAGTTTGGTTTTCAGCACTACTCATATTTGATTCAGCAGCAAGACTATGCTATTCATAATCAGTTTGGTTGGCAAAACTACAATTCGCATGCCCCCCAGTAAGTAATACTAGTTTCTCCATCTCTGTGCTGCCTATATTAATAAGTGCCTTCATGTCAAGTGCAGCATACACTTCCTTTTCTTGACCTATGCCATTTGGTCTTCCTAGGCTTCATGTGTGTGCACTGCTTTTGTCATTTCAGACACAGAAAGTAGCAAATGAAATCTGGCGATTGAGTGTTAACATGCAACACAGCTCAAGCTACTCAGCTGCGGCATGTACTGAAAAGAATTGTTACCAATTGAGACAGCCTTTACCAGTCAAATTTCAAGTGAAATATTTGTACAGTTAGTGCTGAGCACAAATAAACAAGAATTATGGCACAATTGTGCTGCTGCTGAGGAAGAGTCCATAAAGTTTTCGAAACATTGCATGATATGAAATGACTATTCTAAGTACAAATATGTATATATTGGATGTTTTGTGTGGAATGAGTGTTTTATTCGTCTGTTGTAGTTTTATTTCACTGTTTTTCATACTTAAAAACAATTCAGCTAACAGTAAGCACTGAAAAGTCGCGTCACTGCACGACAGAGTAATAGTGCATGGCCGGAGCGGTCAGTTGGGATCAAGAAATACTTAGCGCCCACTGCCTTGCATCAGCTAAGGGTCCCCACTTGTAGAGAAAAACTGTCTAGGGGCTAATTGTAAAACAGTGACCAAGTGTAATGGCATGTCACTTAGTTGCCAGGACAGCATGCAGACTTGATGGAATTTTGACTTGTCTGTGAACATGAAATACTATACTTCTATGACTAGTGTACTTACCTACCCGAGTCCTTTTCTTTGTTTACATAACTATCCTGCAAGCCCATACATCAAGTTCATCGTGGAGTGAATACACATTTCCTCATACAATTCAAAGAACAGAAACCAATTGTAGTGGCATGTAAACACAGTGCAGTTCTCCAAAAGAGTGACGACAAAACTGCACCTTGTGATATCGAATAAAATATCCCCTCTGAGAATTCAATACTCTTCTGAGAAAGAAAACTGTGCTTGGAACTCTGAACTGTCAAAAAAAAAAAGAAAAATGGAAGAAATTGAGTGTGTGTGGATGTTAGGAGTCCTTGCCACGGGAGGCTAAATGCCTTGCAAACCCAGATGTTTTATACTTGGTGGCTCGCGTAACAAGTAACGAATGCTAAGACAGAGAGGCAAGGAAAGCAGCACTGAACTGCAAGATGTTTACTAGGTCAATATTATAATTGCATATAGTGAGAAAGCTGCTGGATAATCTTGTCAATCCAAGAAAAATGCTTTTATTGACTGTTTACAATCACCTGGCCTGTTTGAGACTGATTAAAAAAATGCTGGCTATGCCCACCATCGAACCGTTTGAAATTATGGTTGCATTTTGTATACTTACTTATTTGCTTAATCAACTGAAACTGGCAGTGTTTTTTTTCCTCAATGCTACCTATGCTTAAAAACCCATCTAATGTAGCTTTGTGTTTTGGATTGCTCATCTCACTGAATTTTGTGTATTTAGAGGCACATATGGAGGCTTCTGGGTCATTTTACAATATCACCAAGCAGCAGGTGTACCGTAAAAAACACATTTCATGCTTTGGTCAACCGCTGCAGGATCCTTCGTCAGGGAGTCTGTCTCTACAAAAGCATTGAATGTAAATGTATGGACCAGTGAGGCTTTACATACCTACCAGAGAATGCATGCATATGTAATAGTCATTCGCAACTCATCCATATGTGCCATTTAGTAACTCAAACAGCATCTGCCTTGCAATGGAAACATGCCACTAGGATGCTACATGTGCTGACCATTTCATGCTTGTAGTACTTGCTGTAATGCTAGTTGGTTCACACTGACCATTTGAGCGGCGCAAGGACATGATCACAGGAAAAGAAGATGGAAAGAAAGAGCGCCTTTCAATCCCTCTTCTTTTCCAGTGATCGTGTTCTTGTGCCGTTTTATTGATCATGTTATGCTGGGTTACTATTTCTTGAATGCATAACGGCGCCCTCGCTTCACTGCCACTGGAAGGTTCCAGTCTGTGCCTGGTTCAATAGCCCTTAGTTTAGATCGCCCCACCAGATTCTGCTCGCCTGAAGAGCTCATGCTGCATGATGCGTCATCCTGTCCCATGTTAGATGCGTGTAGGTTTCTATATGCATTCCTGATTTTATTTTTTTTGTCTGTGTTTCAATGTTACTTTTTAGATGTTTCCAGGATCATGCACAAATTCCTGTGAAGCTTTGTGGATGCGTTCCTACATGCGCTGTAGTGTGTTCATTTCCTTCTCTGCCATTGTCATTTCCCTTCATTCACTCTCCAGGCCTTTGGGCTGCGTCGAATAACATTGGCCAGCGCTACTGCTTCATGTGCGCTTTGTTTTTATGCTTTTTGTTTCCACTTTGTTCCCCTTAAAGCTGGATAGAAACTAGTCCATGCAGTTTCACACTTGGGAGATCCTGTCTGCTTTAATGCGTAGTCCCCAAGTAGATGAGAAGGGGGGGGGTACTGTTGTAATGCAGCAGTGATACACAGTGGTATACACAAAATATAATAGTGATGATTGCACCTTGTAGACTAGCAGACAATGCTGTTTTGCCTTTGAGCAGTGTGGATGACTATATTGCTGGGTTCTTTTCTATCACAAATTGGTTGGTTGGTTGGTTTGTGGGGTTTAACGTCCGAAAGCAACTCAGGCTATGAGAGACGCCGTAGTGGAAGACTCCGGAAATTTTGACCACCTGGGGTTCTTTAACGTGCACTGACATCGCACAGCACACAGGCGCCTTGCTTTTCGCCTCCACCGAAAAGCTGCCGCAGAGGCCGGGATTCGATCCCGCGTCATTGGGAACAGTAGTCGAGCGCCGTAACCACTGCGCCGCCCCGACAAATTGAATAAATAGATAAGTTGGCAAAGCACTACTCTTGCTCATTCATTACAATTGTATTTTCTTCAAGCATGCAGCCTTGTACTGTAGTCTCACTTCTTCACACTTGTGCAGTGTTGCATGTGGAGACAGGCTCTGTGGAATTTTCCATACAAAGGGGTCCTTGCAATGGGTGTATACAGTGACAGCTTCATTTAGGGGGACATTATAAAAATAGCCACTGAGCTCAACAGGGAAAGAGAAGTACATTGCTCTGAGAGGACACATAACATGCTGTAAGGTGCTGTGTTTCAGAGTCGTGAAGCGCACTAAGCTTTCGGTCAGTCCGAGATTGCTAATTAGGTACATGCTGATGCAACTGCATAAATTTTCACTTGACAACCATATCTGTGGAGTACTTAGAAGCACTCCAGTGATTTTAGGTGTGTGTAACATGGCTTTTTTGAGATTTCAAGCTGTTTGTGTTGCCTGATAGTAATGCTGCACTGCTCTGGTTGAAGCCGTGAACATGAACCATGAACAAAAAATGAATGTTGCCTGTCTGTAGCAGCAAACTTAAGCTGTTATATGCATATCCCCAGTTGTAGCATCTCGCATCTGTTACCAGTATAGTGGTCTTTGAAGCCAGAAAATAAATGTTTATCCTCCCCATTCTGGTTCTCCTCAACATTTGGTTTTTTGCCAAGTAATTTCCATTTTCTTGCTGCACTAAGCAGTAGCATTTAACATTCTCAAGAAGCATCACTTTATGCAGCTCAAGGCAATGCAAGGTAATGTGGTTGTGCGACGGGATTCTATCCGAATTATCATGCTGTAGAGGGTTGACACTATCGAACCTTTACGGTTTAGTCTCAAGGAAACTTGTTTGAAAATTCATCTTGCTCAGTTGCAGCTTGTTATTTGAATTCGTCTTCCCCTCAGTGTGATCAAGGGCCTTGCCCTGGTAAAAGTGTGCAAGTACCTGTATATTGTTGTATCATTGCAACTGGAAGAATGTTTAGCCAAGTTGAAAATTCCTTTCAGATTTACATTTTTTTTTATTCTGCATCATAATATTGCCCAATTCATTATAGTCTTATAATGGGCCTTACCATCTTTCTTAGCCATTAATTTGGTGGCATCTTGCTCTGTTGAGCTAAGGATAGAACGACAGAAGTTGATGACACGGCATGTGCTCTATTGGGACATGAATCTCTCTTGTTTTTGGCTCAGCCCCAAACCCTCGGTACCCATCATAGATATGTACCCTTTTCAGAGAGACAAGAAAATTAACAGATTTGTCGGCACACCATCATGATACCCAGCACCCACAATATAACGATTAATCAGAACAAGACGCGGCACAGACAAGACAGGCTTGCTATAATCTAGCTATAATTGCAAGAATTATACTTCATGAAGAATCAAGCCACTGAGTGGTGCCGATGCTTCTGTAGTCACATCAGAAAGCAGACAGTGGAGATCATTTCATTGATACAAAATAGTTTCCAGAAAGGTCACATCGCACCCAAGGCTGTTTTCAGGCACAGTACACACGAGCCACAATTAATATTTATGATGGACACGTTGCAGGGAAAAAGCCGTGCATACATGGTCACTACAGGGGGAGGAACAAATGCGACTACCTGCACAGATCGAACTTTATTTCAGCATTCAGAATGCAAGATATGTGTAGTGAGCTTTTCAAACGAATCAAATACTTGTAGGCAATTTCAACCACGAAATAATTAAGAAGTAAAAATTAAAAAAAAAATGAATCAATGAGAGCAGGAAATCTGCAGCAAATAATAGGTGCATGTTATTGCCATTATGAAAAGCATTTTTTTTTTGCCTGTTCATAAGACAATGAGGAAAATGTATATTGCAAAACAATGCCGCTGGTCAGCTGTTCACAGGATTTCACGTGACGTCTGAAGTGCTTATATGTGCAAACTGCCTGTCTTGAGAGTACAAAAGCTTAAGAGATGCTATTTTCTGTATATACCTTTGGTTTTTCATTGTAATGCACTTGAAAGAACTGTGGTAGCAACCCATTTCTTAGAAAACTCAGTCTGAAATTACATGCTTTCTTATACCTCTGCGACGCGAACACTTGTGATCTTCATTGAGGTTTTCAGGAAGCATTGAAGTATCCGGTGCTGCACGGCCGTTTTGAATGACAACTGAGAAGCTTCTTTCGTGTGCGTTAGGTGACATCGAGGGTGGCAACGTCCGCTCTCGGATGTGCTTCAAAACTCAAGAGCGCTCAGAAACAGCTTCGATCCAAGCTGGCTCGGGCACGATTGCACGAGTTGAATGCAGATCGAGTTCAATGAGGATCGAAAGTGTTTGTGTGACCGTGTTACATACCTTCTACTCATTAATTTCTGCTATGAATATCCCTAAAATATTTGCTCCTTGAGTCATACTTGAGAGTACCAGAATTCATCACTCTACTCTCATGAAGAGTTAGTGCATGCAGCTTAAGGCATGCCAGATGTAAACATTTGCCTTGTGCCATGTATTTGCACCCCAAGGTTCACACTATGCTCTGTGAGCCACATGATAAAGCTGAATCCATGGAGCTCTATACACTTTCGTACAAGTGGTTTTCTACTGAGATCTTGCTTGCAGGTACTCTCACTCTTTATTATTATGGCTCACAGTGCGAGTTTTTTTTTTTTATGAGAATATCATGAGGACTGTCCTGCACAATGTGCAGAAAACTTCCATCCTTCTAACCTTATACTGCTCCAATGGGGAAACTGAATAACACATAAGATGGCATTTCATTTCAGATTGTGTCTGTACTTTTCTTCCTGTACCATATAACACTGCCCAATCTATTACACTTGTCCTAAAAAATCTTACACACCTTCTTAGCTTTCTTAGCCATTTCTACGGTAATCGTTCCATTCACACAACAAGCATACGTTGTTTTTTTTTTTGTTTTTTTTTTATCAGCACTAAAACTTTGTTACAAGCCCGCCGTGGTTGTGTGCCCACAACTCATACCTATATATAAAGAGGCCAAGAACACTAACAACAATGCCGTCCGCGCACGGTAGTAATGAGAGCATTCGGAGTACAACGATTAATCCCAATAAACACATCTGTCAAGACATCACACGAAGCAACGATAACAAGCAACCATCGCAAACATACTGCACAAAGCATCAAGCAGCAGATTGGTGCCGGCTTCCCGACGCTTCTCCGTGCAGCCAAAATCGTTTCGCGCACGTAAAACACAGTTTTCAGAAAGGGCACTTCACACCCACGGCAGTTCTACATACACGAAACACGATTGATATCAGTTATCGGCACGTAACACGAACATCGTATGCTCGCGATCGCTGCACGCAGACGAATGAATGCGACTAGCACAGCTCAAAATTCATATCAACATTCGGAAAACAAAGCGTGCGCAGTGAGCTTTTCACTCGTCGTATGCAGGCGATTTCACCAACTTGGCAAAACAGCAGTCGTTCCGAACGTATCACTTTCGCTACACTCCCACTAACTGTCGCTGCTATGAAACTGTATACGCGCACAGGGAATTAATTCACTGCGGGGAGCTGCTTCTTGATGCTGTCCGTGAAAATCCTGCAGCAATCACAAACGGCTCCAAATAAACACGTCGAGGCACCGCAACTGTGTAGCAGTAGTACATCTTCCGTAGGTTTGTCGGCCACTCGTCAACTCGGTGCAGGCCAACTCAACTGGGGGAACTGTCACTCGATGCTTGTGCACATGGCACGGCAAACTTCCAAGTCGCTTTGAATAATCGTAATAAACGAGCAATAGCGACATGAAGTCTATGTTTCATCGACAGGCACCGTCCGCCTAGGCCTTGTTTCGCCTACGCTCGGTCGGCGGCCATCTTTGAAAAAGTAGGAGGAGCTTGCGATGCGCCTCCAGAACGCATGCGACAAAAGTTGAAGTTGACGAACTCTGTGCGGCAGCCGGGCGGAGGACGCATGCCTCCGTCCGCCCCATTGTTAGGACCTGGCGGATGCGTCCTCGAGCGGACGGGCGCAGCGCCCAAATAGTGACCGTACAGCGGCCTTAAGCGGCGGCTCCGCCAAGGCGCGCCTTGGCGGAGCCGCCGCTTAAGCAGACGACGCAGCGGAGGCCCCACCTACAGCTGTCACTGCGCTTGCGCGCTCGTTCCCCAGGCACCCGCGAGAGGCGCTCCGCGGAGCGCTGGCCACGCAGAGCGGTGTTCAAGGTAGAAGTGGACGACCGTGTACATAGTGCCGGTATCGTTTTTTGTGGGCGTCATTGTTCAGACCGTGATTCGAATCCCAGTGCCGCGAAATTCTCCACCGGAATAAAAAAAAAAAGAATCCGCGTGTCGATGGAATTGCATGAACAGGTTTGGGGTGCGACCTGATGCTGGTGAACACCTTCGGCATCGAACTCACTCACCAGAACAGGAATTGGCCACTCTGGTGCAGTAATTGGCCACAACCTTCCATGATTAGTCCTACAGAACACAGGCCCTCAGTCACCAGCGGCTGCGGTGCAACTGACCACAGCGGCGGTCAGACCTGCGACGCAGCGGGGGGTGCAAATAATCTCTGGCTCCACTGGACAGGCCGCCATTGGAAACTGACCCTGGCAACGCTTAACGCTGGAACTATAGCTAGTGAAGTTAGTTTAGCAGTGCTGTTAGAGGAACTAGAGGGCTTGAAATGGGATGTGATAAGGGCTTAGAGGTTAGGAGGCCGAATGAGGCATATACTGTACTGAAGCATGGAGATGTACTGTGTTATCGAGGTTTACCGGAGAGGCCAGAACTAGGGGTAGGTTTCATTGTCAATAAGTATATAGCGGGTAATATAGATGAATTCTATACTATTATTGAGCGGGTGGCAGGCCTCGTAATTAAGATTAATAAGCCGTATAATCTGAACGTTGTACAGGCCTATGCACCTACATGTAGTTATGATGACCAGGCAGTTGAAAACTTCTATGAAGATGTAGAATTGGCAATGCGGAAAGGTAGGACGCAGTATACTGCACTAATGGGCGACTTCAATGCCAAGGTAGGAAAAAAGCAGGCAGGAGACTAGGCAGTAGGTGACTATGGAATTGGCTTTAGGAATAACAGGGGGGAGTTACTAGTTGACTTTGCAGAGCGAAATAACTTGAGAATCATGAACACCTTCTTCAGCAAACGGATGAACCGGAAGTGGACATGGAAAAGCCCTAACAGGGAGACTAAAAATGAAATTGGCTTTTTAATGTGTTCTAACCCCACCATTGTGCAGGACGTAGAGGTAATCGGGAATGTGCGATGCAGTCACCACATGATGATAAGGTCTCGAATTAGTCTAAATCTGAAAAGGGAACGAAACAGATTAGTAAGAAAGAAGTTCATCAACGAATTAGCGGTGAGGGGGAGGGCAAAAAAGTTCAGGATCTCGCTACAGAATAGATATTTAGCTCTAATCGAGGATGACGACATTAGCCTAGAAGCAAGGAACAATAATTTCAGAGATATTATTTTTGAGGGCGCTGTAGAAGAAGGCGTAGAGGATAGTTAGAGAGGATGCCGGTAAGCTGGCTAAGAAGACGAAGGATTTGATTAAGAAACGCCAAAGTATGAAAGTTTCCAATCCAACAGACCAGATAGAATTGGCAAATATATCAAAACTAATCAATAAGCGCACAGTGGTCGATATAAGGAAGTATAGAAAGGAGAAAATGTAACATGCTGTAAAGAGCGGGGGAAGCCTTTAAGCGATGAAGAAGAACTTGGGCATAGGCAACCATCAGATGTATGCGATAAGAGACAAGGCGGGCAATGTTCGAATAGGGACAAGATGGTCAAAGTAGCATAGGAGGTTTACATTGACCTCTACAGTAGGCAAATAAGTCAATACAATAATAAGATTCATCATCATCATCATGATTATACCCACTGCAGGGCGAAGGCCTCTACCATATTTCTCCAATTAACCCTGTTCTGTGCTAGCAGCATCCACTTGACCCCTGCGAACTTCATCCACCCAACTAACTTTCTGCCGCCCTCTGCTACGCTTTCCTTCACTTGGAATTCAGTTTGTTATCCTAAGCGACCATCGGTTATTCTCTCTTCGCACTACATGTCCTTCCCTACCCATGCCCATTTCTTCTTGATTTCCATTAGAATGTCAGTGACTTGAGTTATTTCTCTGACCCACTCTGCACGTTTCCTATTTTTTAATGTTACCCCTAGCATTTTTCTTTCCATAGCCCTCTGCGTTCTCCTCAACTTAAGAAGAACCCTCTTGGTTCGCCTCCACGTTTCAGCCCCATAGGTGAGTACAGGTAAGATGCAACCGTTGTATACTTTCCTCTTGAGCGATACCGGTAAGCTGCTAGTCATAATCTACGAGTGCTTGCCAAATGCGCTCCATCCCAATCTTATTCTTCTTGTTATTTCCTTTTCAGGGTCCGGATCTGCGGTTACTACCTGTCCTAAGTAGACATATTCGCCTACTACTTCCAGTGCTTCGCTACATAATGTAAACTGCTGTTCCTTCCCGAGGCTTTTGAACATTACCTTAGTCTTCTGCATATTGATTTTCAAGCCTACATTTCCACTTTTCCTGTTTAGGTCACCAATCATTATTTGCAGTTCATCTCCTAATTTACTTAGCAAGACAATGTCATCAGCAAATCGCAGATTACTGAGGTATTATCCATCTAAATCCCTAACTGCTCCCATTTCAAGTCTCTGAATACTTCCTCTAAGCAAGCTGTGAAAAGTATTATGGAGATCCTGTCTCCTTTCCTAACACCTTTCCGTAGGGGAATTTTGTCACTTTCGTTATGAAGAGCTATAGTTACTGTGCAGCCACTATATATATCTGCCAGCACCTTCGCGTACGGCTCGTCTACCCCCTGATTTCGCAATGCCTGCATCACCGCCGAGGTTTCAGCAAAGTCAAAGGCTTTTTCAGACACTCCGCCAGTGACGAAGGACGAAGTTAAGAAAGCATTAGAAACTATGAAAAAGGGGAAAGCAGCTGGAGAGGATCAGGTAACTATACATTTGTTGAAGGACGGCGGGGATATCTTGCTAGAAAAACTGGTCACCATGTATACGCAGTGCTTGGTGTCGTCGACTGTACCGTAACCATGGAAGAACGCAAACATTATCTTAATTGATAAGAATGAGGACGCTAAGGACTTGAAAAATTACAGACCATTCAGCTTACTGACTGTTACGAAAGTATTTACTAAACTAATCGCTAATAGAATCAGGATAACTTTGTACTGCAACCAAGCAAACGATCAAGCAGGTTTTTGGAAAGGATACTCTACTATCGATCATATCCATACCATCAACTACGTGACAGAAAAATGCTCGGAATATAACCAGCCTTTATACATATTAAGAAAAAGCATTTGACTTTAGAAACCTTGGCGGTCATACAGGCATTGCGAAATCAGGGTGTTGACGCGCCGTACGGGGAAGTGCTGGAAGATATATATATGGGACACACACACAGCAACCAAAGTTCTGCATAAAGAAAGTAACAAAATTCCTACAAGGAAAGGTGTTAGGCAAGGAGACACAATCTCCCCAGTACTATTCACAGCTTGTTTAGAGGAAGTATTTAGAGACTTGGAATGGGAGCAGTTAGGGATAAGGGTAGATGGAGAATACCTCAGTAATCTGCGATTTGCTGATGACATTGCCTTGCTAAGCAACTCGGGGGATGAACTGCAAATAATGATTGGTGACCTAAACAGGAAAAGTGGAAATGTAGGCTTGAAAATCAATATGCAGAAGACTAAGGTAATGTTCAAAAGCCTCGGGAAGGAACAGCAGTTTACATTAGGCAGCGAAGCACTGGAAGTAGTAGGCGAATATGTCTACTTAGGACAGGTAGTAACCGCAGATCCGGACCCTGAAAAGGAAATAACAAGAAGAATAAGATTGGGATGGAGCGCATTTGGCAAGCACTCGCAGATTATGACTAGCAGCTTACCGGTATCGCTCAAGAGGAAAGTATACAACAGTTGCATCTTGCCTGTACTCACCTATGGGGCTGAAACGTGGAGGCTAACCAAGAGAGTTCTACTTAAGTTGAGGACAACCCAGAGGGCTATGGAACGAAAAATGGTAGGGGTAACATTAAGAGATAGAAAGCGTGCAGAGTGGGTCAGAGAAATAACTCAAGTTAATGACATTCTAGTGGAAATTAAGAAGAAGAAGAAATGGACATGAGCAGGACATGTAGTGCAAAGAGAGGATAACCGATGGTCGCTTAGGGTAACAAACTGGATTCCAGGGGAAGGAAAGCGTAGCAGGGGGCGGCAGAAAATTAATTGGGCAGATGAGGTTAAGAATTTCGCAGGGATCAAGTGGATGCAGCTAGCACTGGACCGGTTTAGTTGGAAGAATATAGGAAAGGCCTTCGCCCTGCAGTGGGTATAGTCCAGATGATGATGATTGTTTAGAGCCGGCCCGTTGAATTTCCACGCTGCATCCCTGCTATCCGCGGCTTGTGTTACTTTTGATTCAAAATAATTTTCGGGGTATGTTCTTGTTCGGTTTATAATGCTGCAACAAAGAATTATTATGAGGCTGCTCTAAGTTTTTAAACATATTGTTCTTGTGCAAGATAGACTTTAAAAGACCGTGGGTATCTATGGCTTTTTATTAGTTCCTTTTTGATATTCCTCTTTGAGTTGTACCAGATTTAATATGTTGTAGCAAGATATCTACCGATTATATGAATTTGCTATCGACTTAATTAAGATTATAAATATCCTCTTAGGGCTCGGGTAATAAGAATTACAGAATGAAATTAGTGTCGTGGAAATACGGAGATGTTCATCTTATATCTGAGTTGTGGCCCTGACGTTGGTGCAAGAGAAAAAACAACCACGTCATCTGAGATGTCACATGATGTCGTTTCGTTTGTGAATTTCTAGCTTGGGTGACTAGTAATGATATATGATCGAATTATCTGTTTGTAGTTGCTCAATTAGCCACTGAATGCCGTGGTTTGTCAGTACTTCAACATGCATGCATAGCTGCTCGAGTCACAGTTTAGTGTATCGGTGTCAAAGTCGCCCATTAAACATAGACGAATATCATACGTAAGATCAGCGCTTAACAACACGTCAAGTTCATTGATAAAGTTATCTTTCTTATTTTGTGGTGATTAGTAGATTACCCCTACTACAACTTCGATTCTTTTTATGTGGCATCACACTTTTAAGGATGTTTGCTTTGGTTGGTAGGGTTTAACGTCCCAAAGCGACTCAGGCTATGAGAGGCGCCGTAGTGGAGGACTCTTGAAATCTCGACCATCTGGGGTTCTTTGAGGTGCACAGACATCGCACAGCACACTGGCGCTTTGCTTGTCGTGTGCAGAGAAAAGCGGCCGCCGAGGCCGGGATTCGATCCCGCAGCTTTTGGAGCAGCAGTCGAGCGTCTTAACCACTGCACCACTGCTGTGGGGCACATTTAAGGATGTAGGATTCGGTACAATTTCAATATATAAGGAGTCCCATTATTCACCAGGTATTTTTATATCAAAGCGCACTTTGTACACTATGCAGTTGCTAATGTAAAAAGCTGCACCTCCGTGCTGACCAGACAAAAATGATTGTTTACAGCTGCTGGTATTGAAGAACTCCTTCGTCTCTGTGCCTACGATTACTTTCATGCGGCGTCGCATTACCAACAAGCCTACACCTCCGTTACGTATTGAGTGCGTGACAATATATATATATATATATATATATATATATATATATATATATATATATATATATATATATATATATATATATATATATATGAAGGAAAGAAGCCAACAGTCGGCGAGGCCAAGGAAAGAGTAGGGGATGTTACTTTATGTCATTTTTTTCTTTTTTTTTTATTGTTTACTTGGATAATCAAAGAAATTAATAATGTAATCTTGTTTAGGGGAAGATAATTAAACACAAAGTAGCAGAAAAAAAACGTGCCGATTGTGGGAACCGAACCCACGACCTCCGAATATCGCGTCTGGTGCTCTTCCAACTGAGCTACATCGGCCGCTGTCCCCCTGCCACTTGCTTGGGTATTTATGTTGTCTCTATACGAACCTTGAGAGTGTTCACCATATATACATATATATATATATATATATATATATATATATATATATATATATATATATATATATATATATATATATATATATATATATATATATATATATATATATATATGAAGGAAAGAAGCCAACAGTCGGCGAGGCCAAGGCCAAGGAAAGAGTAGGGGATGTTACTTTATGTCCTTTTTTTTCTTTTTTTTATTGTTTACTTAGATAATCAAAGAAATTAATAATGTAATCTTGTTTAGGGGAAGATAATTAAACACAAAGTAGCAGAAAAAAAAACGTGCCGATTGTGGGAACCGAACCCACGACCTCCGAATATCGCGTCTGGTGCTCTTCCAACTGAGCTACATCGGCCGCTGTCCCCCTGCCACTTGCTTCGGTATTTATGTTGTCTCTATACGAACCTTGATAGTGTTCACCATATATATATATATATACATATATATATATATATATATATATATATATATATATATATATATATATATATATATATATATATATATATATATATATATATATATATATATATATATATATCATAATCAGCCTGACTATACCCACTGCAGGACAAAGGCCTCTCCCATATTTCTCCAGTTAACCCGGTTCTGTGCTAGCTGCATCCACTTGACCCCTGCGAACTTCTTAACCTCATCCGCCCACCTAATTTTCTGCCGCCCCCTGCTACGCTTTCCTTCCCTTGGAATCCAGTTTGTTACCCTAAGCGACCATCGGTTATCCTCTCTTCGCACTACATGTCCTGCTCATGTCCATTTCATCTTCTTAATTTCCATTAGAATGTCGGTAACTTGAGTTATTTCTCTGAACCACTCTGCACGCTTCCAATCTCTTAATGTCACCCCCACCATTTTTCGTTCCATAGCCCTCTGGGTTGTCCTCAACTTAAGTAGAACTCTCTTGGTTAGCCTCCACGTTTCAGCCCCATAGGTGAGTACAGGTAAGATGCAACCGTTGTATACTTTCCTCTTGAGCGATACCGGTAAGCTGCTAGTCATAATCTACGAGTGCTTGCTAAATGCGCTCCATCCCAATCTTATTCTTCTTGTTATTTCCTTTTCATGGTCCGGATCTGCGGTTACTACCTGTCCTAAGTAGACATATTCGCCTACTACTTCCAGTACTTCGCTACCTAATGTAAACTGCTGTTCCTTCCCGAGGCTGTTGAACATTACCTTAGTCTTCTGCATATTGATTTTCAAGCCTACCTTTCTACTTTTCCTGTCTAAGTCATCAATAATTATTTGAAGTTCATCCCCCGAGTTGCTTAGCAATGGCAATGTCATCAGCAAATTGCAGATTACTGAGGTATTCTCCATCTACCCTTATCCCCAACTGCTCCCATTCCAAGTCTCTGAATACTTCCTCTAAGCAAGCTGTGAATAGTACTGGGGAGATTGTGTCTCGTTTCCTAACACCCTTCTTTATGGAAATTTTGTTACTTTCTTTATGCAGAACTATGCTTGCTGTGCAGCCACTATATATCTTCCAGCACTTTCACGTACGGCTCGTCTACCCCCTGATTTTGCAATGCCTGCATCACCGCCGAGGTTTCAACTGAGTCAAATGCTTTTTTGTAATCAATGAATGCTATGTATAAGGGCTGGTTATATTCCGAGCATTTTTCTATCACCTGATTGATGGTATGGATATCATCGTTATAGTAGAGTAACGTTTCTGAAACCCTGCTTGATCCTTTGCTTGATTGCAGTCTAAGGTTGTCCTGATTCTATTAGCGATTACCTTAGTAAATACCTTATACGAACAGACAGTAAGCTGATTGGTCTGTAATTTTTAAGGCCCTTAGAGTCCCCTTTCTTACGAATGAGGATAATGTTTGTATTCTCCCATGGTTCCGGTACCGTCGATGACACCAGGCACTGGGTATACAGGGTGGTCAGTTTTTCTAGCACGATATCCCCCCCGTCCTTCAGCAAATCTGTAGTTATCTGACCCTCTCCAGCTGATTTCCCCCTTTTCATAGTTTCTAGTGCTTTCTTGGCCTAGTGCTTTCTTGACCGCCGAGGTTTCGACTGAGTCAAACGCTTTTTTGTAATCAATGAATGCTATGTATAAGGGCTGGTTATATTCCGAGCATTTTTCTATCACCTGATTGATGGTATGGATATCATCGTTATAGTAGAGTAACGTTTCTGAAACCCTGCTTGATCCTTTGCTTGATTGCAGTCTAAGGTTGTCCTGATTCTATTAGCGATTACCTTAGTAAATACCTTATACGAACAGACAGTAAGCTGATTGGTCTGTAATTTTTAAGGCCCTTAGAGTCCCCTTTCTTATGAATGAGGATAATGTTTGTATTCTCCCATGGTTCCGGTACCGTCGATGACACCAGGCACTGCGTATACAGGGTGGTCAGTTTTTCTAGCACGATATCCCCCCCGTCCTTCAGCAAATCTGTAGTTATCTGACCCTCTCCAGCTGATTTCCCCCTTTTCATAGTTTCTAGTGCTTTCTTGACCTCGTCCTTCATAACCGGTGGAACGTCTGACTGTTTTTCTCTACCGCCAATCTCATTACGGTCCTGACTACTTTAGCTACTGTCGAGATCTCTATAGAACTCCTCGGTTACTTTGATTATCTTGTCCACATTCGTGATGACGTTGCCCGCTTTGTCCCTTATCGCATACATCTGGTTTTTGCCTATGCCCAATTTCTTCTTTACCGCTTTAAGGCTTCTCCTGTTCTTCACAGCATGCTCAATTTTCTCCATGTTGTATTTCCTTATATCGGCCACCTTGCGCTTATTGATTAGCTTTGATATCTCGGCCAATTCGATCTGGTCTGTTGAATTGGAAGCTTTCATACTCTGGCGTTTCTTAATCAAATCTTTCGTCTTAGACAGCTTACCGGTATCCTCTCTAACTATCCTACCGCCTACTTCTACCGCGCACTCAGTAAGGATATCTCTGAAATTATTGTTCCTTGCTTCTAGAGTATTGTCGCCATACTCGGTTAGAGCTGAATACCTATTCTGTAGCGAGATCCTGAACTCTTCTGCCCTCCCCCCCCCCCCCCACCGCTAATTCGTTGATGGGTTTCTTTCTTACTATTCTGTTGCGTTCCTTCTTCAGATTTAGGCTAATTCGGGACCTCACGATTCTGTGGTTACTGCATCGCACTTTCCCGATGACCTCTACATCTTGCATAATGGCGGGGGTTGAACACATTATGAAGTCGATTTCATTTTTAGTCTCCCCGTTAGGACTTTTCCATGTCCATTTCCGGTTCTTCTGTTTGCTGAAGAAGGTATTCATGAAGTAGATCTTGTTGCTGGGCTAATTGGTTCATGATCGCACGGGGAAAACAAGCGCAAAAAAGGAGACAAACACAAGAAAGGAGACAGGACAACGCGCTACTGGCAACTGATTCGTTCATTGAAATCCACACACAATATATAGGGACATAGTCACACCACCTAGCGGCTCCCTACACGTCAGAAGGCAATATTATCTTACAATAAATTCCATGTTCAACCTAGGTTGATCTAAACCCGATAAAAACACCTTACTCTTTGAAAACAACAAATTGACACGTGGTAGGTAAAGAGCCAAAGTAACATAAAAAATAAAACAATAAACAATAAATTCCATGTTTAACATAGGGTGGACTAAGACCGTTAAAAACACCGATGACTTTAAAAACAAAATGACACGTGGTGTAAAGGGTTTGTGTTTGTCTCCTTTTTTTCTGCGCTTACTTTCGCCGTACGAAGGTATTCATGATTCGTAAGTTATTGCGCTCTGCAAACTCAACTATTAACTCCCTCCTGGTATTCCTAGAACCAATGCCATAGTCACCTACTGCCTTGTCTCCTGCCTGCTTTTTCCCTACCTTGGGATTGAAGTCGCCCATTAGTACACTATACTGGGTCCTTACTTTTCGCATTGCCGATTCTACATCTTCGTAGAAGCTTTCAACGGCCTGGTCATCATAACTAAATGTAGGTGCATAAGCCTGTACAACCTTCAGTTTATACCGCTTATTAAGCTAATTACGATACCTGCCACCCTCTCATTAATACTATAGAATTCATCTATATTATCCGCTATATACTTATTGACAAGGAAACCTACTCCTAGTTGTCGCCCCTCTGGTAAACCTCGATAACACAGTACATGCCCTTCCTTCAGTACAGTATATGCCTCATTCGGCCTCCTAACACCTCGCTAAGCCCTATGATATCCCATTTCATATCCTCTAGTTCCTCTAACAGCACTGCTAAACTAGCGTCACTAGCTAGGGCTCTAGCATTAAACGTTGCCAGGGTCAGTTTTCAATGGCGGCCTGTGTATATATATATATATATATATATATATATATATATATATATATATATATATATATATATATATGCAGATCAATTAAGGGGAAATGAGGGTGCTCGTGCTCGAGGGTGCTGTTGGCTTCTTTCCTTAATATATATATAGTGTTAAGCGGGGATCCAGACACTGGTAGCGGGCACTGGTAGCGAGCAAGACCGGAGCAGGGGTGGCTTAACTTGCAGTCAGCTAGTCCGCAAAATCACTTTTTCTTCCTCCTTCTCGGTGATCTGCCCAATTAATGGGAACCTCGTCTTTACAATCTTGCCCCCGCAGAAAAGAGGAGCCATCCTGGCGACTCAAGGAAACGAAAGGAATGCGGGATCGTAGTAAGGCTTCAAACGGTCGACGTGAACAATCTCACGCCCACGGCGGCGAAGATCGGTGGATGCGGCGAGCGGTTCAATTAGGTAATTCACTGGAGAAGTCTGTTGGAGCACTAGGTAGGGTCCGTGGTACTTGGAAATAAACTTGCTGCTCAGGCCGGGTGGTGTCGATGGGACCCAGAGCCATACGTGAGCACCGGGAGAGAATTGATGCACAGGGTGGCTGCTGTCGCTGTGCGCTTTCTTCTGGGCTTGCTCGTCCGAAGTAAGCGAGTGAGCCAGCTTGCGACATTCTTCAGCGTGCCTGGCAGCTGCTGAAAGTGATGTGTACTCTGACATATCAGGACGGTAGGGGAGGATGGTGTCGAGTGGAGACGAAGGTTCACGCCCGTACAGCAGAAAAAATGGTGAGAATCCGGTAGTTGCTTGAACGGCGGTGTTATAGGCATAGGTTACAAATGGCAGAATCTTGTCCCAATCGGAGTGGTCGGAGGCGATGTACTTGGACATCATGTCACCTAGTGTGCGATTGAAGCGCTCTGTCAGTCCGTTGGTTTGAGGGTGGTACGCGCTGGATGTCCGGTGGGTGGTTTGGCATTCGCGTAGGAGCGCTTCGACAACCTCGGATAGGAAAGGTTTGCCTCGATCATTTAGAAGTTCTCGGGGGGCACCGTGCCGCAGAATGAAATGATGAAGAAGAAAGGACGCGATAGTGGGTCCCGTGGCATCCTGAAGTGCTGCTGTCTCCGCATAGCGAGTAAGGTGATCGACGGCCACGATTACCCAACGATTTCCTGCAGGTGTGTACGGTAGAGGTCCATACAAATCGATGCCAACACGATCGAATGGTCGATATGGGCACGGAAGGTGCTGTAGTGGAGCCGGCTGATGGAGAGGAGGCGGCTTGCGACGTTGGCAATCGATGCACGAACGCACATACTTACTGACGAAGGTATACATACCACGCCAGTAAAAGCGCTGTCGCAACCGTTCATAAGTCTTAAATACACCCACATGGCCACACTGCGGATCGTTGTGGTGAGATGCGCAGATATCACTTCGGAGGTGGCGAGGTACGACGAGCAGCCACTTACGGCCATCTGGCATATAGTTGCGTCGATAGAGAAGATGGTCACGAAGGGCGAAATGCTGCGCTTGACGAAGAAGGGCGCGAGGAGCCGGTGAAAGTGACGAGTTCGTAAGAAGATCGATTAGTGATGTAAGCCACGGATCCTTGCGCTGTTCTGATGGCATGTCGTTGATGGACAAAGAAGACAAGGCGGAGCTGGAGGCAGGGGACAACGGAGCGTCAGGCGACACTGGCGAGCGGGATAAAGCGTCTGCGTCGGAGTGCTTACGCCCTGTACGATAGATGACTCGAATATCATACTCTTGTAGTCTAAGCGACCAGCGGGCGAGACGGCCGTTGGGGTCTTTTAGTGAAGACAACCAACATAAAGCGTGGTGGTCCGTAACAACATCAAATGGGCGCCCATACAAGTATGGCCGAAATTTCTGAAGCGCCCAAACAATTGCCAAGCATTCCTTTTCTGTCACCGAGTAGTTGGTCTCGGCCTTGGTCAGCGTTCGACTTGCGTACGCCACAACGTATTCATCAACACCGGGTTTTCGTTGGGCAAGAACAGCGCCGAGGCCGGCGTCGCTGGCATCGGTGTGCACTTCGGTAGGAGCAGTCGGATCGAAATGGCGCAATACGGGGGGTGAGGTAAGTATCTTGCGCAATTTCGTAAAAGCAGCATCGCAAGCCGGCGACCAGGCAGAAAGATCTTTGTGAGCGCTGAGAAGTCGCGTCAGAGGGGCAATGATGGTCGCAAAGTTCCGAACGAAACGCCTAAAATAGGAGCATAAGCCTATAAAGCTGCGTAATTGCTTGATAGATGTTGGCTTCGGGAACTCAGCGACAGCTCGAAGTTTAGATGGATCAGGGAGGATGCCATCTTTGGACACTAAATGTCCTAAAATAGTGAGTTGGCGAGCGGCGAAATGGCACTTTTTCAGATTGAGCTGTAGACCGGCGTTGCTAAGGCATTGCAAGACGGTTTCAAGGCGAGTTAGGTGGATCGCGAAGTCGGATGAAAATACAACAATATCATCCAAGTAGCAGAGACATGTGTGCCACTTCAAACCGCGGAGAATATTGTCCATCATGCGTTCAAATGTGGCGGGCGCATTACACAGGCCAAATGGCATCACGTTGAACTCATAGAGCCCGTCGGGGGTGACAAAAGCTGTCTTGGGGCAATCGTCCTCAGCCATCGGAACTTGCCAGTAGCCAGAACGTAAATCGATTGAAGAGAAAAATTCCGCTCCATGCAAAGTGTCCAGCGCGTCGTCTATGCGTGGTAGCGGATAGACGTCCTTTCGTGTGATTGCATTAAGGCGTCGGTAGTCCACACAGAACCGAATAGACCCGTCTTTCTTCTTGACTAAAACGACCGGGGACGCCCAAGGGCTACTGGAAGGCTGAATTACACCCCTACTGAGCATCTCGTCGACTTGCTCATCAATAATGCGGCGCTCTGAGGCTGATACACGATAAGGGCGTTGGCGTAATGGGGCGTGCGTACCAGTATAGATGTGGTGAGAAACAGTTGACGTACGACCCAAGGATAGCTGCTGGATGTCAAAGGAAGCTTGGAATCGGTTCAGTAAGTCGAGGAGCTTGACGCGTTGATCTGGAGCGAGAGCACTGTCGATGGCTTTGTCAAATGCAGCAAGAGGCGATGCAGGAGACGAGGAACGAGGTGGGCTAAGGGCACTGACGTTGTGGGATATTGTGTCGGCACAGGTGGAGAAAACCGGTGGGACGGTCACAAAATTTTCTGATCGAACAGGCTCAGCATGCCCAACGCACTCGCCACGTTGCAACGTGAGTGGATAGAACGAATCGTTAGTAATGGCTAGCTCGGTGCGTCCGCTTCGTACACTAAGGACGGCGCAGGGCAGGGGAAGGCAGCGTCGCGAGACGAAGAGGGAAGATGGGGTGAAGAGCACTGTACAGTCTTGAAGAGAGGGACATATACTATGGTGAGGCTTCCCAAAAAAAAAAACATAAAATATTTTGCCTCTGCCCGTGCCACTAGGTATAACGGGCTTAAACCAATAGTAAGAAAAATGAATAGGGATTGCTCCAATAAAAGAATTTAAAAAAAAAAAAAAAAAAAAGAAAAAGAAAAAAAAAAAAATATTATCTACTATCCAGCCCAGCCGCCGCCACGGGAACGGGCAAGTCATAGCGGATTTATTTGATTAAATGTTTCAGTGCTGTTACATGGGTTTTACATGATTCTTGCTGGTAACATTTGTAATTACTAGATTAGATGTTTCAGTGAAATTGTATTGCTATTTACATGCTTCTTGCTGCTAACATTTGATATTTACTGTAGTCTTCGAGGTCTTCTCCGGATCGTCGTGGAGCAGTTTCCGTTATGTGGAGGTGTCAGGTGGGGCCAGGCTTGCGTTGCCTGGATGTTTCTTACGATGATGTTTGGTGGATGGGTGGGACACTGTAAAATCTTAAAAAAGATCAGATCAGAGGCCCCCCACCCTTAATATTGTTCCTAGGTGTTTTCCCCTCCCCCGCCCTCGTCAAAAGACCCCCACCCATTTTGTAGTATGGAGGAAACTTTTGTTGCAGTAGTTATGGCGACGGGGGATGAGGGAAGGCCCCTTGGTTGGGTTTCCTGTTGGATATGATGAAGGTGTGGGGAGGTGGGGAATAGAGTTGGGGGGCGATATGAGGGAAGGAGGAGGGGAAGGAAAGAGAGAGAGGGAGGAAAAAAAAAAATAATGAGAGAAAAAAAAAAACAAAAAAAAAAAAGAAGAAGGGAAAATAGTATAATTGAAAGTGTGTTTGAAGATACTGAAAAAAAAAAAAAAAAAAAAAAAGATATATATATATATATATACATATATACATACACATATATACATGTAAATAGACTTACATAGATGTAACAGAGATACCTAGAGAGATTTATAATTGGTAAGTTGTTTTTAAAAGGGGCGGTTGATTTGGAATTTTTCCCTTTTTCCCCCCCTCCCCCCTCCCCCCCCCTCCCCCCCCCCTCCCCCTATGTGAGTATGGCATTTACAGTTTAGGTAGTCAGTTACATTAATAGTCCCCCAGGGTTGTGAAAGTCAATGCCATCCCCCACTCTCCCGTCCCCCCCTTCTGTTTTCGTTTGTTTTCCCCTCTCTCTCTCCCCCCCCCCCATCCTTCCTTTGAATTAGTTGGGAGGATATTTTGTCAAGTGCAGTGAGTCGAGTGTGGAAGCTGACCTCAGCCTCAATGACCCGTTGGTATTGTTGCCGGTTGTGCCTCCCCCTCCCCCTGTTATATTTCCATATTGAGGTGAGTGATTTGATGGACCCCCAGCCTTGATGTTCTGGTTGGTTGAAGAGAGGGACAGTTGATAGGCACAATCGCAGCAAATGAAGGCGGGATATCAGTAGCATCCGCAACGTGGCATTTGGCCTCCCCAAGAACGTTAGCGGCAGTCGGTGCGGTGCACAGCGGAAAAAACTCTACTTCGGCACGAGCGCAATGAATTACGGCGCGATTGCGACACAAGAAGTCCCATCCTAAAATAATGTCATGAGAGCAGTCACGGAGAACGATAAAACTGATAACGTAGAGAACGTTCTGAATGGTGACTCGAGCCGTGCAGGTACCGATCGGTTCGATGTGCTGAGCAGTGGCGGTGTGCAATGAAACCCCAGAATATGGCAGAACAACTTTTCGTAACAAGCGGCACAGTCTAACGTCAATGACCGACATAGCAGCCCCAGTATCTACAAGCGCAAGAGTACAAACATTTTCAATGGTAACTTCTATTAAATTGTTCGGTGGCGAAGCAGGACTTTCACTGTTCGACGAAAGCGCAGTTCTTGCCTGCGGAACTGCGTCTAGTGATTTTCCGGCATTGGCGAGGTAGAACGGCGGCGCATCGGCGACGGAGAGCGACGGCGCGGAGAGTTTGAGCGGTTGTCATAGGTTGAGCGGTTGTCATGCGAGAAGTGGTCAAAGTGAGAGGAGGGCTGGGGTGGCGCACGGGGTGGGGACGGCGGCTGTGCGTAGGCAGCCGGGCTCTGATCGAAAGCGTACGGTGTCGCACGACGGCGGCACAGGTGTGCAACATGGCCAGGGAGACCACATGCAAAGCAAATTGGCCGATTGTCAGATGTGCGCCAAGGGCGTAGAACAGGTGGCGCACGACGCTGAGTGAAGAATGCGCGCTGAGGCGGACCATACGATGGCAAAGGCGTAGGAGGGGGTAGTCTTGCGGCAACCTCAGCATAGGACAGTGGTGTAGGTCCGGACGTCGGAACAGCGTCGGCATGAATGAGCGGAGCTGTCAGTGGTGTGGAATGAGGAGTAGGTTGTCGATGGGGCGGAAGTGCGTCGGCAACTTGTTCCTGAATAACCTGGCGTATGGTCGGAGCCAGGTGTGAGCTGGAATGCGGAACGTTTGAAATTAGCGATAATTGACGTGCAACTTCTTCCCGTACGAAGTCTTTAATTTCTTGAAATAGTGTGAAGCTGACAGGGGCGTCAGACATAGCCGCGATCGTGGCTTCAGGTTGTCGAGGGACGATGCGTTGCCGACGAAATTCGTCGTAGTTTTGACAAATCGTGACAACTTCACTTACAGTACGGGGCTCTTTTGCCATCAGAATGTTGAATACGCCTTCGTGGATGCCCATCATGATGTAGCGAATCTTCTCGGCTTCAGTCATTGATGCGCTTACACGATGACACAAATCTAAAACGTCTTCGATGTAGCTGGTAAAGGTTTCTCCTGTCTGCTGCCTTCGCTCGCGCAAACGGTGTTCGGCGCGAAGCTTGCGGACCGCAGGTCGACCGAAGACATCAACAAATCGGGATTTGAACGAGGCCCAAGTTGGAATGTCAGCCTCGTGATTTGTGAGCCATAACTTTGCTACTTGGGTCAGGTAGAAGATCACGTTGTTAAGTTTTAGGACGTCATCCCACTTATTGTGGGTGCTTGCGCGTTCATACGAAGAAAGCCAGTCCTCGATGTCCTGATCGTCGGTACCGCTGAAGACCGGTGGGTCCCGCTGGCGAAGCACCTCGGAGCATGGAATAGAAGGGGCCGAGGTAGCGGGGCCGGTGGTGTTAGAGCTGGAGTCGGTCATTGAGGTAGGAATTCGGCGGCTGCGGAGCTCCAGAGCGAATAAATGGAAGAGAAATCCCGCGACCTCCACCAAGTGTTAAGCGGGGATCCAGACACTGGTACCGGGCACTGGTAGCGAGCAGGACCGGAGCAGGGGTGGCTTAACTTGCAGTCAGCTAGTCCGCAAAATCACTTTTTCTTCCTCCTTCTCGGTGATCGGCCCAATTAATGGGAACCTCTTCTTTAGAATATATATATATATATATATATATATATATATATATATATATATATATATATATATATATATATATATATATATATATATATATATATATATATATATTACTAGAGGATACCGCTTTCGTGGGCAAGGCGTACAAGGGGCAGTCAGGTTCTTGCCTACATGAGCGCTTAGGCGAGGCAACCGGGAAGTCAGTGAGTGGGGAGGGGGTCTATTCAGTTGGCGCGGCACTTCTGTGATCGCACTTTTGAGCCTAGGTTTGTTGAGTTTCTTGAGTTATGGAGAAATGCAGATATAATAGCAAGAGAGATTGAGAGATTATCCAGGCTGCTGCTATCGAAATAACCGGGCTGTAAAGCAGTCAGCAGTCTTTCAGTGCGAAGCATAATGCTCTGGAATATGCAGTTTCGGCTCGAACAAACAGACCGGTCGTCAGCGCACTTAAAGAGACGAATAAAGAAATAAAACTTCCAGGATATACAGCATATAATGAGAAAGTTTTGACTGAGCGCCGGCCAATCACAGTTACACTAGTACACCGCAATTTCATCGCGATTTCACTAGATTTGGAAACGCTGGAGGTCTCTCCTACTTTTATGCAAATCTCACCGAACAAACACGCATAATCTCCCCCCTGCATTCTGAACGTATACAGTCAACCTAAAGACAACAGCACGGAAATAGCAACCCTCTTCCGTAAGGCGCATGTAGCCACGCAAGATAGAGTGTTAATGACTGTCGGAGACTTTAACGCTCCGCATGCAGAATGCGGTTTCAGCTACCAATAGAAAGAAAACTAAATTATGGGAGACGGCTCAGGCGCTAGGGCATAGCTTATTCATCAACACTGATAAACCTACGCGCATTGGTAACAGTGTAACCAGGGATACGTGCCCTGACCTTATCTTTGCTAGAAATATCTCCGATGCGAGATGGTAAAATCTCAATACTAACATTGAAAGCGATCACTATGTTGTATGTACCACTTTCCGAGCCATGCATTGCAAAATGCGTCGCCGGGAAGTGGAGCACACGAATCGGTACGCCTTCAGATATGTCCGCTCGCAAAAATCGGCAGAAGTTTAGGACAAGACGCAGGACGCCGCAAACACTTCGAAAACTGTGACACAGGAGGAAAGCGGTCCCATCCCAGACGCTGGGATAGTACACATGATGGAAGCTTAAAGGAGTATTCATGCTCGATGGCGTAAAAATAAGCATAACAAAGCCTTAAAAATTCGACTAACCCGGCTTGAAAAGGAAATGGATGCTTACACGTGGGAACATAGCCGAGAGCAGTGGCATTAGACTTGTGACCTCCTTAATAGGAAACTGGGCAACGAGAACACGTGGTTTCTGCGTAGGTATTTACTCGATCCTACGGGAACTAAGGCTGAACAGCAGAAGAACCTACACAGGTTCGCGCAAGCTTTCCAATGGCACGGACGAAGAGCCCACGAAAACTTTAAAACATCAGTACGTTAACACTTCCCAGGATATACTCACGCCAAATGGGCACTCAAGATTGATTAATCCTGAAATGGATAGCGTCTTTACCGTAGCAGTGATCAGAGCTGCTCTTTACCAAATTAACACCACTTCGGCACCCGGGGAAGATCGCATCACCAATAATATGTAGCGATACTTAGACGACCAGTCATGGCCGTTACGGACCTCTTCAACAGGTACTGGACAGAAGGCTGTGTCGCTGACGAATGGAAGCACGTTTAAATTATTTTTCATACCTAAACCGAGCAAAAGACTCGAGAGGGGAATCTTCCACCCAATCTCGCTAACATCATGTCTCGGGAAGGTAAGCGAACACGTTGACTCCTTGAAACGACATCTCCTTGAAACTCCTTGAAGACATCTCCTTGAAGGTGACATTGTTCCTATGGGAATTAAACCTTAAGGGACCGCGGCAAATTCTGGAGCAAAATTGCTGCGGTGATACGAGCTTGCTGAGCAGCGGGGATGACAAAACCTCGCCAGAAAGCAATGAAGCCGTAAACATCGCGAAGAGCGTTTTGTCTGCAAACCTTCCATGGCTTTTTTTTTCTTTTTTTTTTATTGTTTTTTGGTGCGATACAGGAAAATAGGCAGACACTGCTTGGACCCATAGCCAGCGGCTAGTAAAGGGTCCAATGGAAAAAGTACACAGGTTGCAGGCACCCAATCGTCAAAGTTAGAGACATCAGAAGCAGTAACTTTACAATAAACGTGAAGAAAGTTAGTTATCGCTTATAGATTTGTAAAACTACCAATGAAGAGAAGGCCATTTATATAAATGAATGGCCTTTCTTTTCGAGAGCTGGATAATTTTGCTTTTCCTGTGTGATTTTTGTTGCCGATCATTTTGTATGCACTTCCTGATTTTTTTATTAGCTCGTCTGTATTTACAGAAATGCCTGGAAATTAATTCTTCAGATATAAGTCAGTGCTATGCGTGTCTCGTCTTCATTTGCTGGTCCTTGTGAAGTTTTTCGCTGCTCTGCTTTGTGATGAACCAAGTAGATCCAGGTGTGTTATTCAAGTGAGCCTCATTATGCTTGTACTCGTTAGATGGCCGTTTAGTAGGTATAACACGAACGGTGTCGTTCTTGGTCACGTCCACAGCAGTAAATTGTTTTTCGCGAGTACGGTCACGTACCATATTATTAAATTTCTCGCGAGCTGTATAGTGTATGTGTAGTGCGTCAGTCACTTCAGTGACGCATGAAAATTGAAAACATTCCAATGTCAGAAAGATAGCTTCATATCACCGTGTTTAATTTTGCGTTCGCTATGTCTAGGTTAGCTTAAGGGTATACAACCGACACTGCATTTACACGACGTCAATTCTCTCACTGGCGTGTCTTGACGAGAATACAGTGTTACTAGTTAAACGATTGACGTCTGGGATACAGGACATAACAAGAGGAAGAAGATGGCTACCGAGAATGAAAGAAAATCGAGCAAGGGTTAAGGGGCAGCCAGTTCGCAAGCAAAGGGAACGCTTCGACAACCCTTGTTCATCTATGTCCTGCTCAACCACGTTTCCACCCCACAATTCTTGTTCACTGTTCTGTCATGCGATTGATGTTTAGGTGGATTAAAAAGGTCTTTCACTACTTCGTAGTAGCACTAGGGTGCGAACTAAGCGAATGATACTGGGCTATCGTTATACAAGTCTATTTTTCAATCACCTCACAGTTTTACATATCCGGGTTGAAGCAGAAGTTTATCCAATCTTAAGCGAGTGGGGGCATCGGAAGGAAAATGCTCCTGGCAACTTTACTAGCCCTCTAGCCTTTCGACTGTTAGTATACTCGAATCTAGAGTATTTCAGTGCATTTTGATTATTGTATAAATAAAAATGGCTCTAGTAATGGCATCAGTTATGCCCTAGATAAGGGATATCTTTCGTTCATCTGCTTACGCATTTCTTGCAGTGAGTCGCCGCTCATCGGCATACTGGCAGCAGATGCTGTCAGTTTCCGTCACAAAGTTTAGACTGATTTTTTATGAAGGCGCTGTTTTCTGTTCTTTTTGGAGTGAGGCATGGCCTATCTTACATATATGTAGCCTTGGTACCAGTACTCGAGTAACCACATTCAGTTTAGACTCCTGTTGGTTTCTACAGTTTTTTCGAAAAGAAGCGAGTCAGGTTGGCTACAACCCATGGCAGTAAAGCAGTGTGCAAATTGAGCGCTTCGAAACCGAATGGAACGTTCAAGCTCGCCATATGCTTGCCTGCGCTGGAATTCCCAGCAGGTGCGTGACGTCGCGCAGCGAATTCCTCTCCATACAGGAAAAAGTGATCAAGGGCACCGCCAGAAGTGCTACGTACCTCCTGTAGGGATGCAAAAATGTCAACAAAATGTTGAAGGCTAAAAAAAAAAAAAGTAAAAAGGTTTTTTTTTTCTCGAAGCTTTAAAAATTTCAAGATATTATTTATATAAATCACTGAAAACGTTACACTGAAAAAGCATAGTAATTTTTCATAGATTTTAACTCCTCGTACATATACGTTGCGACATTGCTTGGTTATAAAATATATAAATTAAACTAGTACGAAGACGTTACGGCCATATGTGTTGGCGAGATGAACTGGATAAAGTTTGGTTGTACGCACACTAAAAGCGGGAAAAGGCTCAAGGGACATCGAGTGCAGGAGCTGGTGTCTAATCGTTCATTTTTAGAGCTTAAAATGTCTAGTTGATGATCAGCGCCGGAAATGACAGTAGCAGCGATTGGGTGCAATTCGAGAAGTTCTGGCCTTGTTCCTGTGCCTCGTATTCCGCTGTGCGTTCTTTGCCGGCTTATATGCTTTCCAGTTGCGACTTGTTGTTTCTAAGCAAATGTGCAATTCAATCTGTATCTCATTTTTTCTGCAATCAGCAACCTGGGATTAGGTTCTGCCAACGTTTTTGATTTTTCTGCTTGCTGCTTTTTTTAGTTCTTTTATATGTACGTTCAGATATGCTTTTTGCATTTCAGCGGGTTCTCATGTACGGTTTAGGTTTATATCAGTTTTTAAAATTCAAACACGTTATAGGAAATTTACAGACCACATTTATGATGTACGTTCCTCTTGTTTGTTTTATCTATGCTTACTCTTAGTTATTTCGTTTTTTTTTTCTTGTGTGAATATTAATGTGCAGTTCAAAGTTTACCACATTTCCCTCCAAATCACCCGTGTAGAAATAATTACTGTGCGTATTTCTGCATTTTTTTAGCAGTATTCTAGTCCTCGGATGTCAACGGCTCCTTTTTAAAATCCTGGTAGTTCAATGTTTATCACTTTTCCGCTTGTAGAAAATGGGACAAAAAGCATTTCTGGCTTTTTTTGTGCGTTTGATTTGGTTTAATCTGTGAGGTTTAATGTTCCAAAGCGACTTAAGCTATGAGGGACGCCGTACTAGAAGGGCTCCGAAAATGTCTACCACCTGGGGTTCCGTAACGTGCACTGACATCGCACAGCACACGTGCGGCGTGCTTTTCGCCTCCAGCGAGAAGCGGCCGTCGGGGCCTGGATTCGATCCCGAGTTCTTGGGAACAGTAGTCGAGCGCCGTAACCATTGCGTCACCCCGGCGGGGCCTTCTTGGGGGTGGCCTCCTTCTTAGTTTGTTATAGTGAATACATGTGAACTGTCAGTTGAGTTCCTTTTTCTGGAAAGTTTCTTAAATACTTCCAAGTTCTTTGAATTTTCCTTTGAATTAATGAAGTGGCAAAGGAGAATTGGCAACGTTTTCATGTTGAATCTTCTTGGATGTTCATGCCGTGTTGTTGCAGTCCATTTTGCATGCATTAAAAGTATATCAGTGAAGCATTATTTAACATAACGGCATTTACTAACTTAAAACATAGTGAGCATGCTTTCGATATTTGTTTAAAGCATACTTATTTCGATATTACGGCAATCATTTTCCAGCAGCGAAAGAAATGTTCTGCAAAATGGGCACATTTGTAATTGGTGCTGCTAACCGGGGGTTTCACCTGTAATGTCATCTTGTTATGCGCAAGAGACCATAAGTCCTTTCTATACAGAAAAACAAGAAATTTATTGCTCCCAAATGCTAAAAGGGATTCTCAGTTGTCCTTGTTTTCTTTTCTTTTTTGGCTTTAAAGTATGCTGTTTCCCATATATATAAGTGGCATTGCGCTATGCGAGACTGATCAAATGTGCACTGCATGCCTTAGAAACTTGCTCGTAAAGTTGCTACGTGCAGCCAGGTTCTGATGTGCAGAACTAAACAGTGAAAAATAAAAAATTGTCCAGATCTCTTCATGCATCGCCTGTCGCACGGAAAGCACTATATAAAGGGAAAAAATAACATTACAGCAATTCGGCATACCGAAGTGTTCCAGCAGATCAAGCATTTATCGTGAAGCTTCTCAAGTAAGCCAAAATTATGCGATCAAAACTAAATAATAGCAAATAAAAATAGCGTTCTGCAACCTTCTCAGTGTTCTTTCCTATTCAGGAGCACATATTAACTCTGAGGACTGGCACAAATATTCAAGTTTTTTAAAGGCATCATAGTGTATGGTGATTAATTTTCTGTTTCTCATAGCTCTAAGAAAAAAATAGAAAACAATATTTTTCCGTTTTTTTTTTGTGCTAGCCATCCCATCCCTACCATTGGGTAGCTGGATGACATCATTGTTAACGCATTCGCAATTTTACCTCGGAAGGCACAAAGCCCGCGCCTAGGAGGGAGCGTTGGAGGACGGGACGTGCGAAGCTTTCCAGAAGGCAGAAAAAGCAGCTGCTGCTTTTTTGGAGCAACTTCCACAGAAAGTGTTTTTCGGGCAGTGCTGCTCTAATTTCGAAGGTAGATGCGTCATTTTCGTTTGACGAGTCTTCTACTGTTTGGTCGGAGAGATCGGTGGTGTCTCTCATGTTAGGCTTCCCGAAAAGCAGTTGTCCTGCTTCTGATCAGGCGCCCGTATTCTCTGTCCAAGGTGGTCATGAGTAGTTCCTGTTCTCCGTTCTGTTCTCCGTTCTGGAAGCGGGGAGAGGCTCTTACAGGCCCAGTCTTTGGTAAAGCAAGAACTGCATACTGTCCTCGATGGTGACCAGAACATTCGCGACATTACCAGCACGAATAGGCAAGATCACGCATTTCCAGTGTGGGATGCTTGCTTTTTCATCGACGACATCCAGGGCGACGTTATGCTCAAGAGTTGGCTTCAGAGGGGCGATTTTCAGGAACTCTGATAGAAAGCAAATGACAACTTGATGCTCGGTCATGAATTCCATGCCCAAGATTACGTGCAGTGAGGACAGGGTTGAAGCGTGCTCGGCCTCATACCCGGAAGTTTGCTAATTCACATGACTTCATCATGTCTTCCAAAGAGTCAGATACTTTCTCATTGGGGTTCAGAAGGGGGCTGGGGTAGGGTTCGGTGTCAGAACATCTGTCGAAGTTTTATGAGCGCTGGACCTCCCCGTCTTCATCTCCCTCTCTTGCTTTGCCTATTTTTACCGCCACCGTATAACTCCGCCCGGAAAATAATCCTGCAGCTATGCCACTGTTGAGGTTGTTAGGGAGAAATTATAACAGAACCTGGCTCATTCTCTCTGGACGACGCTTGTAAAACTGTCATCGAAAGTTCAGTCATAAATTTTCCGAAGTCACCTACGTAGTCCCACGCTTTTCGCTGCAGATCCGGGAAGGCTCTCTATTAGTAGCGCTACTTATATACTTAACGGCTTAGCCATGGTTTAGCCATGGTTTAGCTTGTGGTTAAACCTCGGGTTATTCCAAAGCAATCTGCATGGCTACGCTTCAAAGTAAAGTCATGGCTTTTGCGCGTAGTAGCTTACTCTATAGTTTCAGCTTTATTTATGCCATAGGGCATACATAAAGCTTCTTTCTTTCCTTTTTTCTTTCTCCTTCTTTCTCTTTTCCTTCATTTTCTTCTTCTTACCCTTCTTTTTGTTCATTTTTTTCTTCTTCTTTTACTTCTTTTTTTCTTATCCTTTTTCTTCTTCAGACACTCTCAGTCTATACCACGTGACAGTTATGAACCTCCCAGGCAACCAGGCTATTGTAGCTTCCTACCCTATCTTTCCCAGCCCCACACCTTCACGCAGTGTCATGTGGTGGCGACGGCAGCCCAGCCAAATATGGAGCGCAAAACACCTAAGAGACATCCTAGCTAAATCTTCTCGCGCCTATCGGCACAACCAAATCAGCTTTCCGGTGGTTCTCAGTCTGCACATTGCAAAACTTTGCGGCAGTATGTCGATATATCCGAGTTCAACATATCCTTGCTCGACTATTTCACGACATAAAGCACGTGCTCTGCTGCGTTAATTTACAAAAAACAGATTTTTGGAATCATTATTTTTATGGTTCTATTTTTTTTTGTAATATTACCCAAGGTCTCGATAGAAGTGTGACATGCTTATGTTCTGCAGACGACAGGGTCATGATGAATATAGGATGAGACAATGACCCTTCTTTTACTTTCGTGTCTTAGTTTTACTCATGGGGCTCCAAAAAGCGAGAACGCTTACTCGCGGAGAAAGCGTTTCAACTAACTAGGGCCATGTTAGCCCCAAAACAATGCTTTCTTCAGAGATTAGATTCGTAGATTATTGTAGATTGCACTGCAGTATTGTATTGCATTATTGAGAAGCGGATCATATTTTTATGCGCTGTTTTACCAGCTAGAGTAGAATTAGATATTATTTATATTGCCGCAAACCATTCAAAGCTCTGTTGTTTTTTTAGCAGCCGCCGGCATGTCGCCTTATCACTGTGATTGTAGAGCGCGAATCGATTATGTGTTCTTTGTTTGTTTCTAATCGTTGTTGCCAGACGCGGCTTTGTGATTTACATTGTTGCGGAAAATGCTTCCAGATGTGTCTCGAAGGGTTCCAGCCACGTATTTGTGTTTCTGCAATGTTCCAGGTTATGCTAGTTATCGTTCGTGGCTTTGTCTACGTATTTCTTCGTTGCGTTTAAATTGAGCGCCGACGAGTGAAACCGGCATTCTAAGTTCGACGACCGGCAAGACGCTTGCTGTTATCGGCGCCCCAGAATAGCTTACTTCTTTTGCGGGAGCAGATAAGCCCAATAAAGAGTTTCCTTAGTGCACTTCCAGACTCTTCATTTGTCGTCATCGGCTTTGTTACCGCAACTTGACAATGTTAAATGTGCGCCAAAACACAAACGATTGTTCGTATCTGCGCAGCAAAATGAAAACGGCTGGTAGTGACCGTTTCTTTTTTTAAACAAAGTTAGCTCGGTTTTTGTAGATCTCATTGATGACGTCAGTTTTTAAATATTTCCATATTGCAACGAGATCCCGCGTGCTGGCAGCACCATCATACGCACTTAACACAGGGAACCGAGTTACCCGATGGCACAGTGCGTAATCAACGCGTTGCACCACACCAACTATAGTTCTGCGGGTGACTCTTCTTCTGACCGCGATACCTAAAAGTGAATTTGTTACTTATGGCTTTTCTGTAGGTATGAAACAAAATCAAAAGCGCGGTCATAAAAACGCCACCTGCGCTATAAACAGACTGACAAAATTAGGGGCAAATGAGTTATTTGAAACAATTGTCTAAAGGTACGGTTGAGACAATTTATCCTTCCTTTGAGAGTGTGTTCTGCTGGCCACGTAAACTACGTACAAAGACCATTCTGATTGTAGTACAGCTATCTTCCTTAACTTTCTTTTTTTTAAAAAGTCAGATATATTTCTTTCGAACCATTATATTGTCACAACGTTGTAGTATAACAAAACGGAAGAAAACCATGATATTTAGTCAACGTTATCATTTTTGTGTCATTGCCTCACCAATTTGAGCAACAGGGCCAGATAAGTTCTTTACGAGCATCTGGAGTAGGAAAACTTCCTACTTCACACTACTTCCTTAGCCAGGTTGCATTTGCTGTAACATTTGCTGTGCGCATTTTCTGTAACAAAAAAAAAAAAAAAATCAACCCATATATAAAATGTGCAAACTTACGCCGATGGCTACCTGACGAATATGTATGTCCGAAAAGAAGGAGAATTGCGTCATTTATAATAATGTAATGAAAACTCCGACCTAATGGGTAAAATGCAACACTTTTTGACTAAGCTCTGAACATTTATTGTGTGGCGGCATAATGACCATGAAACATTTCCAATTTATGGGGAGAAGTAACAAGAGAGTTTGTTATTGTGCGCGAAGGTATTGATTTGTTTTCACTACACAGTCAACTAAGCGTACCATAATCAACTAGGAACTATTGAAATGTGAAGCGACTCACCCACTAGAGGAAAGTATATCCACGAACTTCCAATGAGGGGCAGCGCGGGAATTCTCGGAATTTCGTGGAACGGTTTCGGAGACGAGCTGCACCAAGCCCTTGCACAGACGCATTTCGGTAAGAAAACGACCTCGCCACAAGTCTTTATCACACGATACATGTCGCTTTACGAACTGCACAAACCGCGCCGTGTACTCAAGAGATACTGCGAGACACGCATTTTGCAGCAAGCACTTTAAACGAGCGTCGACCTCACAAGTGTTCTCATTGGCGCTGCTTGCTATTTGCGGTAAAATGCCGACACGTGCTCTGCCTGTAACGAGTACGCGTCGAGTTGGTCGGCCAGTTCCGCCTTGATGGGCGCACTGCCAACTGTAACCTGCTTAACAAGGCAGGAAACGTCGTAGGCTCGGCAATCGTGTTTTGATCTTGGTGAGGCCTCCATCGTGCTTCCCAAACACAGGAAAATAAACGATCGAGAAACCAGACGCCCACAGCGTGCGGCGGGATATCCTGTACCTCATATCAGAGAAGTTCTTTATGCCTCAGTTTCCGCTGTCTTTTACAAAATCATGTTTTGCGAACAGAGCGAACAGACGTCAATGGCCGCCAACTCCACAGCTGGTTTGTGGATTGGGCTTTCGTTGAATATTGCAGCAAAATGGCACGGGATCAATAAATCATGACGGATGGGAAGCGGAATTAAACTTTGAAAAATTATCCAGCTGCAGCTTTCAAACAAAGTTAGAATAATTATTGAAAATCTTTCTGTTTCCTCCTTATGCATAAGCAGTTTTCTACTCTCTCCCTTCTCAAAAAAAGCACACAAGGGTGAATTTTTATTAACACTTTCTTTCTTTCTTTCTTTCTTTCTTTCTTTCTTTCTTTCTTTCTTTCTTTCTTTCTTTCTTTCTTTCTTTCTTTCTTTCTTTCTTTCTTTCTTTCTTTCTTTCTTTCTTTCTTTCTTTCTTTCTTTCTTTCTTTCTTTCTTTCTTTCTTTCTTTCTTTCTTTCTTTCTTTCTTTCTTTCTACAATTAGTTCGACAGGTAAATATTTTCCAAAATGGGGAAGTCTTGGTGGTGTATACCGGATCGGCTAAGCATATATAGGCTGGCAGTGTCGGTAAAGGTATTGCTTCCGCGCTTTTGACTAATATATTCTTGTGATAACCTAAACCTATATAGCTCACTAAGTTTAAGTATATTGATCTGTTTAAAAAGCTGAGAGGTAGATTGCACGTATGGCACGTTAGCAATAATGCGTAGAAATTTCTTTTGTGCAATTAATAACTTCCTTAGATGACCCTCTGTGGTTGTGCCCCATACTAGAAATGAATAATTTAGGTAGGATGCGAACAGAGACCTGTATATGCTTAACTTCACTCTCTCAGGTAAAAGACATCTGTTTCGATTTACTATTCCCATCGTACTGCTCAGTCTGTTCAGCACAAATTTTACATGGTTATCCCCCTGCTGGTGTTCGGAAAAATGTACTCCAAGAACTTTAACGCACTGCATCATTTCAATCTTCGAAGATTTAAATATTATGTCAGTAGTCATGGCCACCTGTTTACCTCTAGGTTGAAAAATTATTGCTTTTGTTTTTGTAGCATTAACAGTTATGTGGTTATTTCTAGAACATATATTTAACGCCCGCAGGACATAATTTCCTCTTACAATTGCGTCACTGACATTTGAAGAGGCAGTAAATATAGGCAGGTGTCACCAGCACAAAGAATGAATTTAGTTTCTGACGCTATATTAACCAGATCATTTATGTACAGAATGAGGAGCAAAGGGCCCAAAAGGCTACCCTGTGGAACGCCGGATATGATTTGCTTCTTGCTTGATACCAAAGTGTTAACAGAAACAAACTGACACCTATGTGAAAGATATATCTTTTGAACAAAGTAAGCGGAAGCCAACAGATGCCATAATGCTCCAATTTTTGAAGAGAATGTTATGATGGATATAATCAAATGCCTGAGTGAAGTCAACAAATACACCTACAACGACTTGTTTTACCTCGAAATTGTGCAAAATATACTCTTTTTGATCGAGAAGTGCCAATTCTGTAGATCGGTTCTTTAGAAAATCGTACTGGGATGTTGCTGTAATGAATACAAACGGTTATAAATTATTTTTTTCCAGGCCTTTAGAAAACACAGGAAGGATTGATATCGGTCTATAGTTGTTGACTTCATGCCGCGAACTCTTCTTAAAGACAGGTGTTACACGTGGTATTTGCATTTCTGACGGAAATGCACCCAGTGATATGGATAGATTGTAGGTATGGGCAAGGACGGGGTTTATAACGTATTTATACGGCTTTATCTGTACACCGTTTGCATCATAAGCGTGAGAGTTCTTGAGGCTTAAAAATATAGACTACACTTCGTTTGTATCTGTGGGTATTAAGAAGAATGAATATTTATTTGCCTGACTCGATACATTATAAGCAACCTTCGATACAACCTTAATATCTCTAGGAACAAAATAATCAATAAATGTATCAACCATAGCCTGCCCAGTAATTGTTTGATCCTGGTGGATAATTTTCTTAATTGCTTCATTTCCTGAATTCCGTCCCATTACTGAATTTAATTTATTCCAGAGTACATCTGTGCCTGAACAAGATGGGAATATTCGCAGATAGTACATATCCCTCGCCCTCTTCAGCTCCTTAGTTAACGCATTGCGAAAGCTTTTAAAGGCGCCAAGGTCAGTTTCATTTCTGGTCCGTATAAACGTCTTAAAAACGGAATCTTTTCTATGAATTTTCTTTAGATGCGCTCGAGTAACCCATGGCTTACGAGCACCTTTAACACTCGAACTATGCGTCTCGACAAAGTGTTTTTTATAAATAGGAATAGACTGTTGCAAGAAAGTCTCATAAGCGATTTTTGGGTTCGTTTCAGTTAGAACAGTATTCCAACATATCTGGCAGATGTCTACTCGAAAAGCATCAAGGCGGTTTGAGTCACATGTTGATATGTTATAGGTGTATCAGTGTTCGTAATGTTTGGGCACTTTGTTTGAACACTACAGCATATGGGCATGTGGTTACAGACAGGATAAGTAAGAACACAGCTCTTTACCGAAGAAGGGCCATAATTGCTTATAAATATATCAATTTTGGTTTCCGAGGAAAGTGTCACTCGGGTCGGTGGCTCCATGTAGTTTCTGCAGTCATTTCAAGCAAGAAGGTTTTCAAAATTAAGTTTTGCTACGCTGTTACAGCTGAAGTGAATGTTAAACTCGCCATCAACGATAGCAATAAATTGATTTTACGTTATAAAAGTTTAAAAATGGTACATGAAGCTATAAAACTCTGATATGCTTCCGTCGGGAGGATGGTAGCAGGCAGCTAAGATTAAAGTTTGTAATTTTACACAAACCATCTAATAGTCATTTTTGACACAGGTAAATTTATTCAATAAATTATCTTGCAAGGAGTTCTTCACCAGTAGCCACACGCCACCTCCTCTACAAGTCGACCTAGTTACGCTAAACGTTTTCATCGTGGGCATGTGAAAAAGATCAGAGCGGCTTGATTGCAATGTTTCAGTGGACTATATCGAAAGAATTTCTTAAATTACTAAAGAAACTTTCAAGTTCCGAAACCTGGGTTTCTATGGATTGAATATTTAAATGATTACAGTGAAGAAAACAACTTTTGTTTTAGTGTAAAAGGATTTAAGCAATTCGGTTACTGTAATGTGCCCTTGATGAGTCATGTTGGGGCTACTCTTGCACACTGTAGAGCAGTTTAACGTAAGCTGTAAATATGCGGCTTAAGAAACCTCTATACGTTTCGCTAAGGCTTCCAAGCTTTCGTTAGCAATCTCTGAAAAAGAAAACGACTTCAAATTGAACAAAGAGCACTTAAAAACAAAAACGGATGTAACATACGACATTAGTCCAATTTTACACCCACTGAAAGTGCGAAATAAACACCATAAGTAAGGAAACTGTTCACAATCTATAGAAATTACAGATAGAGTGGGTTCATGTGAACAATATTTGTTTCTTCGCCGAATCATTGAAAATACTTTATACTTTAAAGTGCTGAACTCAATGTTTGGGCAGGAGCATGCTGCCTAAACAATATACCGGGGGTGCACTTAAGGCTCCTGACGTGCGGGAAGCGTTGTGAGTTCCATCCAGGCTTAGTTCATCCTATATTCTTCGACTACCACATCCCTCTGCTCGCGAACCGCTGGCCAAGAAGAGGACCGCAACACCCATTATCTGCCCGACCTCACCAACCCCGTCCGAGGGTACCCCAGCTCTACCATCCCCTCCCAATTTGAACAACTCTTGGAGGCCAGAATTCAGGCCGTGGTGAAGCGGTCATCCAGGCCCTCACCCGAGAATTCTCCAACCTCACTGTCGTCTAGGCGAATTCGCTTTCCAAATGGACCAGTGATCTAAGATGCAAGAGGCCCGACACGTGACAGCCGGTGCTGCCGCGCCAACAAAGAAGGCCATGCTGCAGACCCTTAGTGATGGAGAGTCCGTGCACTAGCCTCACCATCTGGCAGTGGAATATTCGAAGCTTTGGTTCCAAAGGTGACTGGTTCATCAGTTCCTAGGTTAGGCGGACGGTCCCGACATGGTCGCCTTGCAAGAGCCCTCCAATCCCCTCACTCTACCCAGGCACGTGCCCATCGCCCCCTTTTCTCCTACACCGCTCGGGTGGCATTTCAGGTCCGCAGCGCTATCCTACCTCTCCCACAATTTAAATTCCGCGTTCACAGATCATCTCCTCATCGAACTCTTGACGCAGTGCACTCAGGATACTAGTCTCTTTATCCTCAATGTATACAACCACCCGAAAATGCCTGCGGCCTAACTTCGACCGACTATTCGCGCTAGCCGAGCGCTTCACCCCCCCCCCCCCCCTTCCCTATTGTAGGGGAATTTAGCGCACCACACGCAATCTGAGCCTACACAACCGAAAACCCCAAGAGGCGCAGAGTATGGCTCGCTGCTCAACAGGCCGGTTTCTCCCTCCTCACAGACCTTACCACCCTTGCTCGCACCGGGCACAGTGTCTGCTGAAACATTACTTCTGACCTCACCTTCACCCATCGTCATCCTCATGCTACGAGGGGTAACACTCAGATTAACCTGGGTCGTAATCATTACATTATCGAGATTCTCCTAAGCAGTCCAAACACGTGTCGCAGGCCCCCGCATGGTGCTGCCAGACTCGTTCCACACCTTCAGAGCAGCCCGTACTCCAGACATCATCTCAGACACGGCTACTAGGTCCGGCCAACTTCAGCTCGACATCCGCGCAGTGACTCGCCCCCTCGCAGAGGACTGCCCTGCAGACACAATGCATTCCAATTTTGAGCACCTCTGGGAAGCGAAGGTAGGTCTCGAGAGGAGGTGGCAGTGTCAAAGCTGGCATATAACACTCAGGCGCCTACTGGTCCTGCTCAACAAGGTGATTAAGACATTATGCGGCGTATCTCTCGCCAAAATTGGAAATCCTTCTATAAGACTGGATGGCAACATGATCTACACCGTCTTTGATTTTCGCTTCACTGGTGCAATATCTGTTTTTTAGCAACCCTGTTTGATTTCCTGGGCGAGAGCTCCCAGTTCTGCGTTTGCATGTTTCAGTTATCACTTTCGCGCGTCTTTTGACGTCGACGGTACGGTGCGTCTTTACTAGGACCATGAATGTCACGAAATCTGATCGCGTCGTGTTTGCAGACGCTACGCTTTATCAATTTAATTCATGTTTCGACGCTTGCGGGTCTGTAATTTTGAGTAAATAAATTGTGGCTTGTGATACAACAGAGCTTCCACTGTTCCAGTCATTAGTACATTTGGTGAAAGAACTCGTCATTTGCTTTCATATGCCTAGAGCATTCTTTTTAAGGGTCCAGTAAAGCGAATAATTGGGCTAGTTGGTATGCCATGATTATGAGGCAGCGCACCATGAAACACACAGACAGCGCTTGTCCCTCTTCTTGTCTGTGTGTTTCATGGTGCGCTGCCTCATAATCATAATTAAGGTTCCATTTATTTAGGGAGACACTTGCAGAATTAAGTCACGGTGTTTGTTTGCATGCCACGAGAAGCAAGAAAAAGCCAACTACCACTAAGGCGAAATGATCCTTGGATATGTCCGCGGGCGATTGACCTAGGTCGATTCCGTCCCAAATCTAAGCTCGACCACCGCCAATGCTTCTGAAAAACGTTGAATCTGTTCGCGACTGTGTGAATGTGCTTTCGTTGAAGTAATGTTTTAGAGAAGCATTCTTTTGCTGACGTAAGTGCTATTTGACTATTTCGTGAAGAATCAAAGCTAGTTGCAACGAAAATGATTTATTAATTCCTGAAACGAGATGCGATCCCAGATATTATTTTAAAGTATGGCACTTGCACACTGTTTTTTATCTGAGCTCAAGACAGAGCATTGTAAGAATTTTTGGATTCCTTGGTGAATAAAAAGGCAACAAATATTGTGTTGTATACGAAATTTCTGAAACTAACCTAAAAAAACTGAAAGCCGAAAACATATTTTTTTTTGTTTTCTCAGATTTCTGTAGCTGATGTTAAAATAATTTCAAGTTTATTAATAAAGCCACTTAAATCAGTTTGTTCCAAATTTAAAAAGAAATTGACTTGTTCTTGATATTCTGACCTGTATGGAAATCATTGGCCATTGAGGTAAAAACATTGAAGTTGTCTCATTATACACATCAATGTCTTAGCTTCTATTGATTTAGAAAATGTTAGGTGAGTAAATTTTGTTTCACGGGAGAAAATTTTCAAAGTCCGTAACCAGTGATAGCCCCAACCAATGCCAAAGTGTGACTGCAGTGCAGAACACGTACCCCTCTCCACCTAATTATAGAATTGGCATTTTCACTTTGGAGCCAGTTTGTGCAAGTTATGAGTCGACAGGCAAAAAGGAATGGAGAGTAGGCTACATTCGCGCTTCTTTAGACATCTTGTATGCTCAGTATGTTCAAATTTCAAAGAAATAGTCGCGAAGTTATGAAAACAAGATTGTCTTGATTGAAAAAAAAATATTATTCTGAGGGGGCTTAAAAATAATGGACAAAACACTAATGTTTGAACCTATGGTATCGTAGGGGGAGCACACAAAGAGCATCTCACGCTGTACGCGGCATACTGAAAGGTTTGGAAACGAGAGCGAGCGTTCAAAGGCAAATAAATCACAAGACGATTTATTTGCCTAATCCAGGAATAACACAAATAGAAAGCAAGTTACGCTGCTGCCAAGCAATAGAAGCAAAAACAAACGTTACATTACAAATTGGCCACAGTAATCACAGTCTTACTTCACAGTTCATTCACTTCCGACCAATCACGATTTCTGCACTTTATGCTGAAATCTTATATTACTCAAACACTCAAGACAACCAAGCAAATAAACGGAGATGAGAGCTTAGGTGGCCCTGATTTGTCGGTGACTAGCGATCCAAGAGTTGAAAAGTGGGAATATATAAGCTGAGGAAAAAACTGTAATCATAGGAGACAAATGTAATAAAAAACATCAAGTTTTTAGGTGATAATCGCAATTTTAAGAAGCCATGAACGCGTTGAAACCCTTCCGTACCTCCGCTGTGAAGTAAGAGGTCACTTGTTCCACCTCCACGTCAGACAGAATTAAGAAAAGCTGGCCACTAACTCCCACTGCAAAACGCTTACATCGATGCTGTCTGAGCTGACCTTACTCTTCTCCACGAGTGCTCAAAATGAAGTGTGGCGAATTGAAGAAAATGAGTCGCTTTCGATGTATTTGCATGGATGTAATGCGACACAGCCATATAATCGTATCGCAGAGAACACGAGTGCATATGCGTAACGTAACATTAGGCTGCCGCACTTACGTGTTTTGCAGTGAAGTCAGAGCTTGGCAGTACCCGGCGCTGTCGCTGGTGATAGATAAAAAAAAAAACTTTTTCCCGTCAAACAATTTACTCGCACGAAATCTTCTAAACTAAAAGCTAAGAAGTTGATGTGTATAAGGATCCATCTATATTGTTTTTATCTCTTAGGGCTTGATTCTCAATTGAGGTCTGAACATAAACAAAAGGAAACTTTTTCAAAGTTTAGAACAAAATCTTAAAGAAAAAAACTGACTCATTAAGCATATTCAAATTATTTACACCATTAACCAACCAACCAATCACCCAGGGATCGGCAAAAGCGGAGAAAAATGATGTCGGTTTACATTTTATCGAGGTTGATTTAAGAAATTTCCAAATACGCTACATTTTCTTTTTGCAGTTTCAGTGACGCGAGGAAATGCGACAAATTCTTATATTGTTTCATTCACGACCTTACACGAGAGAACAATGCAAGTGAACTATTTTAAAGTATCAGCAATCGCAACTTGTTTCACGAATAGTTTAGGTCTTCATGGAGAAGCAAACAGCGTTTACGTAAGCAAAAACATTTCTGGACAGATTTATTTGCCGAATTTCTCATGCGCCCATGTGTCCCATCGTCGTTGGCTTTGAGTTCCATTGAAAGTAAAAATAACATTAAACGAACACCAGGTATACGTCATTGTGTCATCATATTTCTTGTTTGTGTGGGGAGTCAAGAGGACCACAGCCGTATATTAACAACACGAAAGCGTCTTTTGTATTACAATACCTGAGAGGTAAAAATAATGGTGTTCAATTCTTATGCACTGTATAATCAAAATCTGTTGTAAGGACGTGACTGACCTACTTACACAATATAGATTCATGAAACTTTCAGTCAGAGGCAGGGCTGGAATCCTCGGAATCTAATCGAGCGGTCTAGCAGATAGCTCGTATATGCTGCTGTCAGTCGCTGACACACAAATGGGAAACACCGTTGGCCGTGAGTCGTCAGTGTGGGCCGCAGAGCTGCGTTCAGTGCCCGCGCTGAAGTGGGGCAGAGCAGCTACGTGGCTCTGACGGCGCTTTGTCTTTCAATTGCCGTTAATGAAAAGAAAGCAACGCGCGTCAGTAGCATGCGCGCAGTTGCATAGAATCACATATCACAATGAGAGAGGTGGCTTAGAGGACGAAAAGAAGCTGCCCATTACCATCTGCGATGGGGAGGAAGACAGACACCTGTACCCACGTGTCAGATCTTATGCGCGGTCAAGTGCCGAAGATAGTGCCGCCAAATGCACGACACATGAGTAGGGAATGCTCATATTGCCGCGAAACCTTCAAAACAGTATTTGTTGTTTTTAAACAGCCGCCGGCATACAGGTTTATCACACTGATTCTGGACCGCGTATCAGTTCCGTAAACTTTGTTACTGCTCGATGTCGCGAGTCACACCTTTATCAGTTTTTGTTGTAGCGCAAGACGCACCGAGATCTGTCTCGAAGGTTCCGGCCACTCGGGTGTCTTTCCAGAATGTTCCAGCCCGTGCTGGTAGCTGTTAGCGACGTCATCTAGATTGTTCTGTGCAGCCTTTATATTGAGCGTTGCCGAGTGTGACGGGCATTCTTTGTTCGACGATCGACGAGCACGCTTGTTTCTATCGCCGCCGCCGAGTTGCTTAGTTCTTTTGCGGGTGCAAGTCAGCCCAAATAAACAGTTTCTTTAGCGCAATCATCGACCCTTCAATTGTGTCGTCGACCTCGTCACCACTACGTGACAATATATTGCTTTATTTACTTCAGAAAATCAACAGAGTTAAGCTGTGACATTTAAACTAGTAACCACATTGTTTGACTATAATATTTAACTACTGATTTGCATGTTTCCATAAATAAATAATAAAAAAGTGTTATCTATTTTTTCCCAAACTGATCCAATTACATGTCGCCACTCATCATATGACGTGAGATTGCACAGCAGGTATGCATTACCCAAACGCTGAACTAACTATGGGTTTTGTATGATGAGCTTCATTGTGCCACAGCTCCCAAACTGCTCATTCAGTGACCAGGTGAACATTATGCCCTTACCTGCCATCCGGAAAAGCTTTGTATTGCTCAATGGTGTCGGGTTTGAATGTACTGCGTCACTCTGTGTTGTAGCCTCATGTAATTGGCAGCGCTTAATATTGCTGCCAATTACGAGATGTCTGTTTCGGTCAACCTTCTTCAGTAAATGCACTTGTATTCATTTTTTGCCAGTAGTTGTTTTTGCCTTGTCCCTACTGCTGACTTGAAGGGGTGGTGAGGCCATCAAGTGGTGTATAATTCAGTGCTTTGTTTTCAACATGCCCAGTTCACGTGTACAAAGTGAAACAAACATTGATTGAATCATTGATTGATTGATTAATGTAGCAACTGATTCACAGAAGAAATTTTTGAATTCGCACACAGTATTCAATATTAATAGTGAAAGGAAATACAAATACAATACACACGCTTTCGAAGGGAGGAATTTGAGGCAACTGAACTCGTTTTAGAATTTAATTGAATTAATAAGTCGTGCCAAGAAATTTTTGCGCTTCTATTCGAATTAATGATGTTGTCACTGAATAAAATTTTTTCAGTGTCCGGGCTTCTCTGCGGCACACAGTGACGAGTAGCGGTACTGATAACGACACCATCTGTAGGTGTGATTAATCTCAAAACTCATAAACGTTTCTGCTGGGGAAGAAAACCAGATCTAACGAAGGTAAAGGCTGCGAGGCGTTGTTTGGCCGCAACGGACGATTCACAGAAAAGATTGGACGAAAAATGGCTGAGGCTTAGCTTAGTTAAGCCTGGTCAGATGCGAAGCATATTGATTGCTAAACTCGGCTTTCCACGGTTACACTTGGCTAAACTTTTCTTTCCTTGGTTACACGTGCTTTTACACGGTTTAAACTTGGAATGCACAATGTTTTCCCATCGCATAAAACTAGGTAATAGCATGACTCGTTCATCTCTAATCTAACTCTGTTACCGACACGCACAACGAACATGTCGTCCCCCAGGCCAACGATACTCGATTGTCACTACGCGAATATGTACGCAAAGCAAAAGCTCTTAGAACACCGACGTGCTAAAGGAATCAACGATTTTGATTACGAAAGCTTCCCCGTAAACTACCCGTGTCCAGCCGGCTTGACGTGCACCAACGGTCGGTACGTCTTCACCAAGCATGGCTGTGAGGTCACCTCATGTATACCCTCTGAGCCATATCACCGCCATGGTAGTCCTTTAATTACACCGCCAAAGCCGGTAAAGCGGTCCCTACGGAAACTGTATAAAAACGGCGCGAGCCGGTCCCCCGTCTCTCCTCTGTCGTGACGTCAGCGTATCACGTGGTGTGACGTCACCATACCACGTGGTCCGCACGGCATGCAACCGCAGCCGACGGCGCGAGCTGGACCTCCGTCTCTCCTCTGTCGTGACGTCAGCGTATCACGTGGTGTGACGTAGCATTCCGCATTCTTTGCACGGCATGTAACCGTCACGAAGGGCTGTGGTTTACCTCTAGCAATATGCTTCGCATAAAATTTGGTTTGGTGTTTGGGGTTTGACGTTCAAAAGTGACTCAGCCTATGAGAGATGCTGTAGTGGAAGGCTCTGGTAATTTCGACCACCTGGGGTTCCTTAACGTGGTCTGACATCTCACAGCGCCTAGCTTTTTGCCTCCAACGGAAAGCGCCCGCTGAGGCCGGGATTCGATCATGCATCCTTGGGCACAGTAGTCGAGTGCCCTAACTATTGCACCACCACGGCGGGGTAATTGGACGAAACGAGTTGAAATTTGAAACGTAGCCGATAATGGCGTCTACGTCCAGTTCCTCTGCATTCCTGCGGCGCCTTGAAAAAATTTAAGTCTGAAGATTGTCGCGATTTTAATAGTCGATTCTGTCGTGTGTGTGTCAGTGGTAGCACAAAAATATTTGTTGAAGTTGATGCAGAAGGTTCATGTATTCTAATCTTGTCACCTCATGATGTACCATTTCCATGTATTTTAATGCTAGTACATCGTGAAATGCTAAAAAAAGCATTACAGCTTCCATATAAGGAGAGAGTCAACGGGAGTGGCCAATACTCAGCCGTCCGGGGTAGCAGCGACCCAATCAGAGGTGGCGTCGGGCTGTCGATGTTGGCTCACTGGAATGATTCCTTGGTAGCACTTTAAAAAGACAAACTGGTTCTCCTTGACTAACACTATACACACGCGCGAGCGGTTAGTGAGTACACCACCGCTTTTCCGAACCCTCCACCTGTTCTGCTCTCCGACGCATTCCTTCTTATTTTCCCTCTCAGCAGCAGCCGTCCACAGACAGCTCAAGCCATAGCCTCCTTTATAAAGGAGGCTATGCTCAAGCTCGAGTCTGGGACGGATGAATCAGAGGCACCTTCGAAAGGTAGACTGTCTATCCGAAACATCTGGCCCGGAGCCTCCGAGTGGCTTCGCAGGTGCTTGCACTCGAATTGCAAGAACCTCTCCGTTCCCGTAGTCGAGAACGACGAAGGAGGTTGTGGTGAGCGGATTGAAATTTTAGATCACCGTCTTTGTCGCTGGTGCTCCACAACCGCGGCTGGCAATCACAACGGGCTCAAACTCTGTTTCAGAGCATTTATTTATTTTTCATGTTCTTATTGGTATTTCCTACTCCTCTGGGTTACTCACGTTTAAAAAGGATAACAGTACAAAATTTCTTTTGGCAATCATATGACCTTAAAGAAAAACAAATAGATGCGTTGCCACAATGAGGTCTACGAATCAATATAATCGTTAATGTAACAAACACTGCTCTCTTTGTTGCATATCAGTGAAAAAGCAAACCTTCGTGACTCCAACACTCCTCTCAAGGCGGCTGATAGCGGAGAATATTCATGAGGTTCATTCATTGGTAGTCTCCTTCCCCGGCCTAAAGTACACACATGCTGGTCAACTAGGACAGAGGTAGTTTTAACGCTTGAAGCATCTACAGAGAAGTATCTACAGGTTATCTTTTAGTATACTTATCCCAAGTATTGTAATGCATATGTTACTATTACATGAAACGACCAAAGGCGAACGCTGAACGCCAGCCTTCTTTTGTAACAAAATACTCCAATGCCCTTCCAAACATTAACAATATTCTGCGAAAATTCCATTCCATGCTAACGTGTAATGAACGCCTGAAGAAAATATTTGCGGGAACATCAAGGGTAACATACAAACGTAACGCAAACCTCAGAGATATTCTAGTACATTCTAAACTCGATAACAAGCATCCAACACAACCACACCCTTGCTCTCGACCTAGATGTAAGACGTGCAGTCATATACAAAAAGACACCATGGTTAAAAGTAATGTAAGCGATTTCACTTTTCACATAAAATCAGGCTTCAACTGCACATCTTCAAACGTTATCTACCTTCTAAAATGCTCATTCTGTCATAAACAGTACATCGGAAAGACAAGCTAACTAATTAGCATAAGGCTTAATGGACACTGGGCAGACGCAGGCAAAAACCCCCCGAAAGCAGTTTCCCAGCATTTCAATCAGAAAGGCCATAAGTTCGAAAAAATTAAATTACATATTATCTAGTCAGGATTTAAATCTCCAAGGGACAGAAAATATAGAGAGGCATATCTAATTCATAAATTTAGAACATTGGAACCAGCAGGAATAAATATATATAAGGGAACGTTAGAATCCCTTAGGTATATTTCCTCTGCATAATAACTATTCAGGAAAACAATCCCATATAGCGTTAATTGTACAGTTTAGTCACAACGCATGCACACTTTATTCCCTTCCGCAATAGCATAAACTGTACATGTTCCTTTAAACACATTTTCTCCTTATCACTTGTTGCTTGAGTTTGTCCTCGAACATTTTTCTTTTCATGCCAGTTGTAGTTCACCCTGTTGTTATTATCCTTTAACTTTGTACTTCTCTCTCCCCCCCGCCCCCCCTTTACAGAAAGTTTTAAGAATTGTCCACCTTAGAGATATGCCTTATCAGGGCCCTTTGCAAAACCTGTCCCTTTGTAAGGTATAGCTGCACCAAACCCGCTTAAGTGGTGACTAATTATCTACCCGGTATTGTAGATTTTCCTGGTACTGCCGATTTTACTTCTTTTACAGGCCACAGGATCGCTGGTTCCAGGCTGAGAAATGAATACTGAAGAATGTTTTTTTTTGTTCAGTTCATGACTTACTTTCTTCTCACCCATCTTCCCCTCCCCACTCCTTCACACTTACTTTCTTCTCACCCACTTTCCCCTCCCCAGCGTTTCTTCTTCGGAAGCAAAAGCGTATTTAAACCCCTGTCAGTGATGATCGCTTTGGCCAGACGAAGACAAGTCCACTTGTCGAAACGTTGGCTCGACCTGCGAACTGTGGCGTACCCCATTTACCCTTGTTCAGTGCTCCTTAATACCGTGTAAACCATGCATCTTCTACCTCTCGTTCTACCTGTTTTTTCCTTTATGTGATGTAGGGGACACTGTTTTCATATTTTTTTCTGAAAGTTTGTCTATTTTAGTCCAGCAGCATACGCACATGTAAAGCCGGCTTAACTACCATAGTGATTGCAATGCAAACAAGCTTACGAACCAGCCATGGTGTCTCAGCGGTTGAGAAGCCCGACTAGTGATCCGGGAGGACCCGGGGCCAGTAGCGGCCTCTGTGGGCACATATCGCGTAATAGGAGTGCTGTGCTTCTGTGTACTGCGTGATTTCAGTGCATGTTGCAGCCTCCCAGGCGGTCAAAATTACCTGGAGGCATCCACTGCAGCGTCCCTGACAGTCTGAGTCACTTTAGAAACAAACAAAATATATAACCCACCATTGCAGCTTACTGTTACGCCCCCACGTCGTTGGAGGTCGCTCACTCCCGTTACTTGTCGGATATATCAATCACAATCTGCTACGTAAAACCTTTAGCTCATATCGTTAAACTTGAGTGCCTAACGACAGGTTACGTTAATTTCCGCAGATGCAACGCTCTAATCTGGCATGATATATGTGTCGTACCGGAAGAGCTAGGGAACAAGGGTTTTGTCACGCTCATGAACGCGACGTACCACATTACCGGCGTCTGGGCTGGCGCCCGCTCATCGACAGCGCAGCGGCGGTGTTGTGTTCACCCGAGAATCGACGCGCGGTGTGTGCCTTTCTGTTCGTTTTCCACGGACTATGGATCGCGAAATGCCTGTCTGGTGCTGATCTCTAGTCACCAACGCAACGCCGCCTGTAAGACGACTCCGAATGGGCGCGCGTCGGCAAAAGCGAGCAGCAATATTCCCGACCTCAGGTTCGGAGATCATCTGCAGTTGTGTGTGTGTGTGTGTGTGTGTGTGTGTGTGTGTGTGTGTGTGTGTGTGTGTGTGTGTGTGTGTGTGTGTGTGTGTGTGTGTGTGTGTGTGTGTGTGTGTGTGTGTGTGTGTGTGTGTGTGTGTGTGTGTGCGTGCGTGTGTGCGCGTGTGTATGCGCGCGCTAGGCTCTCGTGTAAAGGAGCGGCGGATGCAACGAAGCTCATTCCCACGGGACTCGGGCTGTCTGGCACGTGCGCGCGACGACGGCCGCAGATTCGAACACTGTGGAATGTGAACGGGTGCAGTTGTTTCGCGCAGCCATACAGGTGTGAGAAGAAAGTATATCAGAAGCAGTGTTGCCCCCCCTCCCCCCCCCCCCCCCCCCCCCCCGGTTTACTTCGCTCCTTTTGGCTTAGCGTTGTGCTTTTTGTTTAACGAGGCTATTTAGTGAGACGTCTGGGGGGATTTTAGAGGGAGAAGAGACGACTCAGACGAGTTGGAATAAACATGCCATAAACACGTTCGTTTGGACTCCGACGACTAGATCTCCAAGGTGCCCGGTAGGCACACCTTAACAGACCGCCGGTCAGCGAATCCGAATACGGCGGGTGAGAGGAGAACCTTTTCGAAAGCCAGCAGCTGAACAGACCGTCGCCTCTCCGTACCATCACTGCGGGTGACAGCTCAAACAGCGGCATCGAAACGTAACTGGTTGCATCACACTTTTTTTTTTACGCAAGCTTGTTATAAGGCATATTATATATAACCCATGTAAATTATTTTCCGTAAGGAACCGGAGAAGGCTCTTGCTCTTATCGTTGTCGGTGAGCCATTTGGAAGTCCTCTTCCCTTGTTAGACAAAATTAACGTGCAGTTTGGAAAGGCTTGTGCGAAGGCCAGAAAACATTATTTGCGAAATATTTTTGGGAAAGAAGTCAATTAAATTAAATCACTAAGTACTTCGCTGAAACTCGCAGAAATGTAATTAAATAACACTAATTACTGCACCAAAAATTAATGAAATTACATTGCAATTGCTTCTGCAATGTAATTCAGTTACTTTTAAAACTCTAGTTTTCATCCTTAAAAAACTAGTAAAGCTAGTAAACAAAACAACTCGTCACTCACGACGCACACATTTTTTCGTCTTCCCGCCATATTACGTCCCAAAACAACTAACTATCCCTCTTTATTTTCCTACAGCCCCCCCCCCCCCCCAATGTCGTATTAAAAAAAAATAAGATAAAGGCAACAAAAGAACAAAAGCAGAGGCCTCGTCAAACGCTTGTGAAATGAGCGGCGAACGCAGCGTCTTGCTGGCCCCAAGTTGTCTCCGGCGTTTGAAGGCTTCCGACGAAGCTATGCTGTTTATTGCTTTCGAGGTCCCAAAAAACGACCTCGGCACCTTGCGACCAGTAATGCACACGCCATGGAACCTTCCACCTGTCTTCCCTCAGCTCACTCTCACTCGCCCCTTGGGGTCGACCAGGCACCACTGTGCCCTTGCCGACACAACAGGAGAGTGCCACTTCGCGCTATCCTTTCGTCACCCTTTCACGTCTTATATCCTGCTCCTTACCGATCTTTTGGGCTGACCAGGCTTGCCACATGTCGTTCCTGCTTTCGCGGTACTCTGTACTGTTTTCTACTGAAAGAGAAATGGTGCACTTTAGCTGAAGTAATTTCGAAACGAGTTAGTTACTTTTGCTGTGGAATTACCGTCAAAAGTTACTCACGACATTACAAATTACCGAAAATAATTTTATTACAGTAATTTTATTGATGTAATTCAATTACTGCAATGTCTGCAAGAAAACAGGTTAATTTCACTGAATGTTTAAGAGAAGGCATACTAAAGCAATTTTAGAGCTGGATAGATCTTTTTCTTCTTTTTTTTGGGGGGGGGGGAGGCGGTGCAGAATGATACCAAATGTTGGCGAATGTCTGCACAGATCTCTATACCTCCTTAACTAGTGCTAGTGCGAGGGTCAAATGAATTATCACAGTTGGCTTTTTAGACGTTCGTGGTTGACCCTTATAATATCCACGTTGTTTGTAAGAATTTCTGGAACAACATTGCATTGAACGCTGTGGCCGAAAGGGTTTCGAGACAATTCCTGCACAATTCAAAAGTTGTGTACCCGCCTAGAGGCTAGCTTGAATGGACATACACCAGTTAACGCCAGTGCGCAGCGACGCTCGTGCAAGGGGAATTTTCCTGGTCGCGTTTAGTACTCGCGCGACGATGCTCCTTCGGAGGGTAAGATGAGAAAGTCACGTGTTCTTAAGCCACGGAATCACGTCTACCGGTTGAGTTTGGAGGAGGAGGAGAAAAAACTTCAATGAAACGCAGTATTAGGCATCGAGAATATCCTGGGCCAGGGTCACCAAGGTCAGCTGGTATTTCGGCTGGCCAGAGACTAATCATGACCGTCAGGATGAGGGAGAAGCGTGTGGAAAGTAAGGCGAATGAATTGCAACAGGGCAGGAAAACATTCAATGCTCCAAGGAAACTTTGGGTCCAGGAAAATTCGGGCATGCGGGGGATGTCTGATGCGTTAGAGAAACACTAAGGCAGGAGCAGTGGTTAGGCCAGTTGGCGTTTTCGATGATCCACGACTACAGCGCAAAAGACGGGACATAGATGGAGGGAGGCCCCACAGCGCACCTCCTTCATCTTTGCCCCGTCTTTCGCGCTGTAGTTATGAATTAGGCAGGGGTAAGGAGTATATTGCCACCTGGTGGCGCCTGAAAGAAAAGGACGTTGCAGTGGGTTCGTGCGCTGTCGGCGGAACGCTGCTTATTGATAAAGCCTCGCCTGCGTTTTTCATGAAGTGTTGACCTGCTTTCCGTGACATATTTTGGTGTCGGTGCTGGGTATCGTTCCCAGTATATGTCCTGCACAACTCGCCACGCCCAGGAATCAACTTCTGTGGCAGCACGGGCCGTTGGAGTTCAGCACCGCAACAGCCCCTCGACATGCCATGCAAGCTCCAGGTTACTACACCTTGCAGAATCCGCGATTGCCTCAGCCCTTTCACGGCAGTCAGACCGAAGACGTTGAAGACTGGCTCATCCAGTTTGAACAGGTCGCCTCATTTAATCAGTGGGGCGACGCCGCCAAACTTAGGAACGTCTTCTTCAGCCTGGTAGATGGCGGTCGTACTTGGTGTACGAGAACCGAGAATACGCCTTAACATCATGGTGCGAATTCTGTCGACGCATCCTTGAGACCTATACCAGCGCGGACCGGCGAGAACTCGGAGCAAGGGCTTTACAGCCTCGCATGTAGATGCCGAATGAGACTGCAACCACGTACGTGGAGGACATTACCCGGCTCTTCCAACGATCTGACCCGGCCATGCCAGCAGACAAAAAGGTGTGCCACCGAATGCGAAAGCGTTAAAGAGCGATAATTCGCTGGTCTCGTGCGTTTTTCACCGAGCGCGGTTGCCGAGTTTCTTATGGCAGCTGTCACAATAGAGCGGATGCTCCAGCATCGGTCTACCACCTACGACAGGCCGGTACTCGCCGCTTCGGTTGCGGAGCCGCTTTTGGCTTTCGGGGCCACACCGAATCTATGCGACGTCATCCGTTCAGTTTTACGCGAAGAACTCCAGACGCTTTTCGGTGCTCCCTGGCTGATGGTCGGCTCTACAGTTAGCATTTTCCGCGAAGAGCTTCAAGCATTGAGGCCTTCGATACCGTCTGCTGATCCGCCACCTTTTCCCCCGCAGTACCATCGTCCAACTTATGCAGATATGTTGCGATGCCCCACGCCTGCTTCGACGTCATTACAACCGCCCGATCAAGGCTCACTGTATTCTGCACACACTGAGCAGTACACCTGGATGTCTCTCCATTGCATCTGAGGAACAAACTGGATTTTAAGGGAAGGAAAGCGTATCAGGGGGCGACAGAAAGTTAGGTGGGCAGATGAGATTAAGAAGTTCGCAGGGGTCAAGTGGATGCAGCTAGCGCAGGACCGGGTTATTTGGAGGAATATGGGAGAGGTTTTCGCTTTTCAGCGGGTATAGTCAGGCTGATGATGATGATGAGCAGTACATCGATAACCGACGACCACCCCAGCGGGAGGAGGACCTGTGGTGCGACCCAAATCGCCAGCGCCTGTGCTTCCGTTGCGGGGAACCAGGTCATCTGTATCGCCAGTGCCTGTATCGATACATGGTACTGCACGGATTTCCCATCGACATGCCTCGCCCCCCATTAGACCAACGACCCCGTAAGATTGAGGACTACTTAGCCCAGCAGTGCATGACACCAACGTCCCAGCGGCAGTCACGTGCCCCGTCCACAGACCCACCATCGCCGCAGCTCAGATCTTCCTGGATGGCGCAGCGACGGTTGCTAAGTCTCCGTCGGGAAAACTAAAGACAGTGACCTCCGGGGGTGAGGCGCTAGCAATCGACATGACGAAGACCTTCCGACAACGAGACCTGTGAGCGACTGCGATTTTACGGCACCGACGACAGTTCCTACGATTAAAGATCGATTCTCGTTGGGCATACCCGTGGTTCTCGACGGCTATAAGGTTAGCACATTGGTGGACACTGGCGTTGATGTTTTTATTTTAAGCGGGAGAAATGTAATGCCTCTATGGTCTGGCACGCAGAGGCCTGTGCATGGCAAGAATTCAAATTCGCAGCCCCCCTTCCTTGTCAGCTGCCTCGTTATACCTGATTGCTCCCGGGACTGTCTCCTTCATGTGGATTTTCTCCGGGAGTATGGAGCTATTACCGATCTCCGGAAGCGTACAGTGATTTTTCGACCGAGAAAGCTGCTGATACTAACACCGATGATCGTCATGTCGAGCTACCCTTCGAATTTACGCCGAGAGCGTTTCGATTCTGTCCCAAGCCAGTGTTTGATTGTTACGTGCGACTAACTGCGGTGACGGGCCTGCGGTTGTGGAAGGCAACCAGTCTCTTGCCCATTCACGGCATCTCTACAGCGCGTAGCCTCTATCACCTCCGCGACGGCCGGTCTGAGCTCCTGGTGACTAATGTCACCAACGAACCGTGCAACAGTTTCATGCTACTGCCATCGCATGCGCCGACTCCTCAGCGGACGCTTCTGATTGTTTTACGGTTGGGGCTGTAAGCACTGTGCAACCGCCCCTTGACCGTCTTGACATTAGTCCGGAACTCTCGGAAACAGAAGCGTGGCATACATGCCCTCCTATTATAAGTACAGCACTTGTTTCACATCACCGAAAGTGCAGGAAACACCTCTTTCGAAGCACCGCATAATTGCTTCCGATGACGCCCGCCCTAACCGCCAGCAGCCGTACCGTATATCAACTACGGAACGGGAAGCGATTTAGACACAGCCTGAGGAGATGCTTTGTGATGGCGTCATACAACCGTCCAACAGTCCGTGGTCATCCCTTGTCGTGCTGGTAAAGAAAATAGATGGAACGCTTTGCTTCTGCGTTGATTATCGAAAGCCGAACGACATTACTAAAAAAGACGTCTACCCTCTGCCCCGTATCGACGATTCGCTCGACAGGCTTCGTCGCGCCCAGTACTTCTCCTCAATTGACTTGAAAAGCGGGTACTGGCAGAATGAGGTCGATGAGAGGAACCTCGAAGAAACAGCGTTCGTTACCCCAGATTTACTGTACAAGTTTAAAGTGCTGCCTTTCGGCCTATGCTCAGCGCCGGCAACGGTGCATGATGGCTTATTGTTTCGCCTCTATTGAAATACCCCTGCTGTGGCTGGAACCAAATCTGCATCTATGAGTTCAGCAGCCAAGCGCTCTAACTACTGAGCCAGCACAATGGGCCAAGTAACAAAATGCATGTAATTACATTTCCTTCTAGCCAGTGATTTCCTTCACAGAACTAATGTAAACAAGGAAACGTAAACAGCAAGAAAACACTAGTTTTAATGCACATTATGTCACATTTCAGCAAACATTCTCTGGGAAGAAATTTCTCATAATGTTTCTTGAAAGAATTCAGCAGAGCAGGTAACAATAACACAAAGCGTAAGAGGCACACACACGCACTCAAGGACAACACAGTGTTGTCCTTGTGTGCGTGTGTGTGCCTCTTACGCTTTGTAATGTTACTTGCTCTGCTGCCTTCTCCCAAGAGATGTGTGACGAACTAGCTCAGCGTTCGACTCTATTATTACTCATAATGTTTGCATGGAAACCATGAAACAAAACAATGCACTTACTGAACACCAGTTGTTAATGTGCAAGGTTGCATCTATTCTACTACATTGCACTTATCACAAAACCACAAGCCCCATCTGCTTTGGCCAATCACTTGATGAAACTAATGGAGACAGATGTCGCACACCACAGACTGGTCGTCTCGCAACATGTTTCTGCATACGTTGCATTTCAATTTCATGCCTTTCCACTTAGCTTCAACTGTTTCCAGCATTACTATAGTCACCCATCTTTTCTGAAATTCTTTTTTACACTGTTGAGATCAGCATCCTTGTTAACGATGGTTTCTGGCATTCTCGATGCTGTCATTTTCACATCTTCCTCACCTGGAAGAAGGAAGAAAATGACAAGCCTTGAGCAGAGAAAAAAATTAGGGAGACTCCTAATCTCCACCTGTAAGGGTATGATGCGCCAGCGTTAATGGATCTTGTCTGCAGATCCCATTGCGGATTCCCGTTAATTTACATGCCCTTTGCTACAAACTTAATTACTAAATCCTTAATTCATGCCTCTGTTATCTCAGACATACTCATTAGCATACGGTCGTAGGCTGCCCTGCTATTTGATAGACAACCTGGCATAGACCTCTGTAAGCCTCACGTTAACCAAGCTGTACAAACATGCCTCCATGGCCTAGGAGTAACCGTTCTTAATCGGAGCTGAAACGCCCCAGAACATATTTCAAATATAACTTTGTAAGCTTGAGTTAACAGCTCCTGCCATGGTGTGTGGCATCGTGACATTTGGCTCGTGGCACTTTTGGCTTGTGCACAGGGTTCATCTGTTAAATACTGGTTAACATGCATGAAAAATACATTTTCACACAAACTGGTGGCAAATGGTCAAGTGGTGCACTGCAGATTCTGAAATGTACACCTATATACATGAAGGATGGCATCATCATATAACATGATCAAGAGTTCTGTCAGTACCTGCAGTTACATGGCATTTCAATGCCCATTAAAGGACCACTTCAGACAATGGTTGTTGTTACTACAAGACCTGATCTAACAGCATACTGACACCATTCCACTGAGCGATGGACATATATATGCACACCCTAGATAGCTCATGATTGTGGATCTCATTTATTTCTATGACTTCCAAGGAGTTCCTGTCGTCAGAAAGCCTAAACTTTATGAAATCGGGACAGCTGTCTTGAAAGGTGATGAAAAGAAATATCCAGGTTACCTTGCCGCAATGCTAAATTACAGAGGGTGAATATGCTGCATGAAGATACCAAGAAGCTTGTACAAAGAAAAGTGAGAGTGAAATGACAGGAGTTTTGAAACATTGAAATAAACTACAAACTATACTTGTCAAACCTGTCATTAAGGAATGGAAATCATGTAGTAATCAAAAACACAACATGGAGGCCATTTTAGGTCATCTTCACAAAACACATACCCACACCTCGCACACAGCTTCATACTTATGAAAGAGGACAAACCAATATGCAAGGATTGTGGAGATGAACAAACAATGAACCATATCTTACACGTGCGCCACAGTCGAGAAAATAAGAGGAAACATTTTGTACAACTTTGCAACAGATCCCTTTCCATCCCAGCATGATCCTAGGAGAGGCGTGCAAATTTCCTGCATTTTTGGTTTCCTAAAATGTTCCTAAGCAAGCTACATCCTAAAGAACATTTTAGTCATTACACACAAAATAAATACATTAAACCTTGTTCTTGGTGCATGGCAACATTAGTCACTTATGCACCATAAAAATCAACACAATGCTGTAAGGTATACCTTGGTTAGCTATGTTATACGAGATAAGCTTTCGGTCTGGTGTGGTCCTTATTCACGTGACAGCGCTGTCATGAGGGTCTATGTCCCAGCGATCGGAAAGTGACCTAAAAACTGAAGGCGATTTTACAGATCTCTAAAGTCCCGCGGATGTTTGGTTTCGACTGGAGTGCTCAGCTGCTTTATCAGCGTCCGCCTGCTTTGACAGCCTGGAGTGAAACTGTTAAAGAGAACACATTTTTGAACATTTAGCGCGTTTCTGAAGGCGTTGCTTTCAATTACGGGGCCCACAAAAAGCAGCTAATATCAAACGCTGCCTAGGTAGGCTTTCTAGCAAGACAGCGGTGTAGCGTGAAAAATCGCTCCGCCAGTCCATAGCTGGCGCCGCCGACTTGAGGCGAACTGTTGAAACTTATGGCTACTGACCACACCTGAAACACTGAATTGTGCAGGGTCAAGGCAGAAATTCTATAACAGTGAGCACTGGTAGCTATAGATTTCGCGCCGATGAAAATCCGTCCTCTCTTCGATCATTGATACGTCCACGGTTGATCATTTATGCGCCTCGGGGTAGGCCAGCCGTGGGAACATGGATGCGTGGTTGTAGCAACGATCACTTGCATGGCACACTCTGCAAAATTCCAAGAGTCAGCTTCTGCAACGAAATGTGCAGCGCACATTTTCTACCGCGTACCTAAGTCCGGCGACGCATGCATATCTCCCGCTTGTTTCAAAGCTGCGGCCGTTCAGTCGGGTCACGCTGCCAGCTGGTGGAGCTGATTCAGTACGTCGCGTCGCCTGCAGCTATGTGCGTGACAGCGATGCTTGCCGTACCCAATCCTGAGTGAAGACCGTGATCTAATGGATGAACTCTGCGTAGTATCTCATCGAGAGTCGCGGCTAACTGATATCATAGCGTAGCAAGCGGAATGCGCACATACGCGTTCGACGTGCATATAGCCATGAACCTGTATATCGACGTCCGCCGTATCTTTACGAGAATCGAATGGGTACGTCCGACGTACCTTTAGACACTTCGTATTATTAATTCGAAAGTATTACTTCGCTATTTTTACAGATTTCTGTGAGCAGGCCACGTTTGCAGGCCGCGTCCGCAGGCCGCGTCCGCAGACCGCGTCAGCAAAATCGTGTCCGCAGCAGTTGTGAGAAATGAGAAGTGGTAGAAGTTAATGAGTGGTGTCAATTGATAAAGGTGATGTAATGTTTTGTCCGAAAAAAGAAATAGGTCAATAAGTTATTTATTTAATTAATTACAGGCGAAAAATATAAAGATTGTCTGCTGCAGTTATAATTGGAGAGTGGTCGAGGTAAATGAGTGGTGTCAATCGATAGAGGGTGACGTATTGTTGTGTGCGAAAACATAATTAGGCCAATAGGTTAATGAGGTAATTAATTAGAGGCAGAAAATGTAAATGTAAAGGCGAAAATGGTTTCAGCAGCCAATGGCTTGGTGCCACATTTGAATGTATCAAATACTAAATTAGTTAATGAAATTTAGACCTCCAACCTCCAGATCGGTTTCTTACAACTAACGAGCGGAGAGACTGGAGAAAATTACAAACAAACCGATTCTTTCCATAGGAAGAGAGAGAGGAACCATCATCTTTTTTTTTCAATCAAGCAATCAATCATTTATTTTAATAAATATACATATTGATGGAATCAGAGAGAAAGAAACCTGGGATGCTCTCCTCCGCAGTCGGGCTGCGGAGCAGCAAGCTCGAGTAATCCGTCTGGCACGGGACGCTTTGAGAAAGACGTCCCCCTGCGGGGCTCCCTCTCCCTTGGAGGCACCCCAGGGTCTTACTGAGGGAGCGGAGGGACCTCTACATCGACGGCAGTAAAGTTATCTTGAACTTGAAATTGAACCTATTTAAATCAGTCAAGGTGACGTCAAGGATGTGACTTCACGCAACCTGAAGTAGAGCCAAAAAAGGGCATGTGGAAACCAAGGTGGTGCAGCGTGGAACATCATTTGAGATCGCTCAGTTCTTTATGCAGCAAATCGTGTTGCGTCATGGCGCACCATCCGTAGTCGTCACCGATAGAGGCACCGCGTTTACGGCACAGCTAATGCATAACGTGCTTGAGCTTAGTCAGACGAGCCACCGCAAAACTACTGCCTGTCACCCGCAGACGAATGGTCTCACGGAGAGTCTCAACCAAACAATCGCCGACATGATCGCAATGTACATAGTCGCAGCACAAAACCTCGGATGAAATTCACCTCTATCACATATGCCTACATCGCGGCCATCCAAGAGAGAACGTGCTTTACACCACTGCGCCTGGTTTTGGATACCATGCTTCCGTGCTGCACAGATGATCATCCACTCACGCCAGACGCCGAGCAATTTTCTCAGCGCGCTAAGGAAGCACGTCAGCTTGCCCACATTCACATTCAGCAACAGCAGGGTACGTATGCACGCCGCTACAACCTTCGTGATCGACATGCCACATACCATCCTGGAGAGAAAATTTGGGTTTGGACCCCAGTGCACCAGTCTGGCTTGTGTGACAAAGTGATCTCACGCTACTTTGGACCTTACAAAGTTTTGCGCCATGTCATGGAAGTGACATACGAAGTTTTTCTAGCTGGCACTGTGCAGCCCTCGCATCGGCAACCACGCTCCGAGATCGTGCTCGTTGTCGTGTCAATCGAAACGCAGACGAAAGGCGGCTGCGTTTCCATGGAGGCGAAACGAAGAGGCGTCCGTGTGCTGTGCAATGTCAGCGCACGTTAAAGATCCCCAGGTGGTCGAAATTACTCCGTAGCCCTCCACTACGGCTCCTCTTTCTCTCTATCCACTTTCATTCCCACCTTCCTCCCTTCCCTTAAGGCGCGGTTCAGGTGTCAACAGACACTAGTGTGACAGATACTGCGCCTTTCCCTTCCTGTGAACCAACCAACCAACCAATTGTCCGCATGAAGCCGTATTTCCCGCGGTAATGTGCAGTGTGAGCTTGTACCGGCCATTGCTCGCGCTCAGCCTCAGAGTTCCCTCTTTTTAGGGAGGGGAGTAATGCAACCTGGTGTTCTCAGGTGGCGCCTGAAATAAAAGAACGTTGAAGTGGGTTCGCGTGCTGTCGGCGGAACGCTGCTTGTTGAAAAGCCTTGCCTGGCTTTTTAGTGAACTGTAGATCTGCTTTCCGTGATAATATTTAGGTGTATGCGTCGAAGAATGCGTATTTGCGTGGTATAACTCCGAACTGCGTCAGAAAAGATCAGCATTTGTTGTCCACATTTAAACTGCACGTGGACGCTAATAATGACAGCGTCCACATGCATGCTGGATGTAAGAGTGTCAAAAATTCAAAAGCTCGCGGTAGGGTGTTAGCGGAAGGTTCTCTAGCCTCGGTCGTGGCCATATTGTAGGCGCTTGGCGCTTAATTGCGCTTTAGAACTTTACCGCTATCTGTACCTAGAGGATCCCAGAAGCACGTACTTGCACGTGCGAGTTCAGAGACCGGAATAAAACGTTTGATGATCCAATAGCACCAATTTCCAGGGTATGATGCCGCAATGTACATGGTTGCAGAAGATTGAAAGTCTCGGCCAGTTGGTATATTATTGAATTGAAGTTTCTTTGCCCACACACATGAAGAGGAAAACCACTCAGGAAAAGGACAAGAAGAAAGGAGAGGCATACACCGGAATGACTGAACCCTTAACCAATCATATGGAAGATTCACCTGCCTCCAGCACTCAGACTTCCAAATTTAGACCTCTGGTTCCAGAAGACCAAAGAAGAACACAAGCCTCCGAGGTCCAAAATTTACATTGAGGCAGTGGGAGAGGATGCGCGCTCTGCATGTGACGGATGCGACTGCACTAAAACACAACTTAGCTTGGCTGGCAGAGGAGTGCGAATTTAAAAAGACGCCCAGCGAAGAAGAGAGGCTTTGTAGAAGATTGCAAACCTGGACCAGTTGGTACGTTATGAAGAGGAGGACCAGTATAAAAAGGAAAATGACGATAGGAGATGCACACACAACACCTCTACGCTCGAAATTCTGCTTTTTTGACTGGTGCTCTTCACAGCGTTAACGATCCCTGCTTGTTGGTCTCCTTGCGGACCCTCGTTTGAACATAAACATTTTTTTACTCACTCAATGACTAATCCCTTAATTTGCGTTTATTTTCTCTCACGCGTACTGGATGGATGGATGGATGGATGGAATATAGGAGCGTCCCCTTTGAAACGGGGTGGTAGCAGTAGCTATCATGCTCATTTTTCTCTCTATATCTTAATTATTGATTTAGAATGGTTAACTAAACCATCATTCTATTTATTACATTTTTGTTTCTACATTACTAACAATATGTCACTTCTGCTTTTAAGCCACCAATCTTCCAGTCGTTTTTTGCTAGTTTCCACCGCCAGTTTATTCACCCGGCCACTGGTATCTCTAAACCCCAGAGATTCAGGAACAGTTACTGCGCCTGCATCAACTTCCGGATGGATACCATTACATTCGAGTATAATATGGTCAATTGTTTCACTGCAGTTTCCACATACAGCACATGTGTCATCTCCATTGTTAAATTTCTTTTTGTAGCTGCGTGTTCTAAGGCACCCTGATCTAGCTTCGAAAAGTAGGGCACTGCCTCTTGAGTTATCAAAGCAATCTTCCTTCCTGATCTGCATTTTCCACTTACGGTATAATTCCACACTCTGTTTCTTTTCCATCGAATTTATCCAATTTTTACCTTCTGTGTTTTTCACCTGTTGCTTAATGCTCTTTATTTCTCCGTCCTTGTTACTAGCATACTTACTAGTTAGTTTCCTAGTTCTTTTCCTCCAGGTATTTAAATACTTTAGCTGCCCATCTGTTACTGTCCAATTTCCTCAGGCGTTCCTCATATAATATTTTACTCTGAGCTTCCCGTACTTCGAAAGATGCCCAGCCCATATCTCCCTGTACCGCCTCATTTGTAGTTTTGCCGTGGGCACCTAGTGCTAATCATCCAACGGATCTCTGATTTATTTCTAATGTCGACTGTACCTCTGATTTTAGGCACAAAACCGCGTTTCCGAAAGTAAGTCCGGGCACCATAATTCCTTTCCAAATATCCCTCAAAACCTCATACCTATTGTATCCCCACAATGCCTTACGCTTCATTATCCCGGCATTCCTTCGCCCTTTGGACTTGAGTGATTGCTCATGCTTTCCAATGTATGCCACTCCTTCGTTTACCCATACCCCCAGCTATTTATATTCAGCTACTCTAGGTATTTCATGGCCTTGTATTTTAAGACCCTGATAAGTTGAGCCGTTGAAAATCATCAGAACCGACTTAACTGCGCTGAAACTGAAGCCTAGAGCGTCCCCTTCGTCTCCGCAATACTTAACTAGAGTTTGCAATTCTTCCAGACTCTCAGCTAGCAGCACAATATCGTCTGTATACATCAAACCGGGGAGGCGCTGCTCTACCGCCTTTCCACCTAATCTATATGACAGGTTAAAACCTAAGTTACTGTCTTGTATCCTCCGTTCCAGGTTTATCATATAAAGCATGAACAGCACCGGTGATAGAGGACAGCCTTGTCATCCTTCGTACTTCTTATCCCTTCCCACGTAATTTCTACTTTGTTATCCCGGTATATTTCCTGTAGGAACTCTATTATCTCATAACCGATACCTTCTTCTTTTAATATGTTCCACAGGAGTTCCCTATTACGTTGTCGTACGCCCCATTTATGTCCAGGAAGGCCAAATACAAAGGTCTATTTTCCACTCTAGATATTTCGATGCATTGGGTAAGCACGAACAGGCGATCATCTAAGCGCCTATCATTTCTAAAGCCGTTCTGAAGTTCTCCAAGTATCTTGTTACTTTCTACCCATGCTTGCACCTTTAATTTCACCGCCTGCATGGCTAACCTGTACATAACAGATGTTATGGTAATCGGCTTGTAGGATTTTATGTGCATCCTGTTTCCTTTCCCTTTATAAATCAAATTAATTTTACTCTGCCGCCAGCTGTCCGGAATTTGCTTATTCGTTATGACTGTTTCCAGAGATTTTAACAACGTTTCTTTACTTGTTGGACCGAGTTCATTAATCAGCTTGATCGGAATTCCATCTATTCCTGTAGATGTGTTTTTAGGAATATTTTTTTCTGCCTTTTTCCAGTTTAGATTGGTCAGTTCTAAGCTGCTTTGCATTCTGCTACCTTGTGTTGCTTCCTGATTTGCGGAGATTACCCTATCGTCGCTCTTGAATGACTCGGCTATGCATGCCAATGACTGCGCCACCTGTCGGGAATGCCTATGAAGCATACGTGGACCGCGTTTGCTGTTCTCATCGCTAGTTTCTGAAGCTTGCGCAGTGTTGTTTTGGCATGGTAGGTCATGTGGGCTGTTGATTAGTCTCGAATATACATTTACTATGGTGAACTCGTTTCCGTGAGGCTGACAGCAAGGAAGCAATAGCACGGAAACGAGGGGAGAAGAAAGCTTAACAGACGCTTGCGGTGTCTCGCTCTCCTGTACCATCGTCTTAGCAATGTTACATATACTTGACGTCAAAATGTATTATCCTGTTCGTATTCGCTCTATTAGGAGTAGTCGGTGGATCAGAAACTGGTAAGACAATGTAAAGGCAAAACTGAAGCCAAAAATCGTAATTGAGGCCAGGAACGCCATAACTACATGCCTCAGGTTTGTAGCCAAAGAAAGCTTCCCCGATTATAGCTGTAATGCCCTTGGTGTATTAGTGTTACCCTTGCCGTATTCGGCCACAATCAATTACAACCATTACAGGAACAAATTACGGCCGTCAAAAGGGTTGGTTACTACTTGCCGACGTACTCAATAGCAAGTTGAAATCGATGTCGATTTATGGGACCAAACAATTTTCCACTTACGAAGTATGCTTGCTCCCACGTCTTACAAAGAACCCTGTTATATTTCTCTTTTTTTCCTGTTACTCTTGACCAGACTATTGCATATGATGGCACGTATTCTTCTACTACAGATCCCGAATATATTCATGC